>NC_053163.1:106277896-107477896 GCF_016835505.1 Polypterus senegalus | reverse complement strand
GTGTTCCCAGGCCAGCCGGGAGACATAGTCCCTCCATCGTGGCCTGTGTCTTCCCTGGGGTTGGATGTGCCCAGAAAACCTCACCAGGGAGGCGTCCAGGAGGCATCCTGATCAGATGCCCAAGCCACCTCATCTGACTCCTCTCAATGCGGAGGAGCAGCGGCTCTACTCTGAGTCCCTCCCGGATGACTGAGCTTCTCACCCTGTCTTTAAGGGAAAGCCTAGACACCCTGCAGAGGAAACTCATTTCAGGCACTTGTATTCACGATCTCGTTCTTTCGGTCACTACCCATAGCTCATGACCATAGGTGAGGGTAGGAACGTAGATCGACTGGTAAATTGAGAGCTTTGCCTTACGGCTCAGCTCCTTTTTTACCACGACAGACCGATGCAGAGCCCGCATCACTGCAGATGCCGCACCGATCCGCCTGTTGATCTCACGCTCCATTCTTCCCTCACTCGTGAACAAGACCCCGAGATACTTGAACTCCTCCACTTGGGGCAGGATCTCTCTCCCAACCCTGAGAGGGCACTCCACCCTTTTCCGGCTGAGGACCATGGTCTCGGATTTGGAGGTGCTGATTCTCATCCCAGCCGCTTCACACTCAGCTGGAAACCGATTCAGAGAGAGCTGAAGATCACGGCCTGATGAAGCAAACAGGACAACATCATCTGCAAAAAGCAGTGACCCAATCCTGAGTCCACCAAACCGGACCCCTTCAACACCCTGGCTGCGCCTAGAAATTCTGTCCATAAAAGTTAGGAACAGAATCGGTGACAAAGGGCAGCCCTGGCGGAGTCCAACTCTCACTGGAAATGATTTGAAAATGTTCTTAAGTAATTCTTATGAACACAATATATTAGAATACTGAATATTTCTGCAGTAGCATAGTGGTGCAGAGGTTAGTGCAGCAGCTTCACACATAAACCCAACACCTTCTTGAGTTATTAGAACATTAGAACACTCTAGACGAGAACAGGCTATTCCGCTCAAAAAGTTCAGCAGTCCTATCCACTTAATTCCTGTAAAGTAAGTCTAGTTTTGAAAGTCCCTAAAGTCTTACTGTCTGCCACACTACTTGGTAGCTTATGCCACGTGTCTATGGTTCTCTGTGCAAAAAAAAAAAACTTCCTAAAGCTTCTGCGAAATTTACCCTTAACAACTGTGTCCCCATGTTCTTGATAGAGACTCATTTAACAGTGACAGTCTCCATCCACTGGACTAATTCCCTTCATAATTTTGAACACTTCAATCATGTCACCTCTTAATCTTCTTCTGCTGAAACTGAAAAGGCTCAGCTCTTTTAATCTTTCCTCATAACACATCCCCTGTAGCCCTGGAATGAGCCTAGTCACTCTTCTCTGGACTTTATTTAGGACTACTTTGTCTTCTTTGTAGCCTGGTGACCAAAACTGCACACAGTACTCCAGATGAGGCCTCACCAGTTTGTTATAAAACTCGAGCAAAACCTCCATGGACTTGTACTCTACCCGCCAGGGCGCTATATAACTTAACATTCTGTTAGCCTTCTTAATGGCTGTCTGGCAGTTGAGAGTGTCAAGTCCACTATGAGCCCTAAATTCTTCTCATTGGGTGTACTTTCAAGTTTCAGATCTCCCAATGTATATTCAGACCTCATATTTGTACTTCCTACATGTAATACTTTACATTTATTTATATATATATAAAATTCTTTTCATGTTTGAAACGGAAATTACGTATGACCATGAAAAATGGAAATTACATATGACACAGGAACTAATCGCTTCGTTTGTGGAGGCCATTTTTATATTGTCTTTACGTATTGTTATTATTTGTGTGAGAGTTATTTTACTGATATTGAAAAGATGTAAACACAAACACGGTGATCTATCTCATAGAAGTGCACCCCGCATCACCCTCCTCTCTGGACTCCAGCGCTGAGCCGTCCGCCGCCAGGCACATTCTGACAGAGAAGTTTTATTTATTCGTCCACGTGACTGTCGCAGAAACTGCCACATTATAACTTTTTTTTAATTGGCAGTACTTGATAGTAGAACAGATGAGGAAAACAGCTTTGTGTCTTTCTACTTTTTAACTGCGCCGAGCTGTAAACAATGTGAAGACGACACAGCCTTCAGTGGTGAGGGGTCGTGAGAAGAAAGTGGACGCTCGGAGGCACGGAATGTCGGGCTGCTCTGCTGGGTCGAGAGCTTCGCAGTTTCGGGCGGCGTCCTCTCTTCTCGCACTGTTTGTGACACTTTGAGTGCCTCGTTGGCTCCTGGGAGAGTGGAAATCTTTGTGGATGAGAGTAATCGGTGCCATTGAAGCATTACTCTCTTTGTAAATTGCGGCTGCATGACTACTTACTGTCCCTTAAGGAAAGTTCAGGTCACTAAAACCCTGCAACATCCAAGGTTGCTTTTGTGATGAATTATTTTAAGACAATGGAGGATTTACATTTCAGAAGATGTACCGACCTCTTCGTGTTAGGTTTTGGACTTCGGAATTGTTTGTACCTTCTGCCCGTTAAGCATGGAAGGGCAGCGTCGACATTTCTCAGAATAATTTTTCTTTTAAATCACAGGCACGTAGTGCAAGGTTGTCAGGCAGAAATTTGCAGGATGGCATACAAAATATAATTTCTATACCACAGTGGTCGTGAAGCGCCTTTCACAAGGGATCTGCTACCGAGAGATGATCCAAATACATTTAAGCTGCTGTTAGTGCTACTTACCTGTTGTGTTATAGTGCCTTTAAAATGTACTTTACCCGAAAGCACTCCAGTACTGCTCAGTGTATCTTTACTTCTTACATGTTAATGTTTTACTGTTTAATAATTTATATACTACATGTTATTTTTTTCTCTTGCATTCAGTGAGCGAAGCCACTGGGTAATCAGCTATTTACAATAAATTTTATCTTCCACAAATCTGCTCAAGACTGTATGCTGTCGAAGTCCCTCTGTAATGACTCAATGGATTCGAGATTAGCTGCCAGTCCATCTAGCCTGGTATCATCTGTAAACTTAACCAGCTTGTTATTTGTTTATATTTGTGTTTATTTTCTTTAGGATACTCTGATTTTCCTCCCACTTTTCCAAATATGTGCCTGTTAAGTAACCTGCTAACTTCCAAATTGGCACTTTGTTGGTTTGTGCATGAAATGGACCCTCATGATGGACCAGCGATCCATCTAGAGTTGGTTTGTGCCTCATGTCTGCTGATCGTGGACTTCACACTAAACTGGAGTAAGAGGTTTTCAAAATATTGTACTATTAGGTATTATTTTTGAACACATTAAGTGGAAATGTTTTCTTTATGTATGGACCTTTGCTAAGAAGTAAGGTCAGCTCATGAAAAGGCACCTTGAACACCTATTAAAATCGTCTGCCCTATGTATATTTAAACAGTTAAATACAGCATGACACAATTTCCATCAAATGGGATGTACACAATTCATTTAAACATGACTTATCTTATCCTGCTGGAGTCAAACATGAACATTGCAGCAGTATGGATGGGAGAATTAAATCAGCTTCCAATTTTACTGTCAATTAAAAGAGATATCCATTGACTTTCTATTCACCGCAGTGACATATTTACCAAGAGGAACAAACTGCGGATGAAAATAAAATCTCATAAATATTGACGACGGAGTGAAAAAGTCAGTCAATAAAAATGAAAAAGATTTGTTAAGTGTGACTTCAGACGGCGGTTAGCTCTGACCTTTACTCTCCATTCACAGCACATCTTGAGGTCTGGGTGCTGCGTTGCTGGTATTGAAGATCAGACCCTCTCTCTCTTTCAGTGTGCTTCTGGATATTTGTGGAAAGTGGGATGATTATATCACTGTTTATCACATCGCCCATCACAGCTGTCACCAAATGCTTTTATTTTGCTCAGCAGCTTGTTATAAAAAATTCCCAGGGATCCAAAGTGGACCATTTTACAATTTGCTTTACTCTTGTGACATTTAAGTTGAATGTATGAGCGGTAATTGCAAATTTATTTGTATTTATTTGGAACATCTGAACAAAGCATTATGGAAGTATACAGCAGGAGATGGGCGTCTCTTGCTTCTGCTGCCGAAATCCACAGTCGTGCCTGCGGACTCTTATTAAAAGTTAAGAAAGCTCCCAGATTATGTACAGTCTCCTTTAGGCTGGGCATTTGTGTTTTTATGTGTTTGTCCTCCAAATGTGTTCTTGATCTTAGAAAGCCTGAAAGTGGAATTACAAAAATAGATCAGTAAATGCTACCAGTGATGAAACAAGAGACGCAAAGGAGGAGAAGATTTTAAGAGGATTTGTGAGTTTTAATTAGAGGTCAGCATTGGAGAACTTTGCTACTATTACCCTGGCTGAAATTACCCCAACTACCTGAACTCAGAAGGCCATTATCTATCATGAAATTACCTTTCCCATCATTTAAAAGTAATTAAGTATTTTAGGAGTTAATTAAAAATGACTTTTAATCCCTTCTGGTGAAATCGGTTTTTAGTCTGCTCTGCAAACCAGCCTTTCTTCCTCTGCAAGACAGTGAGGAAAAGTCTCTTTATAAAGACAGCTACTGTACATTCATCTATTACTGACCCTGCTTAATCCAATTCAGTCGCTGTGACCTTGAGCTGGATTCAGCGGGATCAATAATGGAGGGATGAAGATTTAAGTGGCTTTGAATGTGGCATACTAGTGGTCAACAGATTGGCTGGAATTTATTGTACCGGGAACAACTACCTGGCTCACCGTAGTGTCAGCAGTTAATCGACAATGGCCCACCATCCTCTAAACATGACTTGTGTGGAGCAGGCATTCAACTGACAGCTGAGTGTTGCCAAAGGAGTATAACAGAACACCAAACAACTAAAAAAATAGGAACTAGTGAGTTTCACATTATCCAATTACTAGACGTGACCCGCGGCTCTGCCCACATATTAGTGAAAAGGACAGTGAGGAGGGCCCTGCCCGGCTCCCTACTCCTGACGTCACTCTTCTCCCTCTCTTTGGCCCGCAGCCTCTGTCTCGGATTAGCGTGATTATATATCGCTCCTGCAAGCAAACTATGATGAGAGAATTTGCAAAATCAGCTGGAATGTTCAAGCAAATTATAGAAAAAAAAAAACGATCAAAATCTGTTAAGTAGTTCTCTCATTCGCTAGCTAAGCGGAAGTAAGGAACACGCCCCAATTCTGTGATACATACTGCAATGAGAGAAGTTGCAAAATCAACCAGAATGTTCAAGCAAATTATAGAAAAAAAACCTGATCTAAATCCGTTAAGTACTGTAGTTCTCTTGTGAAAAGTGGACAGACATATAGAGAGACAGACGTTGGATTTTATATACTGTGGTTCCCAGCCGGGACACAAAGGAGGACCGGAGGAGGGCTTGCGCCTCCTCCAGACCACGAGGGAGTGACTGCCCTGGTTGTGTTGGGGTGCCTGAAGAACCCTGGACCTCAGCACTTCCGCCACACCAGGAAGTGCTGGGGGGAAGAAGACTGGGGACACCCGGAGGGCTTCCGGGTGCGGAGCCGGCACTTCCACCACACGTGGTGTGTCCGCGGAGGATTGCTGGGAAGCAGCTGGAGCCCATCCGGGCTTGTATATAAGGGGCCGCCTCCCTTCATTCAGGAGTGAGAGTCGGGAGGAAGAGGACGGAGCTCAGAGAGAGAGGAGTGGAGGCGGCCAGAAGAAAGGCACTAGAGACGGTGAGGCCTGGACTTTGGGGGATCGGTGCTGGAGGCACTGGGTTGTGCACAAAAATAATTGTAAATAGTTTGTAAATAAATGAATGTGTTGGGTGCAAAAACGATGTCCGTCTGTCTGTGTCCGGGGCTCGTTCCACAATACAGAGAGATGAAATCGCATGCAAAACTGAAGGCCAAGTGAAACCTACTTGTTCTGCTCTTCTTTATTGATGAACCAGTGAAAACAAGCAAGTAAGCTAAGAAACACCAGAACTGGGAGACTGGAGAAACCTCACCTGACCTTATGATTTATGCCAATGGTCTGCGTCCATTAGAAGTCTATGGAATGCTAGAAATCTGGCGTAATGATAGGTGTTGAGTTTCACGGTGCTCATTCCAGTTCTTCAGATATGAAGATCAACATTTGAATGCCTAGGATGTCTGCTCATCACTGGTAATCAGGGGGAACAGACCACTGTTATATGCATGTTGCCATGTACAGTCATGCCTTTTCAGCATCATAAATCAGCTGTATTTAGGAACAAGACAAGCAGCTGAATACATGAAATGACATTAGATAAAAATAAATATATCATCATGTATACAGTAGAAAAAGTATTCAGCCTCTTCACATTTTACTGTTAAAAAAACACTACATCTCAGTGGATTTTTTTTTACATTGATCAACAAAAAAGATGTCAAAATGAAAACAGATCTCTGCTAAGTGGTCAAAATCAATTACAAATATAAAACACACCACAATTGATCACATGAGTGTTCTCCCCAGTTGGTTTCATAAGTCACACCATTAGTTCAATGGAGATCAGCACTTTGGGCTTTCAATTGGTTGTTGTATAAATGCACCCTTTCTGGAGGGTCCATCTTGTGCTGAGTGAGCATGGTGGTCTAACCTACACAATATTGATCGGCGAAACTTACCAAAGTGTTTTTCATAGTGAATGTGCTGTGTACACCAGTGGCCTTGGTTGGTGAATAATCTCCTTGAAATTCACAGTGTGGCTGCCTAAGACAAGCTTTTTTTTCCCAGTGCCCCATGATGCTTTGCAAGGTCAGTGTGACATCACTGAGCTGTAGCAGCAAATGCTGAATAGTTTGTGGGCTAAAAATTAGTGAAGAACCTGCTAATAAATTGAAATACAAATTGTGCACCCAGAAGCCAACTGGAAATGTATCAATTTATTTGTATCTTAAAGTTTGTGTCTTTTTGTACGGACTTGCATGTGACCTGTATGTAATACATGAGACTATCCCTTTACAAATATTACCCAGAGTGCTGTGCAGTTGACACAATCAGGAAGGAGTGAAGAATCCATGTGGTTTAGTGTTGTGCTTATTTGGTAGCAGTGGCAGTGAACGAGCCAAAGGAGCAGTCGGGAATAAAAGACAAAGTGCACTTTTCGAGAGAGGTGAGTACCTGCTATCGAATCTGTGGGGGACAAGCCTTAATGATTTCATGCTTCCTGTCTGACAGTTTCTGCAAGCAGTTTTAATGTTTTTACATTTAATTCTATTAATTTTATCTCAGGGAGGCATGGCGGTGCAGTGGTTAGCACTTCTCAGGTCACATTTTTGAGCCACAAGAATCAGATTAGCAAAGCTGGTAGGTGTTTCCCTATCTATCAGGGACACTTAAAAGACCACCACACCATCATAATCCACTCAAAACTGGCTCATTTTTAGCAATGTTTGCTCATCTCTAATGAAGACAAAAGAACACTCCAAGCGACTCTGTGATTGAAAGGCAGAAGTCAGGGAATGGAGACAAGAAAATATCCAAAACACTTAATATCACTTGGGAGTCTAAGAAAAAAACAATCATTAAGAAATGGAAAGAGTGTGGCAGGGTTGTAAATCTGCCAAGAACAAATACTGATTCATTGTGCAAGAATGTGACTGATGAGGGAGACCACCAAAAGACATACTGGAACTCTGAAGGAGCCACGAGCTACAGAGAATGAGACTGGAGAGAGTGTGCAGACAACAGCTGGTGCTTCAACACACACAGCATTATGGGAGAGTGGCAAAGAGAAAGCCTCTGGCTAAAAAAATGTTCATGACATCCTAGAGCTTGAGTTCACTAGAAGACACACAGGAAGAGGGTTCTGCAGTCTGGTGAAACCAAAATCGAGCTTTGTGAATGTTCAGATGAAACACCATGTTTGGACACTGCACATTATCAAAAAGACACCGTCCCCACCATGAGGCATGGTGGTGGCAGCATCATGTGTTGGGGATGCTTACCTGGAAGGCTTATGAGGGCAGAGGGCAAAATGACTGCAGCAAAATTAAGAGAAATCCAGGAGGAAAATCTGATACAGCCTGCAAGAAACCTACACCTTGGGAGAAGATTTGCTTCCCAATAAGACAGCAGCCTCCAATTATAAGGCCAAAGCTACCCAGGATGGCATCAAATATACAAAGCATCATTATACAAAGGTACTGTCTGTTATACCTGCATTTTTATCACTCTTTAATTTAATATTGTTTTTTTATCAGTATGCTGCTGCTAGAGTATGTGAATTTCCCCCTGGGATTAATAAGGTATCTATCTATCTATCTATCTATCTATCTATCTATCTATCTATCTATCTATCTATGTAAATCAATAATGCGAATGTCCTGGAGTGACTGAGTGAGAGTCCAGATCTCAATCCAAGTGAGAATTTGTGGTTAGACTTGCATATGGCTGTTCACTCACAGTCGCCATACCACCAGACACAGCTTGAGCAGGTTTGTAAAGATAAATCGGGAAAATGACAGTGTGCAGATGTTCAAAGCTGATAGAGTGAGATACCTGTGGACACAGACTCACGGATGGTCTGGTTGCCAAAAGTGAATCTACTAAGAACTTGTGCAATCAATTATTAGGTGTTTTATATTTAGAAATAATTTAGATGACCTTGCAGAGTTTTACTTTCTCTTTGACATTGAAGAATGTTTTCCTGTCGATCAGTCTCAAAAAAGCAAATTAAATCTACTACTGTTGTATACAAATATAATATGAAGCGTGTCTAAGAGGTGAATCCTTTTGTAGGTACTGTGTATGTGAAAGAGGGAAACTCATATAGCCAGGAAATCAGAAATATAACAACAAGAAACATGAGAGAGTATTCATCTTAATGCCGTGGCCTCCTCAGTTACCACCAGATACTTTGCTAGGCCACATGTTTGCACTGATATGAGTTGGCACCCCTGTGTTTTACTTTTGGCTCCTTCCTGAGTCCATGTGCTAATGAATTCATATCAGTTTTACTTTCTCATACACAAAGTACAGGGAAAGTATTAGAATCGTCCCAAAATTCGAATTTGAGATTTTGATGAATCTCGACATTATAGAAGCCCCTGAGTCTGAAAATGACATTTTTGGAATTATGACTGTGTGTCTGTCTGTATGTGTGTGTAAACATGATAACTTGATTACACTTTCACTTAGGTCAACCAAATTTTGCATACAAGTATTAAGTACAAAACGTAGATTTCTATTCACTTTTGGGCTATTTCTGCTAACTGGAAGTGGTACTTTTTTATTTATGTAGCTGCAGAGTCCGATTTATTAAAGTTTACTTTTATAGTAATTGTTCAGTATGTTATTTATTCGATTTATTGTCCATGATTTTTTAATGTACATAATTTAAAAATATAATCATTGTCTTGCAGTTTACTCCTCAAATATCTATCCCCATATCTGAGTATAAAAGAAAGTCTAGGGGAGACCACTCTTGATTTTTAAAAGAGCAAATGGGAAGCATCTCAGTATTAGGCCCTGAAGTGCTCACTGAAAGAGTGTGTGTTAGCCCTCCATTCTTTAAAGGTGCTATGGCATCTTCTCCAATACTTTCAGGCGAGTATTCATGAGTGTGCACTGATTACTGATGCCAGCAGCTGGCAGGCTGAAGTCTCATTTTTTTTTGTTACTTTGACTTTTAATTTTAAACTGTGGTGCAAGGCCTTTAGTGCAGAACACATTTGGCACAGAGTGGCCTAGAAAATGTCTAGCTAAATTTGAAGCTTTGTGTGATCATTTTCCTGATCAGCGTGGAATGGTGTTCTTATGAAATGTCCCGTATAAAAAAAAGTGTCAGCGATTGGGACTTTTTTGGAGCATTGCATGCACAAGAAACTCTCGATGGAGAGTCGGAGCAGATCCTTCCTTGATTTATATTCTACAAGGACAGATTTAGGCGAGGATAGCAAAGAACCAGAAAATTAAGTGTCACAGATGAGCTGTGGGTCTGTGTCTACAGCTCAGTTTTCATTGAATGCGAGCCCAAATGCTATATCCATCATTCACTGGGAGCTTGTCCCAAGAGCCATACGGATTTTCTGAAAGTGATACTTTTAAGATCCTGATAAGGCGTGCTTTTCAGAACACTCCCCAGCTAAGTCCGTCCACGGTGATATCCAGTAGGGCAACGGTGTCAGCCCTCACATGACTTGACGTCACCCATTGTAAAGTCTCTCAGCATTCTGCAGTGATGGATGGGTAGCATCTGTGTAGCTGCTAACGCAGAGGCTTTGGGAGTTACTGTATATCCTCACATAGAAGATAAAAATATGGTAAAATCCATAACTTCTTATTTTTAAATTTTATTAAAATAGTTGATTTATGAGAACTATCCCACTCTGAAACTATCAACAGAGAAAGCTAGTAACAGGAGACCACCAAGATTATAATCCATAACAATACATTTCACCAGATTAGCACAGGAGGGCTTGAAGTCACCTGTCCTTGATAAATGTGAGCAAAGAAGCTAATCAGAGAAGCTTTTTTTATTGAAATCAAAAGTCTTTTGTGTACTGTCAATTCCAAACACTTTGTCACTTAAAGAATCAAAGAAATTCACTCTAATTCCACAACATGTGCTCATTTCTGTCACCGCTAAAATGTTAAAAGCAGCAATTATCCATCAATCGACGGGAAAGATTCTCTATTGTGTTCCTCATATAAAATGTAACCTTACAAGGATGAGGCAGTTGGGAAATCGCTTTTTCTGATGTGCATCTAATTTTCATATTTTAATGACAACTACCTTTTTTTTTCTTTTTTCCAAATCTGGCCTGTAGGGACTAATGGAGAATATTTAAGAAATGACATTACCTGAAGCCTTGCAGAGCTGTGCAGCTGACATGCATGCAGAATTTTTGATAGATAGATAGATAGATAGATAGATAGATAGATAGATAGATAGATAGATAGATAGATAGATAGATAGATAGATTAGGCACTATATGATAGATAGATAGATAGATAGATAGATAGATAGATAGATAGATAGATAGATAGATAGATAGATAGATAGATAGATAGATAGATAGATAGATAGATAGATAGAACTTTAATTGTCCCCATGGGGAAATTTGTCTCTATACAGAAGCTATTTAAATAACTAAAGTTCTGCTGAATGATTCATTGGCTGGAAGTCCTCAGTGTTAATGTGTCAGAGAGGATGTTCAGCATTGTTCATAATGGCACTTAGTTTTGTTTTAATTCTGTCCCTTGCCACTATCTCCAGGGGGTCCAGAGTGTAAATCATAATTTAGTTTGCCCTTTGAAATACCTTGTTAACCTTGTGGGCCTCTCTTGAAGTGATATTATCAGCCCTGCACACCACAGTGGCCATCACAGAGTTATAGAAGATGTGAAGGATGTCACATCCCACATTAAAGAAACACAGTCTCCTAAGAAAAAGAACCTGCTCTGCCCTTTCTTATTTAGTTCCTCTGTGTTCCGTGACTAGTCCAACCTGTCATTAATATGGACCCCCAAGTACTTGTAGGAGTGGGCTGCCTCTATGTCTACTCCCTGGATAGACTCTTTGGTGTAGTGAAATTCAATAAGAAGTTCCTTGGTTTTTGCTGATGTTAAGATGCAGACAATTCTCTTTGCACCAAGAAACAAACTTCTCCACCTGAATCCTATACTCTGCTTCATCCCCTTTATCAATACATCCCGTAAATGCAGAATCATCGGAGAACTTCTGCCAGTGACATGACCTGGGGCCTCATGTATAAATGGTGCGTACACACAAAAATGTTGTGTACTCCCGTTTCCACGCTCAAATCGCGATGTATAAAACCTAATATTGGCATAAAGCCATGCACATTTTCATGCCAGCTAAATGCTTGGCATACTCATGTTCCCCGCTCAGTTTTGCAAACTGTCGGCACCCAGCGTCAAAGCAGTGCTTTTGTTTCAGTGTGGTTTCCCTTTCTTTTTTAGATCCACATCCCTCACACGGCTTTATCAAACACATTGAAATTAGCTGCATATTGTTTATTAGTTCTGATTAGTTAGGCATCTAATTGTAATTAACCTGTACCAATATAATGGTCCACGGAATGGCTGAGCTATTCCAAATACCATAGCTGCTTTAGCGTTGTTACTCTCACTGCACCTTCTTCTTCTGCTTTCAGCTGCTCCAGTTAGGGCTTGCCACAGCGGATCATCTTTTTCTATATTACTCTCACTGCACCACTTGGAGTATTTATATCACTGTATCTGAGTGGGGAATCACAACTCTACAGTAGCTGATCGGAGAGAGAATTATCGGTATACAGCATCTACAACACGCTGCCTCAGCTATGCTGTCTATTTGAACTGCGCCCATACGGGAAACGCTTCAGAGCCTTTCCTGTAGGAACATTACAGTTTCACCACAAGAACTATAAATAAACTCAATCGGTCCATCAAGTGCTCCTGGTAGAACTGTTTGTACCTATAAGTACAATTACCTCACTGTAAACTTGCGATACAGTTATAATATTGCACAACCTGAGCCACTTTATAAAGCGCATATTTACATATGATGACAATATCATTTTTAAGATGAAATGCAGAAAAATATGTTTATTAAATTATACAGATAAAATGTTAACATTATTTAAATAATCTATATTGTTAATAATTAAACATGTGAGGACACGGTGTCGCAGCGCTAGTGACAATATGGTGCCCCGTTTAGAGATTGTTCCTGCCTCGCGCTGTATTCTTGCTGGGGCTGGTGCAACACTGAATGGATAGATGGATAGAATAATCCCTGATGAAGGATCACAGGAATCGTGGGGTAGAGGGGCTCCTTTCATCGGATTGGCTGGTCCAGCACTGTTTCAGCTGTAGAATGGCCAAATGGGGGAGGCAGCTTGATGGCTGAGGTCTCCAGTACTCTAAACAAATCCAAATCATATTATGTGATATCATCTACTGTTAAATTCTGCTCCGTACTAGTAAAATTTTTACTTTTATACTGTATTGAGGTTTTGTTCTGTTCTGTGTATTGTATTGTATTGACCCCCTTCTTTTTGACACCCACTGCATGCCCAACCTACCTGGAAAGGGGTCTCTCTTTGAACTGCCTTTCCCAAAGTTTCTTCCATTTTTTCCCTATAAGGGTTTATTTTTGGGAGTTTCTCCTTGTCTTCTTAGAGAGTCAAGGCCGGGGGGCTGTCAAGAGGGCTACACAAAAATAAATTGTATTGTAATAGTTAAACATGTACTACGAAGATATTTCAATGTTCCTTTAAAAGTTTTGAAGAATCTGCATTCTAAGCCTGTACAGATGGCTTGACCTTTATTAAAGAGCTGATTGTGTGGCGATTGGGTACCTGGAGAAAGAAAAGTAAGGACAGGAATTGGGGGTTAGTACGTTTGAAAGAGAAAGTACTGCTGCAATAAATTATTTCATCGAAGATCGCGCACGGCGCTGCAAGCATCTTGCAGGAGGCAGTCTCTGGATGAGATGCCAGCTCGTCACTATCACCACACCATCATGTTCCCATGTTTAATAACATGCTTT
This sequence comes from Polypterus senegalus, assembly GCF_016835505.1. Lineage (NCBI taxonomy): Eukaryota > Metazoa > Chordata > Cladistia > Polypteriformes > Polypteridae > Polypterus > Polypterus senegalus. The sequence continues at coordinate 107,464,414 of NC_053163.1, read as the reverse complement.
AACTCCTATCATCATGAAAATTACATCAAGTATACATCTCAGTATTTGAATTATTCAGAGAGCTGTAATATCACGAATGTAATGGATTCTGTGTCCTGTCGGAGGAAGAAAAAGCCCATCTAAGAATCATGTAGTGATTCACACACACAGAGAACATAGAAGAACAAATACAATAGAAAACATTTAACGTGTGTGGACTTTGCCCCGGACAGACATCGTTGGTTCCACCACACACTTGTTTATTTACACTATATTTACAATATTTTCACTCAGTGCACTTCCCAGTGCCTCCAGCACCGTTCCCCCAACTGTCCAGGCCTCACAAGTTCAATGCCTTCCTGGCCGCCTCCCGTCCTCTCTCTCTATCTCAGCTCTGTCCTCTTCCGCCCGACTCTCGCCAATGACTGGAGGGAGGCGGCCCCTTTTATAGGAAACCGGATGGGCTCCAGCTGCTTTCCGGCAATCAGTCCTAGCCACACCCCAGTGTGGCGGAAGTGCCGGCTGCGCACCCGGAAGCCGTCCGGGTGTCCCCGGTCATCTTCCCCCCAGCACTTCCTGGTGTGGCGGAAGTGCTGGGCTCCAGGGTTCCTCAGGCACCTGGGCGCCGCCTGGCGGTGGCCACGGGCCCCTACAGGGTTGGGCTTCCAAGTCCTCTACCCGTGGCCCCCAACATAACCAGGACGGACGCCCCCTCGCGGTCTGGAGGAGGCACAAGCCCTCCTCTGGTCCTCCTGGGTGTCCGGCCGGGGACCACACGTGCTACTTTAGTTATGATGGGATTTGAGAAACTAGCAAATTAAACGATTTTAAGATGAAGTTTATGATGTTCTACTTTAATGACAAAATCAACTACGTGATCAAAGTGGAAATTTCGAGATTAAAGTTCTGTGCTTTTTTCCCCACTGTGTCCCTATTTTGTTTTCTTTTCTATATACCCTAATAAGCTTTCATAGGACACTCAGACAGTGGGTTACGACTCGCCTTTTCACAGTGACTTTGATATCTGACAACTTCTTTTTTATTTCGGGCACTGTGCGACTTTGTGAAATTAAGCTTTCAAGTTTCTTCGACACTCTGTGTCACTCGATCAGCTTCCTTTTGTTGTTTATACCACTGTTTAAACCAACAAATAGTATGTTTTTCCTTACCTCCACTTGGTATTCGCTGAGCTTTTGCCATTGTCTTTGCTGAGCTTAAAGGCTATTTATATTGATTTGCATATTCAAAGAGGGGTAATTCTGGGAGCAGTTTGAGGTGGAGCAGCAGGTGCGTGCACGAGCATTACTTTTCATGCTGACCGTGATTTATGGGGTGGAAGAACGTGGAAGTTGGCATTTGCACAGATTTATGCATCTGGATTTTTTTGTGCGTATGAAAATTTCCGTTTTTGTCCGCACGCCATGTTTTAGTTTGAATTCTGCGCACTGCGTTATGCATGAGGCCCCAGGTGTTATATTTATAGTCTGAGTTGTACAGGGTGAAGAGAAAAGGAGACAGGACTGTTCATCCAACTAAACCCAGTTCTTCCAATGACTGGGGTACAGTTTTTATATGTGAGTAAAAGTGAACAAAGAAAGCAAGGCCATCATTTCAGTAAACTAGTAAGAACACATTGCATAGACATATATCAAGAATAATACTGGATGAACTATGAACCTGGATATACTGGTAGAACTGAGTAGTTCAGCCCCATAGTCTAGAGTAAAAAATAAATGATTGTGAAAGATTGTCTCTACACTGCCTTACAAAGCACTCAGACCATTTCACAATTTAGCTGCTTTCAGCTGTTTTGGTGTATTCTCCAATACAATGAGATGTTTTTATCATAAATAACGTCATATTTAAGCAGTACAGTGTAACACACATAGCATTTTCAAACTGAGAGGCCAGAGTCTATCCCAGCATCATTTCATGCAACTCTGAATGGGGTGGCAGTATGTGATGGGGCTCACTCACTGAGGCTCCCACGTGGGCCAGTTTGGAATGACCTGCTTACTAATCTGCACATCTTTGGGATTGAGGAGGAAAATCAGAACACAAAGAGGGCAAAATCAAACTAACATAACAACTTGGGATTAAAACTCTGCCACCCTAAAAATGACATGATTCCTAAAATGAACTGAAAATGGGACCATATGAACTGTAATTAGTAATGCCATCCCTGAACCTTTTCTCTAATGCCACATTTTGTGATAACAACTACAGTTTACTTCATACCCTCGGTTGTACATTACCTTCATGCATGATGCCTGATTGGATATGCCACAGGACACCATTTATGACATACAACTCCTCGTATTGCCAGTCTTAGACTTTCATGTGGTTCCAGTGACCCCAAGTATATCTCCATCTTGGATAATTATAATGTCATTAGGTTTTAAATGTTGCCTGTCCAGTGTGCAGGTTTTCAAAAAAAGTGTGTTGCCACTCCTGGGATTGTGTTTTAAATGCTTCACAAAATAACTTTTAATAAATATTTAAATTATAAATATTGTCAAATCATTAACACCTCCCGGCATCTCTTTTCAATCACAATAACATTAAGGAGACGGAGCTAATTCAAATTACATGCACACATAAATAAATAAAAACACACACAAGGGAGAGATGTAAAACAACAAACAAAAAGTACTGCATAAAAGCAAACAAAACAGAAAAGAAAATCCTGCTGTCCCATTGGGTCTATGTAGGCAAGCACCAAAGTTGTCCTCTCCATTCTGGTGGAGGGTGGCCTTCCCCCTGGTCACTATTAAGGCTCTCAATGTCCGTTCTGGCCTTTGTCGTTCTGGCTGGTGTCCCAACTCCCATCCAAAGTCCAGACTCGATTTAAACTCTAACAGGAGGGGTCTTTGAACCTCATTCGTGAGTCTCTACCAGGCCAAGCCCAGGAATTTCTTCTGGCATCAAGTCTGGCTCAAACTGGTAGAAGGAGTACCAGGGTTGTTCTCATCTTCGTGATCCCTGTTGTCCCCACCTCAGTGATATCTCAGAAGTCGTTAAATTCTTGAATCTTAAAATAAAGCCACCTGAGATGAGATACACTTCTGCTGCCCCCATCCTTACTAGGCATGAGATAATACACTCAATGTACATACAGTACATACTGCAGTAAAGAACTCTCACAGTACACTGCATCCTCAGGACAATGAACAAAGTAATACATACTGTAAATAAAGAAGAGTAGCTTTAAAGCAATAAAACATGCAAAATATGTATTAAAAACAATGAAACTATATATAAACTAGCATAGCAAAAACACCTATTTATAAAAGCAGTCTTAATGGTACAGTGGTAAGTTTGTCTGTTTTGACTGCACTATGTGTTTACGAACCTCTGTTTATCAGATATCCCTTCCATCACTGTTTCTTTGTGCTTCTTGTTGCCTTTCTTTGTCAGCCATTCCAGCCCTGTTGTGGTCAGAAGATGACGTGATGCCGCACAGTTTTACTGTTTTGCACCAACCACCTGTCTTTGTTCATCAGACATTCCCACCCTCTTGTGGACACCAGACAAGATTATGCCTGGGCAAAGGCGCAGACACTGTAAGGACATCTTATCACTTTTTATATAGCAAAATGATTCACTGCTTCTGTTTGACCCCCAAAAATATTTTTATTTACTATTGTGATTGCAGAAGGTAATGCACTGCTTCACTCATTCTGTGCTTTTCTCTACATTTTCACATTCAAATTCTGTCCTATATGCTTTTTTAACAAAAAGCTTAAGGTGTGAACTTAAAAAGCATTTAATTGCATAGCATAGCTTAATGACATTCCAGAACTTAACAAAAGTCTACAGAATGACATTTCAATATATATATTGTCACACACACACACGTGCCGAGGGATCACCTTCAGGGCTTAAGCAAGGTAAGCAATTCCACCCCAAACCAGGAGGAGGCACTGTCGCTAACTGTTCCCTCTTCCATCTGCATTACCAAGAACAGCATTAGCAACTGACACCACCTTCAGAGCCTTGAGAAGGCCCCGCCCCTTCTAGCTGGGACCAAATAAAAAGGGGTGTGTCCAGAATGCCAAGTCTCATTTGGACCTTGAACTCGAATGCAAAAGGAGCTCCCAAGCTGATTGAACCAGACGTGCTTGAACTGTTTTGTATGTTGAAAGCTGTCATGGCTGTTTTTGTTTTGTTTCCTTAGAGGTTGGATTGGTCAATTTTTCTTTCAATAGCAAGCCACAGAAATGTAGTGGTTCGTTCATTAACCAGCTCCTCAACATTTACTGTGGGCTTATACAATAAGCAAAATTTAGGAAAATGAATGACAGCATTGAAGAACCCATTGCTTGCTCCTCTTTACATCACTCTTTTAGGTAGCTCACTATCCTTAGAAGGACGTCTCGCTGTTGCTGTGCTAGTTGTAATTCATATGTGAATGCAGCAGGCTTGCTATTTTTGTAGGCGCCCCTGCAGCTAATGCTGAAGCTGCTTATCTGCCTGATGAAAGCCAGCTCATAGTGTCATCCCCAGGCTGATGCATCTTATCAGGGCCATTACATAATCAAGAAGTGATGTTCAGCTTTAAAGTACGCATGTGCTGTTTTTAATTATTGGAATATTATTTTATTATTGGAAAATGAGTTGTGAAAGGTATACATAAGGAACAGGATATCCATTAATTCTTAAAATTCATAATTACCTGTCATTTTTTGTAATGTGAAAAAAATACCGTTGCTTGAAAATGCCACCCTTAGCCAAGTGTTGTAGTAATTACAGTACTTTGCTCTATCAGTATGGTGGTGATTTCAAAATGTCTAATTCCTGGTTAGATAAAATTCTCTAAAAACTTCTAATCATTTTAGCATTGGTTAGTTTTCATACAGGTGGGCACTTATATCAGGTTGCTTGTTTTACTGAACACCTTTCTGTCTCTGACTTTATTTCTCATTTTGCCCTCATGTTATATTTGAATTTTTAATAAGGTATTGCAAGCATTCCAGCTTTGATCAGGAGTGTCAGCAATCTCTGCCAGTTCTTTCAGAATAGTGTCTAGGGTTGAGGGTGCAAATGTACCTACAGAGCAGATGGCCATTCAAGTGGTTTGTCTGAAAGCAAAGACATCATAAACGCTATCTCAGCAATGTCATTAGTATAGGTGGGGGGCTGAAAACAGCATAATAGATACTGGATAATAAATCACAGAATTTCTAAGGGGCACCTGAGATGGGGAATGTGCGGCTCAACAGCAGCAGCAGCCCCCTAAAGAGTAGCTCTATGGCAAGCTGTGATTTAATTCAGTACACGCTGAAGGATATCTGTGAAAGCATTCATTTGCTCTTTCATTGCGACTTCCTTCTGTTTTAAAAAATTCATTTCAGTCATCACGTTAATCATTTTGATCTCTTGGACACCACGTCTAAGGAAAATAACCAGGAGATAATTAAGTGAACTCAGAAACATCTAAAGAGAGTAACCAGGTCGGTACTGAAAGAGGCAAAATGACCAGTCAAACAAAATACAAAGAGAAAACGTGAAGCAAAATGGAAGGCAGAAAGAAATTCAATAAACCAAAAATGAAACCTAACACTAGAGCCTCCTTGTTTGAAATCAACTAACTAACTAACTAACTAACTAACTAACTAACTAACTAGTTAGCTAGCTAATGCTAAAACTGTTTTTAGAGAATTTTATCCAACCAAGGGATGAGACATGTAGAAACTAATAGCGTCACGTCCTGTGATGTAACCAATATGACAATCATGGTCATATGATTGATCCTATCGTGTCATATACACAGAACGAGAATGAATATAAAATAATATGACTTAATCAAAGTAAATTGAAACACAAAGATAACCTTCAAAACAGAATTTGCACTCTACAAAACTATTAAATAGCTCGAAATATATATATAAACTTCAATGATTACTACAAATGCTGTCCCCACTTGATGGCCCTCTCTCTCAGATAGTTTTCACTGTTATTAAGGGGGCAGCACTGTGTTCCTTCTCCTAAACAGGGACCATGCTTCCTGTTATCAGTCCTGATTTTTTTCCTCCATCAATGCCCATAAGGACCATCCTCTCTTTAGTCAGAGAGTTGGGCATGTGCAAATAGGTACTGGGCCTCCTGGTTGGCTACATGAATATTGCGGTCCTCCTCCATGAACATCTCCTTTTCTCTCTCTGTCTCTGTGTTGTGCTGCTAATTGCTCCATGGTGGTGTTCTTTTCACACTGACATACAGAGTGAGCTTATGATTTCAACGTTTCTCCTAGTGCCAAATGCACCTTAGGCCACACTGTGCAGAATACACAATGCCTTACAATATGACAACTGATAATAGTTTTGGACAAATGAATTTCCTTCTTTTATTTAGGTGCTAATAAAAATAAATAGCAATGTAAAGTACATAAAGGGAACCATGAAGAAGAAAACAAAATTCTGCTTGACAGAAATGCAGGAGAAAACCTTTGGGGGCCTATTGTCATTAGAAAAAGGCAAATCTATGTCTGACTGACCTTGGCTACCTGGCTGCCCAGCTCCTCCATATCAGCCGTATGAATTGATATTCTATATAGGATGTTACTGGCAGACATTGCCTATGTTTCGAAGGAGGAGTAATGTGATGCCATGGTCTATTGGCTAATGTGATGCCAAGGTCTAATGACTGCAGCACTGCAGCCAGTGAGAGCTTATACTGTAAGTGGGAACTCAGTGCCTGGGGTCTAGCACTCTGTGAGTTAATTCAGAAGCAAGACAGCATCTTAATAAGACACACAATATCTGTGACTGTGTGACATTAGAGTATTCGTCACAGTTACAGGATAAAAATATCTGTCTTAGGGGGGACACTTGGTCAGCTAGTAAATCTGAAGGACATGTAAGAAAGAGTGTATAGAAAATTCAAAAAATCAAAGGCTCTTATGTGTTTATCAGTTTTGGCTCAATAACCCCAGCGTGAAAGGTGTGCAGCATTGAGACTGTGCCTGGTAATGGTGCTCTGACCAGGCTTGGTGAGAAAACAACAAGGAGAATTGTGAGAGAAGCCAATGTGAGGCCAATAACTGCAATAAATGAGTGGAGTGGAGTGAAAAAACACAAGTCAACAACATCAAGTGCACAGCATAACGGCAACTGGATGCTATGTAAACAGGAAATCTTATTTTAGTGCTCCAAAAAAACTGATTCAGGTATAGCCATCCAAAACAGAAGGCCAAAGCCATGCTGGAGGGGGCTGACAGGCAGGCTCCAAAGTCAGAGTCCAGGTCTCAGCCATATAGAGGGTGTGTGGCACATCTAAGAATGAAAAGGAACAAAGATCCAACACTTTAATAACTGATGCTTTATTAATGTTTAAAGTAGCAGGCTAAAAGTAGGATCTACGCATTATAAACTCATTAATGATATCAGTATTCTGATTAACATTTAGGGTGCTGTGGAGTGTTGTGTTGTGTTGATGATCGGGCATTACTACTGGACTGGTGACTGGGTGTTAGACTGGTACTCCATTGTTTGGGTTATGTCTGGTTTTTGTGCTATTATTGAATTTCCTTGAAATTGGCTTGCCATCATGTGATTTGTTGACTGTACTTTTTCCGGTCCTGTTCAGCCTATATACATAGGAATTCCAATACAACTCGGAGTCCTGCCACGTGCAAAACTTTGCTGATGACACTGCTATAGTGGCCTGCATCAGGAGTGGACAGGAGGAGGACTATAGGAACCTAATCAAGGACTTTGTTAAATGGTGAGACTCAAACCACCTACACCTGAACACCAGCAAAACCAAGGAGCTGGTGGTGGATTTTGGGAGGACCAGGCCCCTGATGGACCATGTGATTATCAGAGGTGACTGTGTGCTGGGAGTGCAGCTGGATGATAAATTGGACTGCACTGCCAATCATGATGCTCTTTGTAAGAAAGGTCAGAGTCGACTATACTTCCTTTGAAGGCTGGCTTTTTTCAACATTTGCAATAAGATGCTGCAGATGTTCTATCAGACTGTTGCAGCGAGCACCTTCTTCTACGCGGTGGTGTGCTGGGGAGGCACCATAAAGAAGAGGGACGCCTCATGTCTGGGCAAACTGGTGAGGAAGGCAGGCTCTATTGTAGGCATGGAGCTAGACAGTTTGACATCCGTGGCAGAGCGACGGGTGCTGAGCAGGCTCCTGTCAATCATGGAGAATCCACTGCATCCACTGAACAGGATCATCTCCAGACAGAGGAGCAGCTTCAGCGACAGACTGCTGTCATTATCCTGCTCCACTGACAGACTGAGGAGATCGTTCCTCCCCCACACTATGCGACTCTTCAATTCCACCCGGGGTGAACGTTAACATTATACAAAGTTATTGTCTGTTATACTAGCATTTTTGTCACTCTTTAATTTAATATTGTTCTTTATTTTTGCTGCTGCTTGAGTATGTGAATTTCCCCTTGGGATTAATAAAGTATCTATCTATCTATCTATCTATCTATCTATCTATCTATCTATCTATCTATCTATCTATCTATCTATCTATCTATCTATCTATCTATCTATCTATCTATCTATCTATCTCTGTGATGTGACAGGGTACCAGGCTGGCAAGACTGTCCCAAGAATAAGATGGTTAAGAAATGGGGTGAGAAATGGATCATCTATAGCCTACATTCTGTTAACTGCAGCGCCCCCAGTAACTGAAGTATTGGTAGGAGGCAGTATGCTCAATAGTTCCACATGGAGTTCTGACAGAGCAGTAGACAATAATTTACATGCTTTGTCAAAACTGGCTCCTTCACATCTCTATTGTACTCAGTAAGGGTGGCATTACTCCAATGGTTTATGTTTGATTGCTCTCCAACAGTCTAAGGATGTGGGCTTTGACGGTGTCCTACACCATTCTTCATTGTCTGGTAGCTCCACAGACACAGTAAAAACACATCTGCCCAAGCCATCTTTAATGGCTTGAATGACACCTGTGATATATATATATATATATATATTGTGACAGATTAGGGTTTTCTCGCACCCTTGCACCCTCAGACACCACGTCAGACACCAGATAAAAATCCAATAATTATTTATTATAATAATAATTGTGCACAAAGCACCACCTCTCCACAATTCTCAAATAACAATAACAATAAACCAATCCTCCACTCCCAGACGCTTAGCCACCCTGCCTCCCAACTCAGCTTATTGCCTGGGAGTTCCCACAGTCCTTTTATATTCCCCGACCCGGAAGTGTTCCCAATCCAACAGTCCATAAGTCCTTATTCCTTCCTGGTCAGGGTAAACCATTCTTTTCTCACCCCGGAAGCCCGTCGCTCTTCCTATGATGAACTTCCGGGTCATAGGGCACAAAGAACTCTTCAGTCCTCCCTGCAGCTCCCTCTCGTGGCCCCCATGGCATCCAGCAGGGTGGTGCATAAAAACTCCATTGTCCATGATGCCCTGCTGGTCTTCTGGGGACCTCCATGCTGCAAGGAGGGCTCCACCTGGCGGTTAGGTATTGGCGGGATAAAAGCCGCCATCCTCCATAATATATATATATATATATATATATATATATATATATATATATATATATATATATTTTTTTTTTTAATAATCCTGCTAATGATTAACGGAGTAAAGTTTTACTGGTCTGAGATCTCTAACTACAGTATAATGCACCGTCCAGACAAACCATTCAAACCTTTCAAGGGGTTTTTCCATTACATCGGGCCTAGAGCTCTTTAGAGCTGCTGAATTGGTCTATCAGTTCCAGTAGACAAATGATATCTTACATAACATAACATTCTCCCACCCAAACCAAGTCTGGGTCACATGGGAACTGGTGCCTATCCAAGCAGGACTGAATGCAAGTCAGAATCAACTCTGGACAAGGCTCCACTCTATTGCAGGGCTCAGTCATGCACACTGCCAAGCTCACACTCAAACTGCGGTTAAATTCATGTCACATCTTTGGGGATATGGGAAAAAATTGGAGTACATAGAAGAAATCCTGAAAAGACACAGGGGAAAATAGTGTAAACTCCAAATGGGAAACAACTGACAAATATATAATCTTGAAGTGAACTACTAGACCCGTACCAAGTCTTTGTCCTTGAGTTATTTGTGGTTCTCAGCAATTGCTCAATTAGCTTTTGTCTAGCACTAGCATTGGCTTTGGTAGGAATGTCTGGGCTTGAACCTGTGATCCAAACACTAAGAGAATCATTTTTAGACTTGTGCTTAATGTTAACAGCATGAAAAAAGCTGAACTTCAAAAAGGAGCTGGGTTAGGAAACACATAAAACATTAATGAGGGGAGTCACTTGTCCTTCCTATTTCTAAGATGCAAAGTAGCACTCTGAAGGGTTGCAAAAGAAACTGATGAGCTATGGCAGATGTGACGGTCGGATGAGCATTGTGCGTCTGAGCTAGAAAGCCGAGCCCAGAGTCAGGCAGACATCCTTCCTTTTAGGACCCCCGACACCTGCCTTTTCTTTATGCCTGATGCTGTGTTCTTTGTGCCTTTGGCATATTAAATAAGGCCTTGAACCAGGAAGTGTGCCTCTTGTGAGTGTTTGCCACATATCTTTATTGAGTATTCAGTGTGGAAAAAAAATAAATAAAAGCAATCTGTTTTGCTCCAACAAACATGAGCTACGCATTACAATCTCTTTCCCTGTGATTAACTAGGTCAATGCAATCCAAAGTGTTGCCAAGGGTCAAACCCATTAAACTAAACTTGCTACCTTGTCTTTTTACCCATACGTCGCATGAATAATTTCAGCGTCAGTGTCGTCTCTGGTACTGTTATTCCAGAGCTGGAGCCCCCCCAACTTCCCTGCCATATGGCTTCTTGCTGTTGCTTCTTGAATGGTGACAGATATTTGAGCTGGGTTCTGAAAAAAGTGCCACTTTTTTGGCTTCTTTGTTGCTGGGAAGTTCACTGCGCAATTGCTTTGTGGTGGCAGCGTGAGGAGATGTGTTTAAACATTGACATTCAGCTGTTTTGTTAGTCGATATGCTGTCTCCATTGTGGTGCGACGCCTTCCCCTTTTCGTAACTGAGAGCTTGTCCTTCCTGAGTATTCATTTGCAACGTGTTGCTCTCATTAGACAAGGAATAAGCTGCCTATAATTGAACACTGCCATTTATAGACAACACATTGAACATCTTCTTATTGAACTATTCTTCTTCCCCAGAGATTGTATGGTTTTCAGCATCTGCATTTCTATTTGGTGCTTGATGCCATGTGAGACATACTGTACTGCACAGCAATGAAAAGGCAGAAGTCATCCTTATTTTTCCCTTTGTCTTGTCATTGCCTTCCTCATTGTGCTGTTGTGTTGACATAAATGTCACTCTCTGCTCTTCTGCACTATGTTGGGATGATTCAGATTTGTTTGTATACTTGCTATGAAAGGACATATATAAGATTAACAGACAAGTTTTTGATTAAAAAATATATATAAAATGCCTTTCCTGGGTAAAAACCAATATTTGCAACAATACGTACAAAAGAACTTTTAGTATCTTTAATTTGAAGGAAGTGCAGGCGAGTGAAGGTTAGAGTTAGGGATTTGGATAGACAGCAGTTTTGCACCCAGCTCCTCAGATTGGGAGCCACATACTGTTCACAGGGACTCAGAGCACATTCTTGCAGCACTATGTGCTTTTAAAAATGCATTGATAGTACGGGGGTAAAGCAAAAAGTAAGGACAAGTTGAAAAAGACACTGCGTTCGCAACAAATAGAAGTTGACGCAATACAACAGGTCTGTGATGGCTTATAGTTAGTTCAAACACACACAGCACAGCACTCTGCCATTAGTCTAGTTGAAGCCAAGGTCAAATGAACATGGATCCTCAACTGCAGGATCGCACTGTTGTTGAACACCATGCCATAGTGAGTCTTTCTTGGGCAGAGGGACTAAAACCTGATGAAGTTCACCAAAGGATGTTGGCTTGTGCAGATCAGTAAGATGTTTGGGTACCCATCTTGCACAAACTTTATGGTACCCCAAGTCATCATGTCCTATGGCATGTGCAGATCCATGGCTGATATTCAAACGTGCAGCAACAGTGGACAACGTAATCCATTTGTCTTCTCTGATGAAGGCATTTGTATGGGCTTGTGTGCGTGATGTTGATGGTTGATCAGATTGAGCTTTGTTGGTTATTCTTGTTCTTCCTCTGTTTATAAACATTTCTTTGAGTCATGCTATTTTCACTTCCTGACTGAGTGAATAACCTTCAGTGAATTTCAACAACAACAACAACATTTATTTATATAGCACATTTTCATACAAACAGTAGCTCAAACTGCTTTACATATTAAAGAATAGAAAAATGAAAGACACAATTATAAAACAAAATAAATCAGCATTAATTAACATCGAATAAGAGTAAGGTTCAATGGCCAGGGGGGACAGAAAAAACAAAAAACTCCAGACGGCTGGAGAAAAAATAAAATCTGTAGGGATTCCAGACCATGAGACCGCCCAGTCCCCTCTTTCAGCAGGTTTCATTCACTCTGCTAAAGAACTCTCACTGCAGCGTGTTGTTCGACAATGGTGCAGTCTCACAGTAGATCTCCCATGTTCATTTGACCTTAGCTTCAACTAGACTAACCACAGAGAGCTGCGCTGTATGCGTTCAAACTACCCATAAGTCTTTGCTAACATTTTGTGCTGCATCAGCTTCTTTTCATTACAGACACTAAGTAATTTTCCGATTGCCTTTACCTTTTGATTTACCCTTCTGTTAATTGCTTTTGTTTTGATTTGTTTTTCCCTTGTTGTTTGTGTTGCTTCCAGTGGTGGCTTTGGCTTAAAAATTCTTGTGGAGCTTAGTGTCTGCAGAGAGTTAGAACCTGTTGAGAACCCAGCCATAAAAGGAACTGAGTGTGTATGAGTGTGTTTGTTATTGTTAGAGACAGCGAGAGTGAGAGCCACATTAAGGGGGTGACATGATCATGCACTTAAAGAGCAGTACTTATGACTCTTATGTGATTCGCACTACTGCTCCAGAAGCATCTGTACTACAACAATGGTAATGGCAGAAAAAAATTTTTAAGGATCAGAAGATGAACCTTAGTCAAAGAATGAGGCCTGGGTCAAAACCAAAAAATGAATATGAAAATCACACATTTGAAAAGATCCAAAGCCAGAGAAGCAAGACACAATAAAATAGGGTTGGCTCTTTTCAAGTTTGATATCTGCAATGTCAGCTAAACATCACACAGAAATCCCATATGATGCTTCACTAATTAACAGAGCATTGCTGTAGAAACAATTAAACCATTCACAAAAAATGGAAGCGTGATAGAAAACAAAATGGCAACAGAAAAAGCACAAAAATACTGTGATAAAAAAAGAAACATATAATGTATATGTATAATATATATACTGTATATATTATTAATGCTGTAATTTTCTGTATTTATTATTACTACATATATTGCGGCCTGAAGGAGGCATTCCAGCTCCCCAAACCTGACACAGACAGACACAGGCGCAAGTCCAGCGCAACACATGGCTTTTATTTGATGGGAATCTCTCCCCAATTGCTTCCCATTGCACAATACAGAAAGCACAAGTGTAAAGCACACAAGCAATTTGTCTTCTTCCTTTCTGTTTTCTTCTCTCACTCTCTCTCTGCCTCCTTCTTCCTCGATCAAGCTTCATCCTCTTCCTCATGACTCTGGCTTGTGGAGCAGTGACAACTGGCTCCTTTTATGTGACACCCAGTGGCTTGTTAGCGTAGTCCAGAAGCATTTATGGGTATGCTGGGAGCCCGATGAAATAGGACTCAGCAGTACCTGCAGCCCCCCCCAGGCGCACCCACAGAACCCAACAGGGCTGAAGCAGCAAACTCCAAGTGCCATGATGCCCTGTGAGAATCTGGGGCACCGCTGCAACCCATGGGGGCTGCCATTTAGGGATCGGGGGAGATAATGTATAAATTATATATATTATAATGATAATATATAAATATCTTAAAGGCTCTATTTAGGTAAGCACTTCCACCTCAGGGCAACCTTCTTGTTTCAACTGCAGTTTTGAGCATCTAGAAAAGTAAATGCATGACTAAGTCTCCACCCATTTCATAAGTCCCGCCCATCCCAGGAAAGGCTCTATTTAAACACTGCCCATGCAGAAAAGGGTTGTGTTTGAGACCACAGTTCAAGTGTATTCTGGTCGCTTCGATTTTGCTATTGAGAACTGGACTCGTTTTTGTTTCTTTCATTCAATTAACCTGTGCTGCTTCATTTATTTTATGACAATATATACTTACACAGAATATGCATATCTACCATACAGGGACCAGAATAATGTGTACACAATATAAATGGCTGAGTTGAAGGGCCAAAATGTTTGTCTGTTTCCAATATAGCCCTGAAACTGGGGTCCTGGAAGAGGAACATTAATTTGGATTTGACTCCACCATCAAATAAAGGGGTCCCTGAAACATCAAATCTGGTAAGGAAGGATGGACATCCTCTGACACAAAATGTACACGTGCTGTAGAGTCAGTGTCAGCCCGGATTATTGTAGTTTAAAACATGTTAAATAAATTGGCCCAAGAATAATCTGAGATAATGCTCCTTCTACTGCGGTGGGCTGGCACCCTGCCTGGGGATTTGTTCCTGCCTTGTGCCCTGTGTTGGCTGGAATTGACGCCAGCAGACCCCCATGACCTTGTGTTAGGATATAGCGGGTTAGAAAATGACTGACTGACTGACTGACTGACTAATGCTCCTTCTACTGTATGTACACTGTGAAAAACCAGGCCAGGATGTGCAATGATCTAGAATCAGCACACAGTATCCAATTGTGTTTTCTCCTGGACATGTCAGTATTTGTAAATTTTCACTCATGGCTGCCATACAACAGTCAATCAGTCTTTTTAATGTTGCCAATTTGTTGTGAATTCTGTCAAATTTCTAATGGGTGAACATGCTGTGATAAACATGCAAATGAAAGAGATGTGCTCTAATTTGGTTTTCACAGATGGAAAATTAAGCCACTGAAATGCTGTTTCAATCAATACGAATCATACAAGATGTATAAAAGTTTAAAAAAAATGCACTTCTAGTCAAGAGATTAATGTATATTCTGTCAAAGATGAAGCTTTCTGGAGCTGACTAGAGTTAATTCACTTGATAGACGAGGAAAAATTCTGGTGCGGTATATTATTTGCTTATTATTTTTATTATTTATTTCAAAGATGCTTTTACTCAAGGCTTGTTTCAGTATCAGAATACATTTACAATGTTTTCATTTATTTGTTGCATTTGGAAAAAAGAGAGGTTATGTGACTTTCTCAGGTTATGGACAGCATGATGGGTGACATTTATAATGGTAACAGATTGACTGGTTGCTTCTTTGATTATTAACAACAACAACAACATTTATTTATATAGCACATTTTCATACAAAAAGTAGCTCAAAGTGCTTTACATACTAAAGAAAAGAAAAATAAAAGACAAAATAAAAAATTAAAATAAGACAACATTAGTTAACATAGAAAAGGAGTAAGGTCTGATGGCCAGGGTGGACAGAAAAACAGAAAATTATTAAGGTTATTAAGGTGATACAGTTGGCACAGATCTCATAACCATTTTCACACACTGAGCCTGAGCATTTCCTGGATAAACTCCTATCTTTTTTATGTCAATAATTATTGGCTATTAAGTTTCAGGACTAGTATTTACACACTTTAAAGTCCAGGATTGGAGCTGGAGGGGATTCAGAAAGTCATGTTAAAGGCCAGCAACCTCGGTAACGTTTGCAGTTTGATCACAACATGAGCTTTCCCATCACTTTATAATATATTTTGTGGACATTTGATTTGATTTAAATTTTAGTGTTTCTAAAAGACATACTGTATAATAATATATTTCTTGGCTTGAATCCAGAGTGGTCCCGGTATTTCAGTTTAATTTTGTTTTTTTCAAAAAGCTCTCAAGAGTGTGGTCATAGAACTGTGATTAAAGGAAACAAAATGAAGTAAGTGGGTTTTGGTGAGAACGTCAAGAAGTTACCACATTTTCTATTTTCTCCACAGTGATCTTTTTGCTCAGTGGGGGAGAAGAATCAGAATACATGGTTTTATATTGTCCACTAGTCCCAGATATAACATGCTTGTATGTACAAAATGGCAGTCTAAAGACTTGGAATGTGACACAGACTGACTTTTTAGTGGATGGAGGCAGTAGACTATCTCACCATGGTAATTCAACCTTACCAAATGACCAAACAATAAATTGAGTATCTTCGTTAGATCTTGACATGTTTATGTTTGCATTCTGAAACTTATACACATGGTTATGACTGCAAAACAACATACCAGAACTTTCCGACTCCAAACACACTTATCTAGGATGACTGCCCAGGTCTCTAATGACTAGTCTGCTTGCATTAACGTCACCATGTCTAAGGATGCTCTACTGTTTTTTGTTTCAACCAATAGTTTTATATCTTTGTTCATAAGAAGCCTGACGTGAAATCATTCTAGTTCTCAAATTGACATATTCTGAAGATGAGTTTCTAGAATACTGATTCAACCTTTCATTCACACTTACTTTATTGGCAAACTAGCAAAATACCCGCGCTTTGCAGCGGCGAAGTACTGCCTTAAAATTTTTATTAAGAAGAAAATTAAAAATTAGAAGAACATACACAGGCATGGACCGCAATAGAAGTAAAATCCTGCAGTACTTCTTTGTATTCCTTGCTCTGTGCTCCAATAAACACACGTTATCAGCAATACACTAATAACCCAATTGTGCTCCACTCACTTAAAATCTGGAACCAATGTAGAAAGCATTTTAAGATGGCGAAGCTTCTATCTGTGGCACCTCTGCAAGAGAACCACTTCTTTCAGCCTTCACAAACATGGAAAAAATTTGGAATTAACTTGCTTAGAGATCTTTATATAGACAACGTGTTTGCATCCTATGAACAATTACATTCCAAATTTAACATTCCAGCTACACATTTTTTTCACTATCTTCAAATCAGAAACTTTGTTAAACAGAACCTGCCTGATTTTCCTCATCTTGCACCCTCATCCATGCTGGAAAAAATATTGCTCAATCTCAAGGAATTAAACTCCATCTCTACAGTATATAAAACCATTTTACAATCCCTCACTTTCAAAGATCCAAGAGGACACTGGGAAAAAGATCTCTCAACTAATATATCAGAAAAGGAGTGGAAAGTAGCAATGCAGAGAATTCACTCGAGCTCCATATGCACAAAGCATACAATTATAAAACTTAAAATTATATATCAAGCACATCTGTCTCGACTAAAACTCTCCAAAATGTTTCCAGGGCATGATCCAACCTGCGAACATTGCAACCAAGTCCCAGCCTCACTAGGTCACATGTTCTGGGCCTGCTCCAAATTAACATTATTCTGGACAAAAATTTTTAATTACCTGTCAGACAGCCTTGGACTCACAATCCCTCCTAACCCATTAACAGCTGTGTTTGGGGTTCTTCCAGATGGGTTTAAAGTGGGGAAGGACAAACAAATTGTGATTGCATTCACTACACTGTTGGCACGCAGACTTATTCTGCTAAACTGGAAGAACCCAAATTCTCCTCTTTTAAGTAAGTGAGAAACCGATGTGTTATATTAATTGAAATTGGAAAAAAATCAAATACTCAGTTAGAGGATCTGTACAGACTCTTTTCAAAACATGGCAGGATCTAATCAGTAATATTTTAAAATAAGTTTATAAAGCACAGAGAATTTATTAATTTAGGTATGTTCACAAGCCTTAAATTTAACGCTGTTTGGCTTGCTCTCTCTCTCCGGGGTGGGGATCGATCTGTTCTTGGCTCAATTTTTCTTTTTGTAAAAACTTGATTGCTTTGTATGGATTGTAATAAAATTAATAAAAATAAAAAGAAAAAAAAAAAAAAAAAAAAAAGAAAATTAAACCTTTTTAAACTGAGGGAAAATATACTAATAATTATTTGTTAAGGATCTCTTTGTATACCACATTGTGAGTTCGGCCCTCTGGTTGTAATATGACCAAGCTGTGCACTGAGCTTACTCTTGAGCATGCAATTTACAGTTGGCCATGTGAACAGTAATCTTGTTTCAAATCTCACAGCTTGGATTGCTGCTGTCATAATCGGTTTGAGTTTCATGGTTTGTTTCAATTACGACAGTATTTGCAGGACTTGTGTTGAAGTGACATTCGGCATTTGTCAAGCGTTGTAAGCATACAACCAGTTTCATCGATAACTTCATATCCAGCTTTTGAGAGTTTAAACATTCATAAACATCAAATTGTCCACTACTGAAATCGTCACCTGTGAATCTAAGATGTTTAAGAGGCATTGGCGGTTGTCGAAAGTTGTAAAATGTTTGGCCATTTCGGTACACTTGAAAGCGACAACCAAACAATTCAGTGGCAGCCATCAACTCACATGCAGATCCATAGGTGAAGGGCTTAAGCATTTCACTCTTCTAGTGTTCCTGTGTAGTATACAGTAATTATCTCCTGTACCGTAATCAGTCCACACCTTGAACCTGTCCCAGTCATTCAATACATAAGACACAATGTTCCTCCGGATATCAAGAGTGAGCCTGATATGGCCGTGCAATATGTAACAAAGAGAATGGAAAAGGTAGGTGGTATCTCCGGGCATGGAAACTACTCTGTAAGTGATAGTTCTTTGATCGATGGTGATCACCTTGATAGGCATGTTAATAGGGGTATGGTTGGAACGATAAAGGAAATGGGTACCTGAGCAATGTAAAGTAAGTCTAAAATACCTACACAATAACTATAATCGTAATAAATGAAGAATAAAAAAGCGGAGAAGCCGTGGATTAAATAAAAAGGCTGTAGTTATCAGCAGGGAGATGTGAATCCTGAGGCGAGGAAGGAAGGGAATGAAGAGACCGGAGCGATGGACGGCCTTATACAGGCAAGCAGCCAACAACGTGGGAGGCGTTGGGATGGGGGACCCAACACCGCCTCACATGGTGACCGAGTTGCAGGCTATGGACATATATATGTACGCAAGTAAGATTCAGTTAGCGTTGGGAACCCGCATACCAAATTTCTTGAAGATGGGTCCATAAGTAACAAAGACCGTTGGAAAGTTCAATATAGCAGCTGACAGTGGCGTCATACCACCGAAATGTACGTACGTACATTGGTTTCGGTTAGCGCAGGGAAGCCGCCTACCAAATTTCGTGAAGATGGTGCCATAAATAAGAAAGTTCAACATGGTGGACGTTGTTGCCCGTTATGACCGTTACACGTAGAATTTCGAAATGAATCCTGCTTAACTTTTGTAAGTAAGCTGTAAGGAATGAGCCTGCCAAATTTCAGCCGTCTACCTACACGGGAAGCTGGAGAATTAGTGACGTTGGAAAGTTCAATATGGCGGCCAACAGTGGCGTCATACCACCGAAATAAGTACGTAAATTGGTTTCGATTAGCGCTGGGAAGCCGCCTACCAAATTTCATGAAGATGGGGCCATAAATAAGAAAGTTCAAAATGGTGGACGTTGTCGACCGTTATGACCGTTACACGTAGAATTTCAAAATGAAACCTGCTTAACTTTTGTAAGTAAGCTTTAAGGAATGAGCCTGTCAAATTTCCGCCTTCTACCTACACGGGAAGTTGGAGAATTAGTGATCAGTGAGTGAGTAAGGGCTTTGCCTTTTATTAGTATAGATAGATAGTGTGACGGACAGCCGGGTCCCATGCCCGGTCGGGACGTCCCTGCTGCATATGTTCCGGGGGAGCCACCATGGACAGCTCAATACCTCCCCCGGGATGCTAGGTGGCAGCCTCCCTGGCCAATGTTCATTTCCCACTCTCCCACGTGGCTCCATGGGACATGGAGTCCTCTACAGCCTGGTTGGGAGATGGGGTGGCCGCTAGGGGGCGCTGCCAAGACTCAAGAGCCTGGCTGGACGAATCTTCAGCCCCACCCGGAGGTGCAATTAGGACCAGGTGGTCAAGCACCTGGAACACTTCCGGGTGGGGTATAAAACGAGCCAGCCTCCACCACTAAGGGGCCAGAATCGGGAGGAAGAGGACGAGGTTGCCTTGGGAGGAGTGGTGGTGCCAGGTATAGTTGTGGTGTGGGACTAAAGTGCTTTGGGACTGTGTATTGCCTGTGGGTCACGGGGAAGGCGTGCGCCCACGGGTGAAGAAAAAATAAAAAGCCTGTATGTTTTGTACACGTGCCTCTGCGTAGTCTGTGCCAGGTCGGGCGCTATATAGTGCCTTTTACAATAGATATTTGGATAATTGGTTAATTTTTGTATAGCATTCTTGAATGAGTGCAGGCTCAGAGAGCTGCAGCAGTTTTACAGGTAAAATTCAAAAATAAACTTTACAAATTAAATAATACACCCATATCAAAATTTAAACACACAATAAAATAATGTGATTTCAGACTGATTGAAGTGAAAAGATATTTAATGATATCGGTCTTTTGTAATTATCATTGAGGTATGGCCAGTTCACAATAGAGGAGAGGAAAACAAAAATTTCTATCCAGCAGCATCCCTGGAGAAAAGAAACCTCTGGGGGTCCACAGCCAGTTTGAACCCAATTTAAGGCTCGGACAGTACAGGGGGCCTACTCTCCCAGCAGAATGGATTCAGAGAAAGGTGCATTGCAACACAGATTAGATAATCAAACCACCATAAGGACTCTTGAAAAACAGTTAACAGTCCCCCTGTTACAGGGTGGGTATTATACGGTGTCAGGAGTGAGATGAGTCTTGTTGAATGGCTAACGTAAATGACTCAATTTGATCACTTGTGGTAGAGGACTATACGTGTTGTGCACCATGACTCATGTTGCCATAAGACTCATTTCTCTGTGTTTTTCCAATAAAAATAGGCCTTAGAATTAGTTTGTCAAACCTGGTCATGCCAATGACGTCCACATCAGAGGTAGTTGTTCCTCATGTCTGCTACATGCCGCTGGTACCTAATATAAGTGTCGCTACACCATTTGTTTAAACATGATAACAGGTTGTCATGTACAAAAGATTGACAAGTCTTTCAAACACACTGATTTGTAGGGTGGGATGCCTATTTTCACATTTTTCATTTATCTCTTTAGAATGGAGGAACAAACCCTAAAAGAAGTCCAGCATCACTTACATCCCGTCTCCAGCTTTGGCCCTTTCCTCTCAAATTGGAATAAAACGTCATGAGACCTACAGGAGGCCCTCATTCGTTCAAAAGAGGAAACAGAAAAAGACGATACCACTAGAGCAGGGGTAGGCAAGGTCGATCCTGGAGGGCCCCAGTGGCAGCAGGTTTTTGTTCCAACCCAGTTTCTTGATGAGAAGTCAATGACTGCTGATGAAACACTTAGTGCTCAAGTGAGATCTTGTTGCTTCATTTTAGTGGTCTCTTTTGTTAAGGTTCTCTTTTCTTAATTGCTTCTTTCAGTCTTAAATAGCTACATTCAGTGTTTTTAATGGCTCCTTATTAGCAAAAAGATGTAAATGACAAAGGAGCCAGCAGTTCTCCATTCAATTTGTTTCCATTTACACCTGTGTGAATTCATCAGGCACTAATAAACACTTAACAGTAAAATGCGACAGACTGAAAATGATCCATTTTGGGCTTCAAATCATTTGGATGATTTAATTTTAAGGGAAATAGTTGGTTAAACTAACTAAACTAGTTAAATATAAGTTATAATTATATTATGTTGTAGACAAACATGCTATAAAATTAAATAAGGTTAATCATTGGTTTCTAATTAAGCAAAAAACCTGTAGCCACTGCGACCCTTTAGGATCGACATTGTTGCCCACCCCTGCTCTAAAGGATGTCAAAATTGACATTTCAATTATTTTTTTAGCCTTAAATAGGGATCTCCCATCAGAAGCTCAATCTTTTCTTTTGACTAATTTGTTTTCTTATTTACACAGTATGCTCTGCAATAACTGCTAAGCCACTTTGGATAAACCTTATGGTAATTCATACATGGAAATGACTTCTACCAAAAGGTGAGGCAACAGGCAGTTTGAAGCTAAAGACAATCCTTGGTAGAGGACAAGAATTCAACAAGTAGCTGGAGATGCAAGAAGTTGTACATGGGGGCAGAGCAGACAGCAGTGGGGTGACATTTGAGAACCCCAAAGAAAGAAACCTGTGTAACAAGTAAATCAAATTTTTCATTTTTTTCTGTTGAACCAGCATCTTCAGAGAAAGCATGTGAGAATACCCTGCATTGCCGAGTTCAGAGCTGTGAAGAAAGTGCCTGTAAAGTGGTAATCAGCAGATAGCAGGTCTGTCTCCTTTGTGTTTGTGAATGTTGCAAATGGGAGCCGGAGATGCACTGCTGTTAGATTTCAGCTGTCAACATGAGATCACAGGCCACAACTTTAATTGACAGCTTGTGTGTAATCATTGGGCTTCATATGTAGAGATTTCCCAGCAAATGGAAGTTTATGGAAGGTATATATATGGAGTAAAGTAAGCCTTCATTTGTTGTGAAAATAAAAGAGGAGAATGTTGTTGTTTGTCTTTTTGCATGCCATCCTCCCAACTAATAACAGCAAGGATTTAACCTCCTATTAAAAGAAGATTATTTAAAGGGTGTCCACATTATCTTCAGCCAAATCTGAACTTTCATGGTTAGGACTCTGTCATGTTGCCTCAATTGTCAGTAACATTTTACCAATGGACCCCATCTCATTGATCTCATGTCATCTTCTGTTTTGCTTGAAGTTCTTGGTGGCAACAGGCTGAACAGGGTAGACAAGGACGTGTCTGTAGTTCATCTGAAGAAATCCATCCAACATATTGTAAACACAAGTTAGCCCCCAAATCCATTCAGGATCACAAATGCCCTCTTCAAAGAGATGAACCAGGAAATGAAGTGTAGGGGGGTTTCACTCAGATCTAAGAATATGTTTTGTTTACAAATAATACAACATAAACAACTGGTAGATTTCAGTTTATTCTATTTTAGTGCAGCAATAGGCATAAAGTAATAGCTTGCTCCATTCCAGGTGTCACCAATGTGTGCCAGGGGATCATCTTTCAGGCTTTGCTAAGGTAAGCGATACCACTCCGAGACTAGAGTGGGCACTGTCCCTATCTCTTATTTTTAACTCACAGCTCCATTTAGACACCCCAGTCACGACACCCAGAGCAGTCAGGGCTCCATAAAAAGAGAAAAGATAAAGTAAGTAGAACCCACCCAAAAAGAATATATATTGTGACAGATAGGGGGCGCTCTCGCTCCTTTGAACCCCTGTCCACGACTCCAAAAAAACCAGGTAAAAGTCCAATAATTGACTTTATTTAATTGCCACAGTGCACAAAGCACCCTCTCTTCCACTATACTCATACAATAAACAATAAACTACAATAAACACAATCATCCACTCCCAGACGCGTTGCCACCCTTCCACCCAGCTCAGCTCACCGTCTGGGAGCTACCATAGTCCTTTTATATCTCCTGACCCAGAAGTATTCTCCATCCCCAGTCCATGTGACTCTCAATCACTTCCGGGTCAGGTACGAGTTCTTTTTTTCACCCCGGAAGCACGTCATTCCTCCTGTCCACATGTGCTTCCGGGGCATAGGGAAAATACTCGTTATTCCTCCCTGCAGCATCCCCTAGTGGCCCCCATGGCATCCAGCAGGGCTGCGTATAAAAACTACATTGTCCATGATGCCCTGCTGGTCTTCTGGGGACCTCCATACTGCAAGGAGGGCTCCACCTGGCAGCTTGGGGGTATTGGCCGGGATAAACGGCTGGCCATCCACCACAATATACATATATATATATATATATATATATATATATATATATATATATACACTCAGCAAAAAGAAACGTCCTCTGACTTTCAACTGTTTTTACTTTCAGTAAACGTAATGTGTAAATATTTGTATGAACACTAAAAGAGCCAACACCATAAGACATAAACTAAAAATGTTTCACAATGTGTCCCTGAATGAAGGGAGGCTCAAAATCAAAAGTACCAGTCAGTATCTGGTGTGGCCACCAGCTGCTTGAAGTACTGCAGTGCATCTCCTCCTTATGGACTGGACCAGATTTGTCAGTTCTTGCTGTGAGATGTTACCCCACTCTTCCACCAAGGCACCTGCAAGTTCCTGGACATTTCTGGGGGGAATGGCCCTAGCCCTCACCCTGCGATCCAACAGGTCCCAGACATGCTCAATTCCTTCGACGATAAACACGAATCCGTCCATCACACCTGGTGAGACAAAACCGTGACTCATCAGTGAAGAGCACTTTTTGCCACTCCTGTCTGGTCCAGCGAAGGTGGGTTTGTACCCATAGGTGGCGTTGTTGCTGGTGATGTCTGGTAAGGACCTGCCTTACAACAGGCCTACAAGCCCTCAGTCCAGCCTCTCTCAGCCTATTGCGGACAGTCTGAGCAATGATGGAGGGATTGTGTGTTCCTGGTGTGACTCGGGCAGTTGTTGTGGCCATCCTGTACCTGTCACGCAGGTATTCGGATGTACCGATCCTGTGCAGGTGTTGTTACACATGGTCTTCCACTGCGAGGATGATCAGCTGTCCTTCCTGTCTCCCTGTAGCGCTGTCTTAGGCGTCTCACAGTGCGGACATGGCAATTTATTGCCCTAGCCACATCAGCAGTCCCCATGCCTCCCTGCAGCATGCCTAATGCACGTTCACACAGATGAGCAGGGACCCTGGGCATCTTTCTTTAGGTGTTTTTCACAGTCGGTAGACAAGTCTCTTTAGTGTCCTGCGTTTTTAGAACTGTGACCTTAAATGCCTACTTTCTGTAAGCTGTTAAGGTCTTAACGACCATTCCACAGGTGCATGTTAATTAATTGATTATGGTTCATTGAATATGCATGAAAAACATTGTTTAAACCCTTTACAATGAAGATCTGTAAAGTTATTTGGATTTTTAAAACATTATTGTTGAAATACACAGTCCTGGAAAAAGGGACGTTTCTTTTTTTGCTGAGTATATATATATATTTGAAATGTTTGAAGGAAAAAACGTCACAGTATATAATTCTACTTGATATACTGTATATCCACCAGATCGTCCTATAGTTTCTACTCTATTTTACAACTTAAACTCAATACATTAACTTTTCTGTTTCACCGTTTGTACCATTGACACATTCTTATGTTAAAGATTCTGCACACTTTATATGTCTGCTACAGGATGCTAGGCGAGAGGATGATTTTATTATGGCCACTTCCCTTTTTATTATATCCCTCAGAATGATGCACTAAACATAATTCAAAATACTTTATCAAAATTTTCAGCATACCAATGCAGTCTGATTAATTTTATTGTACAACTTTCACATATTGCTTTAGGTTAGAAATTTGTTGCATTTAATAATAATTTTTATCGTCAACACAAAGCAGTTGCAATGGGAGCAGCCTTTAGCCCTACTATTATGAATTATTATTTTGGGGGAACAGTCTATTTTTCCACATGTTTACTATCTGTGTATTAGTTTTTGTTTAATGTGCATTACTCCATTCTATAACATTTGCCTTTATTTTATTTAAATATATTTTGAGCAGAATTACATACTGTGACAAAGTCAGTCAGTCAGTCAGTCATTTTCCAACCCGCTATATCCTAACACAGGGTCACGAGGGTCTGCTGGAGCCAATCCCAGGAAATACAGGGCGCAAGACAGGAACAAACACCAGACAGGACACCAGCCCACTGCAGGGCATACACACACACGCACAAACACACCAAGCACACACCAGGGATAATTTAGGGCCGCCAATGCACCTAACCTGCACGTCTTTGGACTGTGGGAGGAAACCACGTAGACACAAGGAGAACATGCACACTCCCTGCACGGAGGACCCGGGAAGCGAACGCAGATCTCCTTATTGTGAGGCAGCAGTGCTACCCACTGCACCACCCCGTGACTAAGTTTTTTCTTTTATACATTTAAAATACATATATAATCTCTTTTCGGGTTCCGCTTACTTTCTCTTTTGGTCAGTATCCCAGTAAGCGGATTGTTTATATGTTTCATAGTTTTACGGTGGTGGTTGTTTCATGTTCGCAAAAAGCTTACAGCCCTGGAAGATGACGGAGCTTTCAGAAACTCACTCCTGACAGAGGTTTTTGATCCGGCTGTTTACAGCCATCTTTTCCATTGGGTCACATTGTATTGTTTGTTTTTTGTTGTTCATTAAATGGGGTCATTCGATTGGTGCCCCGGTTCTTATTGATGGATCCTCGAGGTCTGGCCACTCAGTCGCATAGGGCAGACACAGCCATATTTAGGTACTTAAACCAGAGAAATTTTACCATCTGAATTTAGGCTAGGACAGAGCTTGTTAGCTACATTCAGAGGCACCAAATATTTTGATTATTCTACTGCGTGCATTCTCATTCAAGATGTCACACTGAGAAGCGGTAAAGCAGACCACTTCCTACTTGTTTATGCATTAATGGCTCTTAGGTCTGCTTTGTTATTCTGCCCTTAAAGCTGTCTTTGACCTTATCACATGAACTTCTAAATATACCTTTTCCTTTTATTGACCACACTTCCTCCATATCTGACTTAATTCCATGATTATTCATCACCATGTTAATTATTCTTTCGTGTCTGTCATTATTTTGGAACCTTTCATTGATCCCTTTTGTCAGCAGCACACACAACACATAAACAGCAAAAGATGAGTAGTGGAAAGTCGGGAGGAATCCTTGGCAGCCCCTTACTTTGAAAGAGTAAACTTTAACCCCATTATTTGTCATATCCAGTCTTATTTACATGCGGACCTTTTCCTTTGGCATACACAAAATAAATGGGATTTACGGAATGTTAGAAAGTCACAAGAAACATTTTGAGAAGAACAGCCATTTGGCCCAAAATTGCTCATTAATCTGTAATTGCTACATTTTTTCAAAATGTACTACAAAAGTTAAAATGACCCCAAGATGCTGCATTAAAGTACACTACTTGGGAAAGATCATCCATCCATCCATCCATGCATCCACTCATCCATCCACCCATCCATTGTCACACACGCACACGTCAAAACTCTCAATTGCGTGTGAAAGAACCAAGGGCGGGGGGCTGAGACAAGGCACTAATACTTTTCTATCCTTTATTCCGCAGAAAAACAACAGAATAAAACAGTTCTACCAGTCATCACATCCCATTCATATAAAAGAGTCCTCGGTTGGATCCGTGGAGTCACCGAACATCCGGACTTCCCCAATGTCTCCAGTTCCTCACCTCCGCTCCTGACGTCATCTCTGGCCACTGCATTTGATGTCAGCTCCACTATCCACTGCATTTCCTCCTCTTCCCTTTTGTTTCATATAAAAGAGTTAAGAAGGAACTTTATGTTTTCAGATGTTTTACTTTGCTTTTGACCTGAGTTTTGTACTGGACGCTACAACCAGTATACGGGGAGGATCTCCAACCCCTCTCTTTCTAAGTTAGAAGTTTTTGGAAAGTTGTTGCATGTCCACTGAGTGAAGAAATATTTGTCAGCCTTCAATGTAATTTTCACTTAGCCAGACTCCTTTGTGTTGAAGAGCAGATATAAAATTAACAGCTGGTATCTGCCATTTAAACATTGTAAGAACTAAGACAGGGTTGGGATTCCAAGAGGAAGAATGCCCCATTTCATTTTGAAGGAATGTACCTGCACTAAGACACCACCAGCATTGCAAAAGGTGTAGTATAAAACAATGTGTCTATCACTCATGGTCCTATCAAATATGGAGTCCTGTTCAAGCAGAGAAAACTGGAAGAAGCAGAACAAGGAGAGGTGGATGCAGTTACTGTAGCTGGGGGTCAATGATCTTCTCCTGGTTTGCCATTTTTGGAAAAGCAGAGGAAATATACAAGTACTGGCATTCCCTATTATCTTTTACAACCATCTCCAGTCTTTTCTTAAGTCCTTTAGGCACATGTGTATCATCTTGGCCATGAAACACTTTTGTAAAGTCTTCTTCAGTGTCTGTTTCTTTAAAATGGAAGATTTAACCTCTGGAGCAGGTTCAGTGTTTCTCAGCCACTAGGCTGAAGTCATGGGTTGCCACTGGTTTGTCATGAATTGTTTATAATGGTAGTCACAGTGAGTCATGGTGGTTCATGAGTGGGTCACACTGTGGGTTTTGGATCACGCTCGATCCACCCCAGCTCTGACAATCAGGCTTGACCCCCCACTGGATCCCCCACCTCTGAAGATTGCACTTAAATCACCAAGGAGGACTCCCACTCAGTGGGCCACAAATCATTTACATGGGAACAAATGGGCCATGAAGACACCTACATGTGAAAAAGTGGGTTGTGACACCAAAAAAGTTTGAGAAACACTGCCTTAGCTCACACATTGTAGATTCAGAATTAATCAGGCTAATCACCTCCTGACTTTCTCTGATGGTGTTATGGCCTTGTAGTTTATTTATTTATCTATCCATTATCCAACCTGCTGTATCCTAACACAGGGTCATGGGGATCTGCTGGAGCCAGTCCCAGTCAGCACAGGGTGCAAGGTAGGAACAAACCCCAAGGCAGGGCGCCAGCCCACCGCATGGCACACGCACACACACACCCACACCAAGCACACACTAGGGACAATTTAGGATCGCCAATGCACCTAACCTGCATGTCTTTGGACTGTGAGTGGAAACCAGAGCTCCAGGAGGAAACCCACGCAGACAAGGGGAGAACATGCAAACTCCACGCAGGGAGGACGTGAGAGAGATAGCTAACTAAAGACAGGGGATGATTAGGGGGCCAGAATGACTAGGCTGTGGTGGGCAATTTAGCTTTGACATCCAGATACACCCTGCTATTTACGAAGGATGCCCAGGGATCTTTAATGACCACAAACAGTCAGGACCTCAGAGGTCTCAACCTGAAGAACTGCACCATTTTCACAACACAGTGTCCCCATCACTCCAATAGGGCATCTGGATCCACATTCGGACCACAGGGTAAGCGCTCCCTGCAGGCCTCACCAACACCTCTTCCAGCAGCAACACAAGCTTTTTCCTAGATGATCTCCAATCCAAGTACAATATAATTTAAGATATAACTGACTGGTTAGCGACATATAGTGTATACTGAAGATACACCAGTGATAAAAACGAAGCCAACAGGACACCACTTGTTGCTCACATCTCACTTTGATTATAGCCTGTTCCTGTTCATAAGTCAATTCTACAGCCATCTGCTCAACAATCTCTGAAAAGCTGAGCCTTGCAGTTGAATGCCTAATCTTGCATTGGGTACCTTAACAAAGGATTTAGGAAAGTCAGACTATTGTGAATCATAAGATATGTTGTAACTTGTTATTATTAAGAATATATGATACTCATTTGGCAATTTGCTGGCATTGTGATTAGTATCACTGCCTCACAGCCCCTGCAACTATTCCTTTGTTTTTTTTGGCACATATTTCTTGTGGTTATGTGGAAATGTGTGTTTATGTATATAAATGTGATAAAATGATAGCAATTTACTCCTCTTTTATTATAGCTGTAAATAAATGTAAGAGATATAAACCTGCAATCATTGAAGACTTCTATACAATAATAAATTTAAATGAATTTAATCAATTTTTGTCCTCCCACATCCCAAAGATGTGCACATTAGGTAGGCTTGTCACACTAAATTGGTCCTAAAGGAGTGAGTGTGGAGGAGTGTGCCTTGTGATGAACAGCCATCCTATTCACAGTTGGTTCTTGTCTTGAGCTTCATATTGCTAGGTTAGGTTCCAGCTCCTTAGAGCCATGTACTGGAAGAAGTTCTGGAAAGTACATGGCTGATTAATTTCACACACATGATGACTACACTGCGGTGGGCTGGTGCCCTGCCTGGGGTTTATTTCCTGCCTTGCGCCCTGTGTTGGCTGAGATTGGGTCCAGCAGACCCCCGTGATCCTGTAGTTAGTATATAGCGGGTTGAATAATGGATGGATGGATGGATGGATGATGACTACAGGTATCTGCTAACATGCTTATGTTGAATATACAGTTCATGTCTTTTGTAACACTTTCAGTTCATTTACTAGGGATATATATATATATATATATACTATATATATATATATATATATATATATATATATATATATATATATATATATATATATATATATATATATATATATATATATATATATATATATATATATATACAGTATATATATATATATATATATATATACATACTATACTACTATATATACTAGCTGTGTAGGCCTGTGCTGCAAAAAGTCCGGGGTCCTAGAAACTATTGAAATTGTCAGAAAAAAAACTGAAATGTAGAGATGTCAGGTAATTGAAAGGAACTACTCTTGTCATCTCTCTCCTAGGAGGATTTGTTTTGCAGATGTGCTCACATCGCTTGTGCGTTAGTGGCGGGAGGAAAAGTAAAAGGGATACCAATTTGCCAATGTTAACAGCTAAGCGACATTGTCTTTCTTCGGAGGTTTCGTTTTGCTGAAGTGCTGGTCTCGCTTGTGTATTAGCGCCTAAGCGAGTTTTCTATTTCCTTGGAGGAGGAGCTCTTACCCCGGCTCTACATATCACTTCTGGGCCAGACAGACAGACACACACACTATCCACACATAGATGTTTATATATAAGATATACATATATATGTGTATATATATTGTGGCGAGCAGCTGGGAAGGACCGGAAGAGGGACTATGCCTCCTCTGGACCACGAAAGGGCAGCCGCCCTGGTTGGTATGGGGACCACGGGAACAGAGTATGGAAGCTCAACCCTATAGGGGCCCGTGGTCAAAGCCAGGGGGCACTCAGATGCCTGAAAAGCCCTGGACATCAGCATTTCCGCCACACCCGGAGGTGCTTGGGGAAGGAAAACCAGGGACACCCGGAGTGCTTCCGGGTGCTCGTGCGGCACTTCCACCACACCAGGAAGTGCCGCCGGAAGCTCATCAGGATGCACCTGGAGCACGGGTGAACATAAAAGTGGCCTCCTCCCTCCATTCGATGTCTGGAGTCGGGTGGAAGAGGACAGAGCTTGGTGGAGAGGAGTGGAGGCGGTCAGGAAGAGAGGCATTATTGAAAGGCCTGGACTGAAGGGTGCTTGGTGCAGGGGCACTGGGTTGTGTGCAGGACACCATAAATAGTAGCAAATGAATAAACGTGTGTTTGGGTTTAAACAATTGCTGTCTGCCTGTCTGTGTCCGGTCCGCTTTCTACATATTTTCTAAATATATATATATATATATATATATATATATATATATATATATATATATATATATATATATATATATATATATATATTTCATTTCTAAGCAAAGAAAGGCTGAGCAAAAATCATATATATATAAAATTGACCTATTCTGTAAGTACCTATCATAAATAAATACCCACCCCAACACTTGCACCTGGGACTAAATGGATCCATTCTGCACCCACAACAGGCTGCTACTGTGCATCACTTCTCTTATTAGAGGATATGTTTTCTTTATTCACTTATTCCCTAGGTGGCAGGAAAGAGAAAATATTAAATGCAAGGAAATGCATTATTCAGTCATCGTCGTCTTTAATATTCTTATTTGTTCTTAATGTACCAAAAATAATAATAAAATAAAATTAAATGGGTGTGGCACATCAGATAATTTAACTTGACTGTTTTAGGAGCTTTCATAGACGATACTGGACAGCAGACTCTTAGTGTGTGGCTTTGACTCTCTTAGGGTCACATTGCTGGTCCCATTTTCTGTGTCTTTTTGGTTCTGCTTTCTGGTTCTTTTTCTCAATATACAGTACTTACACTTTAAACGGATTACTTTTTAAAGCATAACAAGGTCAAGGTGAATAACCCAACCCATCCCTGTCCAATGTCATTTTGACAGACCATATCAGTACATGTGCACAAAGTGTGCATGCATGAAAATACTCATTAGTTCAAGGGCTTTGCTTATACACAAGTGGGAAGTCAGGACAATTACCATTTCACTATTTTAAATACTGACCTTTTCATCTCATTAGACTACAAAAGATGTCTGTTTGCTCTTCCGACAGCAGAAAAATCCCCTTTCTGTAAACTTGTAACACTTCCTATGTAATGTGATTAGACAAGCTTCATATAAGATTAGAAGATCAACTTACCTCTTATAAAAAGTTCACTTATAGTTTTAAACATATAGCTATAATAACATAAAAAATGTCATTAACCCCTCTTAACAATTTAAAGAATGTAAAATATAATATAATAAAATGACATTCCTCTATATATAGAGAGTATATGTATATATATTGTCATGTGCGTGCACTTGGGAGGCAGCTTAAGGGCTCTGGTGACAAGGGGCTGACACTGTGTACTAATGCCTTCTCTCTTCATCTCATTGGCAGAACAGAAGATTGACAACCATTCCCCCATTGACGTCACTTCCATTGTCCACCTTCTTGGACCCGCCCCTTCCTGCCTGAAACCCATATGTCCAGAAGGTCAGCCACATTTCAGTTAGTTCAACTTTGGATTCCCATCTGAAAAGATACTATTTCTATCTTTGTAAAAAGATAATTTTTTATTTTCATTATACGGGGTCTTAGACGTGACCCAAACCTTTTTCATATAGTATGGCCAGCAACTTTGTCTAATTTGTAAGCAGGAATGAGATAACACCCCACAACTGAAGATTCAGAGGCTCAAAACGCGGTCATATGGGATACTAAAGGATGGTAAGACCACTATTCCTAATGTTCACAGATGTTTTGTTTTCCTGTTGGTTTTTTATTGCACATTTGTTTTGCTGATTTGTCTTTCATTTGTTTATTGCTGTTTCATCAAACAAGGTTGAAATATCAGTCCAACAGCGGGTTTTGTGTTTCTTTATTCCATCGGCGTATGCAGTATATTTAGTTACAGTTTGTTCAGCCTTCCTGTACAAAATGTACTTAAAGGACCAATGAAATCACTGAAAAGGCGATTAAAAATAACTGAAGCCTCAAAGTCTGTTCTGCTTTTTGTTCAGAAGGGGACCAGAAGATCAAAGAAGTGGACAGGCTACTGAAAGTCCAACAGATATTCCAGGGAATCTGGCCAACCCGGGAAGGCTAGTAGGTGAGAAAGAGGACTGTGTCTTAAAGGCAGAAGAGCAGTAGAGATCCAAGAAAGAGAGAAGAAAGCCAGTTCTGGACATGGGATAGAACTCTGCTGGGGAGAAGGCTCATGATATTGGGGAATAGATTTGTGTGAACTGATTTGTCTTTTAGCTGGAATATAAACATGAAATACATGTGCAGATATAAAAGAAATTAAATAAAATGATGCTGGGGCACCATCAAAATGGAATCATAACACAAACCCCAACACAAGCTTGTACTGCAGAGGTGGCTGAAGCCTATTCTGACATCAATGTGTGCAAGGCAGGAATCAGCCCAGGGGAGGGTGCCAGTCTGTACAAAAAGTACACATTTATTAGTGTCCTAATTTTTAAATATACCATGATGCCATTTGTGTTTCCATTGGAGTATTTGCTACGTGTAACTCGCAGTTGCTAAGGGACATTTTACCCCAGAAGTTGCTTACAATGTCATCATTCAGTGCATTTATATGCGCACACATAATCGGGTTCAAGTGAATAAACCAGTTCAGGCAGTAACCTGGTTTCATTAAAATCTGTATTTACATGGGCAAGTAATCTTCTGGATTTCTCCTTTGTCAAGACGCTCAGACATCATTAAATGTTATCATTGGCCACTGTGGATCTGAAATTAAGTGTGATGCCTGTGATAATTATCTTGTGTTTCAATTTGATGTCTTATTTATTTTTTTCTGTTATCGAAAGGCACACAGCACACTCTTTTCTGCTTGTCTGTGTGATTGAGACCTGTAAAGGACCCGTTGCATGTGCGTCTTGCCATACACCCAGTGCTTAAAGAGTAATAATAATGCAGATAGTTTTACTTCAATAAGAAATATTTTAGGTTAGTCGTTACCTTAAAAAGTAATCTGACTATTAACGTGTATTACTTTCAATGTGTTACCTTACTGCTCTCAAGATTGTGTTGCTGGGTTTAGCACTGTCATTTCAGTACATTGACATAAATTTAGCAATTTCTGAATATTGGGACAGATTATTCTTGGCAAAAGAAGGAATATTGAAATTGCCCAAACATTTGCCCGTGGAAGTGTATTTTTTGAGTGCTTTTACCCATGGCTACTGAAAATGTATGCAAAGCAAATACATGTGCAGGTTGACTGAGGGCAACGGACATGCACAGCCTACAGAATCCATAACAGTAACCCAGTTAAGGGTTTACATGGCCACATACTGTAATCATATTTTCCGTGGAGAAATCTAACTTTGTTAACCAGATTTCGCAGAGACCAACAACCTGATTTCTCTAATCGGAATAGCATTTTAGAAATCCAGTTTCCGTGTATAATCAGATACTCGAAGTGCAGGTAATTGCACTAATTGATGCAACAATATAAATACCGGCCACTGTGGTTATCTCGCCATCCAACTTTCTAGGCTCCTAAAAGACTTTGCTTGTGAGTTATTTCAAGTGTTGTTTTTGATTACGACCTTGCCTGTGTTCATTTTTTTTCTATGATTTTTGCTCAGCCTTTCTTTGCTTAGACGTTTGTTGTCTTGTTGTGCTTCTGTGCCACCTTTTTCATCTCTCATTCCTGGTCCACCCTGGCTCAGTCTACACATCCTGATGGTGTCAGAACAGCAGGGCTCACCTGCACCCACAGCTACGTAGGGACGATTTAGAATGATCAATTAACCTAAGCAGCCAAGCATGTCTTTGAGCATGTGTACCCAGCGGAGGTGGCCTTAGGGGTGTGTGGGGCCTAGGGCTGACCAGCCCCACGCAGTGCTGGTTACGTCAAACGATGTTACCAGTATGTGTGGACTGTATAAACTTGCGTGTGAATTTAATAAAAATAATGTTAACATACACCGGATTTTCTCATTACAGTACTCAGCTAAATTTTTGCAAGATAACACGTGGACTTTATCAAAATATAACAATATAACCTATTAAAAAAGTGGAATTCATAATTCATGCCAATACCACGACAGTGCGAAATGCAATGTGATGTCATGTGGAAATCAGCAGGGCCTCTTCTAGAAAAGGACCCAAATTCATATCTCACATTGATATCACGTCAGGCGGTTACTTTAGTGATACATGTTTTTGTGCATTAATATTCGGACATGTTTATGGCCTACAAATAAAATGTGAGTTTCAGTGTTTCGACAGGAAGTGTGAAATAAACGTAGTGGTATCATGAAATCTCCTACCGGTTTCCAGGTTCAGGGACGAAAATCCACTTTTACTGCCTTCCAATTGGAAAAGACGTTGATGACATCTTCATTGTCTAATCTGAGTGCAATGTCTTTTTCTATATATAGGAGAAGCCAACCCAGCGACTAATGGGCTATACCTGTTTTAGGAAGGGATTATACTGGCAACCCTTTTTGGGTGATGAAAGTCGACTATGGAATGTTTTCAAAGATGTAGTACATGTGCGGAATTTGACCTTGAAGAGGGATTTTAAAAGGGTCCCTTCTTAGAAGAATCTCATATACAGTATATATATATATTTACTGAAGGATATATCTTGACAAATCTATTCGAACTGAACACACGGACCTCAAAAGCGGGGACCCCTTAGGGTGATCGCCCACACTTGCCGTCTCCAAATGCCACTCTTGGTACCCAAAGATGAATCCTCCCAGACCCAGGGAGAATGTGCATAATGAACACAGACAACAAGTGCGTTTTGTATTTGAACCTCGGACGTGTGGTTTGTGAGGTAGGAACGGTACCTCTGTACCATTATACCACCCACTTTGAGAGTAGCTTTTTCTGTTATTAGCTTTAGCCTTTGCTAACAACCTTTGCCATTTCTTACTTTTACAATTTCAGTATTGTCTGTAGTGCTTATGTTTCATAGTTGCATTATTTGCTTGACTTTGGGGTTAAGCAATTTTAGAGCTCTAAATTTAGTCCTGGGCTCGAGTGCCTTTGTATTTTCAAACTGTTTATGGATACATAGGCCTTTTTGTTTAAGTTCATCAAATGTGTGCCTGTGTGTGTACGTTTCTATTATTCAGGCAAGTAGCAATTCTGCAAAGAACCAGTCTTGATTTGTTATCCTAAAATTACTACAAAAGTATCCCTTTAAAAATACATAGAAACAAGAGGAGCAGTTTTTGCCAACATAGTTATGATGAGTCAGAGAGATAATAAAACATAATATATAAAAATTATACATAAGAGACATATCAAGAGCTTGGTTTGTCTGCTCTGCACCAAATGGAAAGGATCAATTTTGAACATTTGCCCATTAATATGAAGTAAATACCTGGCGGGCGCACAGCTAGCAATCAGTTCAAAGAAAATTAATAACTGCAGAGGAGCTGTATGAGGGGGTGGTGGGGAGGGGGGTGTGGGCGGCCGTCTCCTTTGTTTCGAGCCTGCACTGGGCCTGAAAAGATGCGTTAATGCAGAGAGGTTATTTTAATTCTTGCTAGAGAATTGTGTTGTGGAAAAGAACTAACTTTCCAGCAGCTAATTGTATGTGGAGGTGAGCCATTGCTCAGACTCCTATAATGAAAGGCTGCAGCAAGTCCTTCATATCAAGTCATGTCAATCTTCACCCCCTGTGGAATAGTTACAACAGATTTAGGAAGGATGAGGTTCATTAGAAAGAATATTAAACAGTTTCCTAAAGTATGTGAGACATCTAAGCTGCTGGTGGGATTCCACATCTCACAGAGGTCCTGAATATTAGTGCCACCATATGCATTGATGACACTCTGGCAAACTATTTAAGTTTTCTGCTTTTGCTTTCATACTGGTGTGGTTGCCTGACGACTGACCTTGTGACTGCTGCTTTTTATCAAGC
Source organism: Polypterus senegalus (assembly GCF_016835505.1). Classification (NCBI taxonomy): domain Eukaryota; kingdom Metazoa; phylum Chordata; class Cladistia; order Polypteriformes; family Polypteridae; genus Polypterus; species Polypterus senegalus. Next base: position 107,427,593 of record NC_053163.1, on the reverse strand, counting down.
CTTCTTTTGAAAAAGAAAGCTGAGATCATCCTTTTGATGCAAGCTTTGTCCTGGGTTACTTGTTTTGTGAGCTTTCTTTGATGTTTGATTTTGAAATTTATATTTTTGATAAGTTCTTTGAGCCTAAGGTTTCTGAAACCTTTGGAAATATTAGATTATGGGAATGTGCACTGAGTCTAGTGACTTTGACTGTGTCTATGATTTTGGGCCTGTGCGTGAGAGAACACTAAATTAGTGCTCTACAAATTATATCTAGGGGATGATCTTTGAAACTTAAAGTGAAATTTACTTTTACTGATTAAGAATATACACCTAGCAGATACTTGGGTTTATGGTGGGGCTGGCCGGGCCAAAATAAATAAAAAAATGAACAGGAATATACTGCTCAAAGAAATTAAAGAAACAGAGTATAGCAGGTCCTTAACCCATCAGCAGGACCGGCATCTGCTCTTTTGGGAAAGAAGGAACAGGATGAGCACTGCCAGAGCCCTACAAAATGACCTCCAGCAAGCCGGCCACTGGTGTGAATGTCTCTGACCAAACAATCAGAAGCAGACTTCATGAGGGTGGCCTGAAGGCCCGACATACTCTAGTGCACTCTTTGCTCACTGCCTGGAACCATGGACTTCGATTGGCATTTACCATTGAATGTCAGAATTGGCAGGTCCACCACTGGCTGCCAGTACTTTTCACAGATGAGAGCAGGTTCACCCTGAGCACATGTGATAGACATGAAAGGTTTCAGAGAAGCCGTGGAGAACGTTATGCTGCTTGTAACACCGTTCAACATGACAGGTTTGGTTGTGGGTCAGTGATATTCTAGGGAGACATATCCATGGTGGAACACACAGACCTCTAAAGGCTAGACAATGGCACCTTGACTGCCATTAGGTATTGGGATGAAATCCTTGGACCCATTGTCAGACCCTATGCTGGTGCATTGGGTCCTGGTTTCCTCCTGGTGCACGACAATGCCCGGCCTCATGTGGCGAGGGTATGCAGGCAGTTCTTAGAGGAACTGAAACCGTTGACTGGCCCCCACTCTCGCCTGACCTAAATCTAATAGAACACCTCTGGGACATTATGTTTCGGTCCATCCGACGCCACCAGGTTGCACCTCAGACTGTCGAGGAGCTCAGTGATGCCCTGGTCCAGATCTGGGAGGAGATTCCCCAGGACACCATCCATCGTCACATTAGGAGCATGCCTCCCCAGTGTTGTCAGACATGCATACAAGCATGTCGTAGGGGCCATATAAACTACTGAGTACGACTGCAATGAAATTTCAACAAAATGGACTAGCCTGCCGCATCATTTTTTCACTTTGATTTTTGGAGTGTCTTTGAATTCAGCCCTCTGTAGGTTGATAGTTTTCATTTCCATCAAACGATGTGGCATCCTTCATTCCTAACACATTACTCAGTCCATATTAGTAGAGATATCCAGCAGGATTTCTTTTCCCATTGAGATCTGATGTTTTCTAAAAAATTGTTCCTTTAATTTTTGTGAAAACTGCAGTGAGGCTCTCCTGCTTGCAAGTCTGTCACTTACAGATGCTGGTTCGAAAATAAATGCCAACTTCTGCCATTACACAATGCTACATAAGGAGTGTTACAGAAGAGGTGAAGTGTCCGGGTAGGAGGCAGAAATGACATCAGTGCTCCATTTGTATGTCTTCATGTTGTTTAGGCAAAAGAGGAGAAGACATTACTGTCAGCGCCACCTCATATGTTGGAAAGGCAGCCAAGTGGCAAAAAAGGAAAGGAAGACGTTAAAGTCCAGCCAACAGCATTACTGCACAACATGAGCCCCCATGGTAATAACAGCTCAAGTTATAGTCAAATTACATGATAAGGCTTAGCAATCGCTACGGAGGAAATGCAATTTATTTAAATGACTAATGTAGCCACAATTTTGTCCAACAATGGCTAGCGATGCTGCCTAATGGAACTAATATTTTGTGTCTGAATCTCATGCCTGTATGTTTTTTCATGCCTGTCTGATGTTTAATTGGTTCTCAGATTTTCCTCCCACATGCCAATGATGTGCATGTTGTTTTAATAGCCATATTTAAATGGCCCTGTATTTGGATGGATGGGCCCTCTAAAGGACTGGCCAGACTTGCTTCTTGCTTTGCACATGATAGTGACAGCATAGGCTTCGGCCCACCACATCCCTGAATTCAGTTAAGCTGGTTTAAGAATTCTGTTATATGTGTATTCCCACAGATATTAACTCCAGGGTAACCTGCAATTGGGGAGTCATGCTCCCACTGAGGGTGGCAAGGTGGCGCAGTGGTAGCACTGCTGCCTCGCAGTTGGGAGACCTGGGTTCGCTTCCCGGGTGCTCCCTGTGTGGAGTTTGCATTTTCTCCCTGCATCTTTGTGGGTTTCCTCCGGGTGCTCCAGTTTCCTCCCACAGTCCAAAGACATGCAGGTTAATTGTACCTGGTGTGTGCCCTGTGGTGGGCTGGCGCCCTGCCCGGGGTTTGTTCCTGCCTTGCGCCCTGTGCTGGCTGGGATTGGCTCCAGCAGAGCCCTGTGACTCTGTAGTTAGGATATAGCGGGTTGGATAATGGATGAATGGATGTTCCCACTGAAAATCAGGAAACTGAAAGAATAAATAAAATATTAGTGGTAGTATTGTCAGGCAGAAGATTAGATTCCAGGGTTTCATTAATATGTTCTGTCTTTTCCTTATATCCAAGGACAGCCTACTTCAAAATGCTCTTGTTTCTTGAACAAAAAAAATCTAATGGGAAATATCTTTATTCTTCCTGAGATGAGCACTGAAAGCACCCAATGTGCATCCATTGTCTCCGAAAGACAGAAACAGCTGTCAGTTTAAGCAAATAGAAAAACTGTCAAGTTCTCTTCTGTGATGATCAGTTTTACATTACATGTTCAAACTACTATTAACTGTTCCAGTTAAATGATTGGTTTGGCAGGGTCTTCCTCTCATAAAGCCATGTTGGCTGTTTTTAGTGTATTATTTTTATATCGGTACTTATCTAATTTATTTTTATTATATTATTAATAATTTGGCATGGTACAGAAATAAGACTTATTGGTCTGATACATTTTGGCTCAATTCCTGAAGACTGGAGTCAAGTTTGTGGCTTTCAAACCCTCTGGTTCTTCTGTTTTTTCAAGTGACTTGCTCATAAAGGCCTAATAAGGGATTATAAATGAAATTTTTCATGTTTTCAATACAATTGTTAAAATCCCATCAACAATTTCAACAATTATTAGATTGTTAAATCACTGGATCAACAGGTCCTGGCATTTTTTGGACTATAATGTATGAAGAGCTTGAAGCACAGCTGACTATTCCATTTAAAAATCTAGGAATTCAGAGTTTGCTTTTACTTCTACTTTGGACATTCTATTTGTTTCTTAATTTACAGATACTTGGGTGAATTGTTTGTTCAATTCATTTGCTATTTTCTTCACATTTTCAATGCTGTCTTTTATTGTGCCCCTAATGTTTCTCTCTCAGTGCATGTAACAGGATTCTCCTTTCTGCCTGCAAAAACTCTTTATGGTCACGTGTTTCTAAATGACCTTGGCACTTACATCTTTGTTAAGATCGTAAAATAAGTTTATAAAATGATACTTGGAAATAACCTCACTGCTGCAGCTCCATTGTAATTAACAAGCTGATTGACACAGTTGTAATCCTTCTCATTGTCACAATGAGCAGAAGGTATGTCTGTCTCCTTGTCTTCATATCTCACTGGTCTATTCAGAATTTTCCATCAATTAATTCCCATTCCTTACGTTCTCACCTGCTGTTTCACAAATCTCTTCTCAGACCCCTGGTTTGGTGCTGTCTTTTGCCTGCTTCTCCTTCACATACCCTTGTTGGTGGTCAACTGGTGTTCAATGTTCACAAACGATTCATTCAGTCTCATCATGTGCTGATGTGCTTGGTCATGAAAATTATTTGTAGCTTATTTTTTACACTATGATTTTTGAATAGTACCAGAAACTGTGAGTGAAATGTGCAGAAAATACTGTAGGGGGAACTCAGGAGCAGACCCCAAATCCAGACACAAGGGCCCAAAGTGGCAAACAAAATGGGATATTAATGACAAAAGAAGCAACAGTTACGACAAGGGGTGACAAAAGTGCAAACTACAATAAATGACACCTAATGCCTCCAAGGCTTACTTTCGCTGCTGGCTAACCACTAGTACAATGACCTACTTTTGCACACCTTCCTCAAAAACCGTGTTCTCCAACTCTCTGGCCTTCTTCTCTCTCCCCATCTAGCTGGTCCCTTTTCACAAGCTATCTCTCAACTTTCAGATCACCTAGGGTGTGACATTTAAATCATGGCCCACAATTGTTGTGCCTGCTTATGGTAAAGTCATCACTGATGGAGGATCACTGGAATCATGGGAAAGAGAAATCCTTTCATTGGATTAGCTGGCTCAGCACTGTTTTAGCCGTCGAATGGCCAAATGGGGGAGGCAGCTTGATGGATGAGGTCTCCAGGACTCTAAACAAATCCAAATCATATTATGTGATGTCATCCATTGTTAAATCTGCTATGTACTTCTAAAATTTTTATTTTTAAACTGTGTTTAGGTATTTAGGATTTGTTCTGTTCTGTGTATTGTATTGTATTGACCTCCTTCTTTTTGACACCCACAGCACGAACAACCTAACTGGAAAGGGGCCTCTTTTTGAACTGCCTTTCCCGAGGTTTCTTCCATTTTTTTCCCTACTGGGGTTTTTTTGGGAGTTGTTCCTTGTCTTCTTAGAGAGTCAAAGCTGGGGGTCTGTCAAGAGGCAGGGCCTGTTAAAGCCCATTGCGGCACTTCTTGTGTGATTTTGGAGTATACAAAAAATAAATTGTATTGTATTGTATTGTAATTACATCTAGGTACCCTGAGTAAGTACTTCCATTCCTGAGGTAACACCACAGATGTGTGCTTGTGAGGGCCAGATGGGCTGCACTCCTTAATACTTATGCAGAGCTGTTATATACTGCCCTCTAGTGGCTATTGGAAGTAAAACACATCATTAAGGTGTCCCCTATTTAAATTAAGATCTTGTGTGATTCAGCTTTGTGGTGGAAACTCCCTCTAATGGATGCAAAGGCTGTTGATAACCCAACTATTTCAAACTTGATAATGCTTGAAATAAAGCTTAACTAGATATAAATTAAAATTTTTACTAATCAGGATGCAAATTTTTAATCCAATATTTCAATCAAATAAATCTTAACTAGGTTTCCGGTTCGAATTCCGTAAATGCCAAAAGTGACTCTACTCCATTGGGTCCTTGAGCAAGGCCCTTAACCTTCAATTGCTCCGTCCTGAGTATGACGTTAATCTGCATCCAGCCCTTTAAGTAGGCCCTCCAACCTACAGGGAAAACTTGGGGGTTGGTGGCAGAATTGGCACTCCAGCCACCATAAAAAATCTCACTCTGTTCCACTCCATCTGAATTAGTGTGGTGCTGAGGTGTCACCCATTGCATGGCTGCACTTGGGTCCTAATCTGGGATCCTGAGTTGGCTTGTCATGTGGAGGGTGCAGCAATGCGCTGTATCAGCGTCTGCTCCTAATCTCTCTCTCTCTCTCTCTCTCATGTCACAGACAGCTGGGGTCCTTGCCTGGCCGGGACGCCTCTTCGCTGAGAGGACTTGGGGAGCAGGTGTGCAGAACATTACCACCCCCGGGACACTAGATGGTAGCCCCTATGGGTTGCAGTGGTACCTTGGACTCCTGCACGGCTTCATTGGAGATGGAGTTTATCTACAGCCCTGTTAGGATCCAGGGGTGCTGCCAAGTGATTACTGCAGCTGTTCCAGAACCTGTATGGGCGATCCTTTCACCACACCTGGAAGTTCTGCTGGGCATAGGTCATCAAGCACCTGGAGCACTTCTGGGTAACATATAAAAGGAACCAGCGGACAGTACTCAGTGAGCCAGAGTCAGGAGAAGGGAGACAAAGCTTGTCGAGGAGGAGTGGAGGAGAGAAGAAGAAAAAGAATAGAGAAGGAAAGTATTGTGCAGTGTTGTGCTTAATGGGACTGTGTGTGCCTGCGGAAAACGGGGAAGGTGTTGCCTACAGGTGAAGAAAGAAAATAAAAACATTTGTGTTTCATCAGTGTGCCTCCTGCGTCTGTCTGTGTCGGTTTGGGTGGCTGGCACGCCCCCTAGTGGTTCTGTCACATTAGCTATATATTAAAATGTGTACTAATAAGAATATAAGTTTTTAATCAAATATCTCCATCTTTCAGGCACTCACAGTAAATTTAAATAACTTCAACAGTGGCAATTCAGCTTAAATCACGGATTGCTCCACTGGGTGCCATATACAGATATACCTTTAGCATGTATAGGTAAAAAGGTTTCAGCAGTGTGACTTAAACTTCCAAGTTCTTGAATATCAGAGTAACCACGACTTCTGATGATCCTCTAGAAAACTCCCAAGGTCACTGGGGTATATAAAAACAGATCAACCATACTGTAGCTTCTCGCAACACCCCAGGGTTCAGCCCAGATCATCAACATCTGGCCAGTCTGATAAACCATACAATGTTTAGTGACTCACTCCAAAAATCTGTCATGTCACTCGTGCCCTAAATATTAAAGCAATGATATATTTTGGAGGAATGCCAACAAACTATCCTGCTGCTGGAAGTGCACAAAATTAGTGCCCTAGTTTCTAAGTGCAGAATTGCCAGCTCTATACATTTCACTTGATCTGCGTTGTTTGTTTCACACCATGTAACCCCTTACCCCTACAAGAACTGCAGAGAGAGATGCTTATGTGTTTTGTCATTTCCAGATGCCAGACAGTAAAAAAACACAGCCATAGAATGCACTTTGTATTCAAAGATTCAAGATACCCTAAAGGATTTTTTGCTTTCAGTTTACTCAGATTCCATTTACTTGTATGTAAAAAACTTCACTGAAGAGAGGATCAGAGAGATTTTAAAGATTTACAAATACAAATCAGTAGCAGAAGCATACATAATATTTACATACTGTACATAAACTCATACATCGATTTAAAGCAGTAGTAATGAAAAGATTCAGAAGCATTGGTTGAAATATAATAGAAACCTGAAGATCTGTACCCATATTTATTAAACGTCTGTGAGTAGAACTGAGATCCGACATTTGCACGATAGACATATGTGCGCCGAGAAAATAGCGGCGATTAAAACGCGCTGTCAAAATCGCGTCGACAAAATCGCCCCGACAAAATCGTGAAAGTTTCATTAAATATGAATTACTAGTTTAAAGCATATATAATAATGTTTATTTTAGAAGTCAATATTATGAGACGCGGCATGCCATCAGCACAGCACGCAGTCCTTAAGATCACGCCCTGCATATGTAGGAAGAATTGCAGCAAGGGCGTCCCACTCTCTTGGCCTCTCTCGTGATTTTGTCGGCACGCATTTGTCGAAAACCAGTTAGCGGGTTTGTCGGCCCTCATTTGTCTGTCGCGGTTTTGTCGGTGAACCGAGTAGAACAACAATCCTAACTGGCTCAAGTCTCAGAGTGATACAAATGTGGTCATACTCTTAGGAGAAGGAGTAAAAGCATTTTCTTAATTTAGTAAGCTACTCCTAACTTCACCAAGACTTCAGAGACCTTGTGAGCTGTCCTAACCAGAATTGCTAGTGCTGGGTTTATGGTTTATTGTTCCCTGTTTGGCTTTCTAGCTTTTTTCCATACATTATATTGAATGTATATAGACCTGGTCTGCTGTATACTGTGACCATATTCAGTATGTGTATCATGAACATACCAAACTCGTTTACAGACAGAAGGGTGCAGAATCTTGTGGAAATCCTGGCACTGGAGTGGCGGCACCTCATTGGCTGGCAGCAATGTCTCTGATGGCTGCCGCGCCCTCCTTCCCCTAAGTGCTCCTTGCACTTGACACTCTCACTCTCTAACTTTGCCACATGATTTGCTGCAGGGCAGCAGGAAAGGTAATCCTGGTCGTCTGGCTGACGCACCTTCCTTCCCCTAAAACTAGTGACACCAACACGTTTTAAGCAACAGAGGGTCTCACTCACTGTTAGTTTGTCTTTGACTGCAGTGTGCATTCATGCTTCCAAGTTCCAACTTAGTAGAATCTCTTATTAACAATGATGATTGGAGAGTCACTGAAGCAAAAAAATAAACACATGGGGCCTCATGTATAACACCGTGCGTAGAACTCGTACTATAACATGGCGTAAGCACAAAAGCCGAAATGTGCTTACGCACAGAAAAATCCAGATGCAGGAATCTGTGCGTACTCCAACTTCCATGTTCTTCCGCTACATAAATCCCGATCAGCGTGAAAACTAACGCTGCACGCTTTATGTAACGCCCCAACTCCTCCCAGAATTACGCCTCTTTGAATATGCAAATCAATATAAATCACCCTTAAGCTTAGCCTTCTGTGAAAAGACAATGGGAAAAGCACGGGGGAAAATATAAGAATTTCAGCGAATACCAAGTGGAGGCAAAGGAAAAACATACTATTTGTTCAAAAAAAACGTGGTATAGTCAACAAAAGGAAGTTGATCGAGTGACATAGTGTGTTGGAGAAACTTGAAAGCTCACGTTCACAAAATCGCACAGTGCCGGAAATAAAAAAGAAGTCGCATATTAAATTCGCCGTGAAAAGCCGAGTTGTAGCCCACTGTCTGAGTGTCATATGAAAGCTTATTAGGGTACAGAGAAAAAAGGCACACAGTGGGGAAAAAGCACGAAATGTCAACTTCAATCTCGACATTACCACTTTAATCACGAAGTTTATTTTGTCATTAAAGTAGAACATCATAAACTTTATCTTAAAATCGCTTAATTAACCAGTTTCTCAAATCACATCGTAATTAAAGTAGCACGTTAAATGCTTTGTTTTGTATTTGATCTTCTATGTGCCTATGTGTGGGAATCACTACTTGCTTCTTAAACCGGCTCTCTTCCTCCAACTGGGCACAGAATCCATGACATTAGTGATATTACAGCTCTCTGAATAACTCAAACACTGAGATGTATACGTGATATCATTTTTATGATGATAGGAGTTAAAGCACGTTATTAAACATGAGTTTTACGACGCAGTGATTGTGTGCGACCTTCGATGAAATAATTTATTGCAGCAGTACTCAGGGGCGGCTCTAGGCTTGTGGTGGCACTGGGCAGAGGAAGAATCGGTGGCTCCTTCGCCCGCCAATGTCAGTAAGGTAGCTTATGCATGGTGGATGGCCACGTTTGTTGAAGACACTGCATAGCCGCCTCGTGCTCATGACACAAGCATTTAACTTTTGTCGAAATTTGTTGCTGCGTTTTTAGGTGTGTTGTTATTTTCTCTTTCTGTTTTATATTCAATATATATTGGCGTAGCCGCCACTGCAGTCCTTGCTTTTCTTTCCCCAAATACCCAATCACCACACAATCAGCTCTGTAATAGAAGTTAAGCCATCTGTAAGCTTAGAGCAGCGATTCTTCAAAACGTTTAAGGAACATTGAAATATCTTCGTAGTACATGTTTAATTATTCTATCCTTAACGACACTCCCAGTGAAGAATATAGATTATTTAAATGAAGTTAAAGTTTTATCTGTATAATTTAATAAACATATTTTGCTGCATTTCACCTTAAAAATGATATTGTCATCATATGTAAATACACGCTTTATAAAGTGGCTCAGGTTGTTATTATTATAACACTCTTATAACACAACTGTAGTGCAAGTTAACAGTGGGGTGATTGTACTGTACTTATAAGTACAAACAGTTCTACAAGGTGCAATTGATTGAGTGCATTTAAAGTTCTTGGGATGAAACTGTTTCTGAACCGCGAGGTCTGTACAGGAAAGGCTTTAAAACATTTTGCAGTGGCTGAGACAGCGTGTCCATGAAACTGTATACCGATAATTCTCTTTCCAATCAGCTGCTGCTGTGATTCACACTCAGATACAGTGATATAAATACTCCGAGTGGTGCAGTGAGAGTAATATGGAAAAAGATGATCCGCTGTGGCAACTCCTAACGTGAGGAGCTGAAAGAAGAAGAAGAAGAAGAAGAAGAAGGAGAAGTGAGAGTAACAACGCTAAAGCAGTTATGGTATTTGGAATACTATGGCTGTTCCCTGGACCATTATATTGTTACAAGTTAATTACAATCAGATGCGTTACACTGATAAACAATATGCTGTTAGTTTCAGTGTATCTATAAAGCCACGTCATGAAAATAATGAGTAATCACACAGGAACAGTAGTGCTGCTTTGACGCTGGGTGCCGCCAGTCTGCAAAACCGAGCGGAGAACTTGCGTACGACAAGGCATGAGGTACCGTGGAAAAGTGCGTGGCTACATTTCTGTGTGTACGCACCGTTTATACATGAGGCCCATGGTATGTCTTGTTGAACCAAAATATCAACTACTACCAGATTTTATGGCAAACCTAACAGTTCCATCCCATGTTTTCTGAAGTGAACTTTGATAAAACAAAGAAGAAGAATACAGACTAAGAAACACAACAAAGAACACAAACAATTGAAAAAACAGAAACCATTGAAGACAGACTCCTCCCCAAGCAAAGAGTAGCAAACCATAATAACACTTTAACAACTTGGGAGACAGAAAAAGAATTCAATCAATCAAAATCTTTATTGTTATTGTAGCAATGAGACATTATACAACAAAAATTTTAGGTGCAATTTCCCATCTCAAAAAAATAAAATAAAAACAAAACAAAAACACAATTACTCAAGTTAAAACTAAAATAAAAAGGGAATAAAATAAGTACCAAAATAGTCCATAACAGCAGAACAATGTTTTCCACTCATACATACAGTATATCATATTGCACTTACCCCTTATCCAATGTTAACTTGTTAAGCTGTATTGTAAACTTGAGAGTGTATTATATTGTAAACATAAAGGTGCACTCAGTCAGATTGACCACTTAGCAGCATTCAGCATGGTGATGGCTGAAGGATAGAAACTGTTTCTCAGTCTATTTGTCTTAGTCTTTATGGATCTGAAACATCTGTCTGAAGGCAGGCATCTAAACAATGCATGTCCTTAGTTGTGATGGGTCCTGAAGAATTTTCTTGACGTTCCTGAGGCAACAGGAACTATGTAGTTCTTCTAGTGAGGGGAGAGGACAGCCAACTATGCGCTGGGTGACCTTAATGACCCTGTGAAGCTCTTTCTTCTGTGCTACTGTGCAGCTGGAGAACCACGCACAGAGACAGTAGGCCAGGATGCTCTCTATTGTGCAGCAATAAAAGGACACCGGCAGTTTCTCGGGGATGTTGTTCTTCCTAAGCACCCTCAGGAAGTAGAGTCTCTTTTGGGCCTTCTTCACTACCTCAGCAGTGTGTGTTCCCCAGGTCAAGTCCTCCCTAATGTGATCACTCAGGAAGTACTTGATCCAAAGGCAGGTGGAGTGTGGAAGTCATATGTCTGACAGTTTGGTCACCAGTCTATGGGGTAAGATGTTATTAAAGGCAGAGCTGAAGTCTATGAAGAACAGTCATGTGTAGCTCCCCTGCTGCTCTGTAGGCAAACTGGTGCGGATCAAGCATGGGAGGAATGAGTGACATGATGTGGTTCCTGATGAGCTTCTTGAAGCACTTCATGACCACAGGGGTCAGTGCAACTGGCCTGTAGTCATTAAGACTGGTGATGGTCTGTTCCTTAGCCACAGACACTATGACAAAGGATTTCAGGCAGGATGGCACAGTGGACAAAGACAGAGACTGGTTGAATATCCTGGTGAAAACCCCAGCCAGTTAGTCTGCACAGTCTTTCAGAATGCGTCCTGAGACAGCCTGCAGTGTGCATCTCACCTCATGCTCCCCCACTGTGAAGATGAGGCTGTTGTTGGTATCTGCATAGGGTCTGGCTGTCTCTGGTGGATCCACTTCAAACTGGGCAAAGTAGTGGTTCAGTTTCTCAGCCAGCGATAAATCACCTCCCACAGCTCCGGGACTGGTACTGTAGTTGGTCATGTGCTGGACACCCATCCACACTTGCCTGCCATTGTTGCTATCCAGGTGTTCCTTGATCTTTCTTTTATAGTCTGACTTGGCCTCTCAGATGCCACTCTTTAGGTTGGCACAGGCTGTGCTGTAGAGGGCTTTGTCACCAGACCTGAAGGTAGTGTTCCTCTCTTTCAACAGCCTCTGGACTTCCCTGGTCATCCAGGGCTTCTGATTGGGGTAGACTCAGATACGTTTATCCACTGTGACAATGTCTGTGCAGTTCTTAATACAGTACAGTACGCTGTCACTAAACACTTCAAGGTCTGGGTGTTCAAAGATGTCCCAGTTGGTCCTACTGAAACAGCCCTGCAGCTGCTGAGAAGCTCCATCTGGCCAAGTTTTTAATAAGTGATGTTCACAATGAAGCAGTATACCAAAGATATTCTGAAAGACTCGACAGTTTCTACCAAAATGGTAGCCATCTGTGAATTTATTGGTAACACTACAAGGAATAACACTTGAAAAATAGGTAAAAAATACTTTAGTTTAAAACTGTTTTTTTGAATTTTATGTTAAGTGTATTTTTTATGTGTAGAATGTGGGTTTATTTGAGTGGGGGATCTTGTGAATTTTTTAGAAAATGCCACTGGGAAACCTGGTTCTAACTCACTAGCAACTGCCAGAAGATGGCATTTGGACAGAGATCAGCACACATATACCAGGACAGACAGAATGTTGCTGAAACACTGGACAAAAGTGGACTTATTAAAAAAAATGAAATCTGACAGAGATGGAATAATATTCTTAAAAAAATCTTGTATGTCACGTGACATGGTTTGTCAGCAGAAAAGACATTGAGAGAGGCATGGCATGTGACTCTGGAAGACGATTTGGAAAACTGGAAGAGTGAATGCGACTTTAGTAACAGCACAAGAACAGCCAAGGCTAGTTTCAGTAACTGCTATTTTATGAAGCGTTTCCTGTGGCCTAAACAGGAGAAAGATAATTCTTCTGAAAGTGTGGCTATTGGTTAAATAAATGTGCCTGTTGTTACGCTTTACCCTTGTTTGGTGTGTGTGTTTCAGTCTTTCCATCCCAGCGTTTGCTACATTATTATTCTTGATGATGCTGTTAAGTGGCAATAATTATGTGCAACTCTGCAGAAATCTGCAATTGCTTCATGCTGGGTATGACCTTAATCTGCAGCCAGTGCTGCAAGCAGGTCCTTCAACTTGCAGAGAAAACTTGGGGTTTGGTGGTAGGATTGGCACTCCAGCCACTGTAAAAAAAACCTCACACTGTTCCAGTGTGGTATTGAGGTGTCACCCGCTGCACTCAGGTCTCAATCCTGATGGATATTGCGTGGTGGGTACAGCAATGTGCTATCAGCACATGCTCCCAACCTCTCTCCTCTCCCTCCTTCGCATAATATCCAGTCTTATGATGTTTTCCTTCTTCTCCTTCTTCTTCTACTTTCAATATTATTATTATTTTTGTGGTGAAGCCTTAGTGTTAGTATCAGAAAACTATAAAGTGTCATCATGATTTCCAAAGAAACTATAAAATACCTTCATGAGTGTCATTTTGCAGCTCAGGATGTCATAAAATTGTGACGTCATTTATTCTCAAACATGTACTCATAGGACTTCTCATGTCCTACTTTTAGTCTTTTCCTAGTCAGACTGTTAGTGCAATTCCTTGACATAATTCTGAGATGCTTGATAGATATGGGCACTGCTTGGTTCACAATAGATCAGAAGAAAATTTAAATTTTGGTAAACATTATTTTTGGAAATTACCAATGTGGTGCTGCATGAGAGACTATGCAAGCGCAAAGGGATTAGTGTCATATATCAGCTAATGGTACTCATAATATTCTCATTATAGTCAGCTAATATGCCCTTCAAATGGCAATACCGCATAAAACAAAATACTTTTTTTTTAAAACAAAAACACATGCAAGGTGCATATCTGCTTGATCAGGGTGTGATTTCACACATGCACAAAACAGATTGGGCAGAAAACTTACAATCTTACAGTACACATGCATGGCTGCTACAGCTGTGTGATGTCATACTGGTCTCACAAAGCATCATGGGGCACTGGAAAAAAAAGTTTGTCTAAGCTGGCAAATATCCATGAAAATATTCGGCAAACAAAGTCACCAACTTTCACAACATATTCTCTGCGAAAAAAATGCTGTGGTGAATTTTGCCAGTCAATACTATTTGTGACACACTGCAGTAGTCATGAACATGGAAATGTAACCCTTTGCACCCCTGGCTATTGTGCTCACCCAAACAAACTTCCATGAAAACTGCATTACTGCTTCTAGGAAAAACAACTTTAAAATCAGTTCAGAATGCATTCTCCTATAAGGGAAAACTTGAGAAAAATTCATTAAAAAAAAAAAAAATATATATATATATATATATTCTCGTCACTGTGTTTGCATTTTCCAGAAAGGGTTTCTTAACAATTTGACTCTCATGACACAGCCTGCTGCTGAAATCTCATATTTGTTTCACCACTCAACATAACATGTATTCTTCTGTTTTGACAGCAAAACAAATATCTGATTTTATAAGTACTTCAAAAATTTGAGAGTTCAGTAAGCTTTAGTCGCTTTTTGTCTGATTCATGGATCCTTCTTAAGAGATGGACATGTCCTTTAGCCCAGGGGAGCACTTGTTTTTTTTTCTCCTCTGCACAGCTTCTAGTGCTGCTTTAGCTTTCTTGTAGCATAACGTCCAGAACTACAAACTGTACTTTAGATGCATGCTCACTAAAGTAATGCATTATAGAGTCTGAGCATCACAAGGTCTCTTGATTTATATTAAATAATGTTTTCAATATTGTTTAATACTTTAATTGCCTGTTTTGTTACTTCTGCAATAGGAATGATGAACAAACATAAACTCCTAAAACCTCTTCTTAAGTTGCATGTTATGGGAAGGTATCCAGCACTTTACATCTATAATTAATGTTCTCTTTGCTTGCATGCGGTACTTTTAACTGCATTACACTTTTCAGAGTACTCCCACTTTTGGAGACTGTCCAGGTCTTTTAAACTCATTTTTGTTGCTTTCCTGATATTTGGTTTGCCCCTAAATGTGGTGTCACTTGTGAATTTCACTAATTTTATTCACAATTATCTTGAGAGTTTTTTTGTAAAATTGACAGCTTAAAAATGATGTTAGAAGTTTTTGGTAAGTGGGAAATGAAGTCAGGCCATGAATAAACATATTAGTAAGAGAGATGCACAACTTAAAATGAAAACCATATTTGAAGTCAATAAATAAATAAAGATCTTCTCCTAATCACTGTCCTAATAATTCTTTAGTTTAGGACTAATGCTAAAGGGTTCTTTTTTCCTTGTCTTCAGTCTAAATTTGAGATGTCTGTTTATTTGTGCCACCATCTTTTATAGGGTTGGTGCATTGATCTCATACATTGCGTTATCATTCATCATGAGTTGGTGGTAGTAGCAGTAGTAGTAGTACTGTCACACGTACAGAATGCAGTAAAGTTCCTAGTTGAATGTCAGAAAAACATAAAACAATCCACCACTCTCAAGTGCTATAAAATACAAGAATCAATTAAGAATGAGAATATTATCTTATTAATCAATCTTGCTGTTGTTTCACATTGCAGTAACAACAAATGCTGTAAGTACCAATAATATGGTGTTACTCATTGGAAAGTCCTTAACTAAACATCAACATAATGATGTTGCAAATGTAGTGATAAAAATAAACATCAATAAAGATTACAACAGTATTATGTTCAAATATTACATGAAGAAAATGAGGAAATACCAAACATAATCCTGACATCTCAACCATAATCAACTTCACAGTAACTGATCATTTAGCTTAACATGGTGTGACAGATAGAAGGCGCTATCGTCCTCTTGAACCCTCGGACAATACGTCAGACACCAGGTAAAAGTCCAAATATTTGTGTTATTAACAAAATAATGTGGACAAAGCACCCTCCTCTCCACAATACTCAGAAATTACACAACACAATACTCAATTATCACAATCCTCCACTCCCAGACATGTTGCCACCCTTCCGCCCAGCTCAGCTCAACGCTCTGGTGTTTCTCAGAGTCAATTATAGTTCTTGATCCGGAAGTGTTTCGAACCTTCAGTCCACGTGACCTTATATCACTTCCGGGTCAGATAAAAAGTGCTCTTCTTCATCCCGGAAGCATGTTACTTTCGCTGTCGCTTTGTCTATGACTTACTTCCAGGTTATAGGTGTCAGAGGGGGACATTTTTGTACACTGGGTCATTCCATTTCTCTCTTAGGAAAAGAAACATGCAAATATTACATTTAAAGCCCAGCAGATGAACTGGCAATAGGCACCCATTGCTTGGACTAAGGCGAGAAGTTAAAGACAAATTTCCTGGGTTATCCTGTAACCGATTATTATGATGGCTGTCTACAGGATATCAGTATTTACTGTCTTGCAAAAGAGTCGCCACTTTGAATTTTTTGGTTGGTTCATATTACAAAGAATACAAAGTTGTGATAACAGAACTGCTCCTTCCTTGGAGGATGTCTGTATTTACCTGACTTGGCAATTAACATGTTTGACAATATTGGTTTCTAAACATCAGATCTGTGTTAATTAATGGTTGGTAACAACACATTTTGTTAACTTGTGTTTTCATTATTTGTTAAACCCAGAAAATTTAGATGTGCCATTGTTTAATCCGATTGTTCAGAACTGATAATTGCAGGGACTGAAGGAGATTTAAGTTTTTTGGGCAGGAGAGGGACAGTCCACTGAGAACACTGCCAAGACTCATAGAGAGCACAGGGGCTCACTGGCAAACTGGGGTACGTGGCTGGTGCAACATGAGGGACACGGACGGTAACACTTAACCCGAGGGAGGAAGAGACAGCTCCACAGGAAGAAGGTTGTGGGTCCAGCGAGTGTGGGAAGCTGCATGAAAGGACCAAGCAAAGCTGGCAGACGAGAAGTGAGGCGTGCCTAGGTGACAGCAACACAAGGAGCCCAGAGTGGAGAAAAATAATGACGAGAAGATGCTGACCGGGATTCCACGATTGGACAAAACCTCTGTTGGGAGACAAGTGTCCAGTTAGAAGAGTGCATCAGTGGACAGTTGGACAATTAATTGTTGGGGTAACAGTGCACAAACTGGACTCTGCACCACTAAAGGCTGTATTCTCCAATTCTGTTTTTGATGGACTTTTAGAGTGTGGACTGTGTATTTTCCTTTTAAAAAAAGGGAAATTTGCTCTTGATATTGATAGATTTTGTTTATGTTCATTTATCTTTTTCATGTACTTATTATTGTCTAGTGTAATAGAAGTTACTGTTGCTTTTCCTGAAATGACTATTGTGTCTTTCATTGTGTGTTTACTCACTGCCCAATTTAAAGAAACCATCCATCCACCCATTTTCCAACCCGTCGAATCCAAACACAGGGCACAAGGCAGAAACCAATCCTGAGCAGGGTGCCAACCCACCGCAGTTAAAGTAACCTGTGTGCCATTATTGGTAAATTTCAGGAGTTCTCAGTATCTTAATAAAACTGGGTGGCATAGTCGGATATTTAAATGTTGTCTAAGTTAGATCACCTGTAAGTGTGACCAGACACCTGTCACATAGGGTATATATGACCCTCTGGGCCTCCCTACAGCATCCTCTGTTGGCCCCTGTGGTATCCAGCAGGGCTGTACAGGAAAACACCATTGTCCATGATTCCCTGCTGGTATCCGGGGCACCTCCATGCTGCAGGGAGAGCTCCATCTGGCGGCCTGGGGATATTGGCCAGGATGACAAGCCTGCCACAGACCACAATGGTTAAGGCCTTCTGCAAAAAGTTAAACATCTTGTCCACAAAGCTTGCAGATCTGTAACCGTGCAATTGTTCAACGCTCAAGGAAACATGATGAAGAACACCTCCTCCCATAAAGTGCATGTACTAGTAAAGAATCTTTCCATCCTGAAATGATGGATGCAGAAAATGAGCTTTACACATACAGCTGTGCTCATAAGTTTACATACCCTGGCAGTATTTGTGAAATATTGGCCATCGTTTGGAAAATAGAAGTAATCATGCAGAAAGCTTTCCTTTTAATTAGGGAGTGTGCTCAAGCAAAGCAATTTATTATCACATAATTTTGTGTGCCCTTTTTAAATTATAATTATAACTAAAATCACCCAAATAGACCTGATCAAAAGTTTACATACCCTTGATTGTCAAGGCTGATAATGTACACACAAGTTGACACACACAGGTTCAAATTAAGGGGAGTTAAGGGAGAGTGTCCACATCTGTAACTTTTTTGATTGTAATCAGTGTCTATGTATAAATAAGTCAATGTAAATTCATGCAGAGCTACACTGACTTTGCTGGATACCAAGCCATGGGGAAAGGAAAAGAACTGCCAAAGGACCAGCAAGGAATGGTTGCTGATTTGTATAAATGAGGAAAAGGATATAAAGAGATATCCAGTGATCTGAAAATGCCTGTTATCAGTGTTCAAACTCTGATAAAAATGGAAAGTGATGGGTTTTATTGTTGCCAAGCCATAGTCAAGTAGACCAACCAAGATTTCAGTTAAAGCTGCCATGATCATTTGTCTAACTACCAATTCCACAAGCCACTTCAGGTGAGGTACAGGCTTCTCTATAAACAAGTGGTGTTGCTGCTTCAAGATGCACAATATGGACATACTTCAACAAAAATGGGCTGCATGGTTAAGCTGCAAGAAAGAAAACCTTTACTGCGCCAATGCCACAAAACAGCCCACTTACAATATGCCAAACAGTCTCTAGAAAAGCTTCAAAACTTTAGAGTGATGACACTAAAATTGAACTTTATGGTCACAACCATAAATGCTATGTTTGGAGATGATGCAACAAGGCTCATGCTGAAAAGTACAGCATCCATACTGTGAAGCATTTAAGTGGATCTCCCATGTTCTGGTGCGTGTGAGTTACAGTGGCCAGGTAACACATGGGAAACTGATGGCAAGATGAATGCAGCATGTTACCAGAAAATATTGGAAGACAACATGGATTCATCAGTCTGGAAGCTGTGCATGGGACGCATTTCGATCTTCCAACATGACAGTGATCCAAAACACAAGGCCAAGTTGACCCTTCAGTGGCTGGAGCAGAAAAATGTGAAGGTGCTGTAGTGGCCATCACAATCTCCTGCTCTCAGTATCATTGAGCCACTTTGGGGAGATCTCAAACGTGCAGTTCATGCAAGACAACCCAGGAATTTACAGGGCCTGGAAGGTTTTAACCAATAAAATGGGCAGCTTTACCACCTGAGAAAATCAAGGACCTCACCCACAAAAGACACAAAAGACTGCATACCATTAATGATGCTAAAGGGGGAAATAAACAGTAGTAAGAACTAAGGGTATGCAAACTTTTGAACAGGGACCATCTCATTATTTTCCTTACTACTGTTTTGTTTAATGGTTGAGATGCCTTATAGTTTAATTTGCATTCCATTAAAAGTAAATCAGAGTAGATCAGTCGTCTTTTCTTCAAGGTATGGTACACATCTTACAAATTCTGCCAGGGTATGTAAACTTATGAGCACAACTTTTGATCAGTTCCACACTTTCAGACATGTATTAGTAAATACAATTCATCCCCACTCTAGTCAGTACTAAAAATTTCTGTCCACAGCGAATGCAGATTTGGAAAAATTGTCTGGGTAAAACTAAATAAACAAACAAATAAATGAATAAATAGTCAAAAACGTAAATGCATGGTGAAATGCAACAATAAATAAAGAATACCAAAATGACATGTGAGGGTAAATAATTAAACGTGTCATGAAATTTGTTTTTTGTTGCTTATTTATGTATGTGCTGTATCACAAAAGGAGACAAGACACTGTAAAATGTTGGGGGCCTATTTATTAGCAGCAAGGCTAATAAACAAATGAAAAGGAAGAAGGTAAAACAAAGGTTAAAGCCAAACATGACTGCGTTATTTTGTCACGTATTTCAGTGCTTCTACAGTGTCAAGTGGCTCCAACATTTACAGGTCTGAAACTGAATGATGACATCCAGTTGCCTCCGTGTTTATAGGGGTCTGAAACCGGAAGAGGATGGACTTCTGTAGGCCTCAGGAGGTGACGTCACTAATCTTTGTAGGATTCGCCTTCCCTCTCAAACTGGAAGAGAAAGAGCGGTTACTGCATGTGCCGTTACACATTGCGTTATCTTGCTCTGAGTCTCAATCCCTCAACATGTGTGTGTGTGTGAGACAATAATTATTTAATTCTTTCTTCATTTATTTATTTCAGTGACACCACACTCAACATGAAATATGCTTTAAAATGAAAACAGTCATTTTCACCTTTCAGCTTGAAGAGGGTGGGCTCTAGAGGATTCTGTTTTTTGAGTGGTAAATCATCGGTGAAGTGCATGCTCCAAAAGGTGTGATTTTCTTGTGTTCGTGTGACAGTGCAGAAGTGGAAGAAAAAATTTGCCCAGAATTTCTGAGTGGAAACGGCTACTTCAATTCACGAAGATCTGAACTCCACATCAGAAATCTGCATCTTCAATGCTTGCTGTAAATATGACACTTGATGGACAAAGATTTGATGTCCAAACTACCAAGGACTTGTCCCACAATAAGCAGCATTTGCTAGAGCCCACCCTCCTGACTTTGATGGGTGAAAATAAAGTTTACAGTTTACGGTGTCTTTCATGTTGTGTGTGGTGTGATTGAAATAAATAAGTGAAGAAACAATTACATGAAAAAAGAAATAAACAAGAAAAAATGTATTTCATGGTACATGTACTTATTTATGCTCACATTTCATTGTTATTATTTATTTGTCACATTTCTTAGTGTCTGTGTGGGTTGCTCTTGGTGCTCCAGCTTTCTGTCACTGTCCAAAGACAAGCTGTTTAGGTGAAGTGTCGATGCTAAATTAGCCCTGAGGTGTGCTTGGAATGAACGTGGATGTGTGTGTGTGGTTGACTTGTGATGGACTGGTTCCCTGCCCAATGTTTCTTCCTGCTTTGCGCCCTTTGCTATCTGGATTAGCCTCCAGCACTCCCATTGACCCTAGTTTGGATTAAGTGAGTTAGAAAATGACTTGATATGACATCACATAATGCATTTATTTATTTCTGTATTTATTTAATTTAATATTCCTCCATTGGCAGCTTCCACCTACAAAATGCCAATAGAAAACCATGCACTAGACCAAGTTGTCTTATTATAACTCAGGAGTCTTCACCTGTAATCCATTCATCCATTATCCAACCTGCTATATCCTAACTAAAGGGTCATGGAGGTCTGCTGGAGCCAATCCCAGCCAACACAGGGTGCAAGGTAGGAAACAAACCCCAGGCAGGACGCCAAGGCGCGCGCACACACACACACACACACTAGGGCCAATTTAGAGTCGCCAATACACCTAACCTGCATGTCTTTGAACTGTGGGAGGAAACCGGAGTACCAGAAGGAAACTCACGCAGACACGGGGAGAACATGCAAGCTCCACTTAGGGAGGACCTGGGAAGCGAACCCAGGTCTCCGAACTGCGAGGCAGCAGCGCTACCCATTGCGCCGCCATGCCGCCCCACCTCTAATCAATTCTGTTTGAAAAAAAGCAAAAAAATACTCCATCTATTAATATGTTTTACCCACTTAATCAATTTTCAAAACATAAGATTTCCAAATCTGTTTGGTCAACATTAGGCCAAAGACAAGATGGATCACTTTTTATTTGATATGGGGCCATTGACTGTGCACATGGTGCTTTAATCCTCTTTCAAGCAAAAAGTCTTGCTGTTTTACTCAAAACTTCCACCTGACATTGTGTGAAAATTCCAGCAAGAGTACCAGTGCTTATTTAAAATTCCTTCTCTAATGGATCGAGCGCACATGCTGTGAGCTGGCCCGACTCCATCTTCTCTGTGGCCAATTGAAAATTTTGAAAGTGTGTTGCTCAGTGATTCCTAACTGTTTTTCAAAGCTAAACCCCCCCAACTCTGCCCCTTGCTCCATCGCCCCAAGCTTAGAGCTTGTTCTGATTTCTGTGTGGGCGTCATGTAAAATACAATCATTTAAAGATGCCAACAAAAAAACAAAAACATGGCTCTGTCGTAGCGTTTTGCATAAAAAACGAGCATCACCCTAAAGTTCATTCCTGGCATCAATATTTTCTTAGAGCTCAACAGAATAAGATTTATGGTAATACAAAATAACACAATAAAACAATTTGTTCTTTACATGTAGTCAGTGGGGTTTACATTATTAATCTTAACCAGAAGTGTGTTTGGTAAAAATGTACCTCCTTACTCAAAGATATACATTTTGAGTGGTTTGTGATTGGGCCTTGTGATGTGTGTGCATTTGATGCTGTTATGGGCTCCACACTGTGACCCTGAACTGAATTAGAACATTCAAACAACCCTGGCGAAAACAGGCTATTCAGCCCAACAAAGCTTGCCGGTCATATTCTCTTCCAAAAATTCTCCTAAAACAACATTAAGTCTAGTTTTGAGGGTCCTACTGTCTACTTGATAACTTATTCTGTGTGTCTATGGTTGTCAGTGTAAAGAAAAACCTCCAAATGTTTGTGTGAACTTTACCCTTAACAAGTTTCCAACTGTGTCGCCGCGTTCTTGATGAACTAATTTTGAAATAACAATATCGATCTAATGGACTAATTCCCTTCGTAGTTTTAAAAACTTTAATTATGTCTCCTCTTAATTGTCTTTTGCTTGAACTGAAAGGTTTCAGCTCTTTTAATCTTTCTTCATAATTCATCCCCCGTAGCCCTGTAATCAGTCTAGTCAATCTTCTCTGGACCTTTTCTAGTGCTGCTATGTCGTTTTTGTAGCCTGTTGACCAAAACTGCACACGGTACTCCAGAAGAGGCCTCACCAGTGTGTTATAAAGCTTGAGCAGAACCTCTTTGGACTTGTACTCCACACATTAAGGCAGTATATAAATTAACAGTCTGATAGCCTTACTAATGGCTTCTAAATATTGGCTGGCATTTAATAGTGTTAAGTTCACTATGACCCCTAAATCCTTCTCATTGGGTGTACTTTCATGTTTCAGATCTCCCATTGTGTATTCAAACCTAACATTTTTAACTCCTACATGTAATACTTTACATTTACTGACATTACATTTCATCTGCCACAAATCTGCCCAAGCCTGTATGTTGTCCAAGTCCCTCTGAAATGATTCAATGGATTTGAGATTATCTGCCAATCCACTTATCTTGGTATCATCTGCAAAATTAACCAGCTTGTTATTTATATTCCTATCCAAATCATTTACAAAATAAAAGTGGCCCTAGCACCCCAAGGGACACCACTCTTAACATCAGCCAACTCTGATAAGGTTCCTCACACCATCACCATCTAATTCTTGTCTCTGAACCAATTCTGTACCCATCTACAAACATCACCCTGAACTCCCACCTCTTTAAGTTTGATGCCCAACCTCTCATGTGGCTCCTTATCAAATGCGTTCTGAATGTCCAGATACATAATATAATAAGCTCCACTTAGATCATCCCCTTTTGTGTTACTTCTTCATTGAACTTCAGCATGTTAGTAAAACATGACCTTCCACATCTGATCCCATACTGACTGTTCACTGACACTACACTTCTTTCCATGTGTTGCTCAATCTTCTCCTTAAAAATACCTTCCATTAAAATTCCTGTGATGCATGTTAAGATTACTGGCCTAGAGTTGCTTGAATGTGCCTGGTCACCCTTTTTATACAACAGGATGACATTTGCCGTTTTCCAGTCCTTTGAAATTTCCTCAGTGCATAGTGACTTTCTAAAAATATGTGTCAAGAGTTTATACTGTATATTGTCACACATGTGCAAGTAGAAGGAAGCTGAGTGGACCAGGACAAGGTCAGGGGGTGTCAGGGTGCACTATTCCCACTTCTGTTATCTCTGCAGGCAAAATACAGGCAAACCTACCACCACCAATGATGTCACTTCTGGCTCTGGCACCACAGACGACGTCAATTCCGGATCCTGCACCACGGACGACATCACTTTTGGTTCTGGCACCATGGACGATGTCACTTCTGGTCTTGGCCATTTGTATCCAGGTGGCTGCCTCAAACCTTTTTGTGTGTGTCAAGGCTCTTCTTTTCACAATATGTACTTGCAAACCTCCTTATGTAGAATTGAGAAGATTATGCTAATTATCACATTTGTTGGCCAGTATTGCCAAGACCCTGTCTCCAGCTTACATTTATGATTAAATTGGTTCCCCTCCCTTTCCAATTGGAGGGCATGCAGGTCAAGTGACTTGTTTGGGGTCACATAGTGTCAGTAGCAGGTTTTGAACCCACAACCTCAGGGTTTGCAGTCCAATGCCTTAACCACTACACCACAACACCTGCCTTGAAAGAAAAATGGAAGTCACAGCCATTACAGCCTTTGATAGCCAGAAGCTGAAATCTGTTTGGTGATCCAAGAGGAAGAGAAAGAAAAAACTAGAGAAAAATTTGGCGAAAGACACAATAGTTTGCGGGTGCCAGAAAGAGGGGTGACAAAAGACAGATCTTATTTAGTTGAACATGGAAATGAAGCTTTAAATCACACGACGAAGGGGTTGTGAAAAGATACTAAAAAAAGGCACACAACCATATCAGAACAAAAATAACAAAAGATATACATGTATTGTCAAAGTACAAAATATTAAACAAAACATAGGAGCGCAGTAACCAATACACAGGGAGCTTTATTAATTTTACAACCCAAAACTTGAAACTTTGTGTCTATAATGAAGTCAGATAAAGTCAGAATCAGTATCACTTGTATTTGCTGGTACTTAATGTACAGAAATGGAACTGGGTAGCTTTGGGGCTGCTTATAACAGAGCACAACACCAATAAAAATAACAAGACATATTTTAAACAACATTTATTATAAAAGAGATGTGCAGATGAAAGCTTGTGTGTATACAGTGTGTATTCACACACACACACACACCAACCCACACTCTCATGTATGAAGAATACATGAATAAGTGAGGATGACAGGTTAAATTAGGGGTTTGCAAGAGTTATGATTACTGTTTAGCTGTCTAATTCTTTTAGGTTTAATTGATACAAAGTTTTATCCAGAGAGAAAATTTTGGAAAAATGATGATGTGGGTGAGATGAGACAGTGGTGATCCTTTTGACATGGTTAATGATGATAGATACACTAGCAATGTCCATTTTTAATCAAAAATGATACCCCAAAATGATCCCTTACTGCATCAGATTCTGAAATCATAGCAGTGGGTTTCTGCATTTGCTCCGTTTGAACACTTTTGAGATGTTGGTATGTAGCATGTGAACCTGATTTTTGCTTTGCTATTACATATTTGACTGATGTCCTTATTCAATTTATCCCATAAGAGTACAAGTTTTATATTTTATGTTCATTTTATGTGCAGAGGTGAGCAGGAGGATGGAATTAAAGCAGCAACACCAAAGCCTTAGACACTACTCGAGGCTGCCGAGACTCGTAACCCAGGGGTGCTGCCACCTAGCATCATGGAGGAAAAAATAACTCAACTTGACTGTCTTCCCCTGACCTTCCATTATACTGGCCTCCCGGCTGAGTAAGGATCTTTGTACACTCTCTGCCAGGATGCCAGTCCCTGAATTATATCTCTTACAATATATACTATATATTGTTTTGTTACCTGGCCAGGAGGCCAATATAATGAATGGTCTGGAAAGGAAGGATGATATTCCCTGTCCCTACCAGAAGGCAGGCATGGAGGGGCACTGTGGCAGGTGATACACTGGGACTGGCATCCCAGCCGCAATGGATGAAAATCCATAACCCAGCAGTGAGAACAGCAGAGTGGACAGATGATAGTGATGGAGGGGTATCCTGGTCTGGAGACCAGAAGAATGTGGGACAGTTGGAGACTACCTCCCGTGCCCAGATTGTTCCCATGCACACTGTATGAAGCATCCCTTGTAGCAAGTCCCTGTTTGGACACAAGGCAGCATGGGAATTGTGGCTTCATTGAGCTGAAGGTTCCATGGATGCCACCAAGCTGTTGAGAAATTCATCTAATGTCCTAGAATGTTTCCATCTGACTCTGAAGTGCTTTCTGGAGACAAAAGTTTGGGGACCAGAATTACTATCAGTCTAATTTAAAAAGGAGCCCCCACTTTGCTTGTAGAGTCATAATCAGGTGCAGAGGACAGAGTAGAGGAAAGGAAAGAAAAGGTAAAAGAAGGAAAAGTATGCTGCAATAGGGAAGAAGCCTATGACAATAATGATTTGAACCTGGGACTGTTCCCTATGTAGTTGTGTCAAGGGTTTGGTGCTCAGTTATGTCCCCTTGTGTCCACAGTATATAAATGCAGGGTTTTTTAAGGGTCCCATTGAACTAGGTCAGCTGGATTCTAAAAGGAACCATTCATTTATTGCTGAATCAGATTGAGCATTGGATAGATAAACAAAAATTCTTAAAATAATATTTACTGGAAAACCGATTGTGCTGATATGCAAAGTGTTTGCAGGTCATGAACCTCAGACATTTAAGATACACTCAGAAGCGAGTGCTTAATGCATTGAGCAATAGAGAAACACTCAGGAGCAGCTTCGAAGCTACTGCAGGCAGTGGGCTTCCTGGTGACATCAACTGAGCCCCCACTGTGTGCACAGCCCCACTGGATCGCTACACACAGCCTGCCCATGAATAATGGTAGATTTCTCCTGCCAGAACACAGCAGACAGAGATTCTGCAGGATGTATTGAGAGTAAAGCTGTTTCAAATTAGAGATGGTGTCAGACTGATAGGCTTGTTATCATGCACCAGTCGAATGCTGCTGTTAATGCAGCAAGTATGTGTAGGCAACTGGACACAGACAAATAGATAGATAGATAGATAGATAGATAGATAGATAGATAGATAGATAGATAGATAGATAGATAGATAGATAGATAGATAAGGCATTATATGATAGATAGATAGATAGATAGATAGATAGATAGATAGATAGATAGATAGATAGATAGATAGATTACCTTATTCATTGCAAGTGGAAACTTAAATTCTTCAGAGCCTCCAAAATATAGAATACACAAATATTATAAAAAAAATAACAACAACCTCCTTAAACACACACAGAATTTGCAAAAAGAGCAGAAACAATTCTGCGTAAGTATAATTTAATACAAGTCTGCTGCTTCTTCCTTTATATGTGTTGACTTTATTTTGTCTGTCTGTCTTTATTTACACACTGAAGGGTTTGTCAAAGGAAGCTCCGCATCCTGCGTTGTTTAACAACCTGTTTAAACATACAGTCGGTGTTAATATTGTACAGTTGCCACACAGCTCTAAGCTGCTGCTCTCAGAGTGTGTGAACTTTGCATGTTCTACCTGTGTTAGTTTTAATTTTCTCCTCATACTTAGATCTGATTATCCTTACAGTTTGCTTAGGTTAATTAGTGACTTTATCTTTGACATGCATACAGGAATTAATTGTGTGGCACACCTTCCAGGTTGGTTCATAATTGGCTGAAGGGATTCTTATGTGAGCCATTTGTTGGCAACATTAGTACACACAGAAGTCACATGATTGGTGTGGAAGGAGAAATAAAAATGGAGCACTAAATCGGATCAGCAAATCAGCACTGTGCCTGAACAATACACTGTATGTTTATGTGTGTTTCAACCTAAGCAATAGTGTGCATCAGCCTTGGTGTAGTTTTACGTTTTCTAAGGTGAAATGCTTTGATAACATAATGTGATGTTGGCTGTGCATCAGTGGTGTTATTTTAGTAGCTTTGTTAGTGGCATGCAGTAGTGGGCTGAACGTCTTACATGTGTTAAACTGACACAACCCATTTCACTTGTTGCAATTGTTATTTGTTGCCAATCAAAAATAATGTGGGCTTTATTTATGTTTTAATCATACTGTATATCACCTCCTATGAAAAACTGGCACCAACCCTGGGTAAAGGTCCATGAAAACACTGGCAAAAAGTCTCAGCTAAACTCTCAAGTTGCTGCCTTATCAAGCTGATGACTAGTGTGTGAATCCTGATGTGGGCAGCAAATGCTTCTCTTTAGAAAGTTGTCATGTCCCTAAAGAATGTGTTTCTGGCAAACCTCGTCCGTAGCGCTTAAACAAAGCAGGGCTCTTCTTCAAAGTAGTATGTCTGTTAAAGGGCTTTTTTACATGGCAAAAAGTGGGTAGTCTCAACAAGGGTCCAAAGCCTGGTTCTGGCACACCCTCCCTTATTGGCTGGATTACTTGAGAAGAAATGGAAACTCCTGCCTATGCCCACCAGCGACACCAATAGGAGAATATGTCAAAAAGACTCCTGTGACCTGGCGATTGAGAGATGGCTGGCTATGTGAGAACAGGTGCCATGTGATTAATATTGAGCTACTTCAGGGTTTTTCCTTTACAGGGTGGGCCGATTACACATGCTCTTAACTAACCAGGAAAGATCACTACAATGGCTAAAATATCGAAGGAACATTTCTGGGGAGTGACGGATGAACAATCTCAGTGCTTTAATTATTGTTTTTTAAATGCTAGCAAATTATAACCTGCATGAGATAATCAATGCAAATGCAGGAGTCCAATACTTGTAATGTAAAGAAAAGATTTAAAGAAGCAAAATTAAATAAAGAAACATGTAGCCAGAGTTTCATTTGGAGCATGTCTTTTTTGGAAGGAATAACACAAGGCATTGCACAGCAAAAGAGCTGTCAGCTCCACGGTGGGGGTGGATTATAGCTGGGCCCTCAACATCCAGACACATTTGTGTCTCCAAAATTAATTCTTAAAAAATGCATTATCTATAGTAGATGAAGAAAACACAGACACACAGATTAAGGGTTAAGCCACAGTACGAAGTTGAGAGAGTTCTCAATAACAGTCAGGTTTGTAATATACAATTGACAGAGAATGGCAGTAACATGGAAGAATTTATGTGATGGGGAACGGAAGTAGGAATGCTGGGAGGATGACGTGGAGGATTTTGGGATGGTGGTGACATCATCTGTAAGCGATCGGAGATGAAGTCATAATATGGAAGCGGCTCGGACTTCCGGCTTATGATACAAACTCAAGGTGCCGTGGGTTTTTGTTGTTTGTCTTTCCTGTTAAAATAAAGAGAGAGGTGTTAACACGTTGTCTTAGTCCCCTGTCTTGTGGTTTTGCGCTGCTTGTTGGGTCCTTTAGCTGCCCCCTATTCGCTCGTGTGTGACAAGGGTCACACATTTGTGAGTAGGAGGAAGCTGAGTGGACCAAGTCAAGGTAATTACCCGTCAGGCCAGGGGGTGTCAGGGTGCACTAATCCCACTTCTGTTATCTCTGCAGACCAGAAACAAGAAAACCTACCAGACACACCACCAATGACATCACTTCTGGTACCAGCACCACGAATGATGTCACTTCCAGCTCCGGCACCACGTCGACTTCACTTCCATTTCTGACCATTTCCGGTTTTGGTCTTTAAAGCCGGCATTATTTATTCAGCACATCAGTTCAATTCAGGATTCAAAACCAATGCACATGAGTGTGCTATCAAAACCAATTTGCAGCCAGGGACAGTATATGGGTGGCAGCCCCAAACCTTTTGTGTGTGTGTCAAGGCTGTTCTCTTCACAACAGTCAAATACTTTTTAATTAATTGTTTTTCATTTATAAGAAAGAAATTAAAATGTGACATTTTGCCTGGACAACAATTCATTGAGATTTTGGTGGGCATATTTAAGAGCAGTGGACAAGACCTTATCAACAAATGTGTTCACATTCAAGGCATCCTTTTCTCTGGTATTCACAGATCACTTTGCCAGAAAACCTGCAGAACTGTCTTGCAAGCTGTGCAGCTTGTGGTTTGGTTTTTCCACCTTGGACAGTAGCTGTAAAAAAATTATAGGAATTTAATTTAATTTAACGCCCACAACACACAACTGCACGTGCTTCCTGTTGCTGCAAGGTTCGAGTTCAAAACACATGTCTTGACATATAGTTCTCTGATTGGTTTTCCTCCTTAGTATCTCCAGTCCTTGGCCTCTCCTTACATCCCTTCAAGACATCTCCTCTCGTCCTACCTCTGCCTGTCTGCTGATCCATTCTCCATTCTTGCTCTAAAGCTGTGGAATTATCTCCATCATTTATTTGTTTATTTGTGTTTAGGCATCTTTTGAAAACACACCTTTCATTAAATATTTTGGATCTGTTTAGCTGCTGTTGTACTAAGAAAGAGTTTAGGATACAGGTTTTTGTCTAGTGATTATGTAGTAGGTCTACTCCTTTTAGCTTGCATTTTTAATCTTGATCTCTCTTGCTCTGATGACTGCACCTTCATTCTTGCATGTAATATAACTTACATTGTAAGTCACCTTAGATAAAGGTATTTGCTAAATAATGTAGCATGCGGCCGGGGCCCTTGTCTGGCCAGGAAGCCTCAACGCTGGGAGGACCTGGGGGATCAAGTGTGGCCAAAACGTTACTTCCCCCGGGACACTAGATGGCAACCCCCTGGGTTGCAACGTTGCGTCGGACTCCCACAGGGCTTTATGGGAGTTGGAGTGTGGCGCAGCCCTGTTGGGATCCTCAGGCGCCGCCAGTGGGTGCTGCAGCAGGAGCTGCTGAACTCTTATGGACAGTTCTTCTGCCACACCCAGAAGTTCTGCCGGAAATGAGTCATCAATCACCTTGAGCATTTCTTGATGCCATATAAAAGGAGCCAGCGGCCACTACTCGAGGAGCCAGAGTCAGGAGCAGGAAGACAAAGCTTGACCAGAGGATTGGAGGACAAAGTGAAAGAAGAGAATTGTTTGTGGATTGTGCTTGTGCTGGACTGTTTTGAGCTTGTAGGAATGGGGAAGGCATTGCCCACAAGGTAGAAAATAAAAGAAAAAATCAGTGTGTGCCTTGATCTTGTGTCCCACACATGTCTGTGTCGGAATAAGATGGCAAAGCCAGCTTGGGTGGTCCACAATAAATAATAATAATTTCTGAAACACAGAAGGTTTGAAAGAACTACCTCATGGAAAGTCAAAGTCTAAGGTGAAGTTCACCCAGCTGATATGACAGTTTGTGACTTCTGACTTTTTGACCGACATTTCATTTACATATACCTGGGATTTGTTTTCCAATCAGGAGTGGCCATTGGATGAGCAAAAGAGAAAATACAATCTGAAGTCACCTCTGTCGAGGTAAATGTGAAAGATTAGAACCTTTCTGATTACTAAATAGAATCCATAATTCTGATCTCACAGAATGGTTCTCGTTAACAATTTGGAACTTTGTAAGTGAAAGAAAATTTGCACAATGCCTTTTATTTGAGATATCTTAGTGAAAATTAAAGTTTCCTGACAAATTTCCTTGAAGAATAACAGTACTTCAGTTGTAACAAAATTGGTTCACTGGTAATATGAGTTGTTTATGAAGATAGACAGATGGATAGATAAACACGACAACAACAATAGGTGCTGCTTGCAATATATAAAAACGCACCAAAAAAATAAATTGAGTAAATTCAAAACTCTTTATTAATCATTCACACAGCGGCTCTTTAGTTCCAGACTTTGGTAGATAATCTGATAACATTCACAATAAAAAAGAATGCAGAAAATCAGAGAGGAGACAAATGCTTTTTTCATGACACTGTAACTAATCACATTTATGCGTCCTATAAAGCAAATACAAAACTGTTTGATCGCGATTAGCTTCAAATGAAATTTCTTGAACTACATGGAACTGCATCAAAAGAAAATATCTTAGAGTGAAATAATCTTCCTGTGATTTGAAGGGGAAAGGAAAAGATGTGCTATTATGTTTTTAATTCAGATCATTAGATTAATGATTTAATTAATGTAATATCCAGTGCTGAAGAATGAAATGTACATTAGTGGAAAGGAGACTGGGTGATTGAATGGGTATGCAAGCTGTTTGTGCTCTTGTACACATTTTAAGTTGGTAGCTTTATGCAGACACATACACCCATCCAGTCTTACATGCTCTCCTTGATGGTGCAGGAGTCGATCCCAGTTGTATAAGGTGCAAGGCAGGAACCACCATGGATGGGAGGCCAAATCAATTTACTGAACGTACTTAGTCCTGTTTAGGGGAGTCCCTTTTACTCTACGGAAGTCAAATGATCAGAGTGCAAAGCATAATTTGGGTTAAAAGGAGGTTAGCAGATGAATTGAAGCCTAAAAGCCGTAGATGAGTAGATCATCGAGGTTAGTAAATCATCACTATCTTGTTTATTAGCACCCTCTTGTAGGGTTTCACATCTAGCCTTTGAATCTTCTGTAAACACTTTGAAGTGACAGTGTTTGTGAGTGTAAATGCATGTGCTCTACACCTCAGCCATGGGTGGCTTCTTCTCGAAGTCAATACTACTGGCAACGGCTCCTTGAATCAAATCAGGTGGGCTCTGGAAGTGGATGAATGGATTGTATTTTCAAAATACTTAAATTTGAACCAGTTTTGTGAAAATCAGCTTTGAAGCAAAATATCTCATATCTCAAAGCTCCTTTTAACCCACATATGTTCAGAAAAAAAACACCCTGATTTTCATACTTTCATTTTTTGTTCAACCTTCGATTTTTTTTTCTGCTACTGTTTTTATTTGTTACACTGTTAAACTAAAGCGCTACAAGCTACTTATGTTCACCAGTCACGGCCCAACTTCAAAACACTATCGTTTATTTTCAGTGGCTCCCTCCTGATTTTGGGCTAAGCTCGATATTTAATAATTCAGTACTGCAATATAAAGCCATCTATCAAGATGCAATTCCACAATAAAAATTATACAAAAAAATGAGTGTACATTTGGAAAAATTAAAGAGACATTGTGAATTCTGCTTACTGACTCCTGTAAAGGGCATGATTAGTTACTTCAGACCACTGGGACCATCCCAAGGGGAAGAAGAGGGTAATGGGAAAATAAAATGGAGAGGTCAAATGTCTTCCCTTACGGATCTGAAGTCATCAGCCCATAAGGGTGACCTGTGACGACATTAGGCTCCACCCACCTCTCTGACCACTGCCACTCCCACTTCTGACTACATGTTAACCCTTCGATAACTGGGAATAAGAAGATATCCTTATTACTTAAAATCCTGCCACTTTCTTTATAGTCAGGTATTTATGCAATTAAAAGGTCTTATCTAATCTTATCTCATCCTCACCACACTGCTTATTTTTAACTATGGATTAGTTAAACCAAAATGGCACAGGGATAAAAAAAAAAGTACATATTTATATTGCTTTAACAATTTCACAATTCAAAGATTTATTTTACAAGACAAAGGGAAATTTAACCAGTCTGCTAGTCAGTTCTGATAGGGTGGATGGCATATTGTCTTTCTGACCTATAAAGACTTTGCATTTAACCGTTTGACTTGGCCTTGGTCACAGTCACTTGTATTCCTGCCTTCTTCTCTCTTACAATTTAAGAGGCAGCGAGGAGCTGGCACATTCAGTGTGGGCCACTCATACTTTTTTCTTTATGTGATATCATATTCATGAGCTTCAGTTTACATTATGGAAATGCACTGTTTTATCTAAAGTGCAGTTAAATTTAAATGTTTCTAAATTCATTGCAGAAATCATTATGATTAACAGCCAGATGGTTTCTAATGTTTCAAAAGCTTAAATTACATCAGAACAATCACTAAGAAACAGAGTTATTCAAATACCTCTGGTCATTCAGCTAATGAGATGCAGACCAATGGCTTCCCTGGGCACTCTCTGACCTTCCCAGTGATCAGATGCTGAAATACTATCTATGGTCTGATGGAGTGGATGGACACATTGTGCTACGCCTATCTCAATCTCCAAGGAATACAATATTGATATGAACCCAGTAATAGTGTTGTCATGCCTATCAACTGACTTGTGCCCTGCCAAGGGTTGGTTTCCACCTGGTGCCAATTGCTGCTAAGATAGATATTGGCTCTTGGGCTGCATTGCCAGTGCATCTGCTCTCTCAAAACATAAACTGCAATGTGTTGTTTGGGCAGTGGCTAAGTCTGTGATGCCTGAAACTCTGTTCAAGACTTATAATCTACACCTCTAGAGCAGGAGGGTCAAACTCAAGGCAAGGTAGATTACACCTGTACAGTATATGATTTAGCTAGATTACAGTATATTTACACCTGGAATTAAAGCACACCCTCAGCATCTGCTCACTTTTATCTTCACCGCATATTGCACCACAGCTACTAGCCAGGTGTTAGGATGGAGAAAAAATAAAAAGACGGTGACATGCCACCCTGTCATAACAGC
This sequence comes from Polypterus senegalus, assembly GCF_016835505.1. Lineage (NCBI taxonomy): Eukaryota > Metazoa > Chordata > Cladistia > Polypteriformes > Polypteridae > Polypterus > Polypterus senegalus. Next base: position 107,393,344 of record NC_053163.1, on the reverse strand, counting down.
ATGATACCAAAGACAGGAGAGTCTCGTGAAGGAGATGGTTCTCTTTTCAAAGCTGCCCAGATGCCAGGGCTGGCATCTCTTCTGTGGCTTATCTGACTGCTTTTGCCGCTGTCCCAAACAATTCTTTTGTTTTTCTGCTGCTGTGATTGTTGTATGTGGAATGAAAACACATTTGCATTTCCACTTGGAGTAAATGTGATCATTATCTCTTATCGGTTTCTGACTGACTCTATCAGATTGTGATGTATGTTAGTGCAGGCGTAAATAGATGTGCTTTGCTTTAGCTGCAAATCTTCACTTTTTTTTCCTTGACTGCCATTCTCACTCAACTTTATAATTTATTTTTGTGATCAGCATTTTTTATTTTAAGTTCAATAATCACAAAAAAACACATTTTGGAACTGTTGAAAGGAGGAACAGATTATCAACCCCTTCCATGGCACTTGAATCCTCCTTTCTGACAAAATTGCCATGTAAATTAGGGTTTCATATCAAATTTAAAACTACAGAAGCCTACGCGGACTAATGCTAGAATGACTGCAGTGCCTCACCCTTCTTTTTACTTTTTTTATCAACTCTGCTACTTTCTCCTTATGGTTTGCTTATGCTTTGTTTTCTACTTTTAATTTATTCTCAACCCCATAATCCTTTGTTGTATTCCCAGTTTTGTGGGACACGGGTACTGATTGACGTATTTCATTTGTTTCTTTAGTTATGAATTTCAATTGTTTTCTATGTTTGAACTATTTAATTCCATAATGACATTTTTGGCTTTCCCATTTGGCTCATACCTTAACACCTCCGGTAAATTATATTGTCTTTTAAAGAGTTATATAATACAAGCATGAGTGCAATTCTTTACATTATCATATTATTTTATACTGAATTACTGCATACTGCTTGTGCAAGGTGGCAGCATTTCAGAGAGAAATTGGAATTAGGAGATGGCCCAGAATAGTCAAACCGCATTCAGGGGTCATAACCGAGAAGACAACATTTAAATAACAAACCTGAGAATGTGCAGCTGGAATGGTAGTCAAAAAACAGAGCAGTTTATCAAGAGGCAGAAAGGGTACGCATGACCAGAGCCAAGAAAAACGAGACGTAAACCATAATTAGAGGACAGAAAACAACATTGAAACTAGTAAAATAAAAAAACTGACAATATGAATATTTTCAGGAATCAAATCTTTGATGAATTATGTATATGTGGTAGCCAGCTTTTTAAAGCATCGTGACGTGTGACCTCAAAGAAAAGGAAAACCATTAAAAACACAATAAAAATAAAGACTAATACAACCATGTCCTCGAATTCGAGGAGATTCTGGTCCACCGTCCGACGTCTCAGGAGGGGGAAGCAGTGCAATGTCAACACCGTATATGGTGGGGATGGTGCGCTGCTGACCTCAACTCGGGACGTTGTGGGTCGGTGGGAGGAGTACTGAAGACCTCCTCAATCCCACTAACATGCCTTCCAATGAGGAAGCAGAGCCTGGGGACTCTGAGGTGGGCTCTCCCATCTCTGGGACTAAAGTCACCGAGGTGGTCAAAAAACTCCTTGGTGGCAGGGCCCCGGGGGTGGATGAGAAACGCCTTGAGTTCCTCAAGGCTCTGGATGTTGTAGGACTGTCTTGGTTGACACGTCTCTGCAACATCGCATGGACATCGGGAACAGTGCCTCTGGATTGGCAGACGGGGTGGTGGTCCCCTCTTTAAAAAGGGGACCGGAGGGTGTGTTCCAACTATAGAGGGATCACACTCCTCAGCCTCCCTGGAAAAGTCTATTCGGGGTTCTGGAGAGGAGGGTCCGTTGGATAGTCGAACCTCGGATTCAGGAGGAACAGTGTGGTTTTCGTCCTGGTCGCGGAACAGTGGACCAGCTCTTCACCCTTAGCAGAGTCCTGGAGGGTGCATGGGAGTTTGCCCGACCAGTCTACATGTGTTTTGTGGACTTGGAAAAGGCGTTCGACCGTGTCCCTCGGGGAATCCTGTGGGGGTGCTCCGGGAGTATGGGGTACCGGACCCCTGATAAGAGCTGTTCGGTCTCTGTACAACCGGTGTCAGAGCCTGATCCGCATTGCCGGCAGTAAGTCGAGCCCGTTTCCAGTGAGAGTTGGACTCCGCCAGGGCTGCCCTTTGTCACTGATTCTGTTCATAACTTTTATGGATAGAATTTCTAGGCGCAGCCAGGGTGTTGAAGGGGTCCGGTTTGCTCAGGAGCTTTAGGAGTTCGTTAGGACTCAGGATTGGGTCACTGCTTTTTGCAGATGATGTTGTCCTGTTTGCTTCATCAGGCCGTGATCTTCAGCTCTCTCTGGATCGGTTCGCAGCTGAGTGTGAAGCGGCTGGGATGAGAATCAGCACCTCCAAATCCGAGCATGGTCCTCAGCCGGAAAAGGGTGGAGTGCCCTCTCAGGATTGGGGGAGAGATCCTGCCCCAAGTGGCGGAGTTCAAGTATCTCGGAGTCTTGTTCACGAGTGAGGGAAGAATGGAGCGTGAGATCGACAGACGGATCGGTGCGGCATCCGTAGTGATGCGGGCTCTGCATTGGTCTGTCGTGGTGAAAAAGGAGATGAGCCGTAAGGCAAAGCTCTCAATTTACCAGTCGATCTACGCTCCTACCCTCACCTATGGTCATGAGCTATGGGTAGTGACCGAAAGAACGAGATCGCGAATACAAGTGGCTGAAATGAGTTTCCTCCGCAGGGTGTCTGGGCTTTCCCTTAAAGATAGGGTGAGAAGCTCATTCATCCGGGAGGGGCTCAGAGTAGAGCCGCTGCTCCTCCACATCGAGAGGAGTCAGATGAGGTGTCTCGGGCATCTGATCAGGATGCCTCCTGGACGCCTCCTGGTGAGGTGTTCCGGGCACGTCCAACCGGGAGGAGGCCCCGGGGAAGACCCAGGACACGCTGGAGGGACTATGTCTCCTGGCTGGCCTGGGAACGCCTTGGGATTCTCCCGGAAGAGCTGGAAGAAGTGGCCGGGGAGAGGGAAGTCTGGGCCTCTCTGCTTAAGCTGCTGCCCCGACCCGACCTCGGATAAGCGGAAGAGGATGGATGGATGGATTAATACAACCATTAGATTCCTTGGCCTCAGACACTCCAACAAACATAATCAAACATTTTTGGGGCCAAGGAATCTAGTAGGAATCAGCAGATTATGCCATACGACATATTGTATGCTACTAATGTTAAATCACTAACTTCTCCATGACTAACCTGGATAATCAGGTTAAGAAAATGGATGGATGGGAGGATGGATATATCACCAAGGCTGGCACTGACACTAAATTTCAAAAAAATGCAAAAGAAAAACAAAACACAGTTACAGTCTCCCCACGCTTGGAGCACAGTTCCTGAGTCAAGCTGGTCTGTAAGTTTTCTCTGGGGTCTTTGGCATCCCAACATGAGCTCTTAGACTGATTGGTAATTATAACTTGGCCTAGTCTGTCTGTGTGTGTGCTTGTGGTGAATTGCTGTCATGCCAGTGCTGATTTCTGCCTTATGTCGAATGTTGCTAGAGTAGCCCTTGGGTGCCCACGACCTTGCACTGAAAGCCAGTGCCAGAATACAAATGAATGGATAAGGCTGGAGCAGTGTGCTACTCAGAAAGCAACCCTAAGCCTATTGCCTTTTGTTACATTTTATTAAAGTACAGTGTCTATGCAGAAGGCAGTTAACAGATATGTCAGGTGCTGAAGTGGTTAAGCACACACTTTTTTTTCTTTTTTTTTCCACCTAAAGCCTCTCACTCTGTGTCAACTGGCAAATCCTTGTTGAACCGCTCTGGTGGATAATTTGTGGTTTGAAAAATCGAGCTTAATTTTCCAGGGCTGTACATGACAGTTGACCTACACTACCATCAGACAACATGCACATCCTGCATTAGATTTCAGTTAAATCACGTCATGGCCGCAGGATGCTGTAGAGAATGCTGTCACCCTTGAGTCTTCTTGAAATCGAACACTTCCATTCTGAATTGCCCCCTGCATTAGTCTGAACTAGAACAAAACATCCTGTCACTTCTTTACCTTTCATACAGGAGAGTGGTTGTTAAATACTTAAAAAACAACCAATATGTGAGATAGATGTGGTAGAAGGTAGACAATCTCAAGGATTGCACAGAAGATCAGTTAGTGTTAATGTGACCTAGTCACTGTCAGTGGGACGTTTGCATGACCTCCTCATGTCTGTGTGAACTTCAGTGCTTCATTCATCCGTCACTCTAAGCTGGCCCAGTGAGTAAGTGTGTGAGGCTTCCCAGTGCTCCTGCCTTGAACCTGATACTACCAGGCTAGGCTGCTACCACCTTTCTGACCTCATCTACAGGGTGTGCACAAAGTCCATATGCCCCTATCTTTAGGCGCATTTACAGGAATAAACATGACAATTTGGTTCCTGTGGACATCAACCCAAGTCTTCCCTGTATTTCGAGGTGTGTTTCTAACATCCTGTCTGGTGCTGCCACCTGCTGCCGCTCAAGAAATCACAACAATGTGGCGGTCGTACCAAGACGAAGCGATGTGTGACACAAGTGTTTTCACGATCGAGGACCGTTTGGTGGCCACTGTGTGGGTTCATGAGCAGCCTGTTACTGGGAAATTGATCAAAAATGTCATGGATGACTTTGTTGTGCGTTTTGGGAAGGCATCGCCAACAAACAGGACATTGTTGCAGTGGGAGAAGGCGGCTTTTGCAAAGGGCAGTGTCCGAGATGCGCCGTGGAAGGTGGAAGACCATCCCCAAGGCATGAAACGTGTTCAGATGTGGCAGATTCTGTACAACGATCCCCAATGAAATCCACTCGTAAACATGCTGCCGAGTTGGGAATAGCGGAATCGACAATGCGAAAACACATCAAACAGGACTTGCAAATAAAATGTTGGTGTCCATTGCACGTTAACGAGTTATCAGATGCCGACTTGGACAGATGTCAGGAAGCTTGTGATCTGATGCTGCACCAATTTCCAAGAAATGCTGAGAAGGAAAAGGTTATGTTCTCGGATGAGTGCGCAATTTATCGCAGCTCCCGCAATTGAAACGTGTTTTCAAAAATCCTCCAAAAGATAGGGGTATACGGACTTTGTGCGCACCCTGTATAACTGTCTGGTTTAGTGCTACTAAGGCCAATCTGCAGCACACAATCAAAGCTTATGAAAGGATTCTAGACTGTAACTTAGTGGCACATTGAAGTCGTATATGAGTCCAGGGTAAGGAAGAGGGCCACAAAGATCATTGCTGATCTGACTCACCAAGAGCATCACCTTCTCCAAAGACTTTCCTCCACCAGTGAAAGAAAAAAACAGATTTTTACCACGTTCAGTTATTCTGACTAATTAGACCTGAGTTTCTATTCAGTATCTACTGTATGTATACTTCCACAGTAGACTGCCCAGACATTTTAATCCTACTGTCTCTTTATTTTTGGTATTGCCTTTGTATGCTGTATCATATTTCATCATTTTTTATTTTATCTTCTTATATTTATCTTTTGTATTCTGTGTCATCCTTGCATGTTACCCCAATACTATCAAGACAAATGCCTAGTACTCATTTATTTGTATACCTGGCCAATAAAGTGAATTCTGATGGTTCTTTACTTTATTTAATTGCCTGAGGTTACAGATGTAGAAGGGAAGGAGGGAGGAAGTGCTAAAATACCACAGAGATCACAGAGTGGTAAGTGTATGGGATTTTAGACATTTTATTAAGGCCTATGCAATAACAGTCACAATAGGACCTTACACGATAAAACACAAGACAGAATTAGAGTAAGCTGCCCTAACTCGGGGACTTCATAAGATGTAATGATTCACTTCATGAGCTAGAACAGGGGTGGGCAATGTCGGCCCTGGAGGGACACAGTGGCTACAAGTTTTCATTCCAACCCAATTGCTTAATTAGAAACCAATCCTTGTCAATCTCAGACCTTATTTAATTTTATGGCTTGTTTGTCTGCAATGTAAGGTCTTATATCGTAGGATATCATCCAAATGATCTGACGCCTAAAAAGGATAATTTTCAGTTTGTCACATTTTCTATTAAGTGCTTTATTAAATCAAACATTGTATGATAAACATGCACAGATATAAATGGAAGAAAGCTAGATGAAGAACTGCTAGCTCCTTTGTCATTTACTGTACACTTTATTGTTAATAAGGAGATATTAAAACAGTGAATGCAGCTGATTAAGATTGAAATAATCAATTAAGGGTGGGGAACCTTAACAAGCGAGACCACTAAAATGAAGAATCAAAATGAAACTTAAGAAATAAGAACTTCACCAGCAATAATTGACTTCTCATTAAGAAACTGGGTTGGAACAAAAACCTGCAGCCACTGCAGCTCTCCGGGATCGACATTGCCCACCCCTGAGGTAGAAGTACACAATAAGCAAGAAAAGTTGCATCAGACATTTGAAATATTAAAGTGTATGCTTCAGTTTAAATGTTTCATGTTTAAATATTCTTAATTGTAATAGAAATTTGTCATTTCTCACCCTCTGATAGAGAGCCATAGGCGACAAGGTCCTCAGTTCACAAACATATCTGAACACGTACAAATCGGGTTACGACCAAACTTTTGCATCTGATCACGACCACACACTCAGGTGACGAACAAGCCACTTTCCCTTCCGGTTCGTACGCGCCGATGATTTCCGCACGTATTCATTCTCTCCCTGTACATTGTTCTCGGTCAGATTTACGTGCATTCGCTGTGAACTCTGTGCTCTATTTTGTGTGCTTTTGCATTAATTTTGCAATTAACCATGGCCTTTAAGCAAGTGAAGAGTGGTAGTGTTGGTGAGAAGAAAGGTTTGAAGAAAATTGAAATCAAATTAAAGAAAGAAATTATTGAAAAGTGATCTTGATGCCAAGTACAAGAAGTCAAAATCTACGATTTCGAGTATTCTAAAGCAGAAAGGGGCCATTAAAGCAGCTGATGCTGCAAAAGGAGTTACAGTGTTAACCAAGCAGAGACCTCAAGTGCTGGAAGAGGTGGAAAAACTGTTGATAATGTGGCTGAACGAGAAACAACTTGCACGGGAACAGCATAAGCGAGACGATGTTATGCGAGAAAGACAGGAAGATTCATGGCGATTTGCTGCAAGGTTAGTTTTCTTGGTTGTTTATGGTTAGTTTTTGTATAAACTAAGGATTTTTCAAATTTTCATTTTTTTCCCTGTGCTTAAAACGCATTAAAAAAAAGTGTTTACATCGAGCGGTTCGTAAGGCTATATTGTGAACTCTTGTGATGTTAGTTTTCTCTGTTCAAGGTTTTCTCAGTGTTATTCAACGTTTTTATATTTAGTTTACTATTACGCTGTGCATTCTATGGTGTAATTAACTATTTTTGTGCTTAAAAATCTTTAAAATATATATTTACATACAGTTTGTACGGTCTGGAATGGATTACCATAATTGTATTTACATACAATCCTATGGGAGAAATTAGGTCGGGTCACGACCAAATCGGGTAATGAGTTTTGGAACGAATTACAGTCGTGACCTGAGGTTCCACTGTAACATGAAATTCGTAATCATCCATCCATCCATTATCCAACTCGCTATATCCTCACTACTATATTGTCACAGGGGTCTGCTGGAGTTAATCCCAGCCAACATTGGGTGCAAGGCAGGAAACAAACCCTGGGTGGGGTGCCAGCCCATCACAGGGTGCACGCACACACACACACACATACCCACACACCAAGCACATGCTAGGGACATGCTTTGGACTTTGGGAGGAAACCGGATTACTCGGAGGAAACGCACGCATATATGGGGAGAACATGCAAACTCCACACAGGGTGATATTCATAATCAATGACCTTGAAATAGTCTAAAAAAACAGTCACATGCTTATATTTGAAACTTGTCATTTTTAAGGGCTAGAATTACTGCTAAATAATCAAAAATAAAAATATTGTCATAGTCATAATCAGCAACCTCAAAATAGCATAAAATGACATTCCAGATGCCAATACTACCAATGCCCGTTCTTGTTTGAAGTTTTGTGAAAATAAGTAACTTTCACCCCTCGTATATCATTCAGGATTGAACGCCTGGGGTCAGTTGGTGTGGCATGCACAACTTCAAGTGCTTCTGATCATTTTTTCTGCAGACACCTATAGACTTACTCATTATCATAAGGGTGTACAAAATACAGTCCAAAAATGGCCAAAAAATTATTTTTTTATGAATAAACAGCTAAAAATAGCAGGAACCTCAAAAAGCTAATAATATGTGGGGGATTTTCTCATAACAGTGAATCAGGAGGTGCTAGGCAAAATGAAATGAGTGATTTCAAATCATTTGTAAGAACATCATTTATGTGTTTTAATGTTTATAGATGAGGCAGAATGTGGGACTTACATTTGCAAAGCATCTACTCCCTGAAAGTGGTGGGAACAGAAGTGTACCTGTAACATACCATATCACACCATACCATTCCTAAGCCCATTTAATCCTGAGCAGTGTTGTGGGTGACTGGAACATAATATTTCATAACAGAAAAGAATAAAACATAACATTCTCAAGCCCCTAAATCCAATTCATAGTCATGGAGGCCATATGGTATTCCAGCATCATCATGGCCAGACAGGAATCATCCCCACAGGACTACTAGTTGATCATGCAGCCCACTCACACACGCACAGGCCCAACTACAGGCAGTGTGATGTAGTGCTTAAGGCTTTGGACTTCAAACCCTGAGGTGGTGGGTTCAAATCCAGCTACTGACAGTATGTGACCCTAGCAAGTCACTTGACCTGCCAGTGCTCCAATTGGAAACCCAAAAAAAATTAACCAATTGTAACACAAATGTTATTAGTTGCTTTAAATAAACATGTCAGCCAAATAAATACATGTAAATTTAGAATAACTTTCTAACCCACATCCATATTTAAGGATATGGGAGGTAAACTGAGGTACACAGAAAAAAAAGTGCAGACAATAAGGAGAACTTGACAATGTGATCTGGCACAGAATTTACAGCACACAGAAGATACTGGATCCATGATGTCCAGGGAGAAAATAGCCCCAATAACTAATAAAAGTAGATACATTATCAATAGCACTAAGTCACCTTAAATAATTCAGCATTTCAATGTCTTGAAATAATGTACTGTTTGGTGACATAGATATTAAAATAAATCTTGAAAGGCACTAGTTAATCCAATGAGTCACTCAAGCAAACTAAGAAAGTATCCAAATTAGGATTTCAGTAACATTTTATTTTAGCAGTTACAAATTTAAATATGCATAACCACAAATTTAAAGAGAGTGATTGACGCATTGTCACAGATTTTTTATTAGGTATTAGAAGCTCAGAGACTCGGTGACCCCTCATTACCATGTTATTAACACTCCTCAAGTACATCATGGGTTTTAAACCTGTGATATAAACTTCCACAGGTGTTGAGATTCTCTCTTTTTATGAGGGGGAGTCAAGCCAAAGTCAGAAAATGGGATTTATTAGAAGATGGAATGAACCTTAACAAAACTAATAATGTCACTTCTCAATGTCATCTCCACCCTTCTCAATGTACTTACGCAACCTGCCTGGATTCCACTCGTTCACCGCTTTCTTTACGTCGTCATCTGTCTTGAATCGACAACCACCCAGATGCTTTTTAAGCGGTCCAAAAAGGTGGAAACCACACCGTGCCAAATCTGACGATTACAGAGGATGTGGCAATACCTCAAACTTCAGTTACTCCAGACAATCCTTGGTGTTCTTAGCAGTATGTGGGATCAGGCGGGCATTGTCTTGCAGCAAAAGGACTCCTTGAGGCAGCAGTCCTCACCGCTTGGATCAAATAGCAGGCTTCACATTGGTCTCCAGCAAGTCACAGTAACTTGCACTAGTGACTGTAGTACCCCTCGCTCAGCATGTAGTGTTCGACAGTATCTCGGGTGCATGAGTGGTTGCAAGGACAAATCAAAACCTTTCATTCTGCTGGAATCTATACACTTCCATGAAGGTGGCACAAGTGCATTGAGAAGAGTGGTGACTACAGTGAGAAATGACATTATCAGTTTTGTTGAGGTTCGTTCCATTTTCAAACTTTAGCTTGACTCCCCTTCGTGTTATAAGAGAGCTTTGCATTTGCACCTTTATTGAATTTTATTCTTCTAGCAACATCATTTGTGCTAAATCCACAATTCCAAGCAACTAAATTTCAGCTAATTGTAGGCACTTCAAATCTTTGGAACTCTGTAGAATCTTGCAGATATTCTTTCATTTTCTCTAAAACATTTTCCATTTAAGTGTGTCTCTTCAGTGGGGCGGTTAGAGGTGCAGTACGTGCCATTTCATTTCACAGTTAACAATCCCTCTAGCAGGTACTCTGTGCTTCCTTAGAAAATACATTCTGGATCAGGTCAATCAGGAAGTTTTCACTCTTATCTTGGGAATTCTCCTGCTTTGTACATGATGCATCCAGGAGAGGCTGCAGTGCAATGACCCTGAATCTGAGTAAACCAGATTGGAAATGAATGCCTCAATGATGTCTGCCTTATGTGAAGAACAAACATTTGAGGAATGATTGCTTTACAATTTGTTTTAGACATTAAATATTAAATAATTCACAGAAATTTGTAAGTTAGCCAAACCTGAGAGTTGTATCATGTGAACTGTCCACCCATCCTGTTTAATTTCTTCTTCTTATGGGTAATTTCTCTATTTCTGGCCACTATTTGCAGCCTTATATTTCACTCTGTCTCACACATCAGTTATACGTTGACCTTAACATAAAAACACATACATTGTGCTTGAGTCCTGATGTTAGCATATTGCCAAACCCCTGTGATGTTTAAATGCCACTTTAACAAAGGGCACCATATTACAAATGGTGAATTAAAATGATTTAACTTCTGAAATGCTGCACAAAAATGTTAAAACTAAAACATTGCATTCTTGCTTCGTCTACTCTATCTGATTCTAATTTAAAAGAAAGAAAGCAGGTTCTGGTTACCCCCTTGATTCTGAGGTGTGTAAGGGGAAAGTGCCTGGCATCTGACCAAGGTCCCTGGTGCTAAAGAGGAACCGCACTGTAATAAATGAAAGCCATCATGAATATATTACTGGTTAATTAGGTCAATAACTGTAGGAAGCATCTGAGTCATTTCACATAATTCATTTGGTTAATATTACAAATTTGTCCTATTAAACCAGTAATTTACTTTTTATGGTTTGAAATGGAGGTGGTACAGTGGCACAATGTGGTAATGCTGCTACCTCGCAGTAAGGAGACAAGCTTTTTGTCCCAAGTGCTCCCTGCAAAGAATTAGCATGTTCTTCTAGTATCCACATGGATTTCCCGCACATTCTCCACTTTCCTTCCACAGTCCAAGGACATGCAAGTGAGGTGATTCGGCATTGCTAAATTGGCACATACCGTATAGGTGTATTTTTGCCCTGTAATGGCCTCTCACCCTGTAATTGCCAGGATGGTCTCCAGCTGTCCCGTGACACTGCCCTGGACAAGCAGGGTAAGGAAATAGAAACAGAATAAAACAGGACTTGCATTGTAAAGTCCTTTTTTATACTAATGTGATTTAAAACTGCTTATTAAAAATGATATAAACTTGAGTACTTACAATTGTTACCTCTAGGTGGGTGCCACCTAGCCCAGAACACCAGACACAACTCCATAATACACAGTTCCAGGTTAGGCTTTGAATTCAGTCCAAAACCACACCATGCAAAAGTATTAATTCTTCTCTGTCTCCTTCCACATTGGAGCCACTGCCTCCCAAGTCTGACTTGCCCGTATGAGGCAGAGCTGCTCCATGTATATGGCACCAGAGAGTACCCTTAGTGCCATGATTTTGCACACCGGTAGCATTGTCTTCACACAGTGCCCCTTCACAACACCCAAGAAGCCTGACAGGATTGCTCTTCTGTACTACAATTCACAGGCAACCCCATGAGTATCCAAATTGGGAGTAAGAAAGAGGAATACTGCCACCTTTCACACTGGGGGATGTATGGTTCCCAATATCCAATCTACCCTTGTAAATCCAATATTTGTTCCTCCCAACTGGGATAGGAATTGAGAATCATCCTGAATGGATAGTGCCTCTACTCCTATGGTCCTTTCATTTCACCGTCCTAGTTGGGTAGGATATCATCCTGAACCCTAGTTGGAATGCCAGTCCATACTTTCAGGCACTTACACCTTGTTTGACTTGGGGCTCTGAATCAGTTTGGAGGCTAAACCAGAGTGTAAGGTGCATCTTGACCTTAAGGGCCGTGACAGCATACATGTTTGACCAAAGAGGGGTAAAGTAGTCAATATTGGGCCCAAAAACATTTCTCTGCTGTCTTATTAAGATTTAGAATGGTATCTGAAATATTCATGCTTTGAATTTAGAAGAGAATGGATTTATTTATTTTACTTACTTATTTTCAATTCAATTAGAGGGAGGCAGGTATTAAAGCAGAGGTTGTTGAAAGGAAAGCTGAGCACAGATATTCAATTTAGAATTTAGGAGAAGAATAATGGATGGATTATCAGTATATAAACAGTGAGAATTATACCAGTTATTATTGAACTAGTGTGGCTGTGAAGTGTCATAACGTACATAGTGGCTGTCTATGTCTGTATTAATCAGACTGAAGAAGTGTAGATAAGACAAATTAATGTAAATATATGCAATTGCATATAGGTTGGAGGCTTTCGATATAGCAGTCATATGCTGTTGGCTTACCAGCTCGTTTAAGAATTTTTGGCATTGAAAGGGCTGGTGTTATTTCAAATGAAGCCCTTAGAAAGTCGAAGGTGGTGGCCATTGCAATTACAATGGGAAAGGAAGAATAAAAATCAATAAAGGGAGTGGCTGAGATTATGAAATGATACAATTTCTGGTATAGGAGGATATGGTATTATAATGTTGGACAAATCAAGCACTTTACTGGTTAAGGAAGGTAGGAGGAAGTATACTGTAGTTGTCAAAACTTAGACTTGGACATAACTTGAACTTTAGCAATCACTGGGAAACATGAGAAGCTACATGAAGCCAAGATACCCAAAATGGTGGAGCATGTGCTGATGACAAGTATTTTTGCAGAAACAGGAAGAATATTTAGGCAATGTGGGAATGTTTAGAGTAGAGGATATTTTGAAAGTAAAAGAAATCTGGCCTTGTTTCAGTTATTTGAGGAATATGGCATTGGTGGTAGGACCTGAATTTGTCATGTCTGCTTGAAATTCACTGCAGTTGGTGGTGATCATACACATTCTCGTTGGGTGTAAGAAACTTCAAGAAGAAGAATAGAGGTAGGCTAAGGTAAGAGTGTAGTATCATGATTATTAGGAATGTGTTATTGTTTAATGACTGATATTTTTTGATTTTGTAAGGAACATTCAAACATTTTGATCTGGGGGCAAAAACTACATGTTGTTTAATGAGGGGTTGGTGGCAGGACTGGCACTCCGGGCACTGTAAAAAATGACACACTGTTCCATTCCATTCAAACTAATGTGGTGCCAAGGTGTCATCCATTGCACAGCTCTGCTCAGGTACTAATCTGAGATCCTGAGGTGGTTCGTCGTGTAGTGGGTGTGGCAACGAGCTGTCAATCTCTCCCTCTCTCTCTCTCTCTGTTTAATGAACATCTGCATATGGCAGAAGTAAAAATGTCTTTCTTTATCAACATATACCAATTGAACAAGTTCCAAAAGATACATGAGCTGATAAGATAGACAGGAGTAGATCTGTGTTGCAGGTAGAAGGTTCATTATAAGTTTGATTGACTGTGTCATCAGTCCATATGTTTTATTTGGTGGCTGACTTCCTTTGCTACATACCATAATGATGGAATACCTGGTATTATTAGCCAAGCCATGCTTATCTGGCAGTTTGGCCATCTCCTGCTCTTGCACCTTGAGCAGACATCTTTCATTTGTCATATCATTTGTTATGTGAGTAAACACAAAATGTTTTTAGTGTTTTAGAAGATATCATTCATGTCAAAGAACTTTGTTAGTTACAGAGAAAAGTCACTTTTACAATATCCCAGGCAGGAGAGTTAAATGGCTACAAGGTCAAGCATTTTCTAAGCTCTTTACACACATCTTGGGAGAATAGGTTGAATAAGAGTAATGGACAACAAGAGGCTTTACTCCATAAAAAGCTGTTAATCTTTAACCTGGAGCAGGACAAAGTGACAATATGAATGGCTACAAATTTTGAATGCAATGGGATTTGGAACATAGTGAATAATTACAGCTGTTGATCCCAAATAAATAAGACAGAGACACTTGGTTTTGTACCAAAAGCAAAATGTAGCTGCTAAGTTTTGTTTTTGATTCTTTTATTAACTTATGTAAAGAAATAAGACACACATTCTAGAAAAAGACAAAACTCCCACCCATCCCCCCTAAACCCCCCCACCCCCACAGACACACACATAACATCTCAGGTCAATTTAGTGCCACCAGTCAATGCAGCCAACATGCCTTTAAAAAACAAAATAAATCCACAGGCCCTAGAGATCACCCACATGAACATTTAGTCGATAACCTCTCTTATTAAACCAATCAATCTTTGACTGATATAGCGCCTTTTGTGATTTACACAAGCAATAAAAGAAGTGAATGCAATCCTAAATCATCAGCTAAGACATGCAAGAGGAATAATTATATTGGCATAAATGATAGTTTTAATTTAGAAGGTCAGTTGCTTCATTATACATCAGAACCTAAAGGGAAAAGGAAAATTGGCTAGCAAAAATATAAGGCAAATTATACAGAAATAAATCTTTAATTAAACTTAATGTTTAAGCTTGCATGGAGTAAACTACCACTGCATCTGCCTTCTTCTTCAAATGTACTCACTTCTCAATCAATTTTCATAAGGAAAGCTTTTCTCAAGTTGTCCTCAGTATTTCATGCTTTACTGCCACCTTTTAAGAGAATGAAGAGGCTTGAAGTTCAAATCATAAAATGGATGATGTGATCAGAGGCAAGGCATCATATTTAGTATGCAGGTGATGCACGGAGAGCACAGCAAGAATCAGATCAGTGTTTCACTCTTACAAGAATCCAGGCCTGCAACACTTCTTTCTTTCTTTCTTTCTTTCTTTCTTTCTTTCTTTCTTTCTTTCTTTCTTTCTTTCTTTCTTTCTTTCTTTCTATCTGTCTGTCTCTCTGTCTATATGTGGGCTGTATGAAGATCTTTGTTTAGTGATCATGATGAGTGTCAGGCATGAGAAGGTAGTGCATGACTATTGGAAATCTCACTAAGACCTTGTAAAGACAGAGAAAAAATAGGTCATATATTTTTGGTATCAGGTCAAAATATTTCTTGGCTAATAAAAGACAGCACATGGTACAAATTTGGAAATGGTACAGTGTTACTCTTTTAAAGGTGAGGTCCAAGAGGACTGATCAAGGTTGAAAGCACACAGTTTTCTACTATAAGAGGTAGAGCTATGTTGCCATTTTAAATACAAGGGGTTCAGTCTTTTAAGTGCTGTGGGAGGCTCAGGGCAACAAGAGAGCCCAAGCTGGAGATTTAAACAAGGGAAAAGAGACAGGAAGAAATGGAAGTTCGGAGAAATGTGTGCTGTTGGTACTGATAGACACAATTTCAAGAGCCACTAAAGCCAACCTAGCCCAGAGTCAACAGGTGAGGGCTCACTAGCACAGGGAAGTGATGGCTTGAATTTAGAGAAAAGCGAATGAGAGAGAGGAGTGTTTATATGCGGTACTGAAGAGATAATCAAGTGGGAAAGTGACTCCACCTTGCAGACAGACCTCATACATGAAGACCTGTGAGGCAGTAGGTTTGGGCTTGTTTTGTTGTACTAACCACTGTCTTGTACCTCATATTTAATAAGTATATGTGATTTTAATATGTTATGTTACATTGAGAACAAACCAACTTTCATCTATCTATCTATCTATCTATCTATCTATCTATCTATCTATCTATCTATCTATCTATCTATCTATCTATCTATCTATCTATCTATCTATCTATCTATCTGTGCTGTGTCAAGGGCCGCCCTTAGGAATCAAACTAATCCCCATGACTCTGAACATGTTTCCAGAGCTGCCCACTCCATTAAAGTTTTGGTTGTCTCGCAGACCATCAATACTTTCTAGTTTTTGCCCTGAACAAAGTGTCTCTGAGTGATGCTCGTTCTATTACAAGCATCTACTGTCCTACATTAGGCTACACAATTGGGCCAGACCAGATAATTAATGTGGCTATGGACTGAATGAAAAGGACCAGGGCTAGGTTTTTCCACTTTACCCTTAACAAACATTTAAACAAACAATGGCTCCTCATTAGTAGTATGGCCAAGTACAGCAGACAGTTATTTTGTTGTTACTAAACTAAAATTTCTTTCTTTTTTTTTTTTGCTGAATTTGATGTAGCTTTTTTTTTAATCCTTCTTGGCAGCATGAGGTGCCAGTGTGACAATACATAGTGTTCTTAACCTGTGACATTCATTGTTAGGGCATATTGCTGGGTCATATCCACCCCCGAGTGGCTGCCATCTGCTAATCATGTTTCCCCAGTGTTCCTTCACCCTCAGCTGATTTTTTTCCTCTTTCTTTATCCTTGCAGTAGTTGCACCACAACTAGCAAATTAGGGCGTGAGGAGGACAATAGTGAGTGAGCCTGTAGGGGCCTGATGGCCTCGTTTCTGCTTGACTTTCTCATTCTGTTATTGAAAGGCTGCTTCGTGTACTGTACCAAATCTGCACATATTACTGACTTAATAAACAATAATGTTCTTTTTAATGAATTTAGACTGATTCTTTACTGGCATTTAGTTCTTTACAAGCCTACGGAGGGGCTGCAGACTGTGCATCCTAGCCTTTCAAGGACTTTAACAAGCCTTTAAAGAAACCAGTGGGATTATGTGCATAGTGTTAAACAGCAGAGGCCGTCTTCTTAATGAAAGAAAAAAACAAAAGGCTTCCTGGAGCCACGCGTTCACAAATATTGCACCATAATGACATTTTCAGCAAATAAAGGGACTCCTCTTCAATACTAAAGTCTGCAGATAACAATTTATACTTCAGCACAAAAGGTCCTCCCGCCCAAGTGACACTTGTCTGCTGCGTTCAGAGCGAATGCCAAGTAGGGTTCATAGCCAATGCATTATAGATGACCAAACTCACATTATCAGAATTTAAAACTGGTGTGGGTACAAAGAACCTCTCTGTGAACTAATAAAATATTCAGCAATGCATCTGGAAAATGTGCACTGGAAATACAGTAATGCTTTTACAGAGGAATAACAATGAGTATGATAATATGTGTGTTGTGAGAAAAAAATCTGAAATATTGCACATTTCAAAACCAGCTGGCTTTAAAGTACCACTGCGTTCAAATTTTGCACAATAAGTGACAGAAAGATAACAACAACTACAAAAGCAAACAACTCCTTAAAATGATGACTGATCACAAGAAGCCCTATTGGAAAAAAATGACTCTCGTTGTCACACTTTGCGCCCTTTGGGGAAATAAAAAAGTCAAAACATTGATTTATCAATGATTGATTAATGTGTAATGAAGTAGTGACTGTCCACGTATCTGGTGCCTAACAATCCTTATGTGACTTCAGGCACACAGCAGCTGCCAAAAAATAAAAAAGCAATGCTTTGAATTTTTCAAAATGTTCAGTATCTGCTTATGATCTTGATTCATTATAAATAGGTGGGTATCCCTTTAGAACAGTCCTACCTGGGTCACGTTGTGCTGTGGAACAAGAGCTTCACTAGTGTTTTATTTGGTCGTAATAAGGCTTCCAAAGCAGTTTGAAATAGACGCAGCCAATAGTGTAGGTATTAATCACTTATTGCTACGTAACAAGGTTTAACAAGTCATGAAGAGCAAGCTTCAGCCATTAAAGCAGACTCAAGCCTAAGCTTATAGGACATGTAACTAGATGGCATAGTGAAAGGACATCGCTGGGTCTGGTGCTGTGAGATGTCCTGTAACTTGTGAAGTACCAAATTTGCTGCCCTTACTGTTAGGCCATATTATTAGCTGTCTATTGCGCTTGAAAGAGCCACATTGTTTAAGTTAATGTTAAGAGAAAATTCACTTTAGTTTTGCTTCGTTTGAATATTTTCACATAGCTAATGGAATATTCTGTTTAACCTCCCTTTAAGTTAGCAATCTCACCTAATTAATGCTATTTTCAAAAAAACATTCTCAAAAGAACATGTAAAAAAGTTTTATTTTTTTGGCTTGAAAATTGATGTTTTTGTTAAATCTCATCTTTCTACTATAAAACATGCAAAACATTAAAAATACTAAGTCAGAAGTGTAGAAAGGATAATAATGATAAAGAATAATTAGTAATAATAATATTATATAAACCACAGTGCACATATGTCAGTGTCACTTTCAGAGTCCCAGAATCACTTTCTGTTTCACTGACCATTTCAATGTCACTGCCTAAAGTCAGGTTTACTTTGTCATCACTGCTGTAGAGAGTCATTTCTTATAAGATACCATTATGAGGCTAGAAGAAGACGCGTCTACACCATTTGCCCATTTAACACACTAGCCTGAAAGTTGCATAAGACACACCTATACTGTTGCCATAGTATGCGCGGCACTAATGCTTTTGGCATTTCGACAGCCCAAGTAAACTTCAGGTCTTACGCGAGACATGCCTACACCATTGCCCGAGTAACACTCTGGCCTGACGCTTGCATAAGACCACACCTATACTGTTGCCTGAGTACCCTTGGCAGAAATGCTGTTGGCACTTTTACAGACCAAGTAAACTTCAGGTATTACACAAGACATGTTTACACCATTGCCCGAGTAACACTCGAGACTAACGCTTTTAGTACTGTTTTTACGGCCTGATTGACACTCAGGTCTAATGCTAAAGAGGTTAATGGAATGTTCTTAACATTGTGCTATATTTCTGTATTCAGATAATGGAAATGTCCTCAGACTGAAATAAGACAGCTAAAAAGAAACCTGAGCTGTTAGACAGATAGGCAATAAGAGCATATGGTTTACTGACCATTACTCTTAAGTACGTACAGAGGTTAACAGAGGTCCTAGTGTATGTGATAATAGATAGAAACTTCAATAAATGTTACAGAGACACTTAAACCTTAAACAGAACAATGTAGAAATTTTTTTCTTCTTTTTTTGTATATTTGTGTGTGTGGATTACGAACACATAACTCCAGTTCTTAAATCCTTACATTGGCCCCCAGTTAAGTTTAGGGCAGATTTCAAATTCCTCCTTTTAACATATAAAGTCTTAAATGGCCAAGGTCTGGCTTACTTGTCTGAACTTATCATGACTTACAAACCAAAGTGCACATTAAGATCTTAAGATGCCCGTTTGCTTATGATTCCAAGAATTAATAAAATAACAGTGGGAGGTCGAGCTTTTAGTTACAGAGCCCCTAAACTGTGGAATGGTCTGCCTGCTACTATGAGAGATGCACCTTCAGTCTCAGCTTTTAAATCCCGGCTCACTACTTCAGTTTAGCATATCCTGACTAGAGCTGCTGATTAACTGTACAGACTGCATCTCTGTTGTTAGTCATTAGCATTAATAATATAGTTATAATTTGTTACTAACCCTCACCTATTCTGTTTCTCTTCTCGGTACTCAAATGTGGCACTCGGTGTCACGGTTCTCCTGCCAAGTTGTTTTGCACGCCTTAGGAAAAGTCATCACTGATGGAGGATCGCAGGAATCGTGTGGTAGAGGGGGCCTTTCATTGGACTGGCTGGCCCAGCACTGTCTCAGCTGTGGAAAAGCCAATTGGGGAAGGCAGCTTTTTGGCTGAGGTCTCCAGGACTCTAAAAAAATCCAAATCATATTATGGGATATCAGCTACTGTTAAATTCTGCTCCATACTTGTAATATTTTTATTTTTATACGGTATTGAAGATTGCTTGTGTTCTTTTCTGTGTATTGTATTGTATTTACCCCTGCTTTTGACACCCATGGCGTGTCCAACCTACCTGGAAAGGGGTCTCTTTTTGAACTGCCTTTCCCAAGGTTTCTTCCATTTTTTTCCCTACAAGGGTTTTTTTGGGAGTTTTTCCTTGTCTTCTTAGAGAGTCAAGGCTGGGGGCTGTCATTAGGCAGGGCCTGTTAAAGCCCATTGCAACACTCTTCTGTGATTTTGGGCTATACAAAAATAAACAGTATGGTATCATGAACTTTCTTCTTTATTTTTGAATTAACTGCTTGCTTTGAATTTCAGTAAAACTTTTACAATGATGACACTGGGACTGTGAAGGTTTGTTTATTATTTTTTTTGTCATACTAACTACTGAAATGCCTTTCTATTAACGGTGTTTTGAACTATCTGAAAATCCTCAAAAAGTACAGCTACATCACCTAATTAGCAAAAACGTAATTGCAAAAAGCAAGAGATATAGTTGGGCAAGCCCTTAAAGTGCCTCTTCTAAAGGCAGTATAGCAGCAATGTAGAGTATGTGGCTGCTAAGGACATGGTGCACATGTTGAACTTAAGGGAATAAAAAAAAGAAAAGACCCTGAGACATTGTTTTTGAGCATTGATTTGGTGGGAATCAACATTAGAAAACAATTTAACTATTTCTCAAAAACTTTTACTAACAATTTATTGATATTAGTGCTACTGGCTATGACTAATGTCCCCCTGTAATATCCTTAAAGAAAGAAATTTCTGCCCCTTGACAAATACATTTGGTCCTTCAGGATTTTAATTAAGCTCCTAATGATAATGTCACTGGGGAGGTGATCATCTCACAAGTTCACTTATATTTTGATAGATAGATAGATAGATAGATAGATAGATAGATAGATAGATAGATAGATAGATAGATAGATAGATAGATAGATAGATAGATAGATAGATAGATAGATAGATAGATAGATATTATTTTATAAGACACTTACCTTAAAGATCATCAATGCTGATATGATGAAATTATATAAGTGTTAAATTGGTTGTTTTTGGACTGCTGGGGAGCAAATGGTTTTGAGAAATAGAACAGAATTCTCTCATTTTCTGTATTGATCCCATTGATGCTTGTTCCCATTTGTGTCATTAATTATTTCTTGAACTATTATGCCAGGTTACGTTTTGCTTTTTTGTGCCAGTACGGTCACCACACATTAGCTACTAGATGGTGAAAGAGATAGCCAGTTAGAGACAGGGGATGATTAGGGGGGCAGAATGACTAGGCCATAGAGGACAATTTAGCTTGAACAGCAGGACATGCCCTGCTCTTTACAAAGGATGCCTAAGGATCTTTTATGACCAGAGAGAGTCAGAACCTTAGTTTTACATGTGATCCTAAGGAGCTCACAATTTGTATAGCCAAGTGTACCCCTCTCTGCACTGGGTCATTGAGATCTACATTCAGACCACATGGTAAGCGCCCCCTGCTGGCCCCACCAACACTTCTTCCCACAGCAGGAGCCCTAGCTTTTCCTAGATTGTCTCCCATCCAGGTACTGGACAGGCCTGAAGATGCTTAGCTTCAGGTGGATGGCCTCTCCTGAAGTGCACCTGGTATGGCTGCTAATAGACAGATAATTAGGCAGACAGAATAACAGACATAACTTCCTTTGTACAGTAGTTTTGAGTTTGTTAAGCCTGGGGAGCACCTCCATATTACTGTTGATTACTTGTGAAATAAAATGGGCACCATGGCTTTTACACTGAAATACAAAATTAATAAATCAATGTTAATTGGAAAGTATTCTGATTAACATAAAGAATTATTTTATTAAGCCTTGGTTGGTGCAGTGCTCAATGGTTAGTGCTCGGGCCTCACTACTATAGGAGTCTGCAATTGAATTCCAAGCCCTGGCACTGCCTTTGTGTATTTTCCCCCTGTCTGTGTGGGCTTTAACCCCAGCAGTTTTCCTTCAACACCCTATACAGTAGCTGTGTGTCTTATGTCATGGAAGGCCTTGTGCCCAATGCTACCAGATAGATTTTAAGTTGACGTTAAGTTGCACTATGCAGGTATAGACAATGGCTGAATGAAAGGAGACAGGTGTAGTAAGAAAAATCCAAAAAGTATATTCTTCAATGGTTCATTATTTCTGTGTGAATTTATGAGTGTTCTGAAGGTGCCTTTCCTGTCTAAGTAATATATTTTCTACCTATTGTATCCTGAATAGTTACCAAGGAAACATTGAAATAATTATAATTAAATACATTTTATTTTTAAGAATTTATAAATAACAAGCTACACTTTTGCGGTAAGTGTGTGTGTTTCAATCTGTTTAACTATTTTGGGACATTTTAAGAAATAGGTGTGTTATATGGATGTACCATTTATCTTTATTTTGATTGGTGGAATCTGAAATGGGTTTTGAATACATTATGTAAATTAACCTACTTTATTTAGGACCTTTGCTTTGTCATTTTGAGTCAGTCAGCCACAGTAAACTGAAAAAAAGCACTCATCTGGCTCCCTCAAGCTTATTGTAACAAAAGATGTCCGTCTTTGATTCAATTAGCAATGGTGACTCTTGACTTCTCTTTATTTACAAGGAATTGTCCCTAACACAGGGATCCATTAAACCTAGAATCTTTGATAAACTGCAAGACTCAAGTATGATTTCTATGGATCCTTTTACATCAACAATCCACCTAACCTGAATGTCTTTGAACTTTGGAAGGAAACCAGAGCACCTGGAGGAAACTCACACAGACAACAAAGAGAACATGCAAACTCCACACAGGAAGGATCTGGTGCGACAATCCTGCTTTTCCTACTGTGAGGCAGCAGCGCTGACACTGCACCATTGTGTCACCCATCCTACAATCTTTTTCCATAAGGGAACATAAACAACAAAACTGCAAACATAAATAAAGATTTATTTGTTCAGTTCAAAGAATTCTTTCTGTAACGGAACCCTAAAGATTTGTTTTTTCCCTTCTAGATGTACTTTTTGTTCTTGATATAAATGCAAATAAAAACAAACAAAAAATAAAAAGGCATTTAAAATAAGAATGCTCATAATTAGAGCCGGGCTGATTTCCATAAAGGGAGAACAAGTTTACTGAAGATTATTTTTTTAATTGCCTACAGCCTTATTGAACTACAAAATACAAATGTGAAATATGGCAAATTAGGACAATTTAAAACTAGACTCTGTCAAACAAAAGTGAAAAGTAACCTGGAATAATAGTGCAAGAAATAATTAATGACACAAATGGGAATAGATATCAATGGGACCAATACATAAAATGGGAGAATTCTATTGTTTCTCAAATCCAATTGCTCCCCAGAAGTCCAAAAACAGCCAATTTAGCACAAACACACTTACATAATTTCATCATATCAGTGTTGATGATCTTTAAGGCAAGTGTCTTATAATGTAATATCTATCTATCTATCTATCTATCTATCTATCTATCTATCTATCTATCTATCTAATTTACTGTATTAAACTGTTGATTCATATAGGATGCAACAGAGGCACACTGTATATTTCCCTGTGCTTACATCAAATAACATAATTAAAAGTTTAATAATCACTTTGGAGGAGGAGGAAAAAGTTAGGAGCTTGAGCTGATACAGCACATTGCTGGGAGTAATATTAATTAGTTTATATATTTTTGGGGAATTATTTTAATTAATCAGTATATTTTGGGTACTGTACAATATATTTTGATACTACACACCCTGTGACATCAAGATGATATTGTCATCAAATCTGCAGACAAGGACGGTGCAGTGGTAGTCTGACAGAAGGACCGTTATATTGCAGAAGGATTAAAACAAGTCTGCAATATTGGTGCTGTAAAAGAAAACACCTCGACACAGGAAAAAGGTTTGGGGCAGCCACCTGTATACTTGAATAAGGCTGCAAAGAAGTGAAAATTGGTAGTACAGTGCGAACGGGTTGAGTCCAAAACAGAGACAGAGATTACAAGCGGAAGTCGTCTAGCTTTTAAGGCAAGTTGGCAGAAGTGATGGTATCAGGGCTGAAACCAGAAGTGATATCAATGGTCTATAACTGGAAGCAACATCACCGGTCCCAGAGCAGGAAGTGAAGTCACTGGGCCAGAAACGGGATGTAACATCATCTAGTCCAGGCAGAATTTCCCATGTTTGGCCTGTACTAATAAAAGAGAAAGGTTTACTGCACCCCTCCACGCCATGGCTTAACGTGGAATTACCTTCTTTTGGTCCTTCTAGCTGCCTCCTATGCACACGTGCGTGACAGAGTCTATCTTCCATTCACACAAGATCCAACAGATGATTATCAGAACCTCATTGTTAAAAACTCATAGATACCTCAGGTTTACTCAAAATCCACAAAATGGACAATCCTGGACACTCTATTTTTACTACATGCAATTGTCCCAACACTCATATTTCTGGTTTCCTTTACAGTCTCATGAGATCACTGGTTGAAGGTCTTTCCACAAAGTTAAAAGATACTAAACCATGCTCTCCAGTTGTTGGACAGCTTTAGGTTTCACGGTCTCGACTACTTTATTTTTACATTGGACATCACCTCTCTCTGCACTATCATTCCTCAGGATGAAGGTCTCATTGCCTTCAGACAGGCACTCAACCAACATCCAGCCCAGCATCCTCACTTTAACACCCTCATTAGACTGGCAGTTGGTTCTTACTATCAGTGCTTTCTCTTCAGGTCAATGGATGTTGCTGTGGGACCTACAGTATCAATGACAACAGCTTTGTCTGCAGGATGAAAGAGTGTCTCTTTTCTTCCTACCTAGGCTTTGT
This sequence comes from Polypterus senegalus, assembly GCF_016835505.1. Lineage (NCBI taxonomy): Eukaryota > Metazoa > Chordata > Cladistia > Polypteriformes > Polypteridae > Polypterus > Polypterus senegalus. The sequence continues at coordinate 107,368,619 of NC_053163.1, read as the reverse complement.
ACCAGACCTACACAAAATATATATCAACAATTGCATTGGTGCTGTCTCTTCCTCAGGAAGTTGTCTTAAGGAATTCATTAATGATTTTACTAGTTTCCATCCATCTCCCAGGTTTACACTATCTTTCCCACAGGTTATCAAACAAGATTTCTGAATTTTGCAGACTGATCCTTTGACAGGAGCCTTTTTTCTAAACCTCTGAAACTCTTTCTGTTGACCACCTAACCTATGTAAACTTCTCACCCGCCAGCTAACGTCACGGAGAGAAGCCTTATGCCTCTTTTGAGCTGTAACGGGAGCTGCTGTGTCACATGGAACTATGTCACCAGCAAAATCCAAGGATCTGGTCAATTCAACGTTAAACAACGGGCCTCATGCCAATCTATAAAGGCCTATTTAGGAATTCAGAGACACAGGGAGACAGCAAATGTTAAAGATTAAAGACCTTACAAACATATCACAACCCTACTGATCAGTGCGTGTGTTCTTTCACAGAGCTTCAAAGACACTTCTCAAAGAAAAATAGGAGCGGCTACATTTATTCTCAACCTGGGATCACAGATTTCTGCAGGTCTTAATGACCAACTAACTTTTTACTCTCTCCCTTCATAATCTCTAAGAGCAGCACTATCACCCACTCTCACCTATACTCCTTTCATCTGTTTTGTTCCCTTCTATATTTGTTACCTGCTCTTTCCTTTTCCGTTGCACACCTTATGAAGGCTATACAGCTGAAATATTGTGTCTTTAACCTTCTTTCATTTTCAGCATGGAAATAATTTTTGGATCACATCAGGTTCATATTAGATTTATATTGAATTCATTTAGATCTTCAGAGCTATATTTTAAAATGAATTTTAATGTAATTTGAATTACATAGTCTAGATTAGTGTTTCGTGACCACTGGGCTGCCACTGGTGGGTGTGAGTTGCTATTGTTTGTAATGATAGTGGGTCACCTAGTGGGTAGTGAGAGAATTGCATCTCCAACAATCGCTCTTGTCAATTGTGCTCAATTCAGCAATGGGGATGAAGGGGGACCCCCAACCTTGGTAGCTTGTGAAGACACTTACATGGGAAAATGTGGGTTGTGACACCACAAAGGTCTAAATTAACTTAATTTAAAATGAATACATCTCGTTTAGGTAATTTCTGGACAGTTTGCATATTTTTAGAATTTATTAATTCATTCATATTTTGCTAAATTGATGTAATTTTTAGAATGATATCAGTGTGTTGTCAGTCTCATGTCTGTAAACACAAATCTGAATCAAAATAAAATGGAGGTACTTATAGTGGGCCCATCAGCTAAAGTCCAAATTGATCTTGGACTTCTCGGCTCTTTCTCTGTCTTTTGCAAACCTCAAGTCCACAATCTTGGTGTTATCTTTGACAGTAACTTCTCTTTTGAGAAACAAGTAAATTCTGTAGTCAAGAGTTGCTTTTTCCAGCTTCGTTTATTAGGTAAGATCAAGCCTTTTTTTATCTTCTAGGGATCTTACAAAAGCCACTCATGCTTTTATCTTTTCTCGCCCTGATTACTGCAACTCACTGTATTCTGGGATTAACAAATCCCTGATATGCAGATTACAGTTGGTCCAGAATGCTGCCGCTTGCTTTCTGGTTGGGGCAAGAAAGTATGACTCTGTTTCTCCAATATTAGCTTCTTTACACTGGCTGCCTGTCAGTTTTCAAATTGATTTTAAAATCTTGTTGCTAGTTTTTAAATCTTTACATGGGTTTGCTCCTGCCTATTTATCCGAATTGTGTGTTTTACACCAGCCATCTAGAATGCTTAGATCTTCTGGTCAGTTGTCTCTTGTTGACCCTCGTACCAAGTGTAAAACTAAGGGGGACAGGGCTTTTGCAGCTGCTGTGCCTCGCCTGTGGAACTCTTTACCTCATTACATAAAGGAGTCGTCTTCAATTGAACTGTTCAAAACAAGATTAAAGACTCATTTCTATTCACTTGCATTCCATGACCTTCAGTAATACTGATGGTTTCCTCATTATGATTACAGAATTATCTATTTATATATAGATAGAATTACTTCTATTTATTATGTATTTTATTTATGTTCATATATTTTATTTCTATTTATGTTATTTGTTTGTTTTCTTTTATTCTATTATTGTAAAGCACTTTGGCCACAGCATTCCTATGTTGTTTTAAATGTGCTATATAAATAGTTTGACAATTTCACATTGACAAAGGTGCGAGTAGAAATCAGCTAAACTGACACACAGGGTAACTTGTGGTACAGAAGAAAACGTCTTTGATTTGAGTATGTCATGCCATTTTACATATTAAATGCCAGTTTAACACATGCTAGAACTGTCCCCCTTCATGTGAAATGTTTCATCTTCTTCCACGTGTAGCAGAAGAGCATGCAACAAGATGCAGTGTTTAAAATGGTAGAATGTTTAAAATTTTAAAAAGCTAGAGCATACTTGAAGGCTTTTCAATCGTTTTTTTTTGTTTCTGTATTTTAATATGTGACTACTGTTTATAATTTGTGATTTTAAAGAGTTATAGACACTACATGTTTAGGCTTGCATGATCTGAAGCGCATAGAGATAGAGATGCACACGTGAAGCAAGCTACAGCTATTAGAGTTAATGACAGCATTTAATTCTTGGACGCGTGATTAGGTAGTATAACAGGAGTTCCGCAGCTCATGAAGTAGCAAACTCACAATCCTTAACATCGTTAGCCATATATTGCCCTTGTTTATTGTTTGGGGAACAATTATTTTAGTGAAAACGATTTCAAAAGAGTAAATCTATGATGATACATATTTCTCTTTCTTACAAAGTGCATGTTCCCACAAATGTGCAGTTGACAATCGAGTTATGATTTACTATCAGTGCAGTAAATATAGGAATTAAGTTTAAATTACAGCATGTTACAGAACAGGATGCGGCAAACAATAAATCAATGTCTACACAATTCGTAGCCATAACTGAGCTTTAACTCCTACAATCTGTTTCTATTGAACAAAACGCAGTCAGAACAAGATCAGATTAAGAAAGATGACCTAAAACCAAAAGCAAAAGTAAGAGAAACTAACTTACCGGAGGGGAAGGCTGGGAAAGTGCAGAATGACCAGAAATAAAGAAGAAACTGTAGAGCTAGCATATTAGGGAAGAAAACAGGCAGTCCCCTGCTGAAGTGCACTGCTGGCTTCTGTTGTTAGGTGAAGTTGAGACCTCCATTGCTATCATGTATTGAATTCTAGTGATTAAACCTTTGTAGCCTGTCCTATTGAGAAACAGCAATAATGTCAAAGTTTAAGTTTTCCACATAATCCACAAGAACAGGGTTGTATGTGTGTTAATGGGATTCATTTTTATGTCTGCCATTATCTGTGACATTATCAGTCATGTGAGCTTGGGGAGTGTTTTACAAATTTTAAGGGGAAAAACAAGATTACAGGGAAGGCTAAGAGCATGACGCATATTCCACTTGTTTCCCCATAATGGAGGTGAAATCCACGGAGGAAAACTGACGTCATTTCCAACACGTTATCAGAACCTTGCCCTTTTTGGTCATCTGCAAATGTAAAGCTTTGCACACTTCAGTCTAGAGCAAAGCTCCTCCAGTCCTTTGTTTATTTCCGCTACTCCTTGTGCACGAGATGTGATTTTCTTTCTGTCCTTGAGATGCTTTTATTAAATGGGGCATCCCTTGGGACCGCAGCACTCATTTGAATGTCATCTTCTCCTGTTTACTGCTTTTTCCTGAAAAGTGACATGGCTTCCAAGTGCTTCAATAATTAGGAGTCAAGATTATCTTCAAGTCTTTCTTATTTTATTAATATTAAATATTGTGGTGTGACACTAGTACACCTGTTATAACATTCACAAAGCTTTTCCGTTTCCCTCAAATAAAACCTTTTGTGTCACATCTACAACAACATTCATGTAGCTGGCTTGATTTCTTTGTCATTGGCATGGTGTGTTACAGGAGGCCGAGTTTTAAATTGGGGAGCAAGTGCTAGTTACAAAGGGACATGTCTAAAGAATAGGTTGGGGGGCCATCGCTTTGAATCCACAGATTCACAGAGAAGTATTTTCAATTTGTGAAGCAAAATGTCTCTACATAACTGCAGTACATGCTAAGACAAATCAGCATAATATTGATGTTTTATGTAGGACCTTTGAGGCATTTAATCAATATGATCTTCAGCCTCTACATCCCTACAAACTGTGCACGTGAGCTTGTTGGCACTGACATTGAATTTTTCAGGTCTGGGGAATGACAAGTGATGGACTGTCTTCTGAGACTACAAGGACAGTTCCTGATAGTCCACAATTTCATGAGCCACACTGTAGTGCCTCACACTGTAGACAGACCAAGAGAGCCAGAGACGGGGGGTTGGTTATTCACACTGAGTGGCTCACAGTGCATCCAGAATGCACCTGTCCAATACCATGATCCTACTAACTCCACCGCCAACTGCCCTAACTGAAGTAAAGATGAGAGAACTATGAGATATTAATGAAATGACAGATGGAGAAAACTTCACCTAAAAAAGTGGTAGATCTCTCCATGAATTCATTATCTACACAATCCTCTCTACTGTATTCAAGAATGTACTGTGCATAATACAATGTTTTGTAAGTCCAATTATGAACCCTATGATGTACCTTCTCTGTCTTTTCTTTCTGTACTGGTTGCCTTCACATCTTTGTGTTTTCACTGTTCTCTTCTTTGAGTCATCTTCTTTGAAAAAGACAGACAGCTTGTGTTATTATGTCAATGTGTGTGCCATAAAATACCACTTTAGTTACTTGTAAATAGAGAAGAACAAACAATGGAGAGATGGACCAAAAATATGATGTGACCTGTGAGGTAGCAGTTCTAACGACAGTGCCAACATGCTTCAAACAATGAAACACACAGACAGAATGATGACCTCAAGCAAAATACAGCAAATGGCCACAAACTAGCAATAAGTAAAAAAAAAAAAATATATACAGATATATAATACTAGCAAAATACCCACGCTTCACAGCGGAGATGTAGTGTGTTAAGGAAGTTATGAAAAAGAAAAGGAAACATTATAAAAATAACATAACATGATTGTCAATGTAATTGTTTTGTCACTGTTATGAGTGTTGTTGTCATATATATATATATATATATATATATACATATATATATATATACACACACACACACATACACACACACATATAAACATATATACATATACTGTACATATATACATATAAACATATCTACATATACACATATCTACACATACACATATCTATCTATATATATACATATACACATCTACATATATATACATATATATACACAGATCAACATATATACACACATACACATACATACATACATACATACAGATAAATATACATATATATACACACATACACATACTGTACATACATATATATACATGTATACACACACACATATATATATATACATATCCACATATATATATAAACATACATACATACATATATATATATACTGTATATAGCAAAATCCCCGCGCTTCGCAGCAACGAAGAACTGCTTTTAAATTTTTATTAAGAAGAAAAGAAAACCTTTTTAAACTGAGGGAAAATATACCAATAACTATCTGTTAAGGATCTCTTTGTATACCACGTTGTCAGTTCAGCAGTCCGGTTGTAATATGACCAAGCTGTGCACTGAGATTACTTTTGAGAATGCAATGTATAGTTTTGTCCAGGAGGAAAGAAATGTTGCCTCAAATCAATGGCAACCTTTTGTAGGGTGTGTCCCTGAGACTTATTAATGGTCATCGCGAAGCAGAGCCTTACTGGAAATTTGAGGCATTTCAATTGAAATGGGAGATCAGAGGGTATAACGGTGATGCCAGGAATACAGTCAGAGTGTGGCTCTCTGCTGTTTTTTTGTGTAGCTGCCTTCACACAGCTTCTCCGCTGCTTTATAAATGAACGCAATATAAGGCCATCGTTTCTCCTTGCTTCGCGGTTCTGTACTGTTTCATTGTTCGTTTATTATGATTCTTATAGTTATTGTGTAGCTATTCGAGACTTACTTTACTGTTCAGGTACCCATTTCCTTTATTTAATCCGTGGCTTGTACGTTATTTTTTGCTTATTTATTACGATTATATAGATATTTATTGATTCCCTTCTTTAGCTGACTGCCTGCTCATATAAGAAGCTCCGCTGGTTTTTTGTGAAACAGCCTTTATACAGCTTCTCCGCTCTTTTATAAATGAACGACATAAAAGCCATCACCTTGTCAATTGTGTAATACGTTTTTTGAACAGGTTTGATGCATGGAAGTCATCACTCGTACTGCATTCAGTCAGTTCACGTGAGCTGCTCTCTTGTGTGATGTTGCGATATCCATGGCTTTATTTAATGTTAGCTAAGACTCGGCACTTAAAAGTTTCTGGCTGCACTCTGGTTGTAATATGACGAAGCTGCGCGAGCTCACTCTTGAGAATGCAACGTATAGTTGTCCAGGAGAAAAGCAATCTTGCCTGAAATCAATGGCATTGTTTTGTAGGGTCTGTGCCTGAGACTTATTACTTGTCATCGCGCAGCAGAGCCTTACTGGAAATTGGAGGCATCTGAATTGAACTCTAGAGACAGTGTGTGTATTAACTTGTGGATTTTTCTGTGAGTATTTGGTGGCAAGGTGACGAAGTAGCTTCTGCAAGACCGCATTTGCTGTGGAGCTCAACTCGGAGCATATTCTTTTCCTACCTTGTCTATTGTGTAATGCGTTTTTTGAACAGGTTTCATGCATGGAAGTGATCACTCGTACTGCGTCCAGTCAGTTCACGTGAGCTTCTCTTTTGTGAGATGTTGCGATGTCCATGGCTTTATTTAATGTTAGCTAAGACCCGGCACTTAAAAGTTTCTCGCTACAACAATTTTAACTCCATTACAAAGTGATCCAAAGTCTCGTTTATACCTCGTGTCTTCTCATTAAACTTGTATCTCGCGAATAAAGTATTCGGCGTATTTCTTCAGCACTCTTCGGGAGCTCTTCCTTCTTTTCTACGTACTGTGGTCACAGTCAGTTCACGTGATTACGTGGGAGGCGTGATGATGTCACACGCAGCTCCGCCCCCCACGGCCATCGAACTAACGTCCATTACAGTATATGGAGAAAAATAGGTTCCAGTTTTGACTATTACACTTAGAATTTCAAAATGAAACCTGCCCAACGTTTGTAAGTAAGCTGTAAGGAACGAGTCTACCAAATTTCAGCCTTCTACCTACACAGGAAGTTGGAGAATTAGTGATGAGTCAGTAGGTCAGTCAGTGAGTGAGTGAGTTAGTCAGTGAGGGCTTTGCCTTTTATTAGTATATATATATATATATACTAGCAAAATACCAGCTTCAGAGCGAGAAGTAGTGTGTTAAAGAAGTAATGAAAAAGAAAAGGAAACATTTTGAAAATAACATAACATGATTGTCAATGTAATTGTTTTGTCACTGTTATGAGTGTTTCTGTCATATATATATATATATATACACACACACACACACACACACATATAAACATATATATATATATACATATTCATACATATATACATATAAACATATACACATATATAAATACACACACACATATATACATACATATATACAGTAGTGTGAAAAACTATTTGCCCCCTTCCTGATATCTTATTCTTTTGCATATTTGTCACACAAAATATTTCTGATCATCAAACACATTTAACCATTAGTCACATATAACACAAGTAAACACAAAATGCAGTTTTTAATTGATGGTTTTTATTATTTAGGGAGAAAAAAAATCCACTGTATATATATACATACATATGTACAAATACATCTACATATATATATATATACATATCTACATATACACACATACATATACATACACACACATATATACACACAAATAGATATATATATATACATACACACACACATATACAGTATATAAACATATATATACATACATATCTACATATATACATACACACACACACACACACACACACACACACACACATATATATATATATATATATATATATATATATATATATATATATATATATATATATATATATATATATATATATATATATATATATATATAGTCTTTGGAGTGCGAGCAACTGTTGCTGGGGGTGCCAGAATCCATGAAGGAAGAAAAATGAAAAACATTATTTGTACAAATCTTAATTTATTTATCTATTCCTAAATAATTAAATGGGCAGGGTATTTCGTATCAGTGCAATACGCTGCTTGTTAAAACAGATGACTCCCGCTCTTACGTGCAAGTCTTCGTGGATATTATGAACTATCGTTTCTGTTGAAGTCCTATTTAAATTTTAAATAGAAGGAATTTTTATTTAGTCGACAGAATATTATTCCGGAATAAATCAACTCAAACCTTAAATAACTTATATTTTGCTCTCCATAAAAATATATCCTGTCTAAATTATACAAGTTAGAAATAAAGTAAACGTTAAAAGAACAAAGATTCAAATTTCTTTACTCTTATGTAATTTTACATAAAAAATTAACTTAAATTTGAAATATCCCAAAAGATTTTGCTCTCCATAAAAATATATCCTGTCAAAATTATACAAATTCAAATATGAACATGCTGCATAACAAAACCTGGAAATATAAATAAAATGTGTTCTTTTCAGCAATAACAAATCAAATCATTCAGTTGTCTTTGCTCATATGTCATTTTATCAGAGCTGGACGCCTGGCATCTTTTTTTGGCAACAAGTTTGTTTAAGTTTGGTGTGAGGTTCTGTGTTGTGGAGATTCTCAGGATGGACTGCAGGTGCTCATCAGTGAGGCGACTCCTGTGTGCTGTTTTGTTAGTCGTCATCACTGAGAAGAGCTTCTCACACAGATATGTGCTACCAAACATGCACAAGGTTCGAGCCGCATGTAGACGGAGCTGGAGCATTTCTGCGGGAATGGAGTGAATAAACTGTGCGGGCCCTGCAGCGTCGTACTTTGCCTTCAGTGTGCCATTACACTGCAGCTCAATCACCTCCATCTGAATCTGCACAGGTGCAGTTCCCACATCGACGGCAAATGGGTTGCGAAACAACTCAAAATTCTTTTTTTGTTCTTCAAAGTCACCAAAGCGCCGTGCAAAATCAGTGCGCAGTGCGCTCAGTTTATCAGCAAAGTGTGTATTTGAGAACACAGTTGTGCCGACTTGGTTCAACATTACTTGGCAACAGGGAAAGTGGGGCAAGTTGCACTGGTGCATTTGTGTCTCCCATAAAAGCAGCTTCACTTGAAATGACTTTGTGATTTTGCACGGGTAAAAACGTCTGCTGGATTTAGGGTTGCCACCCGTCCTTTAAAATACGGAATCGTCCCGTATTTGAGAATGAAATTGTGCGTCCCGTTTTGAATCAATACGGGACGGGTTTTGTTCCATATTTTTTTTAATCATTTTTTTTTAAAGCAGCGTCTCATGCAAATCATCCCACATGCATTTTATGAAGATGCCTCCTTTCCTACTTTTGATTGGGTAGTACTTGATGTCATTGTTAGTTTGATTGGTCTTTTTAACTGTCCAGTGAGGAGGGCGGGTCCTTTAAGTAGAGTCTGCAAAGTGTGCGTCCCTTATTTTTTTGTATTAAAAGTGGTAACCCTAGCTAGATTCTTCTTTAACTCTTCTGCTTTCTATATCTTCTACATTGCATTCAGGTCTTTCAAGTTATCGTGATGTTTTGTCTCATAGTGCCGTCTTAGATTAAATTCTGTAATTACAGCCACATTAGCTCCACAAATGAGACACACGTGTTTACCGGCAATGTCAGTAAACATATACTCAGCCTCCCATCAGTTTTTAAGGGCTCTATTTTCAGAATCAACTTTTCTTTTCAGCATCGTGTGGGCTAGCTTCGCAATAACTTGCAGCATCATAAGCTAGACTTGATTAATGCGGTAAGTGTTCGGCAAGGCAGCTGAAGCGCTGCATTATGGGATCTGTAGTTTATTGTGTTACCAGCGCTTCATATCTCCGGGCCATTAATAACAATAATATACAACTCTCGTTTATATCCTGCGTCCTCTCATTAAACTTGTATCCTGCATTACCCGTGGGCATGCACGCCAGCGGCAGCCTGTCTATGAACTTAATTTAAATTTTATGTTTACACCGTGCTTTGTTTCCGAAGTAGCAGCACTCATGAATATGGTTGTATATATGTCATTCGCTCGCTTCCTATTGTTTCGCTGCCTTCTCAATTATATAATGCATGTTTTCTTCAGCGCGTTTTGGAGCTCTTTCTGGTTTTCTACGTACTGCGTTAATTGTCAATTCACGTGACTACGTGGGAGGCGTGATGATGTCACACGAAACTCCGACCCCACGGCTTTCGCGCTCAACTCCATTACAGTAAATGGAGAAAAATCACTTCCAGTTATGACCATTACGCGTAGAATTTCGAAATGAAACCTGCCCAACTTTTGTAAGGAAGCTGTAAGGAATGAACCTACCAAATTTCAGCCTTCTACCTACACGGGAAGTTGGAGAATTAGTGATGAGTAAATGAGTGAGTGAGTGAGTGAGTGAGTGAGTGAGTGAGTGAGTGAGTGAGTGAGTGAGTGAGTCAGTCAGTCAGTCAGTCAGTCAGTCAGTCAGTCAGTGAGGGCTTTGCCTTTTATTAGTATGGATATGGGATGGTACCCGGCCGAGACGGCCAAGAGGACCTCCAGACCACGAGGGGGCGACCGCCCTGGTTGTGTTGGGGACCACGGGTGCTGAGCTTTGAAGCTCAACCCTGTAGGGGCCTGTGTTCACTGCCAGGGGGTGCCCCGGTGCCTGGAGAGCCCTGGACCTCAGCACTTCCGCCACACCCAGAAGTGCTGGGGGGAAGAAGACTGGGGACACCCAGAGTGATTCCGGGTGTGCAGCCGGCACTTCTGACACACAGGGGAGTGTTAGCGGAGGAGTGTCGGGAAGCACCTGGAGCCCATCAAGGCATGTATATAAGGGGCCGCCTCCCTCCAATCGATGGCTGGAGTCGGGTGAGGAGTGGACAAAGTCTTGCTGGAGAGGAGTGGAGGCAGCCTGAAGAAGAGAGGCACTAAAGAAAGAGGCCTGGACTTTGGGGTGATTGGTGCTGCAGCACTGGGTTGTGCACTGAACTTGTAAATATATTGTATATGTATTTATTGTAATGGGAACTACCACTCTCCTATACACAGACACAGCAGTCAGGCAGGGTCATGGCCAGGTTAGTGGCCAAGTAATATTGTTCCCTGCATTTATAATGTTCCTTGTATCACCTATTGACGACAGCTGCTTATAGTGCTCAAAGTTGCTTAGGTGGCGAGCCACTGCAGCACTGTTAGCCTGCGGTTATCCCAGCAATGAATAAACAGTCTTCCACAGACGCAGTGATCAAGCTGGAAACGAGTGTTCCAAGAATAATTTCGAAAAAATGAGCAAAGGAAGTGAAAAATCTCTAAACCTTAAAAGTAAGAAACTATGAAACAAATTAAAACACAGGACATGTTAACCTTATTACAACTACAAGAAGAACCTTGCATCAAAAACAATTAACAATTAGGGAAATATTCACAAAACAGGAAAGTCTTCAAAAGCTTCTTCAACACAATGACTTTTACTTTTATAAGAAAGTATTTCAAAACATTTGCAGTTTATCTTTCAAATAACTAAATGGTTAAATTAATATGTGCATCTAAAAAAGCACTTAAATAAGTAAGGTAACATCTAACAGATTGTCAGAAGGGGATTGCTTAAGAATCCCACCAGTCCATTCCAAACGAAGTGTGTTTTTTCTCCCAGCCATTCTTCACACCTCACTCATCACATTTTGTCAGAAGCGCACACGTTTCATCAAAGAAGTAGATATATTCTTGTGTGACTGTGATTTATTTTTGAAAAGTATACTTTGTACATCTCTGTCTGATTACTTCCTTTATATCTTGACAGGCTGTAGTAGTTCATTTGGTGTCTGGCCTTTCAGCTATCCTTCTTGTCTTCACCTAAGACAGTTTTCTGAATTGTTGTGAAGCTTATCAATTGGGACGTTGAGTCCATGGCACAGGTCCCCAGTAAAAAGGCCCCGTCTCTGAATGTATATCCTATTAAGAATTTCACTTCACCTCATTAAGTATGTGCATATTAGATATTCTGTCCCATTCCTTATTGCTTTTTAAATTTTCCAAATGCCTGGGAATTATTTTTGAAGGTCTATGAAGACTTTAGGTTTTCACTATGATGTGAAGCCTCAGGCTGGACATCTCCTCTGTCAGCCCTTCTCTGTACTGCATGGCTACCTCCTATACTGTATAGGGATGAGTAAGAACATGACAATGGTGTACTTGTTTTGTTTTAGTGTGCTTAAGCTGTAGACCATCTAGAGCAGCCAGTAACTCAGATCCAGTTTACATTCAGGAGGGCGGCAGGTTAAAATCAGTAATGTTTTATTCTTATTTGAAACTATTTTTATTTTAGTATAAGTACTGTGTAAAATTCGCAAGTGCTGCAGAGTCTTTGAAATAAACAAGGTTAGGTTTCAGTGAAAAACAGTGTTATGATCCTCTGGGTCATTGTGAAATTAAAATGAGAAGTTTAATGAATTAATATCTACTATATAGTAAAACACTAAGATCTATGCATCTGGTACCTCTGAGAAATCTGATTGGTCAGTTTTTTCTTCCAACAAAAAAAAAAAAAGAAATGCCTTGTAAATAGTAGTAAATCTTTCATTATTGTTATTTCTCAGTGTCTCTTGTGTTAGTGGGAGGCAGAGACCTTTTAAGGCTTGTTTTGACCCGTAGTTGTGCCACATGGCTAATTATGCATTCCAATTAACTCTGGCACTGCACTACCAGCACCCACAGTTCAGTATTATGTACTCAGTGGCAATGCTCGTAATATTCTCGGGCTGGAGTGTCGATTTGGTCTGCACATTGCTGCTACAGCTACAGCTCTGTGATGTCACACTGGCTTCGAAAAGCATCATGAAACCCCAGGAAAGCAAGTCCTCGTCTTAGCCAGGTGCTTGGTGAATTTTCCAGGAAATATTCAGCAAAGTATATTCGCTGTGAATAATTCTTTGGTCAATTTTGACAATCAACATTATTCTTCACCTTGAAACCAGATCACACACATACAGTCTATGAAACACAAAGCCTTCCAATTATTGTAAAAAAGTTGTCTAGAGAACAAATGTATTAAGAGACATGGACCAGGAGACAAGTAAAACAAAAGGATAGCAGATCAACAGGTTGAGGTCTGAAACACTAAAAGCAAAAAACATTGTAATCAAACAAAACCAAAAGTAGTGGTTGATAAAGTATAAAGCTAAAGGTCCTGGTCATAGATTGAAATATTATTTCCTAACTACACTAGTATTCACATTTGTTGTTTGTTTGGTAGGTGTATGAATGTCATTCTTGCTTATATACAGTACATATACTTCGAAACAATAGAGTGGGTGATAGGAGCCCTTGGTGATGAAATACATGCAATATTGCAGAGAATTGTGGTGTCATTTTGGAGGTCAGACCACGATGTGCCTCTAAACTCCAGCTTACAAAGCAGAAACAGTGAAGTGCCAGTGCAGTGTACCAGCCCACTTCAGGCCCTATCTACAGCCCAAGCCAGGAGCAACAACCTGCCATGGTTAGTTTAAACGCTTACTCAGCTCACTAACAAGGTCCGCACGGGCAGAACATAGAGGAGGTGGACATTGTGCCTAGATCACCATATTATTTTTAGTTAGTTAGTTAGTTAATTAGTTTTGAACTGTTCTTTTCTGTAGAGCTCTTAAAACTTTCAGTTAACTGCATGGGCCATGTAAATGTGCAGCCTGTAAACGTCAATGCTGTACGTAGCAATAAGTTAAAGTAAACCATGATTCAGTATAAATTGCTTCTGATCTAAACCCTACAATACTTTGTAATGGCATAAGATTACAGAACAAAGTGTTACATTAAAATCTGATTGAAGGTACTACTTTTACAGGATGTGCTACCAGGCAAAATTAAATTTCTGCCCAAAGTTCCAATTATTCCCTCCACTTACCCATTTCAATTTAAAAGAGTACAGTCTCCTGTAAAATTGTGTTTTCAAAGGACCATAAACAAAAGCCAAGGTCAGTCACTAGAAAAAGCAGGATTTGATCCACAGCACCAATGTTTTATTCCTGGGTAATTGTATGTAGCATATCCAAGTGTAAGGATCTCCAGCAAACTATTAATACAGGGTGAGCCAAAATGAAGTACCACATTTCTCAAGGTGATTGTGTGAGGTAGAGGCAGCTGAGTGGGTAGGGGTGGGCATCCTTTATCAGGCAATCCCTTGTAGTTTTCAGTCAGCAACATGCTTTGGTCTAGTGCGTACTGTGCTTTTACTGTCGAATTGTTCTTCAAAAACAACAAATCCATCATCACTATGCAACGCACCTTCCGAACGAACTTTAGCATTCTTCCTAACGGTGACGTCCCAAATCTGAAAACAATACTTCAGTGAGTGGCTAAATTTAGACAGACAGGTACAACAGAAAATCTCCAGGCTGCCCTCGTACTGTAGCAACGCCTGGAAACATCTAGGCTGTAAGGGCATCAATTTTTATATCTCATCACGCAAACATGCTTCTGCCTTAGGCATTTTCAACATGTGTTTGAGGAGGATTTTGCATGAGGACCTTAGTTTCCATCCATAGGAAATGATGGTAGTGCAGGAACTCACTGAAAGAGACTGGGAGAGCTTTAGAGAGTTGTGTGCGAACATTCAGCAAACCTTTTATCGAGATGCCATCGTCATGTGCCACGATAAGGCACATTTCTTAAGCAAAACCTTCGCTGTTGGGCTGAAAACCCTCGTGAACTTCAGGGACCCCTGCACAGATAGCGTGTTACAATTTGGTGTGTTGTTGCAGAATTTGGCATTGTAGGTGCTTACTTTTTTGAGGAGGGAGGAGTAACGGTCACCGTCACTTCAGAACGTTACACTGAAATGCTAGAGAACTTTTGCAGCCCCAACTGGAAGAAACGGATGTGGTGGATGCCTGGTTTCAACAGGATGGAGCAACAGCTCACACAGCGCGGAGATCCATGCAAGATATGTGGGAGATGTTTCTGGGGAAGCTGATCTCCCTGCGCAGTGATGTCGGTGGCCTTCACATTCACCTGGGGCCTCATGTATAAACGGTGCGTACTCACAGAAATGTTGCGTAAGAACTTTTCCACGTTCAAATCGCGATGTATAAAACCTACACTTGGCGTAAAGCCACGCACCCAGCGTCAAAGCAGTGCTACTGTTCCTGTGTGATTACTCATTATTTTCATGACGCGGCTTTATAAATACACTGAAACTAACCGCATATTGTTTATTAGTGTAATGCATCTGATTGTAATTAACTCGTAACAATATAATGGTCCAGGGAACAGCCATAGTATTCCAAATACCATAACTGCTTTAGCGTTGTTACTCTCACTTCTTCTTCTTCTTCTTCTTCTTCTTTCAGCTCCTCCCGTTAGGAGTTGCCACAGCGGATCATCTTTTTCCATATTACTCTCACTGCACGACTCGGAGTATTTATATCACTGTATCTGAGTGTGAATCACAGCAGCAGCTGATCGGAAAGAGAATTATCGGTATACAGCTTTAAGGACACGCTACCTCAGCCACTGCAAAATGTTTTAAAGCCTTTCCTGTACAGGCCTCGCGGTTCAGAAACAGTTTAATCCCAAGAACTTTAAATGCACTCAATCAATTGCTCCTTGTAGAACGGTTTGTACTTATAAGTACAATCACCGCACTGTAAACTTGCACTACAGTTATAATATCTCACAACCTGGGCCACTTTATAAAGCGCGTATTTACATATGATGACGATATCATTTTTAAGGTGAAATGCAGCAAAATATGTTTGTTAAATTATACACATAAAACTTTAACTTCATTTAAATAATCTATATTCTTCACTGGGAGTGTCGTGAAGGATAGAATAATTAAACATGTACTACGAAGATATTTCAATGTTCTTTAAACGTTTTGAAGCCAGCTTACAGATGGCTTAACGTCTATTACAGAGCTGATTGTGTGGCGATCGGTTACTTGGGGAAAGAAAAGCAAGGACTCTTAGGGCGGCCACGCCAATATATATTGAATATAAAACAGAAAGAGAAAATAACAACACAGCTAAAAACATGCGACAAATTTCGACAAAAGATAATGCTTGTCATGAGCACGAGGCTCATGAAACACATGTTTAATAATGTGCTTTAGCTCCTATCATCATGAAAATGACATCACGTATACATCTCAGTATTTTAGTTATTCAGAGAGCTGTAATATCACAAATGTAATGGACTCTGTGTCCAGTTGGAGGAAGAGAGCCAGTTTAAGAAGCAAGTAGTGATTCACACACATAGATCACATACAGTAGAAGATCAAATACAAAACAAAGCATTTAACGTGCTACTTTAATTACGATGTAATTTTGAGAAACTGGTTAATTAAACGATTTTAAGATGAAGTTTATAATGTTCTACTAAATGACAAAATAAACTATGTGATTAAAGTGGAAAATTCGAGATTAAAGTTGACATTTCGTGCTTTTTCCCCACCGTGTGCCTTTTTTCTCTGTACCCTAATAAGCTTTCATATGACACTCAGACAGTGGGCTTACAACTCTTCTTTTCACGGCAACTTTGATATGTGACTTCTTTTTTATTTCCGGCACTGTGCGATTTTGTGAATGTGAGCTTTCAAGTTTCTCCAACACGCTATGTCACTTGATCAACTTCATTTTGTTGATTATACCACGGTTTATTTGAACAAATAGTATGTTTTTCCTTTGCCTCCACTTGGTATTCGCTGAAATTCTTATATTTTCCCCATGCTTTTCCCATTGTCTTTTCACAGAAGGCTGCGCTTAAGGGCGATTTATATTGATTTGCATATTTAAATAGGCGTAATTCTGGGAGGATTTGGGGCGTTACAAAATGCGCGTGCACGAGCGTTAGTTTTCACGCTGATCGGGATTTATGTAACGAAAGAACGTGGAAGTTGGAGTACGCACAGATTCCTGCATCTGGATTTTTCTGTGCGTAAGCACATTTCGGCTTTTGTGCTTACGCCATGTTATAGTGCGAGTTCTATGCACGGCGTTATACATGAGGCCCCTGATCTTGCTTCATGCGATTTCTTCTTGTGGGGCTATCTCAGGCCAAAGGTATACACACACTGACCTCAAAACCTTGAAGCCTTCAAGGATGCTATAAAATTGCTGCTATTCTCCTTGAAATGGCCAAACAAGTAATGTGAACTTTCTGATATCGACTAGAAGAGTGTATCGCTAATGATGGCCACCACCTTGAAGACATCATTTTTAAAACACAGTGAAAAAACAACTGTTTTGTATACCTTTTTTAGTATCGTAATGAAATTTATTTTATCTTGTAGCATTTTTGTAGAATAAACATTTGAAATGTGGTATTTCTTTTTGGCTCATCCTGTATTAGTTCCTGGATAAGTATCTTATATAGAAATGTAGTCAATTAGTTACATAATACTTCTAAAACAATTACATGACAGCACAATACCCGAGGCCAGTTATTTTAGGAAATCTTCTGGGCAAATCCAGATAGCAGTGCTAGTGTAATATACAATAATATTATACTATCATCCATGCAAACGTAGCAAGTGTTTTACAAGGCTTATGTCAGATTAATAGGGGGAAGGAATAAAGGAATAACACTGCCACTAACTTTTGTTATATTTGTTTGCATAGAGCAGAAGAAGAGAAACAGCCAAACAACCACTGAGGTGACTTCCCGTGGTTGCGAAACCCTTCCCTTTCAGTCAGCCAGGTATTTATCCAAAGTCATTGCTGGAAGTTGGCATCTATTATTAGACCATCCGCACAGGGACATGAAGCTCCAGACCTTTGAAACTTTTTTGCTTTGTACACCGCTGTTATGTCAAAACCTCATTAGGTGTGTTTGTGCCCTCTTCATTTGCTCTTTTATACATACAAATTATTTGGGGCATCCTCCAGAATACTACTCCTTATTTTGTTCCTTGTTTACTTCCACAATACCAAAATGGTGTTTGATAATATAGGCAAAATAACATTATTATTTTTGAAAGTAAAAATGAACAAACTGCACACACACACACACACAAATCTGGTACCCTTTAAAATACACTTTTTTTTGTTCTTTATTTCACCTTATACAATTTCTTGTATTAGGAATTTGTCAGTCATTGTACAGTACCCCTGGAGCAATCACGGGTTAAGAGTCTTGCTCAAGGGCCCAGCAGAGTTGGATCTTTCTTGGTAGTGACGGGATTCGAACCGGCAACCTTCTGGATACCAGCACAGATCTTTAGCCTCATGCATAAGAATTTCAGATTTCTTGAGACAAGCTATGACTCAAACAAGAAAAATGGCATCTGTACTTAGGTTTAGCCCTTGGCCTCGGGATCAGACTGATAATTTTTCATTCCCTCATTATAAATTGACACTACTGCAATTTACCATTGTGACAATGACATCATCAGCAACATCTTCTAAAATTATGTTTTATTGGGACCTGCCATCTTGTGTTCCTGTTTGTGTAGGTACCACTATTTTGTTTTTATGAATTTTTTGGACGAAATCATTTTATGCATCTGGTCACTATTATGATACTGTTATGACTGGAGTCTTTTTTATTTTTTTTCTGCCATTTTCTGTACTATTTGTGGCAAATTTTGCATTTATCTTGTTTCTTTTTTTAGGTGGAGAATTCAGATCTTTTATTAACTTGCATTTATGCAGTGTTCCCCTTAATGGTAAAATTATTTAGTGTCTGATCAAAACACTTTTCTTAAATTTGTTAATGTATGGTTTGTGGCATGGACATCGCAGTAGTGTCAGTTTAAAGGTCAGAGACATCCATTTACTAGTCATCTGATTGGATAAAAATCTTTACTGTGTGGCAAGTGTGTTTTCTTAAATCTGTTTTCTAAATACTGACTTCCGTGCTTTCAAATTTTGACAGTGTCTCAGAAATTCTGATTATTGGCTTTGATGGCAGATAGGGCTGATTTCTTGAAAAATGGCCATATCTCATCTTCATGGCCCCTCTAAATATAAAATGCCTTTTCTCAAGCATGGGTAGAATGTCTATGTGGTTACTAAGGCTATGATGTGCATGCTGAAAATTTGTGAAAAAAATAAAGGAAAGACTCATAACACAACTTTGTTTTAGAGCATTGTTTTTGGGTAGAATTGACTTTAGAAAACAACTTTAAGGTTTGCTATTTCCTGGATCTACAGTACCAGTACTACCGACTTTGGCTATGTCTATGTTCACACTGTCACACCCCTAAAACACTTTCTACTTTTTGATTTATAAATTTGATACATTGGGATTTTATTTAAGCTCCTAATGATTATGACACTGAGGACTCAGTTGATTGAGGTGCTCTGTGGGACATCCTGAGACTTCACAGGATCCCCTCGAGGTTGCTGGATATCATGGCCGGCCTGTACACTGGTACTGTGAGTGCTGTGCAGATGGAGGCAGAACCTCTGCATTTTTCCCAGTTGATTCTGGAATTCATCAGGGGTTGTGTTCTTACTCCTTCTCTGTTCAGTGCTTGCATGGACTGGGTGTTGGGCAGGATCGTGGGGTCCAGTAGCTGTGGGACATCTGTTGGTGAAGAAAGATTCACTGATCTTGACTGTGCCGATGATGCTGTGATCTTTGCTGAGTCAATGGAAGGCTCTGATTGCGGCTATCAAGAGACTGAGTGAGAAGATAGAGTATCTGGGCTTGCGAGTGTACTGGATAAAAACCAAGATCCAGTGCCTTTAATGAGCTCTTTGGCACAGCTATCAGCGGTGTGTCTGTTTGCGGAGAGAGTGTCGACCTTGTCGAGAGGTTTACTTACCTTGGCAGCAACATTCATGTCTCTGGTGACTCTTCCTATGAAGTCAGTAGAGGGATTGGGAGACCATGGGGGTAATGAGATCGCTAGAAAGGGGTGTGTGGCGCTTCCGATATCTATGCAAAAGGACGAAGGTCCAAGTCTTTAGAGTCCTGGTTCCTCCTGTCTTGCTATATGGTTGTGAGAAACGGACGCTATCCAGTGACCTGAGACAAAGACTGGACTCCTTCAGTACTGTTTCTCCTTGGAGAATTCTTGGGTACCACTGGTTTGACTTTGTGTCGAATGAGCAGTTGCTCACGGAGTCCCGAATGAGACACATTACCAGCATTGTGAGGGAGCGTCAGTGAAAGCACTTTACCCATGGGGTGCGATTCCCCGAGGGTTGTCTGGCTCACAGGATCCTCATTGTTAAGGACCCGAGTGACAAGACCAGGCCAAGGGGACACCCACGTAACACCACGTGTGGCAGATAGATGGTCATTTCTGGGGTATGGGACTGGACCATGTGTCTGCCTGTTGGGGTTATACCAGTGCATGCTCCCCATTCACACCTGGAGGCAACCATTTTTCCTGTTTAAATCCTGAATGGGATACAAAGCTTCAGTGAATATGTAGTAATCTGATGTAGGATCACTCATATTTACATCAGTGACCTCTTAGTAAATTTCCTTGTGCAATACGTTTGGGTTTGGTAAGACATCTATTACACATGGGAAGCATGTTGATATCATTGGGACTATCTTGTTTTGCAGTCTACTTGTGACTGCATCTGGTACTGCAATAGAAAGAAATTGAGCACCATGACCTTTTTCAAGTTCTGTTGCATTGACATAAAATAAAGACTTGAACGGAATCCCAATGTTGATGTGAAAGAATTCTATTTAAGGCAACACATTATTTTATTAAACCTTAGTTGGTGTAGTGGTTAGTGCTCGCGCCTCACGGCTCTATGAGACTGCTATTGAATTCCAATTGGCTTTGTATATTTTCCCCTGTAACGGTTTTTCTCCCAGCAGTTTTGCTCCCACACCCTATAGCTGTCATTCCAGGCCATATGCCCAATGCTACCAGACAGACTTTAAGATGCAATAAGCAGGTATAGACAGTGGTGGAATAAAAGGAGACATTGATCTATTAAGCCTTTTATCTCTTCTAAACAGTAAAATTCAACCATGATTTGAATAGATTATTTCACTATCCTACAATCTAATGTGATTTATTGTGGAAGGGACACTTTATTCTCATTTTCAGAATCTTTACTAAATAAACCTGAACAGGGCATTCAATATTTCCACCATTACCCTCATATTTATACTTAACAGCTTGTTACAAACCGAAACAAGCTGGAGATAAGTTTTTCATTTATTTTCTTGTACTAGGGTGCTCTGCCCCCTGCTCACTTGCTTGCCAACCCCTGGGTTTGGTTAACTGGATATACAATTTAAAGAGATTGTTATTTTCATGGGAATTGTTACATATGCATTATTTTCACTTTTACTTTAAAACCTCAGTAAAAACAATATTTGGAATTAACTTTTCCTCAAGATTGCATTGAATTTTGATTCCTTGTTTGGATTCACATTGTGACAACGCAACGTATAACTGCCCGTGAGTGAATATAATTTCTTTCTCTCTAATAAATAAACCAACTTTTTGGAATGTTTGTCCCTGTGATTTGTTAATTGTCATAGCAAAAGTTATTCTAAAAGGAAACTGTAAACATTTTGATACGAATGGCATATCAAAATCTCCTTTGGTGTCTAATGTTATTCGCGAAATATGTACAACATTACCTTTCTTGTCACCTGGACCTGCAAGGTTTTTAATTCCACTTAGTCCGGGCGGGTCACACACGTGTGCTTAGGAGGCATTCAACATGTCCTCAGGTGAGTGAAGTATTAACAGATGGGGGGTTGTACTGTGGTAATGATGCCTCTCTCTCTGACCTTGCAGAAGTAAAGATGACAGATAGTACAACAATACCTGCACCAATCCAGATTTATGAAAATGGCGACTCATCCACTTCCTCTACAACGTCATTTCCGGCCGCCATTTTTCATATGATATAAAAAGCCATTGCAAAAGCCAAACGTTTGTCGAATGTTTGATGTTTTCTCACTATTTTGACCAACAAAATTGCTCCAGCAATATATGGGGTTTATTCCCCAACACTTTAACTTTGTCTTGTGACCTTAATTTATCACAGCACATAGATTATTGTTCTTTTTTGAATTTTTTCCCTCCAATGCTTTTGGACCTCTTTTTGATGTGCAGCCCTTTCTTCTTCGCTTAGTCGTTGACATCTAAAACGTATAAAATTATTGTCCCGATAAGGACTTTAATGAATGTTTTGAATTTGTATGTATAAAAATACTCTCCAGAAAAGCTTCTTTGAAGAATGAACCTGTGGACTTTTCATAAACGACTTAAAATGATAAAAAAGTAAAAATTTATAAGAGCTGAGAGTGCAGGAAGTGTGTCTGACAAAAGCATTCACAGGACTGAGAGGTGAGATGACCGTGGTCTTGTTTGAAAATAGTTGTAAGTAGGGCGTGACTTGAAAGAATCTCATGGCAAAAGTCTCCGTCTTGTGGGACTTGCTTCCAGAAAGTCTCTTCAAAAAGTCTTGTCTCATTCGAACTCTGCACACAGTGAAAAAGTGCAGCAACAGATGATGCTTACGCAGCAAGCCTAAATGTCATCTATTGTGTACAGACTTAGTGCTGTTGTTGACATACAGGCATAACCCCTCCGCCCTTTCTCTTACCAGAGTCTCCAGTCCTGTCCTGCCGGTGTACTGTGTGGCCTGCTAGCTTGATAGCTGTATCCGGAATAAGTGAATGAAGCCAGGCCTCTGCAATTAGCAGAATGAAACTGTCCTTAACGATCTTATTCACTGCATACCTGTAGCTTCAATTTGTCCATCTTATTTGTGAGGGATCTTGTGTCAAGATGGTGTGGAAGTGGAGACACTCCACTGTAACAGTCCGCTAGCTATATAGTCCTATTTTTAGGAGATTGTGCCAGCTGTAGACATTATTTGCCTAGCAGAATGTCACATGATGAAAAGTAAAAAGTAACACATACACAAAAGGACAAAGAAAGCACTGAAAGGAAGAGCACCGAGCTGCTGTATCTATGCATTTTGCCATACATTTCATTTTATTACACAGTCTTTACGTATTTTATTTATTGTTTTCATGTTTAATTCATCATTAATGTGTTTAATTAAATGATGCTTTTTACCTTAAATTATGTTTACGTTTATCAAAATAGGTACTGTTTAGGGTCTGGAAATGGATTCATTCACATTCCATTATTTCTAATTGGGAAAATTGATTCAGACTTCAAAAAGCCTCCTGAAACATATTAAGTTCGAAGTACGAGGCACCACTATACAACCTGGATGGAGGAACCTAGACATCCAATATGCCTAGACTGCCAGGAGGCTCTTCCTGTTAATAAGTTGATAGGCCTCTGATCAGACACGGCCTCTGGGTGGATGGAGCGACAGAGACTCCTGGGCTTCTGTATTAGCCTGAATTTATGCTAGTCCTGTGCTTCCTTGATGCACCTCAAGGACAAATGGGGTGTCACAGAGTAGGATCGACTCCCCTGGTTCAGGTCTCATGTCTTTTCACCAGTTCTGTTTAGACATGACTTATGTCCTTGAAAACGTTTATCAACCCAATCAAGATCAAATCTGCGTTGGTTCATATAGGTTTAGTTTATACTGGTTTTGATCTGGTATTCTCTGAGTAGAACACAGACAGAACAGAAGAGAACAGGGTACTTTTAAGATGTGTCAGTGGTTAGCAAGATCTTTATTTAAGTGACCTGGTAAGTGACAAGGACAGCACGTTTGTCCAGTTCCCTTTACTGTTTGAAACATCTAGTCTAAGATTATAATGTTAAAAAAAGTATGCATATTGTCAAAGAGCTGCTTGATTTTTATTCCAGAACCAATTCAAAGTCATCCTTTAAAGACATTTTTTGGACAATTACTAAAAAATGCTAGATATTACAAATACACAAGTAATATATCAGGAAACAAATAAATGCTATACCTTCCTTAAACCAGTACATTTTTCTCCATCCCGAAGTATATTTTTAATCTCCATTACATAATGTTTACCAGAATCTAGAGAACATACAGTTCACATTAGTTATGCAAATTAACTGCTTTTTCTATAAAAGAACAAAATAAAAAACATGCTAACATAAACTAAGGTTCACTTGTTTAGTTTATTCATTTAACACTTAAGTTTTGTTTTTTTCCTTCTGGATATACCTTTTGTGCTTTACATCCACAAAGGAAGAACCAGCATACTGAGAACATAATAAGGGTCAGAACAATCCTGTGCCTCCAGAATCTTTGGAAGGCTGTCATACAAGTCCTGGACTATGTCTAAAAAGTTACTGTGGATTCTTCTTGAAGGACAACCTTCAGTTGACTGAGTAAATGAAGGAGGTGAAATTCTACTCTAAAGACTTGCATAAAGATTTAATGTTGGCTTGATTTAGAGATTAGAGGGGCCATGGAAGGCTTTTAAATTCATTCTTGTGTTAACTAATTTACACTGAATTAGTTTAGTAGTGTGCATTGGGGATTATCATCCTGGAATAGGGAAGAGTCATGAGAGAAAAGTGTTTGTACCAAAAGGTGTATCTGGTCCAGTAAAATGGCTTCATATTTCTTGGCCATTTAGTACAATTATAATGATAAAATGATTCTCACAAGATGCCTGAGCAAAACATGATGGATCTCCCATCATGTTTAACCACTGGCAACCGACATTCTCATCTGAAGGCAACCCTTCTATATAGAAAATAAAGCGTATTACCTGCATTTTGAGGGAGTGTCAGTTATGGCACACAAGCCATGTGGTGCGATTCCCCCAATGGTGATCTGGCTCACAGGATGCTCATTGTTGAGGGCCAGAGTGGCTGGACCAGGCCAAGGGGACACCCACATAACACCTGGCAGCGGCAGATAGATTGTCATTTCTGGGGGTGAGATTGGACCATATGTCTGGCTGGGGGGGTTGCCAATTGGGATTCTAAGCAGTTTAATTGTGTGGTGGGTGCAGCAACACCCTGTGCCTGCACATGCTCTCCAACCTGACCTGAATTTGGAAATGCAGTGAAAAATAACAGTTGTATTTCTTTTGTTTCCACTGCTCAGCGGTGCAGGTTTTCCTCTCCCAGCACCAGCTTATGCATCTTTCTCTTAGCTCTAGAGAGACTAATTCTAGGAATATAAAAAATAGGTGAAAAAGAAAAATAAACGAAACAAAGACAGAATAACTCAGGTATTTCACTTTCCAAATTTAAAGTCAAATAATTTCACATACTTATTCATTCTGAAGCTCTCCTACTCAAGTTCTATCCCAGTGGGTCAAAATTGCTGTTCATTTTGCCACTCATTCTCAGAACTTTTCTCATCAAGCTTCCATGGGGTTACAATTGACACAGACGAATGGTGAAACTGGTGGAGACCCGTCGAGAACTCAGCAGAGCACAGGACGTAACCACCCAAATGGCTTAAAATCAGTGAGGCTTAAAGATGAAGGTGTCCTCAGCTCAATTCCAAAAAAAAAAATTATTTACCTCTCTGTGCGTGAAGGACTTGTATTCATTTTCACGCTCTGAAGTAAGTGGCCAGCCCCCCCAGATATATCATTTCTGGAGAGAGAGGGGACAGTGTGATACCAACAGCTCTCATGCTCTTTCATTGCCCACTACAATAAGAAATCCCTTAATAGCTCAACTAGCCTAGTCAGCAACGTGTAGCATGTCTAGCAGCAATTTCTCTGTGCCATTATTCATAACTCATTTTTTCATCACTTGACATGTTTGTTGACACTGACTTTTATGTGCTGTCATCTAGCAGGTAATGCAAGGCTGACAAACCTGTCAATACTTTCTTTATCACATAATCTACTTAGTCATCTGCTCCTGTTGTTTCAAAATCTTGGGCTCACAAAACGATTAATTGGAATAATTTGTTATGGTCGTTATATCAATCCTTTCTACGGAGAAAATGTGTTTCTATCGCTAAAACTAAAGAAGTCTTTCCAATAATAATGTGGCAGTAAGCACCTTTTGCCACATTCATTTAGCAGAAAAGCCTTATAAATGTATGGTTGTTATTCAAAGTCAGTTCACATTTCCATTTAATGATTGTTTGTCAGCGTGTTTTTAAAAAGGTAATGCGTTATCAAGGACTTATTGCCACAGTGCCACTTCTTTTCACATCATACCTTTCATCAGGAGAAATATCATAAAATAGCATCCTCAGATCTGCTTAACCCAATTCAAGGTCATGGTGGTAGCACTAGGCACAAGTGCGGAGGCAACCATGGATGGTGTCAGTTATAAAGCACATGCAAACACTCACACATACACACACCATGCCATACAATACAATACAATACCATACAATTTATTTATGTATAGCCCAAAATCACACCAGAAGTGCCACAATGGGCTTTAAAAGACCCTGCCTTTTGACAGCCCCCCCAGCCTTGACAAGGAGAAACCTTAGGAAAGGCAGCTCGAAGAGAGACCCCTTTCTAGGTAGGTTGGGCGTGCAGTGGGTGTCAAAATAAAGGGGGTCAATACAATGCAAAACACAGAACAGAACACAAGTAAGCCATCCATCCATCTATCCTCTTCCACTTATCCGGGGTCGGGTCGCGGGGGCAGCAACTTAAGCAGAGAGGCCCAGACTTCCCTCTCCCCGGCCACTTCTTCCAGCTCTTCCGGGAGAATCCCAAGGCGTTCCCAGGCCAGCCGGGAGACATAGTCCCTCCAGTGTGTCCTGGGTCTTCCCGGGGCCTCCTCCCGGTTGGACGTGCCTGGAACACCTCACCAGGGAGGCGTCCAGGAGGCATCCTGATCAGATGCCCGAGCCACCTCATCTGACTCCTCTCGATGCGGAGGAGCAGAGGCTCTACTCTGAGCCCCTCCTGGATGACTGAGCTTCTCACCCTATCTTTAAGGGAAAGCCCAGACACCCTGCGGAGGAAACTCATTTCAGCCGCTGGTATTCGCGATCTTGTTCTTTCGGTCACTACCCATAGCTCATGACCATAGGTGAGGGTAGGAACATAGATCGACTGGTAAATTGAGAGCTTTGCCTTACGGCTCAGCTCTTTTTTCACCACGACAGACCGACGCAGAGCCTGCATCACTGCGGATGCCGCACCGATCCGCCTGTCGATCTCACGCTCCATTCTTCCCTCACTCGTGAACAAGATCCTGAGATACTTGAACTCCTCCACTTGGGGCAGAATCTCTCCCCCAACCCTGAGAGGGCACCAATCCTGAGTCCACCAAACCGGACCCCTTCAACACCCTGGCAACACCCTAGAAATTCTGTCCATAAAAGTTATGAACAGAATCGGTGACAAAGGGCAGCCCTGGCGGAGTCCAACTCTCACTGGAAACAGGCTCGACTTACTGCCGGCAATGCGGACCAAGCTCTGACACCGGTTGTACAGGGACCGAACAGCTCTTATCAAGGGGTCCGGTACCCCATACTCCCAGAGCACCCCCCACAGGGTTCACTGAGGGACACGGTCAAAAGCTTTTTCCAAGTCCACAAACCACATGTAGACTGGTTGGGCAAACTCCCATGCACCCTCTAGGATTCTGCTAAGGGTGTACAGCTGGTCCACTGTTCCGCGACCAGGACGAAAACCACACTGTTCCTCCTGAATCCTAGATTCGACTTTCCGACGGACCCTCTTCTCCAGAACCCCTGAATAGGCTTTTCCAGGGAGGCTGAAGAGTGTGATCCCTCTGTAGTTGGAACACACCCTCCGGTCCCCCTTTTTAAAGAGGGGACCACCACCCCAGTCTGCCAATCCAGAGGCACTGTCCCCGATGTCCACGTGAAGTTGCAGAGACGTGTTAACCAAGACAGTCCTACAACATCCAGAGCCTTGAGGAACTCCGGGCGTATCTCATCCACCCCCGGGGCCCTGCCACCAAAGAGTTTTTTGACCACCTCGGTGACCTCAGTCCCAGAGATGGGGGAGCCCACTTCCGAGTCCCCAGGCTCTGCTTCCTCATTGGAAGGCATGTTAGTGGGATTGAGGAAGTAGTCCTCAATGCAATATAATAGTGCAATAAAAATATTACAAGTACACAGCAGAATTCAACAGTAGATGATAGCACATACACACACTGAAATGGGCCAGTTTAAAGTTACCAGCTGACAAACCTGCAGGTCTTGGAGAATGTTAGGGAAAAAATATTGTTCTGGTGCAAATTCCCTACAGACATAACCGAGGCCTAGAATTTAAGCCCAAACATTTATACCGATTTAGACTTGCCAATTAACTTCATCCACACATCTTTGGGGATGTGGGTGGAAAACTAGAATCTTCTTCTTCTTTCAGCTGCTCCCGTTAGGGGTCACCACAGCGGATCATCTTCTTCCATATCTTTCTGTTCTCTACATCTTGTTCTGTTACACCCATCACCTGCATGTCCTCTATCACCACATCCATACATAAACCTTCACTTAGGCCTTCCTCTTTTCCTCTTCCCTGGCAGCTCTATCCTTAGCATCCTTCTCCCACTATACCCAGCATCTCTCCTCTGCACATGTCCAAACCAATGCAATCTCGCCTCTCTGATTTTGTCTCCCAACTGTCCAACTTGAGCTGACCCTCTAATGTACTCATTTCTAATCCTGTTCATCCTCGTCATGCCCAATGCAAATCTTAGCATCTTTAACTCTGCTACCTCCAGCTCTGTCCCCTGCTTTCTGGTCAGTGCCACCATCTCCAACCCATATAACATAGCTCGTCTCACTACTGTCCTGTAGACCTTCCCTTTCACTCTTGCTGATACCTGTCTGTCACAAATTACTCCTGACACTCTTCTCCACCCATTCCACCCTGCCTGCACTCTCTTTTTCACCTCTCTTCCACAATCCCCATTACTCTGGTCTGTTGATCCCAAGTATTTAAACTTATTAACCTTTGCCCTCCCTCCCTGCATCCTCACCATTCCACTGACCTCCCTCTCATTTACACACATGTATTCTGGCTTATTCCTACTGACCTTCATTCCTCTCCTCTCTAGAGCATATCTCCACCTCTCTAGGGTCTCCTCAACCTGCTCCCTACTATCGCTACAGATCACAATGTCATCAGCAAACATCATAGTCCATGGGGACTCCTGTCTAATCTCGTCTGTCAACCTGTCCATCACCATTGCAAATAAGAAAGGGCTCAAAGCCGATCCCTGATGTAATCCCACCTCCAACTTGAATGCATCCGCCACTCCTACTGCAGACCTCACCACTATCACACTTTCCTCGTACATATCCTGTACAACTGTTATGTACTTCTTTGCTACTCCCGACTTCCTCATACAATACCACAGCTCCTCTTGAGGCACCATATCACCTGCTTTCTCCAGGTCCACAAAGACGCAATGCAGCTCCTTCTGACCTTCTCTAAACTTCCCCATCAACATCCTCAGAGCAAACATCGCATCTGTGGTGCTCTTTCTTGGCATGAAACCATACTACTGCTCACTAATCATCACCTCACTTCTTAACCTAGCTTCCACTACTCTTTCCCATAACTTCATGCTGTGGCTCATCAATTTTATTCCCCTGTAGTTACTGCAGTCCTGCACATCCCCCTTATTCTTAAATATCGGCACCAGTACACTTCTTCTCCACTCCTCAGGCATCCTCTCACTTTCCAAGATTTCATTAAACAATCTGGTTAAAAACTCCACTGCCATCTCTCCTAAACACCTCCATGCTTCCATAGGTATGTCATCTAGACCAACGGCCTTTCCATTTTTTACCCTCTCCATAGCTGTCCTTACGTTCTCCTTGCTAATCCGTTGCACTTCCTGATTCATTATCCCCACATCATCCAACCTCTTCTCTCTCTCATTCTCTTCATTCATCAGCCTCTCAAAGTATTCTTTCCATCTGCTCAACACACTCTCCTCACTTGTGAGTACGTTTCCATCTTTATCACCCTAACCTGCTGCACATCTTTCCCAGCTCGGTCCCTCTGTCTAGCCAATCGGTACAGATCCTTTTCTCCCTCCTTAGTGTCCAACCTGTCATACAACACATCATACGCCTTTTCTTTAGCCTTCGCCACCTCTCTCTTCACCTTGCGCCTTATCTCCTTGTACTCTTGTCTACTTTCTGCATCTCTCTGACTATCCCACTTCTTCTTTGCCATCCTCTTCCTCTGTATACTCTCCTGTATTTCCTCATTCCAGCACCAGGGTTCCTTTTCCTCCTTCTTCTTTCCAGATGTCACGCCAAGCACCCTTCTTGCTGTCACCCTTACTACATCTGCTGTAGTTTCCCAGCTGTCTGGTAACTCTTTACTGCCACCCAATGCCTGTGTCACCTCCTCCCTAGACTCAACCTTGCAGTCTTTATTTTTCAACTTCCACCATTTGATCCTTGGCTCTGCTCTCACTCTCTTCCTCTTCTTGATCTCCAACATCATCCTACAGACCACCATCCTATGCTGCTTAACTACACTTTCCCCTGCCACCACTTTCCAGTCTTCAATCTCCTTCAGATCTACTCTTCTGCATAGGATGTAATCAACCTGTGTGCATCTTCCTCCACTCCTGCACATAACCCTATGTTCTTCCCTCTTCTTAAAATACGTATTCACCACACCCATGTCCATCCTTTTGGGAAAATCCACTATCCTCTGACCTTTTTCATTCCTCTCCTCTACACCGTACCTACCCATCACCTCCTCGTCTCCACTGTTCCCTTCACCAACATGCCCATTGAAATCCGCTCCAATCACCACTTTCTGTCCCCTTGGGTACACTGTTCTTCACTTCATCCAACTCCCTCCAAAAATCTTCTTTCTCACCCATTGCACACCCAACCAGCGGCGCATATGCACTAACAACATTCATCAACTAGAATATTAGGTGAAAACCGCAGGTACTGTAGATGGGAGAACATGCAGAGTCGATACGTACCTGCTGTACAAAGTGCAGCTAAGTTTAAATTAAATACCATCCAGCCATACCTGATAAGAGGTATGCTCTGAGATATGCAAGTAGATGAGCCTGTGGTGTCCTGGATAATGGACGATGTGTCAGGCAGACTGCAGGTTGTGAAGCTTAAGGACTGTGTCTCTGAAATGAATGTAAGCCACACTGAAGCACCTCAAGGAATAGTCCTGTCTTCTTTTCTCTTTGCTATGTACACCTCAGACTATAAAAATAACACCAGGTCATGTCACTTGTAGGAATTCTTAGAAGCTTCTGCACTTATGGGCTGTACTGTATTGACAAAGGGGATGAGACAGTGGAGAGGAGTCAGGCGGAGGACTTTCTTTCTTGGTGCAAAGACGATTGTCTGTAACTTAACATCAACAAAACCAAGGAACTTGTTATTGAGTATGGCCACACCAAAGAGCCTCTATGTTCGGTTCCAAAAAGTACTTGGGGGTCCACATCAATGATAGGTACCACTGGTCTTGTAACACAGAGGAGCTATATAAGAAAGGACAGGGTAGGCTCTTCTTCATTAGGTTACTGCATTCCTTTAATGTTGGAAGTGAAATCCTTCACATCTTCTATAGCTCTGTGATGGCCAGTGTGACTTTCTATGCTGTGGTGTGCTGGGCTGGTAACATCACTTCAAGAAAGGCCCACCGAATCAACAAGTTAATTAAAAGGGCAAGCTCAGCTATGGGATGCCCCCTAAAACCCCGTGGAGGTTATAGTAAAGGAAAGAATTAAAACAAAACTGACTGTCATTATGAACACTGAGGAGTTTCAGCCAACAAATCATTCAGCAGAAGTGTGTCAAGAAACGCTACTAGGGCTTCTTTATACCAACAGCAATACGTCTGCATAATGTCTCACTG
This sequence comes from Polypterus senegalus, assembly GCF_016835505.1. Classification (NCBI taxonomy): domain Eukaryota; kingdom Metazoa; phylum Chordata; class Cladistia; order Polypteriformes; family Polypteridae; genus Polypterus; species Polypterus senegalus. The sequence continues at coordinate 107,336,791 of NC_053163.1, read as the reverse complement.
TAACTATGACTTCCAAGTAGATTCCTTTTAGTAATTAATACTATATAGTGTGTACACACATATATATATATATATATATATATATATATATATATATATATATATATATATATATATATATATATATATATATATTATACTGCTCAAAAGAATTAAAGGAACACTTTTTAATCAGAGTATAGCATAAAGTCAATGAAACTTATGGGATATTAATCTGGTCAGTTAAGTAGCACAGGGGGTTGTTAATCAGTTTCAGCTGCTGTGGTGTTAATGAAATTAACAACAGATGCACTAGAGGGGCAACAATGAGATGACCCCAAAACAGGAATGGTTTAACAGGTGGAGGCCGCTGACATTTTCCCTCCTCATCTTTTCTGACTGTTTCTTCACTAGTTTTGCATTTGGCTACAGTCAGTGTCACTACTGGTAGCATGAGGCGATACCTGGACCCTACAGAGGTTGCACAGGTAGTCCAACTTCTCCAGGATGGCACATCAATACGTGTCATTGCCAGAAGGTTTGCTGTGTCTCCTGCACAGTCTCAAGGGCATGGAGGAGATTCTAGGAGACAAGCAGTTACTCTAGGAGAGCTGGAGAAGGCCATAGAAGGTCCATAACCCATCAGCAGGACCAGTATCTGCTCCTTTGGGCAAGGAGGACAGAATGAGCACTGCCAGAGCCCTACAAAATGACCTCCAGCAGGCCACTGGTGTGAATGTCTCTGACCAAACAACCAGAAAGACTTCATGAGGGTGACCCAAGGGCCCCATGTCCTCTAATGGGCCCTGAGCTCACAGCCCAGCAGCATGCAGCTCGATTGGCATTCGCCATAGAATACCAGAATTGGCAGATGCACCACTGGTGCCCTGTGCTTTTTACAGATGAGAGCAGGTTCACCCTGAGCACGTGACAGAAGTGAAAGGGTCTGGAGAAGCCATGGAGAACATTATGCTGCCTGTAACATCATTCAGCATGAGCAGTTTGGTGGTGGGTTAATGATTGTCTGGGGAGGCATATCCATGGAGGGTCACACAGACCGCTACAGGCTTGACAAAGGCACCTTGGCTGCCATTAGGTATCAGGATGAAATCCTTGGACCCATTGTCAGACCCTATGCTGGTACAGTGGCTCCAGGTGTACGACAATTCCTGGCCTCATGTGGTGAGAGTATGTAGGCAGTTCCTGGAGGATGAAGGAATTGATACCATTGACTGGCCACCACACTTTCCTGACCTAAATCCAATAGAACACCTCTGGGACATTATGTTTTGGTCCATCCAATGCCACCAGGTTGCACCTCAGACTGTCCAGGAGCTCAGTGATGCCCTGGTCCAGATCTGGGAGGAGATCCCCCACAACACCATCTGTCATCTCATTAGAAGCATGCACCGATGTTGTCAGGCATGTATACAAGAACACGGGGCCATACAAAGTGCTGCATACAATTTTGAGTTGCTGCAATTAAATTTTGGCAAAATGGACTAGCCTGCCACATAATTTTTCACTCTGATTTTTGGGGCGTCTTTGAATTCAGGGCTCTGTAGGTTGATCATTTTCATTTCCATCAAACGATGTGGCATCCTTTCGTTCCTAACACATTACCCAGTCTATATCAGTATTGATATCCAGGAGGATTTCTTTTTCCCATTGAGATCTGATGTGTTTTCAAAGTGTTCCTTTAATTTTTTTGAGCAGTTTATATATATACAGTATATTATGTAAACAGCCAAATTTCCCCTGGGGACAAATAAATAAATTAAAATCTCTATTGGATCCATGAAATAGCAGGACAATTCATCAGAGATCACTTACCAAAATAAATACTGACTTCTGGAAGGCTCTTTTTGTGAAAGTCTGATTTATGCAACATTGAAGGTTGTGTAGAATGTTTATAATTACCATTCCTACATATAGTCAGTGATGTCCAGTTTTGATGTCCCTCATATGTCAGAGGGGCTATCTGGCTGCATGTGCTCTTATACTCTTACTGTATGGTTCTATCATAGATTTCCATCTTGTTAATTGCTGTCATAAAGCACTTGGTGATAGTTCTCACCATGACAGGCAGTTTATAAAATCTTTAAAGGGGATGCTCACCCTTTTTAATGTATGGCTTCATAAATAACACTCATTAAGCCCTGTGTCAATCCCACAGACTATTTTCCTTATTATTTGTTTGTATAAAAGGATGTACTTTAATAAGCATTTGTGCTGCTTCCCACAGAAATGCACTCAAAGTTAAAACCTGTCTCACACAACTTATGAACACCTCAAATCACCAGTCCTAATAAATTGCTGTGATGTTCCCCACTTGTATATTTTCTGCACCCACTTTGTCTTGTTCAGGGTGTGAGGACCTCAAGCTTGTCCAGCAGCACTGATAGACTGCAATGTCAGTCCGTCACACAGCAAAGTCACCAGATAAAATCTGAAGCTGCTACTGTTTTCGAGTGCTGACTTTTCATAAAGGAGTATTAGACGGCACCCTACTTTTGTTTTCTCCTTCTGGTGGACTTTGTACTTATAACCACTTAAACATGCTGCATGTAAAGTGATTTGTTTTTGTAATGTGCCCTGGGCAAAGACATGAGTTAAATAGAGAACAGTAATAATACAAATGTCTAAACTCATTGGGTCAATTTAGAGTCTTCAGTCAACACACTCCCTTAAGGATGTAGGAGGAAAAGTGGAATACTCAGAGAAAATACCACATGGATACCAGGACAAGCTATGAAGTTCACTACGACACTGACAGGCCCAGAACCTGTACAGAAACCTCCTGGACCTGTGAGGAAACAACTGTGATCAATGCACCGTCATCATTTACTTCAGAAGATCAAAATGATGAGGTCATAATTGTCTTTTGTATTTTGAAATACACAAAATAGCTGACTAGCCATGTGCTTCTAAGGAGTGCAAGTTACCTGCATGGAAGAAATTTGTTACTTTGCACTATAGCAAACTGCTCCTGATTATAAAAGAGGCCACTTTGTCCTGTCTCCTGCAAACGTGAATGCGTACAGCGAAAGAAGATGTGATAGATGGCAAGAAGTCTTGTATTATAAACCACTGAAGTTTAAAACACCTTTTATGGAAATGTAATGCCAGCCATCCATCACATGATAGAGCTCATTTTGTGCTACTTTGACAATGCGCATATTATAAGACATGATTAAAAATTCAAGTAAGAGAGAAGATAATTTGATTTCACATTCTGAAATCTTCAGCTCAGGATTGTGACGTGTGAATGTCCCCTTTACTGGGTGATAAACAAGAAACTTAATCCCAACATTGAAATCTTGTTTGCTTGAGAAGTGCTGGCTGTAGCTGGATATGCTACATTAGTACACTGCACTTCGGTGGCCCCTAAAAAATCCAGCCACATCATTGCACACATTTGGAACTGTAACATGAGGCAGCCAGTCACATGTGGACTATGTGCATCCACCTGTTATGTTGTACCACCAAAGGTACAACACATCCATTTATTTTTGACACCACATCTCCTAGTGATGGTCACAGTAGAGACAGTAAGAGCACATTTAATAATTCCACCATTCCATACTCCATTGGGCCCTTGAACAAGGCAGTTGCTTAATCCCGAGTATGACGTTAATCTGCATCAGCCCTGCAAGCAGGTCCTCCACCTTGCAGGGAAAACTTGGGGGTTGGTGGCATGATTGGCACTCCAGCTACTGTAAAAAACCTCCCATTGTTCCAGTGTGGTGCTGAGGTGTCACCCGTTCCTCTCAGGTCCCAATCCATGTGGTCTATCATGTGGTGGGTGCGTAAACATGCTATCAACGCATGCTCCCAGCCTCCTCCTCTTCTTCTTCTTCCTAAGGGATGGTTAGAAATTTACATTATTTCAGTTAATAAATAACTGTCAGGAAACTCAGAAGGTGGGCCTGAAGACAAACATCTGAATTCATTAGGCTTGGACAAACAGTGCTGACTCAAAGTAGACCATCTGAATGCACTGTGTGTTAAAAAAAAAAAAAGACAATCCCTATTGTCAAGCTTGAGTGGAATGCTCCTGATGGCTGTTTAAACTTAAAGATGGAAATTTTTTGAATAAAAGTGGAAAACAGATGGGAGAACTGAGGCATAATTAGTGCCTCATGAATTGTGTCGCTTACGCAGATTGATGCAGTCCTATCCTATTCTCTTTTACATACTGTTAACTTTGTTCTTCTTTTAAGGCCATAAAATCATTCACTCATCTTCAGACTTGCTTAATCCATTTCAGGGTTGATGAAGCCAGATTCTATCCCAGTAGTCGGAAAAAGCCTATTACAAGACACAATCACACTCACCCACAATCACAAGAGGCCAGTTCAGAGTCAACAAAACTCTACCTACATGTCATTGGAGTTCTTAGAGAATAGCTCACCTTATAAATGTGTAGATCTTTCTACAGAACAGAAACCACCAACACAGAGCACAGTATGGTGAGTGGGACATTCCAGTGGAACAATAACAGAATCAACTAGTAGGTGTCATGGTTGGTTTGTGCCCTACCCCTTGCTCCATTTTTACCTCAATTTTTCAATTTTCTTTGTTTAATTCAATTCTTATTCATAAACTGTTGCATTATTTCATTGATTTGTTTTGAAGCCAAGTAGATGAAACTACCAATAACTTCAGTACTACAGCTTTGGATAGCATAGTCAGCTGACGTAGGCAGCAGATTAATGATAATGACTGTGGTCTGTGCATTTCATAAGCTTCAAACTCATAGTAATAGGCAGCTTGTAAATATTATTATTATTATTATTAACTATGCTACACTGCTCGCTTTTCCTTTTTGTTATGTATTGCTTTCTTTTGTTTTTTTACCCTTTTCTTTTTGTATGTTCTGTCACATTTTTTGTTTTACAGAAACTTCCAAAAAGGGAGAGGCAAAACTCCTAGTATTACATTGATTAGTTTAAAAAAAATATTATTCTAAGGTTACAAAAAGAGTTAACACACCCTGGCATGTTGAGACCCAGCTACTTCTAGGCCCTAGGTCACCAAAACTGCTTACCCTGGGACCTTTTAGTTGAACGTCTCCATAACCATCAACTTGCAAACTTCTGCAACATCTGAAAAGGACAATAGCAAGAGCACTAAGAGTGTATTCTGTAACTGCCAAATTCACTTCTGTTGACTTTTATCTGGGGTCTCCCGACAGACTCTGTCTGTGGATTTTTATGCTGAAAGGTTCTGTAATATAGCAAAGTACTGTATAATTATTTTATTTGTGTTGTGACTGATTTGTGATGTTGTTGGGGTTATTTTATCACTGTTATGGCTTTGAGGCAGCACTTTAAGAGGAGCCACTTTTCCACCCTGCGAGTCCCAGCACTGAACATGGTCCACTCGAGAAGCTAGCGCTCCTTGCTGGACACCCACGAAGACTATGTAAGATCTTAGAGTAGCCTCAGTGCTTTAGTGAGGCATTGTGAACTATGTATCTCAGCCATTGGCCGAAATTCGAGTAGGAAAGGACATACTTACATGAGAGGTAGGATGAAGTTGTCAAAATAAAAGATTGTCATAAACACTCTGAGTTTATGCAACATCTAATAGGGAAAATATATAATTTAAATATACAATTTAAACCGAACTGACAATATATATTGCCAGAAGAGTTAAGCTGTGATCCTCAAAACTCAGACCTAGACCAACAGCAACCAGCGTAAGATCTTTAATTACAAAGCATGACTGAATTTTACAAAGGCCAGCTTGGATATTTCCAATTAAATTGGACAATAAAGTTAAGTCTAGCAGATATGACAGAGAGGTGCAAGTTACTGCAAACCTTATCTTGTGAAAGCACATTTACATAAATACCCTTTCTCTCTGGTTTGGGAACTGCAGTGTCTCTGACTGCAAGGACCTACAAACGATTGTGCACATAGCAGAAAAGACCACTGGGAGCACTCTACCTTCCACTGAAGACATTTTTAACAAGCATTGAACTCACAAAGTCTATGGCATTGTGAAGGATCGGTCCCACTATTCCCACAGCCACTTTGTCCTACTTCCATCTGGCAGAAGGTATCGTAGCATTCAAACCACTTCTGCCAGGTCGTGTAACAGCTTTGACCCCTAGGCTGCCTACACTCCCACTAGATATTGCCCTTCCTACTCAACATTTGGCTGCCTGCTGCAACATTACCCTTCTTAGCATTGTTGCTCTTATAGTTTCCATTTCTTGATTTAAAATCTTGTTATTACAAAATTACAATACATTAAGACAGAAACGGTTTTGGAAACAGGTTCTTGAGTTGTTTTATTCTTTTTTTTTTTTAATTCTTAAATTGATTTTTCTGTACTAATTGTGTTAATTACTTAAATTTAGTGGCTCTTTTATGATTTGTGACTTTGCCTGTTTGGGCAGATCATAACAGTTTCCTTAATGGACCTAACACATTGTCCTTGCTTATCCACACTCTTAAAAGTATTGGTTGTTTAATGACACTTTTTGGTTCTTTACTGGCTTGTGTGGCTCTTCGTAGAACTTTTGCTTGACAAAGCACCTTTTAATTCTGGTTCTTTGCATATTAAGATGGTTCCTTGGGTTTTGAAAAACTTTCAAATATGTGGAAAATAAACTGAAATCATTAATGTATGGTAGGCTAGCTCGCAGAACACTAGCAGATTAAGAAAATCTAGAATTACCCTGTGTGATTGTATGCAGCAAGAGCCCCTTTAAAATCAGGACCCATTGGTATTTTACAAACCTGTTCCCATCTGTTCATGATTATTTACTGTTTAGAGCTTGTTACAGATCTAAATAAATACAGTACTGGAACCTTCATGTGGATGGGTCTTTTGGGAACCAAAACTGGTTCCCCTATGGCATCGCTCTGAACAACCATTCTGGCACCTTTACAAATCAAAAAGGCTTTAAGACAGGGTGATAGCTAAATTGGAGTCCCATTTTAATTATCACTTCAATGGAAATGGAATTCAGCTGCTTGACCTTAAAGTGCTGCTAGAATATTGAGTGTACAATCATCAAAAGTACCTATTGGTCAAAGAGTAGCTTCAGTCTACTGAAAAGACCCATTTAAATAGACTAAGTTGGTCCACCAAAATTCCTGCCAGGTCTCCTCCAGTTGACCCCAGAGGTAATATCACTGGTAGCTGGTCGATCTCTTCCAGCAGCCACAAGAGAGTGTGGAGGAGAGACAAAATGAAGCCTTGTTATTTACTTGCACATGGTGGCAAACTTCACAACTCATCTGTTGAGATCCAGCCACGTTCTGGGTCAGTGTTTTTCTTTGTTTAGTTTGCATTTTCTCCCCATATCTGTCTGTTCAATGGCCAGGCACTCTCATTTTCCTCCCATATCTCAAAGAGGTATATTACATTAGTTGTTGATGCTTATTTGGCCGGATGTGCATTTGTAAGTCCTGCAATAAACTGGCACCTTGTCTAGGGTTAGTTCCTGCTCTGAGTTGATGTTGCCATGACAGATTCTGGCCCCATCATCCTGAATTGGATTAACCAAATTAAAGACTGGACGGGAGCAGAACCATGATTGCCAATTGCATTATTAAGTTGTTACTGCCAGAATAAACCTTTTGAATTGAACACCTGCCTCTTCCTCTCATTTATTGGTCAAGACTCCTGTCTTCAGTTCAAAAAGGCAATCCCATGAGGCTTTCGTTTCTTGTTTATTATGTGTACTGATTATTCCAGAAGTATCTATTTAAAAATATTTTCAAAGTAAAGCGTGCATTTTGAAAGTTTTGAGTAAATGACAGGATACCTTATATGTAGATGAAGCGACAAGAGTAAAGCAAGTTTTTTTCTTTTCTTTTTTCCATTGACATTGCACAGCATTGGTTACTATTGACTTTTTTTGTATCAAAAACATTTTTTCTCTCTGTTTTTGCAGCTGTCTCTACAAACTCACGGGGTAAGTAACATACTGTATAAAAAGGATATCTTTTTTGGTTGGAGCACTCCTCTAAATACCCCCGCAATTACTAACATGTGAATAGCTTTGGGCCTTACTAACAATAAAAGAAGCAGGATACAAGCCCAAACCAGTACCACGGTGAGGTTACCCCTTAAGAAGTTTAAAAAAATTGTGAATTATCAATCAAACATGTAATAAAAATGATGCATAAAAGTTACTCTACATATTAACAAACTACAAATTACAATATTTTCAGGTTGTTTGACAAAACAAAAATTATCAGGCACCTGCATTTTTGTCTTGACAGTGTCACCTAAGGAATACCATTTGTGTCTAAAGGAAAAAAATTAAATGGCAAATATGAAATAAATAACAATATGTAAAAGTACAGTGATATTTATAAATTAGTCAATAAATAAGTAAAATGGGTAATTAAAAAAAGTCATGAAAAGTCCTCTAATTAATATGAAATATATAATATATGCAGTTATTTTATTATTATTACAGGTTTTATTTCAAAATTACCTTATTTTCAATGTGGTACTTTTCTGAAGGGTGCATTTCCAAAAAACTATTTTAATGGTGGTGTTATTTATTTCAAAATGACTCTTTTCACGATGGTATCATTACTTATCAATCAAAACAAAGACCACCCAGCTGAACCTGTTCCTATTGGTTAACCCTTAGCTATTGATTACTGCTATTGGATTAACCAAATTAAAGACTGGACAGGAGCAGAACCAGGTTGAAAGCAGCTGGCTGCCAAAGATCTTTAGCACTACTTGCATTCCAAAATGCAAAGTCATTTAAAAGATGGCATGGTTAATTTGAACAGATATACTTAATTTAACACATGATGATTTTTATACGAATAGATAATATATTGTAAACCAGGTTCGCTAGCCATCTAAGACAGGCTGGAATCTAATTTATCAACTTAGACCTCCGCATTGCTGCTTGCAGTGCACCATGTAATGCCAATATCTCTGATATATGCCATTTGGTATGTAAAAGAAGAGTGAAGGCGTGTGATTCACCATCTATTGGAATAACAAATGCAATGCATTTCATTACTAAAAATATTTGTAATGTGCCATCTTTTGGAATGACAGAGGCAACTGGACAGACACACAGACAGACTCACACACACTTAACCTTTTATTAAGGTGGCTAGTCAGACAGAGAAGAGTTCTTCAAAATGTTGACATTGATGAAGATGACTTTAGTTGTTTAAGCCTGACTGACCACCATGTCCGCACAGAAAATGCACGTGAAGAAATCACAAAGGGATATATTAATGTAGAATGTCCAAGACTGGAAATTCCAGGTGACATACTTCCAGATGACACTCTCTGTGTACATGGCATTCAGTCAATCTTAAACTACCGAGAACATCTCCGTCCAATCATTCCACATGTATCATCAATTACAGCAGCATCATATATGTGGACGACAGGCTGCTCTTCAGATTGGTGTAATGAAATGGTTGTGTGACAGTAATCCATTAGACAAGGACAGGGAGGGAGCCCCTGCCTTCCTCAAGCTTGGAGAACATTCAAGATGACACATAGAACCTTTCAGAGAGGAGATGAATAGCTCCATGAGGGAGCTGTGGATTGAAGAAAGAGAGAGAGAAAGAGTGTAAGACAGCAAATGAGAGAGAGGGGGAGTGAGAACATCAGTGTGAGCGGGTGATCAGACACACCAACAGTGTTACATTAAGGAGGGAGACAGCACGAGATTAGCTGAGTGTCTTCTTTTACAAGGCATGAGTTTTCAGTTTTAACAGTGAGAACATTTAATCAGATTGTTGGGCTTTTAATTTATATTTTACTATCATTTAATACACACACTCATTGCTTGGTACAGTTACTATATGTGATATTATCTCTATACATCTGTAAAGCTATTGCAATTCTTACTGCCTCAAGTTTTTGCTAGTTATAAAGTAACAAAAGTAGCACTAAAAGAACTTTGGTAGTCCTATATCTACAAGGAGGAAAAAGTAATCGATGGGCAAGGAACAGGAAAAAGTTCAGCACGTTGGCCTTGAGTGACAAGTGACAAAACCATTATGAAAAGAGTCAATGGGAAATAAAGAGCCCTGGCATTAAATGGGCCATTTGGAAATGTGCTTTGGAAAAGTCAAATTGTGAAATAAAAATAGGATCATTTTGAAGTAAAACCTGTAATAATAACAAAACAATGTCCTTGTATTTCATTATGCTCAGATGACTTTTCATAATAATTAGATGACTTTTACATAATTGTGCATTTTTTGCTCAATGTACTGACTCATTTATATATTAACTAGCTGTCCCCTGCAGCTCTGCCCATTTAGTAGTGAAATAGGACAAACTTTAAAAATCAATAAACAAACAGGTATTGTTAGGTAAGCGAAGGCAAAGTACTCTCCAAAATTCAGAGGTACACAGACTCAAACGGAGGCTGGTGTGTGAGTGAGGAGGGCCCTGCCTGGCTCCCTACTCCTGACATCACTCTTCCCCCTCCTCTCTGCCCACAGCCTCTGTCTCGGATTAACGTTAAAATATCGATCCTGCAAGTGAACAATGATTCTTAGCGCAAAATCAACAGAAATATTCAAGTAAATTATAGAAAAAACCCGATCTAAATCTGTTAAGTAGTTCTCTCGTTCACTACCTAAGCGGAGGTAAGGTACACGCCCCGAGGCTGGCATGTGAGTGAAGAGTGCCCTGTCTCATCTCTGTTGGAGTCGCGCAAATACATCGGTACCATAAGCAAATTATGATACTTAGCGCGATGAGAGAAGTCGCAAAATCATCTGGAATGTTCATGCAAATTATAAAAAAAACCTGATCTAAATCTTTTAAGTAGGTCTGTCATGAAAAGCAGACAGACATACAGAAAGACAGACAGACAGACATTGGATTTTATATATACACAGATATACTTTTGCATATGCTTATTTATTTCATAATTGTCATTTTATTTATTTCATTTTGGTCCATATTGTATTCCAAATGACTCCTTCAAAGGCATAAAGAAAAGACAAAACTGAATGGCATATGTTGGGGAGCAAAAACACTTGACTAAGACTAGTTGGTAAGTTTTGAGCTTTTTACTTGAAAATAGAAAAATAAGTGCAGTTCAGTGTTTGATGAGCCTTCCACTGCGTCAGTCTGATAGGAAACTGAATTGAAATTTAAATTTAGCCTACAAAATACATGTCGGCCCCTGCAATTCGCACGGTTACAATTTGCAGATCTGCCAATTCATAAATAGTTAAATGGAAGTGATTTTGTGAGTTTTGCGACCTGCAGCCTGCTACTTAAATGGACTGCAAATCCCAGCAGCCACAGGAGTACTGCGTCATTGGGAAGCTTCGGCAGTTGCCACAAGGGCTGCTGGGTGAAAGATGAGGGTACTAGTTTTGAAAGTACAGCATAACAAGCTAGAAGGATTGAAATCAGTGGTGTCTTTTTGTTTTGATGCTTCACTGCACAATTGGATTACAATTATATCAATTGGATTACAGTTTTCTCTAGTTTTATGTTCTTGTCCTGTGCCCAATTTTTTGTGTGAATTTATCTGGGTTGGAAAACATATTTGTCAGGGAGTGCTCCTAACTTCTACAAACCTTCACATACATTGGCATCATAGTAGGACAAAACTTTCAGGAGACTGTTCAGAGGGATTTCATTTAATAACTACTCCATCATCATCTGCATCTGCAAAACTGGACTGTGTTGTGAGCGTTTATTATTATGTGCTTAGTGTTTGTCTATCTAGCTATCTATCATTTATTATTATAATTAAAATGCTATATAAAGTTACAGTTTACTAAAGAACTGATGAACTATGAACTTTGTCTGGGCGACAGCAAGCATCTTTGCCTCAGCAGCATCTTACACGTGGAATTTGATGGTGTGGTGAGCGTTCTGTCTCATGTTTCTCACAAATTTGTGCATCTTATTTAGTGCAAAAAACATAGAGTATGCAGTAATCATGGGCCTAAAACATATTTAGCGATTTTTGAATTTGTGAGAATCTCATGCCTCTAACCCCAACGAATCACAAAGGATTAATGTAATTATTATTGTGTTTATAAATTATTAGATTATAAAAGAGACCCCTTCCCTTAACCTTCACAAAGGATTCAGGAAAGTTCATAACTTACTGGAGGGGTAGAACCTCCCAGGGTCCCAAGGTCTGTTTCTGATACTGATGTAAGGATTGGAATAATCAAGGTCAGCGTTAAAATTATTTGTCAATGCACCACTTTTTGATAATTACATTTTTTTCTTTAATATGCTTTCAGCCATTCTGATCCATAATGTGATGCAACCCCTTAACAAATGGAGTGTCATGCCTTTTTTACTTTATTAAGTCTGTTGGCTACTTCTAATGATGATTTTATCATCAGATTAATTGCAATTAATGTTGTAATTATGTGACAATCCTCGTGTATGGAGAGCAACTTGTTTCCTTTAATGTGTTTTCATTTACTAGGTAATTCAGGACAAAGAAGCTCATTAATAAGTTCAGTGTCATATCGTCTACCTTACTCATCCCCTTCCACCAGTGACTTAATTGTGAGATTAATTACGATTAATTTTTTTAAATCATAGCCCATCCGGGTTTGCTGATAATAGCTACCTTCCCCCAGTGTACTTTCAGCCAGCTGATCACCTCACATAAAGAAGACCATTAATAAGTTAATTGTCAGGCTGCCCGGCTTTGTCAGCATTTTTTTCTTTTGTAAAGGCATAAGCACATTTAAATAGGAAACTGGGGCATTTTTAGATATTACAAAACAAAGACATTCATCTGTAATGTTCATTTTTATTCTACAACATTCAAATTACTCATCAGATATAGACTGGAACAGGTCAATCATTTCTTACCATGGATTTAACATTTACTGATTCAGAATCACAATGAATAGTTTATCAGGAGCTGTGTGTTTAATCATAAGCACAATTCCACCCCTTGTTATTAGAAAAAAAAGTAGAAGCCATTCTCTAAATGCATAAGATGAAGGACACATTTACATGGTGTGACCCTGGCCTCCCACTGCTCTCCTACTTATAGTCCCTGCCTGCATTTCATTCAGCGCTGCTTCATTCAGAAGGTTTATACCCATCTGCATGTTCAGCACTTTTCCTAATGCAGTTTGGGCCTCTGGGAGGTGTTACATGAACACAGAGAAGCTGCGGAGAAGCAAATTCATTAGTGGGGAGGTTCTTATAATGAGCCAGTGGTGCAAAAAAAATAATCATTAAGGGACTGGAGGTGGAGCTGTATGCTATCTGAACACACACGCCATGGCAGAGCAGTAGCGAGCATCAGCATTAATAATTACACAAGTGTACGTTAGGGGAATGAATGATGACAAATTGTGGATATTGCGGCAGATATGGGTATTCACTTTATTAAAAATGATATATCGCAGGCTAGTGCAGCCAGGAAACTGATCCTCTGATACGGTGAAAAAGGATATGAAGTCACTACTTGATTTTTATTTTTTTGGTAAAACAGGTATCAGCTCAGCATCCTCTATGAAGCAGTGGTTAATTCAAAGCCTACTCTCTGGACTACCTCTGTGAAGAGCACTGGCATAAAGCAGAATTTTTGCCACCCACCACCAGCAGCAGCAACCAAGGAAATAGTGGAGGTGGGGACCCTTCCCTGAAAAAAAGCAATTTAACATTCCCTTATTTAGCATTTTCACACATTTTACATTCTATGGATGTTGTTGTTGACCTAAAAACGTTCGGGTCTGAAGAAATGCAAGTCTGTTAAGGCTACGTTCACATGGTAGCTGAAGTTTACTTTTTTTTGACTGCTCAGATAAATTTTAGAACTCATTCAAATCTGTCCATCCTAAATGTGCCCCACATGCAGAAAATGAATAAAACAATTTTTTCAGACGCAAAATAAAGATGATGGTTGCTGCTCTACCTTACGTCATTTCAGTGCAGGATGTGTGTGAATTCATCAGCTCAAGATGGCATAAAGAGAATCAAGAAACAAAAGATTAGAACTGGTTTGGGCACATTCATCCCTGCTGGTGTTCTGTGGTTGGTGAGAGGCGAGACATGTGGATGGTTTGGTTGTAAGACAGTTATTACGAGAGCAGACTGTGAAAATACTTTCTGAAAAGTTTTAATTCCATGATGTTTTTTTTTTCTAATACACCAATCTGTGTCACATATGACTGAAAAAATGTGAATAGATCTGCAGCGTGGCCTTCTTTGGTTCCAAATATCAAGCACATTGTGGTGGTTGTACACAATTGCTCTCAACAGTGTTCACAAAAAAAGGAATAACAGTTGGAAACAAAAAAAATGACAATAATGATACAACAGATTACGATAGACTAGATCAGGACACTTCAGATTGGATGATAACTATTCACCCTAAATATCACTGAAGTGATAATATATAGGGCGGCACGGTGGCGCAGTGGTAGCGCTGCTGCCTCGCAGTTAGGAGACCTGGGTTCGCTTCCCGGGTCCTCCCTGCGTGGAGTTTGCATGTTCTCCCCGTGTCTGCGTGGGTTTCCTCCAGGCGCTCCAGGCGCTCCGGTTTCCTCCCACAATCCACAGACATGCAGGTTAGGTGGATTGGTGATTCTAAAAATTGGCCCTAGTGTGTGCTTGGTGTGTGGGTGTGTTTGTGTGTGTCCTGCGGTGGGTTGGCACCCTGTCCAGGATTGGTTCCTGCCTTGTGCCCTGTGCTGGCTGGGATTGGCTCCAGCAGACCCCCGTGACCCTGTATTCGGATTCAGCGGGTTAGAAAATGGATGGATGGATGGATGGATGAAAATATATATACATTGTTGCGAGTGGCTGGGGCTGCTACCCAGCCGGAATGCCAGGAGGACTGAAGGAGGACTTACGCCTCCTCCAAACCACAAGGGGGCAACCGCTTTGAAGCTCAGCCCTGTAGGGGCCCGTGGTTACCACCTGAAGAAGATAGATGGCCTGGACTTTGGGGGAGTTTTTGGGGTTTGTGTGCACCCCAAAGAGTCTTGTGTGAGAAGACTCGTAAATAAACGTGTGGTGGTGCTGAATACGATGTCTGCCTGTCTGTGTCCGGGCCACGTTCCACAACATAAAAACCCTAAACACGGGAAACTTAGACCAGTTATAACAAGACCCTAAGAAATTATTAGCACATTTATTAGCACAATTAGCACATTTTTTTGTTGGCCCCTAGAAAAATGGTACCTGGGTGATCTACGACATTTCAAACTCTTTTATCCCTGTGTTGAAATCTGAAACTATTCAAACACATGTTTAAAGTCTAAATTAAGTCTGCACTGTGCCTGGCCAATTGCAATTCAGGAGGAAAATTGTTGTGGCATTAACATATGATAATGAAACATTTTGAGACCCCAAAGTAATTATTCACTTATTCCCAGGAGTGGAACCAAATTACTGGTAGTACTCGGGATCTTGCTCTTCCTTACCTTTATTATTACACCAAATTTTCATTGAGCAAGGGGGTTGGATTTGGGGACCCCTGTAGTCCATGAACATTCAACTGAAGAGTTCTCCTTCAGATTTCAAATGCTGACAGTAAGAAATGTTGGCCAGTGCTAATTAGAAATTGAAAGAGGTGAGTACCAGTACCACTTCAAACACTGCTCATTCTTTTTCAAATACTGCTTATCCTTTCTTTTTACCTGGTCTGGGTCTGTCAGGTTGCTCAACACATCATTATAATTAAGTTTGTTATCCTCTGCAATTAAAGAAGAAATGATAAAGGAGGACAAGCAGAAGAAGTCTCTTCTGTCATGCTTACTACAATGCTCAATTCACCTGACGTTCAATAATCTGATTCTTTTGTGCCACAGGAGAGGTTGAATGCTAGGTGGAATCTGTAGCTATTAAGCAAGAAGAACTGATGATTTACTAAGCACACTTTCCTAAAAAGACAAAACTCATATTGGAGCTAAATTCATAAATCCGAATTTCTTAAATATATTTATATTTCTTTCTAGTGAGCAAACTACTCTTTGATTTGTTTTAAACTCTAGACAGAGGAGTTTCTTTAGCCCCTTGCTCATAATAAATAACATAGAAACTGCCACATCAGCAATGAGCTCTTGCACAGTGGCTCTGTTGCCATTGATTTTATGATTCACACACACGAGAATGGCAAAACTGTGTGAAGCCTCCAAAAGCAGGCCAGACTCACTACTAGCCTCCCCAGATAAGGCCTATTCCCTGGCAGCCTGGCTGCCTACTCCGAAAGCTGGCTTTAGCCTACACTGGATGAAATGGAGTGCTAAAATATGGCAAAGTTCCAAACAAATATTCAAAATGCTCCACAAGGGATGTTCTTTCTATTACATCAAGCCCTGGCATGTACTAGAAAGGACAATAAAAAGAATGTCCCAAAACAAAATCCCGCAATCAAAATCCAAAGACAGGCAACATTTCCAGCAAACCAAGAAAACTGAAATAAACACATGAAAATGAACTGCAAGGAATTCTTCTTTTCCAGTCTGCCTTAATAGGCTTGGGTGTTTCCTTAGGGTCAGGTAATGGTGGCTCTACATCTTGGTGGGGTTCACCAATAAAACATAATTGACATCAGAGAACATGATTACACACATAAGAACAAAATAAACAAAATAATTATACGAATGAGAATACAGAATTAGACAAATAATAGTAGTAGATAATAAAATAATAAAATAATAAGTAGGGCACCTCAGGGGACTGTACTTTCTCCGGTCCTGTTCAATCTATATACATCAGACTTCCAATATGACTCGGAGTCCTGCCACGTGCAAAAGTTCGCTGATGACACTGCTATTGTGGGCTGCATCAGGAGTGGGCAGGAGGAGGAGTATAGGAAACTAATCAAGGACTTTGTTAAATGGTGCGACTCAAACCACTTACACCTTAACACCAGCAAGACCAAGGAGCTGGTGGTGGATTTTAGGAGGCCCAGGCCCCTCATGGACCCTGTGATCATCAGAGGTGACTGTGTGCAGAGGGTGCAGACCTTTAAATATCTGGGAGTGCAGCTGGATGACAAATTGGACTGGACTGCCAATACTGATGCTCTATGTAAGAAAGCTCAGTGCAGACTTTACTTTCTGAGAAGGTTGGCATCCTTCAACATCTGCAGTAAGATGCTGCAGATGTTCTACCAGACAATTGTGGCGAGTGCCCTCTTCTACGCGGTGGTGTGCTGGGGTGGCAGCATAAAGATGAAAGACACCTCACGCCTGGACAAACTTGTTAAGAAGGCAGGCTCTATTGTAGGATTAAAGCTGGACAGTTTAACATCTGTGGCAGAGCGACGGGCATTAAGCAAACTCCTGTCAATCATGAAGAATCCATTGCATCCACTTAACAGGGTCATCTCCAGGCAGAGGAGTAGCTTTAGTGACAGACTTTTGTCACTGTCCTGTTCCACTGACAGACTGAGGAGATCGTTCCTCCCCCACACTATGCAACTCTTCAATTCCACCCGGGGGAGTAAATGCGAACATTAATTTTATTTTAATTCTTTTCATTTTTATTACTATTTAATTTAATATTGTTTCTTTGTATCAGTATACTGCTGCTGGATTATGTGAATTTCCCCTTGGGATTAATAAAGTATCTATCTATCTATATAAATAATATCAACAATATTAAACTATAGCAATTAATGAATCAAAAATGAACAAAAAAGACATATAAAGTGAAAATAGAGAAGTGTCCTTTTAAAAAACATAAAACTTCAACAAAAATACACTGTGTAGAATCATGCTAATATGATTTTAAATATTTTTGAATCCTGACAGTTCAACAGCTGGAATGAGGTTTGTACACCTCATGCTACAGATCACTGCTAATGATGAGCGAACACTACATGTGTTCAGTGAAATCATAGATATGTTTGGGAACTTCGTTGAACTCTGCGAAAAGTCAGTGGAAATGGAGGAACTGAACCATTGGATCATATAGTAGATTATACATGTTCTTGGTGGATTATAATGGTGCAAACATCTTTAAAGTGTCCTTGAGGGCCTAGGAAGCATCTGCCAACTATGTTAGACTGATTATTGTGGTAATAAGAGAATGACAGAACGATAACCACAAACAAAATACAACAAATGGCCACAAACTAAAATAAGTAAATTAAGCATTGAGGATTGGACTCAAAGAGTTCCACTCTTGGGGGTACACATTGGCCATGCCACAAAGCAGCAGTTTGGGACTGGTTCTATCCATTGGTTGAAGTCGCGGCTCCAGGCACACATGGAACGTGTTTTTCATTTCCTATATATCTGTGCAGGTGCTTTACACTTTTTCCTTCTATCAAGAGGAAAGAAATGCATTGTAAATAGTAAAACATTTTTCATTAACATTATTGCACAGGATCTCCTGTATTTTCTGATGAGGGGAGAGGAAGGATCATTTAAGGCGTTATACGACTCATAATTGCAACACACGTCTAATTATGAATGCAAATTAGCCATGCTATGTTGTGCTACCAACACACTGTAATCAGTATTCTGTATCTGGAGGCAGTACTCATAATATTCTCATTATGGTCAACTAATGTACCCCATAGGATGCATGGTAGAAGGCAGGAGTACTGATCAGGTCATGACATCATGCATGTGAGATAAAGGTCGGCAACGTTCATACAGTAAACCTGCATGAAAGTACTGTACATTGCTGCTAAAGTTCTGTGATGTCACAGGATCCTGGGAAAATAAAACCAGATGCAAAGAAAATTCCCAGGAAAATATTCAGTGAATAAGGTCACCGGTGAAGGTAAACAGATTTAATAATAGATTAATATTCTTATTAGTCACAGGTGGGTTTATTCTGATATGCCTTAGACAATGTGAAAAATGTGACACCTTTCTCCTGATGGGATATTGTTAGGACAAGAACTTCTAAGAAGATGGATAATACTGAACTGATTGGAGAGTGTTTAAAATAACTTTCTAACCCTTTCCAGACCCGTAGTCTTCAACGACCTTTTATTGAAATGTTTTCAGGGAACAGATTGTGTCACAATGGTCTGCTAGAACCTGTGAACTGAGAATGGTCAGGGATGAAGACGTGTATTTTCAGAATTGGTCTTCTTCATGTCTGATTATTGCCAAAAGTGTACAAATGATTTAAATTAAGCCAAGCTAATCAAAGTGCCCTGTTTAATACAGCCAACTTACATCTTCAGACTCCTGTTTCAATTTCTAATTAGCATTGGCCAATATTTCTTACTAGCAGCATTTGGAATTTGAAGGGGCATTCTTCAGTCGAATGCCCCTTGTTTATTTTGGAAATTAGAACATTAGAAAGATTTTGATAAAAACAGGCCATTCACCTCAAAAAAGCTTGTCAATCCATTTAATTAGATTATAGATTACCAATATTTATTGTTACATACACTTTAAGAGCACAGTGAAATTATTGTGGTGATGTATACACAAACAAACAAATAAATGAATACAGTAAATTGATAATTTCTCCAAAAACAACATCAAGTTTAGCTTTGAATGTCCTTAATGTCCTACTGTCTTTTAAACTACTGTACCTATTAATCTGTTCCATGTGTCTGTGGTTCTCTGTGTGAAGTAAAACTTTCTAATATTTGTGTAAAATTTACTCTTAAGTTCCCATGTCCTTAATCTTTTCTCATAACTCATACTCTGTAGTCCCAAAATCAACCTAGTCGCTGTTGTCTGGACTTATTCGAGTGTTGCTATGACTCTAAAATCCTTCTCATAAACAGTAATTTTAAGTTTCAGCCCTCCTATTTTGTATTCAAATCTAACATTTTTACTTCCTACATGTAATACTTTTCATAATTTTTCTAAAATTTCGTCTGTCACGAATCTGCCCAAGCGTTTATGTGGTTCAAGTTCCTCTGTAATAATGTGACTAATTCTAGATTATTTGCCAATCCACTTCGCTTGGTTTCATCTGCAAAATTAACCAGCTAGCTGTTTATATATTTTTATCCAAATCAAATTCCTGTATAATTACATATTCCTGCTCTTTTTTTCTCTCCACATCCCAAAGAACATGTGTGTTAGTCTAACTGGCCATTCTCAACTGAGCACACTAAGCCGGTACTCACCTGAACATTATGTTCCTAATTATTGCTTTTTCCTAGGCTTATATTTACTTATTTTTTATTGTGTTTTCTGTTATTTTCATATTTTTATTTTTCATATTTTTATGTAATTTCTATTATGATGGTTTAATATTTATGCACTGTTTCTTTAAATGTGACTTCACTTCCTGTACTTTGTGGGTGGAGCCTTAGGGCCGATTTATACTTCACACTCAGAACGTGTACACGCCCGCATCATGGCTGCCACGTGTGCCCAGCGTTCATTTCACGCGTCCTCTGAGCAGGTCCTCAGAAATTAACGTGACGCGTGCGCGAGTTGCAGTATCAGCAAAAAGTCGTCGGGCGCAGTGTGCTAAAAGGCGGAACGTGACGTCAGAGTCTCTGTTTACTATTTACATGTGACAGCAAGCCTCTATGGAGATCCTTCGGGGATCGATGTGTGCGCTTTGCTGTTTGATGAATGGTTCAAAGTGGTGAAGCAAAATGCCGACACACAGATGCATTCGTGGTGCTTTTATATTCAAGTGACGCATATTCCCGATCGTAATGACACAATACATTTTAAAAGTCTCACATACCATCTTTTGTGCCACCTATTTTTTATTTTTTTTACTTTACCTGCTGTCAGGTCCAAGAAGCTTGTAGCGATTAAAAACTGGGATGACGTTTACGATGGTATGGTTTAATAATAAAGTGAACTACAAGGTTAAAATGAACATTTCGAGATTAAAGCCGAAACTTCCACTTTAATCACAAAATACACGTTTTCACCGTGTCTTTTATTTTTATCTCAGTGGCTCAAATACAGCGCTATACATTATGTTGGCGATGTGAAGTTGCAAAAAAAACAGACAGCACAAAAGATGGTATGTGAGACTTTAAAAATTTTTGGTGTCATTACGATCAGGAATATGCGACGCTTGAATATAAAAGCACCACAAATGCATCTGTATGTCGGCATTTTGCTTCACCACATCGAAGCATTCATCCCGTAGGATCTGCATAGAGGCTTTCTGTCACATGTAGATAGTTCCTGAACGTAATGACACGATACATTTTAAAAGTCTCACATACCATCTTCTGTGCCGTCTTTTTATTTTTATTTTTGCAACTTAACAACAGCAGCATAATGTATAGCGTTATATTTGAGCCACTGAGAAAAAAATAAAGGACATGGTGAAAACGTGTATTCTGTGATTAAAGTGGAAATTTCGGCTTTGATCTTAAAATGTCCACTTTAACCTCGTAGTTTACTTTATCATTAAAGCAGACCGTCATAAACGTCATCCCAGTTTTTAATCACTACAAGCTTCTTGGACCTGACAGCAGCAGAAATCAGCAATAGATCGCCACACAGAACAAATTAAATGTATGATATTCCAACTCTCTGCACATTTAGAATCCTTAGATTTATACTTGATATCACTTTCATGATGCAATGCATTAAAGTGTGTATGTTACATTTTACATATAATTTAGTTTAAATAATGAATACTGTTAATAATTAAACACATGGGGTGTCACGGTGGTGGAGCAATAGCACTGCTGTCTCGCAGGGAGTTATGTTGCTGGTATTTCCTGCTTGTATTCCACACTGTGCTCCGTTTTCCTTCCAAAGATATGCAGATTTGGGGATTTGGTGCCGCTAAAATAACGCTAGTGTATGTGTGTGCTTGTATTCACCTTGTGATGAGCTGAGGCCTCGTCAAGGGACTGTTTCTCACTCATGCCCAATGCTTGCTGGAATGGACACATGCCTGGATTGATGGATTTAATCAATAAACATCCTTTTCAGAGATATTGCGGTAAGGTGTCATCAGAATTTAATAGGTGTTCTTGGCAATTCACAACACAGAGAAGCCAAACATGTTCTCACCGTGATAATATCTCGCACTGCCACCTGGTGGATTCCTCCAGATTTACGTAAAGTACGCACGCAAGTATGAACATTACAACGCTTGCGTAGCAGGAGCGTCCGCTGCAGCATGCGTCACGTGAAGTATAACTCCGGCCTTAGGCGGCTGGGACACCATGACATCACTGCTGTTGGGTCCTTCCTCTGCCATTATACAAGGTGCGTTCAATTATAAACAGGAATTTTCATGCTCTGTTCTACTAAAGAGTGCAAGGTAAACCTGACTCATTGAACAAACACATGCATATATGAAGTTGTCATTAGTAGTGCTAGCTGCTCTTTTCCCCCTTCCTGTCAGTTGTAATCAACATATCGGAGCAAAAGGTACACAGTAGTGGTGCGCAGTGCATTATTACTAAACTTTTGATAAATGAAGGAGTCATTCCATCTCAGATATATTCCAGGCTTAAAAATCAGTTTGAGGATGAGTGTCTCTCTCTCTCCATCTAGAGTGTATGATTGGTATAAGTCATTCAGAGAGGGACTTCGGTCCACTTAAAGAATTTTTAGGAGAGATGAAATTCAAGTCAAATGAGAAGGTTATTGACGCTGTGCAAGAATGGGTCAAAAGACTTCTACTCTTCTGGGATTAAGAAGCTTCCTGAGCGCTGGAACAAGTGGATTGCAGTGGTAGGAGACTATATAGAAAAACAGTGTGTAAGTCATTTCATTGTGTTCAATAAATAAAGCACAGCTCATAAATTCCTGTTTATATTTGAACATATTTAGTCAGAGAGAGGAACCCATCAGCGGATTTTTGAGTTTGTCTAGAAGCTTGCGAGTATTGTCTTTCTTGCTGTTTTTCTTCTGGTAATTGCATTTATTACATCGGTTTTGGTATTCTGTTTTACTGGATTTTGACATGGCCGCTTTGGGTTGCCTTTTCAGGTGCATCAATTTTGGCTTTTGTATAATTAATATCTTTGTTTATAAAGAATTCTTTGTGAGCTTGTCTTGACAATCAAAAGGTTTTAATGGTTCCTCTCTCATATAAGGCATTTTTGCTTTTTTTGAATTTTTAAAACCAGCTCTCCATTTTTAGATCAGTTTTGGCCGCAGCCTGCAGGTAAGATTTGGGGTCTGGATGACTTGGTTAAGCCCTTTCTGAACAGGCTAGTTAATTTTCTGGCTTGCTTTGTAGGCCTCACACCCTTTGGCCATGCTTGTGTCACCACCTTGGAACAGGGGTCCTCTATCACGGTCCTGGAGAGCCGCAGTGGCTGCAGGTTTTTGTTCCAACCAAGTTGCTTAATAAAAAGCACTTATTGCTAAAGTAACACTTCTGCTTCACTTTAGTGATTTAATTGCTTAATTTTGTCTTAAACAGCTATTTTAATTGCTCCTTATTATCAATAACATGCACATGACAAGAGAGAGCAGCATTTCTCCATTTAGCTTATTTACATTTACACCTGTGTGTATTTATCTGCACTATTGGGTTTAATTAAATACTTGGAAGAAAAATGAAGAGAAAAAAGTGAAGGACTGAGAATTACTCCTTCAAGCCTTCAAATCATTTGCATGATAGAAAGGGAAAGAAAATCTAGGATATGAGAATGACCTGACATAGCAGAGTTAATTTAATTTCATAGCTTGTTAGTGCTTTATTGGCAAGAATTGCTTTCTAATTAAGCAACCAGGTCAGAACAAAAACCTGCAGCCACTGCGGCTCTCCAGGACTGGGATTGAGGACCCCTGCCTTGGAACAATTATATTACACAAGAAATACCTGAAAGAAGCACCAAACACATTCCAGTATAGTCAGCTCCAACTGCCTGAAAGACAGAACTAAATTGACTGTGAGAAATTGACAGTAATGCAGAAAATCAGACAGGTAGCACTACAGCTTAATTTTAATTTGTTTTCCTGCCTTTGTTCTGGCTCTCCCTGATGCTGAATTATAATACATAGGTTTTTGAAATTAAAAGAATGAATGAAGTTATCTATCTATCTGTTTTAAATAGATCCTGTGGGTAATTTAAAGGAGGTTTATGCCATTCTAGTAGGTGCTTAAATACAAGGTTCCTGTCTGTTATACAAAGGGTAGGTAACATTGTATTGTTTTTATTTTTCATGCATACATCTCTTTTATCCCTCCATTCTTTTAATATTCAATGACTCATATACTCCATCTTTAAAGAATTACAGGAATTAAGCCAACTCTTTATATTTTCTATTGGACATCATTCCATTGCTGATTGGTGCAATCCTTCTGCTGGAATGTGTGCAGTAATGTAAATGGATGACACTGTCTAGTCCTAGCAGGCAACAAAATCAATGAGCCTGGCAGATGGTGGAGAGTGAAGGTACTGGATGTCAATGTCCAGCATTCCAGTGTGACCCTGTCAGATGGCACTAATTGGAAAGGCTGTCGAAGATAAAGTCTCCAGTGCTGAACAGTAGAGGCGTGACACGGCTAACAAAGCGTGTACTTTAGGGACTCTGACCACAGCAGCTCGTGTCTGAAAAATACAGTAGCACGCAGCGTAATCACAAGCCATTAGGCTCCAAGCCAGGAGACAAAGGCGCATGCAAGAGGAAATAGTCCACTTTATGTTTCATTGACCTATTTATTTTCTTTAAAAAAGTCTGCAATGATCTTTACTGTTTTGTGGGACACTTAGATGGCAAAATACAACAAAATGGAAACAATTGAGCTTCCATAAATGATAATTAAAAAAATCCTTTCATAAATCCAATGGAGTTAAACTTTGAACTCTAAACATTTAGCAATAAATTGTACACAAACAGAGGGATTTAGCAAGGTTGAGCTTTAGAAGAAGGGAAAGTGTAATCAGATGTGACTCTGAGCAGCAGCAACATTTAAAAAAACCCAAAGTTCCCCTGCACTACGTTAAATTATCTCAAATTAAGCAAAGTAAAGGTACTTCAAAAATACAAAATGATATTAATGAGTTGTACTAAAGCAGAATAATGCTGTGTTATAGCAACCCATTGGCACAACTCAGATGATGAAATACTGAGAAAGGCCGCAAATATGAAAGTTTTACTTAATTGGTTATGGAATAACAATAAATTGCACCAAAACTTTTTTTCCAAATTGTTTACTTCAGGTTGGTGACACATTGAAACTTGATGATAATCTGTAAAGAACAGAAGCAGCTTCTGGACTGGCTGACCTTCTCATTTTTAAACAAGGCTTGGGTTTCCCTGCTGTTACGAAGGTAGCTCCAGTTATAGTAAGAAAGTCGCCATTTACCACAAATAAGCAAACAGAGCTGAGTAGCTGAGGTGTGAGCTGCAGTCATTACTTGCCAACACATCAATATCTACCGTAAGATACACATTTGATCATCTGCTCTTATATGTTGGTTTGTATCTGCTCATTTGCAACAAAGTATTTCATTTTACAGGATAATCTAAACCAACCCCAGTCATTTCTATACAGACATGAACACAAACTTAAAACAGGCAGAATTCATCTAGTCATGGAACTGACGGAGTTGATTGAATAAATAAAGGAGTTCATTGAATTAATTGTATTATAAAACACCAGTAACGGATTGTATTATAAAACACCAGTAACGGCACACCACACATTATCATGCAGTGAATACACTTGACTTGAGCATTCAAAGTTTTATCCTCTTTCTCTGTACGTTTAGAATTCTTTTGCTCAGAGGTTGATGTGCTTGCTGCTTACTGAGCAGTTCTTCTTTTCTCCACCCTAGCTGCCCGCTTCTTCTCTTCTTTCATCGTTAAAACTGATTAAGTCAGTGTTTGTGTTGCAATTACTTAGTACGTTTTCTTTAATTTTTCACTTAAGCTGGCACTTAAGTCTTCAATCTGCCTCAAGAATGATTTAAGATATGAAAAGGTAGGGGAAGTGACAGCGAAGGTGATAGGGATGAGAACGGCACCCGTACGCGTGGGCTACATGCCTGCCCTGCTGGCCACTGATGAGAGTTAATTTTTATAATAAAATAACATACAAATAAAAAGAGGAATAACCTTGGAGGTCAATCATCATCCTCAAAATGGATAGTGGAAGTCACGTAGTATACAGTATGTTTACCAAATTTCAGGTCAATATGTCATTATGATTTAAAATTCTGGACAGACAAACAAACAGCCATGGTAGCGTATTATATAAGAGGAAAAGATTAGATTAGATTAGATTAGGCACAAAGGGTATTGCAACGATCAGCACTGCTGTTTTGCAGACCAGGAGTCCTAGGTTCAAGTTCTGTGGCCAGATGCTAAGAATGTAGAGTTTTGTAAAAGAGCACAAAGACAGATAAATTAGGGGACAACACCACAACCCTGTATATTGTAAATAAGAAAATACATAAGTGTTTTTCAGCAAGGAAACATTTCTGAAATCTGGTTAAATACAGGCCTGGCAAGAAGAGGCGGGTGCAGGTGGATGGACACCAGAAGTGACATCAGAGGGGATAAGGATATCAATCACTTGATATGTAAAAAGAGGAAGAGAAGAGACATTAGCATACAATGGCACTTTGTGTATTGGTGAGGAATTACCACCACCAGAGACTTTAACCTCTCCCCAGTGTGCACGCGTGTGACATCTTGCAGAGTTTCGCATAAGGCAATGTCACATTACATAATTTGTCCAGTGATTTTCAGCCATAGCCTTCATTTTCATACTATTATTTGCAGCCATATGGAGCCAGCAGCGTGTCCACTCAAGGTCAGTCATGTAATGTGATATGCCCAAAGACTCACTCTAACTACTTTGCTTCTTGCTCCAACATAATCAAACATATCCTTAAGTTATTTGTGTGGGCTCAGTATGCATGGGAGCAGACAACCAATAAATTCTCACTTGAAAGTACAAAGCATGTAGCAACAAGGAATAAGGGCACACTAATGTTTTGGACCTCACAGAGATAAAAGCCTTGTTAGTCTGATGTCTTGTGTTTTATGAACTACAAAGGAATGTAAAAAGGAAAAAAGGGTAGAGAATGTGGCCAATACATGTTAACTCTTCATACAGTACCAGCTCTGTTAAGAAGCACAGTATTGGCTGTCACAAAAGGGAAAGAACACAACTGTGCTATAAGCTCAACATGTACTTTCTAAAATTGACATGCCCATTTATGTTCTGATGTGTTTAGTGACGAGATCAGCAAATGCAGTTGGCAAGACTTGAAATCTGTAGGTCTGTGTGTTTGTGTCATGGGCACTCAAGGTGTTACTCCCACATCTCAAAGCCATGCAGGTGAGGTTATCTGCTGACTCTAAACTGACACTGTATGGAGACTGAGCAGACTGGACAGCAGAACATAAGATCTTTAACAAATGATTCCATCCATGGCAGGAGGTATGGTGTTTCCTGAAGTGTTTTCAACAGTACAGTAAATAAATCAGGTGAAAATAAGCTCCCAGGCCATGTAAACGTGAAGCCCTGTTCTTTCACACTTCACAGAGTAGGTTTCTCCTGTACATTTATGTCAGTATTTTCCTTATATTTGCTATCAGATTTGGTTTGCAGAGTAGGATTCTTCTTTTAGCTTATGGTATGTCCTGGGCAGGTCCACATCAAAGTTCTTTCTTCCTTAAACTGAATGCCTGTTCCAGAGCTCCTCTTTTATACTGTTCCCAGGCCATATGACCTGAAACAATACTGTGCTCCATGGCTCAGATCTTACGGAGTGGAGTTGCGTCTATATGCTGTTTGGGTCTCTTCTGGCATGTGTCCATCTGCTGTTGCTTCTGTTTCCCTTTCTGAAAAGAGAGATGAATGTGCTTGCTGTGAGGCTTTGGGAGTCTGTCTTTTCTTTCTTTGTTCCTCCATCTTTATTGATGGACCTCACAGACAGGTAAAGTGAAGTGTGACAAGACTGATAGACACAGACTCTCACAGGGCCAAGTTAAAGTCAACTGTAAAGCTGAAAAAATGTTTTGAATGTGGAAGGATTCCAAAAAAAAGCCAACTGAAATTCAACATGCTATAAATATTTAAGGAGAGGCTTTGATCACGTTTATGCTTTTAAACTTCCAGCAGCTTCCCACACCATGCATTGCAATCTAAAATGCTAAAAATGCATGGAATAGTTTTATAAAAGACATGCTGTATTTCCTGTTCAGACTCCCATGACTGTTAGACTGCATTAAAGATTTTGGCTTGACAGTTGGACAGGAAAATCCACCATTCAGACAGTTATTAACTAGGAAATATGATTACAGCTAAAAGAAGACATCTAACATTGGTAAATATGGTTGCATTATGAGCAAAAATGCTTTTTTACATTAGAGTAAACACAAAAATGATGACTAGGGATTCAGGAAAATTGAAAGATCTCTTACAGATGAAGACAGCACCTGGCACGCTGAACATGAAGGCATTCAGTAGGCACAGAGATTATGATTTTCATCTATTCTGTTACCTTTTCATTTTAAGAAACCATTTTTTCTTCTAATGAAAAAGCACCAGTTTAACGATAGTGACGTGATTTTCAAACAGGAATTGTCAGGGCTGCTCTGATCAGATACTCACAAAGTAATTCAAAGCACAATCAGATAACCCTGCCGCAGGATGGCAGCTCCAATTGGGTATGAGTGACATTAGTGCTTCACATGCAGGTCAGAGATATTGGCTGTTGGATGAAGTAGATAAGGAGGTCACCATCTATTCACCGGTTAGCAAAGAAGAAGAGTCAGTAAGTGACTTATAAATTCGCTTTGTCCTACTCATCACCAGGGGAACAATTTGTGGGTTGGATTTTTAAAAACTCTTCTGTGTCCTGTTCCTTATATTGGAGGTCAAAAAACAGAAAAAAATTATAAATAGTCTTAGCTAAGGTTTTCAGTTTGGATTATCAAATGAACCATGATTGTACCAAGTGATAGCCTACAAGGCTCTGACAAGCTCAATTCACTCTGGGGCTCCATACATGCTAGTTGCATGTCTTTTCTACATACTGTTCTTCCCTAAACTCTTCACAGTCAATACAACTACATCCACCTCTCTATCCATCCATTATCTGTCCTTTAACATGATTAAGATCAAGAACATGGGAACACAATTGGAAGCTTAATAAGGGTAAATTTCGCACAAACATTAGGAAATTTTTAGACTGTTCCTGTCTAGATTGTTCTCATGTTCTAATGTTCATTCTGTATTTTTGTGAAGCGCTTTGAGAATGGGAAACACCCTATATAAATAAAATGAACTATTACTATTATTATTATTATTATTATTATTAGCCTTTTCATCTCTTCTGTTCCCAACACCTCTTCACAAGGTAAGGTGTGTATGGTAGTTAAGCATTTCCTTCAAGTCTTTGCATGATGTTGCTTAAATTTTATTTACAGCAAAACTGTTAAGACATAACATTTCATCCTTAGGT
The DNA here is from genome assembly GCF_016835505.1 of Polypterus senegalus. Lineage (NCBI taxonomy): Eukaryota > Metazoa > Chordata > Cladistia > Polypteriformes > Polypteridae > Polypterus > Polypterus senegalus. The sequence continues at coordinate 107,307,540 of NC_053163.1, read as the reverse complement.
TCACTGCAGATTATTTTAAACTATTATCAGACAAGCTTAATCTAATATTAGGACTGTGTGGAGCCTTAGCCATAACAGGTACATGTAGGAATCATCAGGACTGGGTGCCTGAACATGAAATGTCACACTCAGCAATTCGAGTATACCAACTAACTTAACCTTCATCTCTCTGTGATATGAGAGGACATCTGACCACCTGGAAGAACACCTACATGGACAATAGAAGAATGTGTTAAATCCACTAACTGAGTTAACAGTAAAAAATAATCTTTTGGAGTTGAGAGGCAGCAGTTTTAACCACTGCACCATCATGTCACCCAAAAACATTTCAGTATCCCTGGTGTACTCTTTTAGTGAAACTGGTCAATCTATCAGGCAGTAGGTTTCCAGCCAGAAATAGAAAAAGTACCCAAAAAAGTAGGTAAAAAATGAGGTATTAGACTGGAAAGGATGAACTTGGTGTCTACCACTAGGTAGCATTAAGCACATTGTACAGTAGATAGCCACTGAGTCATGGAGGCTTTCACAAAGCCAGAGCTATTCATCCTTCACCTTAAGAAAATCTGAATGAGAATTTTTTGAAAACCTGCTAACTATAGTGGAGAGCAGGTAGCTGAACGACAATTCTGTCAAGATTGCAAAAGTCACATTTGGTTTGTTTGTTTTTATTTTTCTTTGTTTGTATGAGCCCAGACATTTTGTATTTCTACTCTTTAAGGTATCACCATTTTGTGAATCTGTTCACTATGATGTTCATCCACAATGTCATAAAAGATAGCCATGCTTATTTAACAGCATCCTAAATGTGTGAAAATAAAGTGAAGACTGAAAGACACTTGATCAAAATGTTTTAATTTGGAATCTAGTGTTGACAGAGCGTTTATCCAATGAATCTGATTATTGCATTGCCCTGTGAATTTTGGATATTGATCTCTACTCCTAGTGAGCCAACAACCCATTTGTCTGATGATCAGACTTATACACCCTTCAAAAACAAATAACACCTTCTTCGCTCCTTAACACCAGTGCCTGGGGACTACTAGGTAAATGTTATGATTCAAATATAATAAAAAATTGTGCTTGTCTTGAATACATTATTTGGTATACTAATTTGGAAGTTTTTGAGGTTTGAAATATCAGAGATTCTTTCTCTGTGGTTATTTTTGCAATTCACAAACAATGTATGTTAATATCTTTAACATTAGTATTATTTGAATTCTCAGATGATTTTGCAATTATGGGGGTGTAGTGATGAGGAGGAGGGTGTGAGTCAGAGTTTAGGAGTCGGGTAGAGATCTTTGTTTCTTGGTGAAGAAAAAATTGTCTGCAACTTAACATTGGCAATAGCAAGGAACAGGACATGGACTGTCACCACACCAAAGAGCTTCTAAGCCCGGTCAGTATTCAGGTAGTGGATGTAGAGTTGATTGGTCCACATCAAATGCCAGGCTGGGCTGGTCTAGTAACCCAGAGAAACCAAAGGTGAAAGGGCAGAGCAGACTCATTTGTCTAATGAAATATGTGCTCCTTTAACGTGGGTACTGACATCCATCACATCTTCTACAACCCTGCGATGGCCACTGCAATTTTTTCCACTGTGGTGTGCTGGGCTAGTAACATCATTTCAAGAGAGGTCCACCGAATGAGCAAGCTGATTAAGAGGTTACAGTTATAGGACACACTCTTGAACCCCTGAAGGTCATAGTGATTGAGGGAATTAAAACACAACTGATTGCCATTATGAACAATGCTGCACATCCTCTCTCTGACACACTAACACTGAGGACTTTCAGCCAGTAAATCATTCTGCACAAGTGTGCCAAGGAACACTACTGGGACTCCTTTAAATCAAGAACGATGTACCTGCACTGTGACTGGGACTGCCAAGTCAGAAGTTTCATTTCATTTTAAATGTTCTTTTTTAGTCCTTCTAGAGTGTGTTCAGGGCATAGTGTGTGTGGATATATATTTATTTATCCATTTATTCATATATTTATGTATTTAAAGAGCTTCTGTAAAAAGCCAAATTTCCCACTGGGGACAAATAAATAAAGCTCTATATTGGATCCATGAGATAGCAGTACCATTCATCAGAGATCGCTTACCAAACTAAATACCCACTTCTTGAAGGCTCTTTTTGTGAAGGTCTGATTTATGCAACACTGAAGGTTGTGTAGAATTCTTATAATTAAGTAATGTCCAGTTTTGATATCCCCTTGTAGTGCTGACACGTAGTCCTTCATACGTCGGAGGGGCTGTCTGGCTCCATGTGCTCTTATAATCTTACTGTTTGGTTCTATCATAGATTTCCATCTGGTTAATTGCTGTCATAAAGCACTTGGTGATAGTTCTCACCATGACAGGCAGTTTATAAAATTTTTAAAGGGGATGCTCACCCTTTTTAATGTATGGCTTCATGAATAAATCTTATTACGCCCTGTGGCAATCCCACAAACTATCCTTCCATCCATGCATTATCCAACCCGCTATATCCTAACTACAGGGTCACAGGGGTCTGCTGGAGCCAACCCCAGCCAACACAGGGCGCAAGGCAGGAAACAAACCCCGGGCAGGGCGCCAGCCCCCCACAAACTATTTTTCTTATTATGTGTTAGTATAAAAGGACATACTGTACTTTAATAAGCATTTACTGTTCCTCACAGATATGCATTCAATGTTAAAACCTGTCTTTCACAACTTATGAACACCTCAAATCAGTAGTCCTAATAAATCAACTTTTGCTGTGATGTTCCCCATTCATACATTTTCTGCACCCACTTTGTCTTGTTCAGGATGTGAGGACCCTGAGCTTGTCCAGCAGCACTGACAGACAGTGATGCCAGTCTGGCACGGAGCAAAGTGACCAGATAAAAGCCGAAGCAGCTCGTGCTTTCATGGAGTGGATGTAGAGGTGGGGGCGTCCACACGAAATGGCAGCCTGGAGTGGTCTTGTAACACAGGGGAGCTATAGAAGGGTTAGAGCAGGCTCTTTTTCATTAGGAGACTGCATTCCTTTAATGGGTGAAGTGACATGCTTCACATCTTCTATAACTCTGTGATGGTCAGTGCAATTTTCTACACTGAGATGTGCATCACTTCAAGAGAGGCCCAGGAAATTAACAAGCTAATTAAACAGACAGGCCCCATTTTGGGGTCCACTCTGGACACCCAGGAGGTAGTAGCAAAGGAGAGAATTAAAACACAACTGATTGCTATTATGAACAATGCTGCACGTCCTCTCTATAATTGATTAACACTGCAGACTCAGCAGGAGTGCAGACAACTCCTTCAAACCAATGGCTGTACTCCTGTATAACACCTCACTGCAACGGCGACTGCTCTTTTTTACTTTTTCCTAATGAGAAGTCTTCTTTGTTTCTTTTTTGTAATTCCTGTGTGCATTTGTTTGTTATAATTTTTTTTGTGACTTAGCTGACAATGCTGTGATCTTTGCTGAGCCAATGGAGACTCCGATCAGGGCTCTCGAGAGACTGAGCAAGGAATCTGAATGTCTGGGCTCACGAGTGTCCTGGATAAAAACCAAGATCCAGGCCTTTAATGACCTCTTGGGCACAGCCATCAGCAGTGTGTTTGTCTGTGGAGAGAGTGTTGACCTTGTTGAGAGGTTTACTTACCTTGGCAATGACATTAATGTCTCTGGTGACTCTTTCTATGCAATCAGTAGACGGATTGTGAGAGCATCTGGGGTCATGGGGTCACTGGAACGGGATGTCTGGTGCTCCCGATATCTATTTAAAAGGACGAAGGTCCAAGTCTTTAGAGTCCTGGTGCTATATGGTTGAGAGACACGGACACTATCCAGTGACCTGAGATGAAGACTGGACTCCTTTGGTACTGAGTCTGTTCATAGAATCCTTAGGTACCACTGGTTTGACTTTGTGTTGAATGAGTGGTTGCTCATGGAGTCCCAAATGAGACACATTACCTGCATTGTGAGGGAGCATCAGTTACGGCACTACCACCATGTGGCATGTTTCCCCGAGGGTGATCCAGCTTGCAGGATCCTCATTGTTGAGGACCCAAGTGGCTGGACCAGGCCAAGGGGATGCACACGTTAACACCTGGCTGTGATAGAAAGAGGGTCATTTCCAGTGGGTGGGACTGGACCACGTGTCTGCCTCGGGGGGGTGCCAACCAGGATCATGAGTTGTTTTGTCTATCTATCTATCTATCTCTCTGTGTCTGTCTGTCTGTCTATCTATCTATATTTCCATCTATCTATTTATCTATCTATCATGATGTTAGAAATAAACTCAATTCCAGTGCATACATGGGTAATCCTGCTAGGATCCATTAACTGACAGGGTTAAAGGCAGTAGATGGTGATGACATTATAATGTTGAAGGGTTGCTAAACAATGTAAGGAGAAAAATGAACAAGTAAATGTGCACCTGGGGTATAAGCTGTCCTGTTTCATAATTAGAATTTGTGCTCATGCAGATTCCAGTCCAGGTTTAGTCTACTCTCCTGTTAACTTTCCTGTCTCCTCACCTAAACTTTGGAATTTCTCATTTTATATCACATACAAGGGCAGGGTTGAGAGCACCCAGAATATAGAAAATGGCCGCTGCCATCCTCCACCTTTGTCTGAAAGGACCCGTCAGAAAAATACAAAAGGCCAAAATCTCTGAAGCTATTGTTCAGAGAAAAATGAGGAATTGAGAAACATTTTCAGACAGGTCTGTCTTCATCTGCATGGCAACCCCATGTAGTCATTTACAAAGTTATTAAATCAGTCGCGGATCAGCAATATCACACTGCGCTAAATAAGCGACAAACCTTTTTGCACAGCTTAAAAGCTCCACACCATGAGCATAATCCGATATGCTTATGCTCGATTTCAAAATCTTGCCTTTGCCACAAATAGCCCCATTTCTCCTGCAATACCATGTCAGCCCTTTTTTCCGCTGCTAATTTGATTCACACTGGATTGATCAAATCTTTCTTTTTTTAAGCCCTGGTGTTGCATGCCTGTGATTTTTCACCATCTGATGTAATTTTAGTGACCTTCACAGGGACAAGTTGAACATTCAGGCATTTGGAGAGTCTGCACATTTGTCATCCTTCAAAATGTGACCTCAGTCCTTTTCCAGGCGGGCAGCTGAAAGTTTAAAAAGACAAGTGGCTACCGAGGTCCCGCTCTGTTTCAGTTTTCCTTTGCACTTAAGTACTATTTTGGTAAGCTCTCAAAGCAGCAGGGAGGTTGTCAAATGTCTTCTTCACTATGATAGAGCAGCGCTTTTCAAAGGCATATACAGGGCAAAGGTGATCCTCAGAATCTCCAGTGAAGAGGATGGTTTTGTGAGTGAGGGGACAATAGTTTAAAAAATGTGACACTTGTTGGGGACAGATTGTAAATGGACACTGAACTTGGCTTCGGCAGGAGTGACCAGTACAAAAGAGTGAAAAGTTCCTGAAAGCTTTAAAATCAAAAGCACAAGGTTACTCTAAAAATAAAAACATTTTATGGGATTATAAATCACTCAAGGCTTATTATTGGGATTGTGAGAAAATGTACAGCAGTCAAAAAAAAGGCAAAAGCCTTTTTTAGGATATTTCCTTTAACTTTAGTCTGCTTTGCCTTGACATTTATGCTTTTGCCTTCCACGCTCTTCAGTAACCAGAGCTGCAGCAGTGCTCCTGTGGAAGGGTGTCATATTGATTCATGGCATACAATTATGTGAATCTATCTGATGAAGTTGCCATTTCAGGTAATGATGCTTCATTTATCCTAACAAACAAAAGAAAAAACAAAGTTTTCTGTTTGTAAGGATTTTATTTTCTTTTTAAAAAAAATCAAACACAACGATAAAAATGTTAAACATTAAGAAATGTGGACTGAACATATTGTCGCTGTTGAAGGAAGCATCAGCACTGAGATGGTGAGTGAGTTTACCAGCTTCTGCTGCTCCCCACAGAAATGTATCATAACAAGTGGTTTTCCTGCGTGATGCTAGTCAGCAGTACAAGAATGACATGGCTTTCATTTGCAGATTGCAAATCCACGTGAGACGCAATTAGTCTATTTAAGTCTATTTAAGATATTCATATCCTAACTGGTTGCTTTTTTCCTATTGTCACGGAAGGCTGGGTGCCATACCCAGCCAGGACGCCTGGAAGGACCGGGAGAGGGATTATACCTCCCCCGGGCTATGAGAGGACAGCCACCCTGGTTGCTACGGGGGTCTGTGGCCACTGCCAGGGGGTGTTTACTGGATCCTAGAGTCCTGGAAGCCAGCACTTCCACCACACCAGAAAGTGCTGGCAGAAGGAATTCCAGGGTCACCTGGAGTGCATCTGGGTGCTCATGCGGCACTTCCGCCACACCAAAGAAGTGTCGGCGGAGGTTCATCAAAGGGCACCTGGAGCATATCCAGGGATACATAAAATAGGCGACCTTCCAACAGTCGGAGAGCTGGTGTCAGGTGGAACAAGGCAAGGCTTTGGAGAGTGGAGAGAAGGCGGCCCGAAGAGGACCATTATGAGACCCAGAGAGAAGGATGATTGGTGCTGGAGCACTGTGTGCGGTGCAGGACTATTTGAGTATTGTAAATAGTTCATTAAACATGTGTGGCATTCGATATCCGGTGTCTGTCTGTCTGTGCTCGGGCTGTCTATCACACTATGTAATTATTTATATATTCCAGTATATCAGAGAAAGATTTCAATGTTCTGCCAAAAATTAGGTATTAATAGGAGCTCCTGAATGCTCCAGGGGATTTCTTACTGTTGTGAATACGTGTCTCAAAAAAAACAAAGGGTTATGAGGCCCCCAAAAGATCCAGACATTCAAAGACCAGCCCAGAAATGGCCTTACCCCCGGAAGCTGGCCCACAACTATTATCTGCAGGCTTTGCCTTGATATTTTCAAAAATATATTAAAAATGCATTACAAAGGAGAGGGTAACTGTAAATATCTAGCCTGTTAAGACAACCAGAGGTTAGTAGAGTAGACAAAAATTGTACTCAAGTAAGAGTAATGTTACTTCAAAATAATATTACTCAAGTAGATGTAAAAAGTAGTCATCCAAAAAACTACTCAAGTAAGAATAAAAAAGTATTTGGTGAAAAGACTACTCAAGTACTGAGTAACTGTTTGATCATAATAAATTATTTATTTTTTAGAAATATTGTAATAAGACAGACATAAATATAAAATAATGTGCAAATTCTGCTATTTCCAAACAATAAAATAAAAAAATTAGTAAAAATAAATAACATGTTTACAAAATAAAGATGCACAAATAACACAAAGTTCCAAATCTCAGTTTTTCACAACAAAGCTTTTGAAGCCAATACTTACAGTCGGTAACATGTACGTCTGAACAGTGCAAACTACTTACAGTGACAAGATATACTGTACACTGACAGTATAATACTGCATATTCACTTGCCCTCCAAATAGCACAACTGATAGAAAATCACATTAGAACAAGGCAGCTTGTGCACGTACAAGAAGTCTCACTTTACCTTGTCTGTCTGTGTCTGTGCATGTTCAGTTAAAACGTGCTTGTTCTTCACTCAGTGAAGTGATGGTTTAGCAGGAGTTGGCTTTCATTTTTCATGTACAAGTGGAACCTTGGAGTGCGAGTAACTTTGCGAGTGTTTTGCAAGATGAGCTAAAATTTTTAACAAATTTTGACAAACGAGCGAGGTGTTGCAATACGATTAGTCCGTATACGCTTTGTCTACCGAGCGTCACATGATCACAAATGAGCTGATGGCTCTTCTCTCTCACTGCAAGTTTGTGGGAACTCGTCGATCAGCATGCCTCACTCATATAATTAACATCCGTACGAACGTATACTGTTTACTACAGCATTGTGACCACGTGTGTGTGCCGTGACATGCGAGTCCCTGTCTTGCACCACAAAACACAAAGCTGAGTCTCAATACTTTAGCAAAACCATCTTTATTCAGATTGAAACAGGAACAGCGCGGTTATTTATTGTAGCAGGACCTGCCACTCTCCTATACACAGACACAGCAGTCAAGCATGGCCATGCCAAGGTTAGTGGCCAAGTTATACTGTGCCCAGTGCATTTATAATGCTCCTTGTTCCTTTTATCACCCATCAACAGCAGGTGCTTATAGCATGACCACAATCTCTTCGGATTTGCTTTTACGGCAAACTGCTACAGCGCTGGGTGCCTGCGGTCGCTTCCGGGATGCTCTTCCGCGTGTCATCCCGTTGGGTGAAATCCCACGAGTTTAGAAACTCATTCACATCAGCCATGATTCTTTTCAAAAGTAAAATGCAGGTTAATTTGTTTTATGTATTTTTAATTTATATTTTGTATTAATCATTTTTATATGAAAAATTTTGGGTTGTGGAATGAATCATCTGAGTTTCCATTATTTCTTATGGGGAAATTCGCTTTGATATACGAGTGCTTTGGATTGCGAGCACATTTCCGGAACGAATTATGCTCACAAACCGAGGTTCCACTTGTATTCTTTCCTTCCCTGTCCGCTGTCTGTGAGGAGTTTGTGCCGTTATGCCACCATAGTTTGCGTGTGGTCATGTGACTGCATGTGACGTCTGATTTGTGAAACGGAGTCATGTGTTTATTGTTGCTATGTCTGATTGGTGAAACGGAGTCTTGTGATTATTATTGCTACATCTGATTGATGAAACAGTCATGCAGTAGATCCACTGGCAGCTTCTCTCTGCCAAAAATACAGTATAGCGTATCTAATGGAAAAAAGTAACGATTCGAGTGTTGCCCAATGTAGTGGAGTAAGAGTACGGTTTCTTCTTCACAAATGTACACAAGTAAAAGTAAAAAGTATGGTGCAGTAAAACTACTCTTACAAGTACATTTTTTTTTAAATGTTACTCAAGTAAATGTAACGGAGTAAATGTAACCCTACTACCCACCTCTGGGAACAACCCAAATAAAATATCTTTCTAAATGAGGAAATTATTTATATAGAAATAGAAGAGGCCCAAAACAGAAAGACAAGACAAACAGGATCTGACGAAAAGGCAATCCAGATCAAATGATTCTCCATACACAATCCAGGAATCAAAATGTAAAAACAGGAGCAAAAATCTATAAACCAGAAAATCCAAAAAAGAGGAAATCATTACTGCAGCGTTTTTCAACCTTTAAGTATTTGCAACCCGAGTATTCATAACAGTTTTAATTGCACACCCCCTAACATGTTTTTGAAATGTATATGCATATTTTATTATACCTACTTAACTTTTATCGACATTTATCTAACTCTATATTTATTGTTCTAGTATCAGAATGTAGTTTAAGTTAATTTGTTTTGGTTTCAACAGATGTTTTTTTTCGTATGTTTTTGATTCTTGTTTTTTTTTTTTTTCCACATCTTCGCGCCCACCTCCCAACCTCAGGGAAGCTGTGTCATCCACCAGAATAGAAAGGTGCAGTGTGGTTCCTCAGATAGTGTGTAATGGCATGGTATTTCTGTCTCTTGGGGTTCCACACACAGAACACAAAAACACAGTATGTAAACATCAATAGTGAACAAACATTCCAGAAATTACATAAAAACATGGAAAATAATAATTATAAAATAACAATTAAACATAAAATCTACGTATGTTACAGAATAACCCCCGTAGCCCCATTATGTCTACCTGTAGATGCTACAGGTCACTGTTGCCCCTTTAAACCCAACAGACAGACGCACAGGACACAGATTAAAAGTACCAAGAAGATATTTAATTATTGTTCTTCTAGGAATAGTGCATTCAAGGACCCCAGCCACAATAAACAGGCAATTCAGCAAACACAATTCTCAATAATAATCATAAATCTCTCCTCTACACCTCCCAGCAAGTTCTATCCTACACCTCCCAACTCCGGCTCACTTGTTGGGTCTCCAGCAGTCCTTTATATATTCCTTGACATGGAAGTGCTTCTGTCCTTCCGTCCATATGACTTGCCAGCACTTCTGGGTCAGATGGAGAACTTGCTTGTTCTTCAGCCCGGAAGTACTTTGGGGCTTTCGTCCCCGTGACTTTGGATTACTTCCAGACTACACAGACAGTAAAAACTCCTAGGCCCCCCCCGCAGTGTCTCCTGGCAGCACCCACGATACACAGCAGGGCTGTGAAGCTGAACTCCAGATCCCATGGTGCCCTGCAGGAATCCGTGGCACAACTATGCTGTAGGGGAGTTGCCATCTAGCTTCCTGGAGGAGGCAGTGTCCAAAAGTAGCTGCCATCCCCCATCCTACCATTCTTTGGGTGCCCAGGCTGGATTGAGCTGCCAGCTATCCATCACATACCTTAATTACAATCTCAGTGTATTGAGTCACCACCTGAATCCTACAAGCCAACCTCATTGTTAAGGTGTCCCAAGGTTCAAGAGGTGAGTATGTAGACAACACATTCAGCTCTTAGCTTGTATGTTATGGCCTACTCTTCCCAGTTGGGAAGTGATTTCCCTGCTGTCCAGTTGTCCCATCTGGGAGATGAACTTATCTTTTTATTGTCCCTGCTGGGCCAAGATCTTCTCATTTCGTTTTCTCATCAGGACTGACATCTTCTCATCTGGTCTTCTCCTCCTGGGCAAGATCTTCTAGTCTTGTCCTCCCTGTCAGGTCAAGATCTCACCAACTACTGCTTCAACCCAGATTGAATATGATCTCCTTACTGTACTTTTGTCCCAGCCCGGTTATGTTCATCTTGCTGCTTTTTTCTTTCGGTTGGGAAATAAGACATTTTGGAGCTTAGAGTGATGTCTGAAATCCACCCTTAAAGGGGACATTATGGTTTACCCAGTGTTTTGCCCCCAGCTTAAGTAAAGTTTTCTTTAATGTGATGTATTTGTTGTGGTTTTTTTTAAGTTTCCATTTTTCATTATTTCAGTTTTTGGTATCCATTTATGTAAAATCATGCTTTCCTTTTATGTTTTCTGTAATTATTTCATTTGTAAGCGTTATGTTACTAATGGATGTCTTGCTTTAATTATCCACCCTGTTTTCTTAAAGTGGAAGCCAAGGAGGCGGGGCCCCCTGATGATGCAGCTGGCGGGTGGCCCAGCTGTATAAAAGGAAAGGCCTCAGTTTATACTGAAGCTTTGGCATCGTGATTGTGATAGTGATCTATATTTTACTTTTGTGACTTATGCTGTTCTTATGGATTGCCTGGATTTTGACCCGGGCTTTTTCGTAAGATCCTGCATTTGTTTTGTGATATTGGATTTGTTTGATGAAGATTTTATGTGTGCTCTTTTCTCCTTGCTTTGCCTTTTGTGCTCCTTGATATTTAAATAAATTCTTTAATTACAAAGAAACTTTGTTTTTTTATTGTGGGCTTGAGGTTTAATGGTGATTCTCTTGCCTCACTTAGGATTTGTTAAAAAATTTTTGGGCCTAGCCTGGGTTGAAGCTTCAGCTAGTAGTTTAGGACAAGCTGGATTGGGCTGGTTAGTGAAGGCTATGGCCTGTGTTTTTTGGCATTTTTTGAGGACTGCACCCATTGTTGTTCTTTGTTGTTGCAGGAAATAATAGCAAATGTAAATCTGTTGTATATAAAAAGGAAGAGCCAAGCAACTATTGGCCAGTAAGCTTAAGGTGCATCACAGCCAAATTAATGGAAGGAATTATTAAGGATAACATTGAGCAACACATGGCAAGAACAGGAACTTTATTGAATAGTGAGTGTGGATTCAGACGAGGGAGGTCGTCTTTTACCAACATGCTGAAATTCTATGAGGAAGCAACAAAAACATATGATCAAAGTGGAGCATTCATATAATTTATCTGGGCTTTCAGAAAACATTTGATAAGGTGCCACATGAGAGGTTGGGCAAACTAAAAAGTGGGAGTTCAGGGTGTTGTTTGTAGATGGGTGCAAAATTGGCTCAGACACAGGAAGCAGAGTGTTATGGTGCGAAGAAGCCTATCAGAATTGGTTGACTCCAATTGGATGACACGATTGAGCTCGGCTGATGTCCTGGTCTCTCCATTAAGATTGTATGTTTATTTAACTTTTTAAACACTCAGTGATGAGGGAACCAATAACAAAGGTGCTGCAGGAGCCAAATCACAGTCCTCTAGAAACACTGCGGCAAAAGAGCTGGTGTGTGGAACAGACTAAGGAAAAAACCACATCGTCCTCCTTTGCCCAGTATTCTGCCTGCAAATGTCCAATCACTCAAAAACAAGATGGGTGGTCTTTGAGCCAGGATAAAATTCCAATGGGACATCTGGGACTGCAATGTCCTTTGTTTGACTGAAATGTGGCCTTTACCAGCAATGCCAGACCAAACTGTAACCCCATTCGAGTATTTCTCCATCTTTCAGGTGGACAGAACAGCTGAATCTGGTAAAGTAGAAGGTGGATGTGTCTGTTTTATGATAAATAATAAATGGTGCGATCCCAGGAACATCTTGACTCTTTTGTACTCCTGTTCTGCTGATCTGACGCTTCTCTTCCACCCTCATTACTTGCTGCGTGAGTTTTCTGCTATTATCACCCCCTATGTCTATGTTAACCCTCAAGCTAATGTAGATAAGGCTTTGTCTAAACTCGACAATGTGCTCTGTGAACATCTAATCAGGCACACGGACACAGCAGGGGACTTCAACAAAGCTAACCTCAGACAGGTCATGCCGAACTTTCACCAGCATGTCACATGCTGAACCAGAGATCATTGTTACACTCAGTTTAAGCCAGGATACAAAGTGCTTTCACAATTGGCGTACAGCAGGTTGCACCACACTGCCATTTTCAACCTCCCCGAGTATAAACAATGCATCATGTTAGAGGATCCAGTAACAAGAGAGATCAAATGCTGATCCACCGAGTCAGAAGCCATGGTACAGGATACGCTTGATGACATGGACTAGGACATGTTCTGTTTGAGCTCTAACAATGTCAATGAGTATGCAGATTTGACTGTCAGCTTTGTTGGTATGCTAGCGGAGCCCATCGTTCCAACAAAAACAATCCAGTGTTTCCCCAGTCAGAAGCCGCGGGTGGATAAAATCATCCGGGGCACTGTGAATGTGCACACTGGGTCTTACAACGCGGGATTAAGGACTGGAAACTATATTAAGTACAAGACAGCCTGCTACTCTCTAAGAAGGGTTGTGAAGTAGGCAAAGAGGTGGTATAAGAAGAAAGTGGAGTCAAACTGCCAACTCTGGCAGGAACTACAGGCCATCACGCACTTTAGAGGTAAACCCACAATGTTTGTTGACTCTTTTCTGGTTGGCAATCTGAACGTTTTCTAAATGCGGTTTGTCATTAACAGAACTAGCATTAACTTGCCGGTTAGAGGATAATAGGGCTAGCATTAGGATTGCTCAGAACAGTGGACTAGTGATCTCTGTTTCAGAGCCTGATGTTCTTCATGCTCTGAGGCATGTGAACTGCTGGAAAGCACCAGGTCCAGACAGAATCTCCAGGTGCATTCTTAAATCATGTGCCGATTATCTAGCTGGAGTGTTCACATCCATCGTTAATGACTCTTTAGCCCAGTCTGTGGTTGCTGCCTGTTTTGAAAAATTTGTTATTGTACCCATACCAAAGAACAACAAACCAATGTGCCTTAATGATTACCACCCTGCAGCACTTGCATCTCTTGTCATGAAGTGCTTCAAGGGGATTATTAAAGACTCCATCTGCTTTTTCCTTCCAAGGGACTTTGATCCACTCCAGTTTGCATACTGCAGAGACAGGTCTACAGATGACGCTATCTTGCTTAATCTGCACAGCACTTTGTTCAACGTAGACAGCAATAAAGGAAATTATGCAAGATTATTTTTTATAGGCTATAGCTCAGCCTTTAACACCATTGCCACCCACGTTTTTGCCACAAAACTTAAAGACCTGGGACTGAACATCCCAATCTGTGACTGGGTGATGAATTTTCTAACAGGCAGTTGCTTCTCCAACCCTGTCATTGTCAACACAGGAGTTCCACAAGGATGTGTACTGAGTCTCCTGCTATACTCCCTTTATACACACAATTGTTAAGTTTGCTGATGACAAATGGTCTTAGGCCTATTTTCCAACAATGATGAGGAGGCCTATCTGGATGAGGTAGAGAACGCGGCAGTATAGTGCCAAGCTAATAACATCTCCCTGAATGTCAGCAACACCAAAGAGCAAGTGGTGGACTTCAGATGAAAGCAGCAGCATATCTACAGCCTCATCTGCATAAATGGAGTTCCTGTTGAGAGGGTGAGCAGCTTCAAATACCTGGCTGTGTACATCACTGATGACCTGACATGGACCCAGCACACACAAGCTCAGGTATGGAAGGCAAGACAGCGCCTTTATCACCTAAAGTGGCTGAGGAAATTCAAGGTCTTGCCAATCATTTTGAACACAGAGATGCACATCATGGTTCAAGAATAGCTCAGTCCAAGATCACAAAGCCCTGCAGCGAGTGATTCATTCAGGAGAGTGCATCTTAAGGTCAGCACTGCAGGACATCTACACCAAGTGCTGCAGGACCAGAGCAATTAAAATAATTATGGACTCTACCCACCCCAGCAATAGACTATTTAGCATGCTTAACTCAGGCAAGCGGCTACACAGCCTAATGGCAAAGACAAAAGACTCCAGAGGAGCTTTTATTGTCAGGCCATCAGAATCCTGAACTCTGACATGCTAACAAACAGTCACACCTAAAACTCACTTTAACTTACTGCTCAGTCACTTTATACCTTTTGCTGTTTTTACTGTTTCAGATATTACCTTAATTTTAATCTAGTTTTAGCATAATTTAAATTAATTTAGTTAATTTTAGTTTTATTTTTATTAAACGTTTCTTAATTTTATTATTTATTCTATTGTGTGTTTGATATTGTTTTGCACAATCTTGGAGTGGGCTAGTTTTATCATTTCACTGAATGTTGTACCTGTATAACTGTGTCTGTAACAGATAAAACTCCTGAATCTTGATGTTAAGAGTGGTGCTCCATAAGGGCCAGTGCTACAGCCACTGCTGTTTTTAATGCAGTGTATATACAGTATAAATGATTTGGATAGGAATAATAATAATTAACGGGCTGGTTAAGTTTGCATGTGATGTTAAGATAGGTGGATTGGCAAATAATGTCAAATCCAGTAAATCATTACAGAGGGACTTGGACAGCATACAGGCCTGGGTAGATTTGTGGCAGATGAAGTTTAATGTCAGTAAATGAAAAATATACACAAACTGAGGTCTCAAAATCAAAAGTACACTTTACTAAAAGGATTCAGGAGTCGTAGTGGCCTCGACACTATCAACTGCCAGACGCCATTAAGAAGGCTAGCAGAATGTTAGGTTATATAGCGCCCTGGCAGGTAGAGTACAAGTCCAAGGAGGTTCTGCTCAAGCTCTATAATGCACTGGTGAGGCCTCATCTTGAGTGCTGTGTACAGTTTTGGTCTCCAGGCTATAAAAAGGACATAGTGGCACTAGAGAAGAGCAACTGGGCTCATTCTAGGGCTACAGGGGATGAATTATAAGGAAAGGTTACAATAGCTGAGCCTTTTCAGTTTTAGCAAAGGAAGATTAATAGGAGACATGACTGAAGTGTTTAAAATTATGAAGGGAATTAATACAGTGGATTGAAACTGTTATGATAAAATTAGTTCATCCACAACATAGGAACACAGTTGTATACTTGTTAAGGGTAAATTTTGCACAAATATTAGGAAGTGTTTCTTTACACCGAGGACCACAGACACATGGAATAAACTACCAAGTAGTGCAGAGGACTAAAATACTAGCTCATGCTGCAAGGAGATCGCTTCTGAGCCAGATTCTGCGCTTTCACAGCTGACCACCAACAATTCACCACAGTGCAAATCTCAACACTGAGATGCTTCATGGTGTAAGTTGTGGCCTGTAGGGGGCGCTCCTGCTCCCCAAACCCGACACAACACAGATGCAGACACAAGTTCCAGAACAGCACAGGCTTATATTCCGCTATGGGAGCCTCTTTCCTTCATCTACCACCTGCACAGCCAACACAGTACAAATAAACACAATAAAGCATACAGCAACAGCACTTTGTCTTTTCTGTCTTTCTCTCAATTCTTCTTTCTGCTTTATCCTCCACTTCACGCTTCATCTTCTCCATTTTTTTTGTCCTGTACCCAGGAGTTCTTCTGGTAGCCTGTTAGTGAAGTCCAGAAGCACAAAGTGACAATGTAGGGCTCTGCAGTCCCTCAAGCACCCTCTGGTGGCACCCACAGAACCCAACGGGGCTGTGCTGAACTCCAACTCCCGTGAAGTCCTGTGGGAATCGGAGGCACCGCTAAAATCCAGGGGGCTACCATCTAGCATTCCAGGGAAGATAATGTCCTGTGTATATTCTCTCCCTTGTTCCTTCCATTAGGTTGACATCCCATCCTGAAAGGGCTGACTTCCTCTACATGGAAGTGTCGACGCTAGCCCATCCAAGGCTATGACCTATGACATATAAACAAGAAAGTGAAAGGGAGATGCTGCGGCAATAGCATCTCTTGGCATCTACCTGCACCTTATAAGGGCAGAACCTCCAGCTGTGTCCAGGCTTCTGAAACTCACAGCATTGCCTGCTCCCTCCTGGCACCCACAACCTGTGTGATCGGAAGCAGGATGGGAACTCCTGTGGCACCTCTCACCCAACCAAGGTCAGTTCGTTCACTTCACTCCCACAGAGAGAGGCCCTCCACAAATCCTACAAACTGTATTCAGTGGAGTGGCAATCAAGGTTTTTTCACCGATTATAAAAACATTAATAAGGAGTTCCCCTACAGGAACTTCTTAAAGTGAACTTGGGAACATTTTGAAGGGCTTTTGTCCTAGTGACTGTTGACCCAGGTCAACACACAGTGGTGAGTTTCCTGCTTTTGCCGGGATTACTTCTATTGTTTTTGAACTCTAAACCTCCAACTGGATGAGCATACAGTATTTGATATATTTAATGTAGCATTTTGGGAACTCTTTAAATTGGGATTGTGTTTTGTGTTACTTGTTTATTTGCTATTGTATATTTTTGATGTTTTCTTAATTAAATCTTTGAGGTCTAATTATTTTTTTCCATCCTGACCCAAGGCTGAATATTTATTTTTCTGAAAAACACACAACGCAATGGTTTCACACGTAAATCAACATAAAATATTTATTTATGACAAATGTTGCTGTGTTTTATGTTCCATAAGCCTCTGCACTATGTGAATGTACATACCTATTACATAGCACTAGCCAACCCGAGGCGTACCATACGCCGCATAATCAGGCCGGTTTTTTAATAATTTTTAAGCACAGGGAGAAAATTTAACATTTGAAAAATCGGTAATGTAATAAATCAGCAAGCAACATTGTAACAATGCACGGAACGAACCAACACACAATCGTCCGTGCAGTGTAGCGAGGTGGGAGGGGGGTGTGTACAAAGTGCAGGAGCATCTAAAAAGACGCATGTTTGTCGCGGATGCGAATTGCTGTATGTAGCGTGTACAACACTATGCTATGCTGCACGCGGTCGTGGGTCGTAACCGAAAACTCGTTTTTAAAGAATGCTCACTTCATTGTGTTTTAACCTCAGTTGTAAAGGAATGTTTTAATGATCTCATGGGATACCCCTAGCAAACAGTTTTACACGCTGCATATGGCGATTCACCTCCGCGAGAAACATGCCTCTATTAACAGTCAACGTGTGGGAGGGGGGTGTGTACAAAGGGTAGGGACGAAAACAGTGGGAGCGTATGAGTCGCACTTAGTGGCAATTCCACGGTTTGCAGCCCGAACGGCTTACCCATGCCTAGACACACGCTCATGTATAATTATTTATTGAATGGTAAACACTTCTGGAAAGACACGGTTGTCTAAAACAGGTTAGTGTGAGAATACAACAGTAAGTGAATGAAAAGATGGAACTCTGGAGAGAGCAAAATACAACACAATAGTGAACCCGCGGCATAACAAACGCCGCATAATTATTTATTGATGGTTGAACACTTCTGGAAAGACACAGGGACACCCCTCGCAAACTGTTTTACACACTGCATACAGCGAATCACATCCGTGACATGATTTTTCCTAGATGGTCCTGTTGCGTCCACCTCGCACTTGAAGCATACACACTGCCTGCTCATGTGCCCGGTCGCAAGCCGCGTCCAGCCTCGTTCAAGAAGCATACACACCGCCTGGTCATGTGTCCGCTCGCAAGAGAAACTCACGGAGAGCCGCCCACCAGCTGCCTGTGTGTGTGCCTCTGTCTGTCTCTGGCGCGGCTTTCTCTTGCGCTGCCTCTGTGTGAACCGGTCAGGCACAGAGAAGGTCAGCTGCTGACAGAGCGTCTTGACTGTTGCAGGGCCTGCATTGGTGAAGCAGGTGAGACGGCAATGAAACCGAGGCACAGGGCTTATTGTTTTTTAAAGACAGATTCTTTCATTGTGCTTTAACCTCAGTTTTAAAGGATTGTTTTAAGGATCCTATGGGATACCCCTCGCAAACCGTTTCACACGCTGCATATGGTGATTCACCTCCGCGAGAAACATGCCTCTATGAACAGTCAACGTAGCTCGGAGGTACATGACATTAAGCTGACCTGCACTGCATGTGGCCTCTACCACAGACGAACATAAATGATGCCATTTTTTCTGTGTCGTCGCGTCCGAGTTGGTGGGCGTGGACCTGCAAGTTGTCGTCGTATCCAATGGTCTTGAAGTTGGTGGGCGTGGCTCCTTCCTATGTGCGCCATAGGTGTCTCACTTGTCGGCGGCTTAGTGAATCCACGCCCCTTCCGGCGTGCTTTTTATGGTTATCTTGCCTTAGTGAATTATATATATATAGATAGTCCTACAAGGTGTGGCAATGTTCGAAACAGCCAATGGCATGCATTGCCACATTACACTGCTTATAGTATCTGCTACACAGGTGCCACTGTTTGAGGTGTCTGTTGCTGCATGCTGTGGCTGCTGTTGCTGTCAGATCATTGTCTTTGAGGGCGGCATCTGCGCAGGGACAGCTCAGCGGCCTGCAGGAATGACTGTCTTCATGCATCTGCTGCTGAAATGGTGAATAGGCGGTGACGGCGGTCATAATACAAAGCAATCTGGTTTGTACCTCTTGCCATTGTAAGTGACGGTCCTTCCAGGCAAATGTTGCCATAGGCGCATCAGTTACATGAATGCATTCAGCACTACGATCAGTTGGGGATTGATCAACTGATGCATGTTAAGATTTCCAGATCGCTTGCATCAAAATCGGAGTCTGATAAGTCAGAGTTCGATTCAGCAATAATATATACAACATCATCCATGGAGTATTTTGCTTTGAGCATTTATTTCACTCTCTCACCAAATGTCGATGACATTTTAGCCATTGTTTACTCTTTGTGAATCATGCATTTGCAGGGAATCATTGCCAAATCATCGAAGTGAACTTTCCTTCTAGCAAAGAGAGTCAAACTATAATTTTAACTGTGAATTTGGTTGATGTTTACAGCTGATTATCGCCCTCTATCCCTGGATATCGACTAAGACAATCGCCTTCAACCAGTTTTGTCGACACAAATCGATATCTGCCCTAAATGAGTTAATACATCTTATGAAATGTTAACGATAAACCGTGCTTGAGTACATTATTTATGGAGTGGGTCTGGGGTGGGTTGTTGGGAACTGTAACTGGCGCCAAAATCATATAGCACAATATCAGCTTCTTATGTTTTCTTTAAAGCTTCCTTTTGGGTGTTAGGTTAGCATTAGAATTACAATATGATGACAGTGCCAACTGTATGTTCAATAGTGTAGGCGACAACAGGGGACACAACGCTGGTCCTTCTCCTTAATTGAATTAATCTGCAGAACATATTACCAAGACAGAGTTTACACTAACACTCTGATGTGACCTGACTGCAATTTTCTCACATATCTAATACAAATTGAAACATTGATGCCACCATGCAAACCCACAGAGTGTATTTTTTAGATTGGATACAGGCCAGTTTTGTATGTCATTTCAATTCCCAATGCCCACATCTGATCCGAGTTTAAATATTCAGATTGTTTGTTCAATTAACAAAGAGGGGTTGATTACACTGTTTTTGTACGTCACGCGCCACAGTAAAAAAATATGGACATAAGCATCAGTAGGCTTTGCACCCTATGAACCAAGTTACCCAAAATATTCTATAGCATTTCAGCAATTATTTACTGCTCTGATGCTAATCTTTCTGATCATAAAATAGATCATTATGATAGCAACTGATGAGAAGAATACATAATTAAAATTATTGCAGAATTATGGTATTTGAGGGTTCCTGTAGCGTGCCTCTTTCTCTTGAACAATTTGGCTCAAAAACTAATCAGCACAACGTCATCTCATTTCCAGTTTCGTATTTTTCCATCCAGCCATTTTATCCCTAGACTTTCCTCAAGAAACTGTGACACACAGACACTGACAAACCCATCATCGAGATATCAATGTTTTCGGTATCAGGGAAAGTATTCCCTCCTCCTCCATAGACGATAGATAATTGTGAGGGGGGAGGGGCGCAAAGCAAAAAAACGTGGTGGACAAAGCATACAGCCAATGTTGCAGCAAGGAAACAACATTTTTAATGCACTAACATTCTAATTTTATTAGTCTCATTTGAAAGTTCTTCAGCCAATGGAAGTCATCAAAGCAGCTAACTATACAATAAACCAAATCTTGAACCCTGTTGAGTTTCCAAAATCTTCCCAGAATGCAAATAAAGGAAATCATGACAGAAAATGCTCAGCTACCTAGTATCACAGCCCTCCCATGCTGACTTACCATATTTAGAAAATTAACCCTGCTTCTAAAATGTAGAAAACCAAAGAGCATCAGCAGAAAAAAACTGAGAGCTGAGAGCCGTGCTTATGCCTTGCATCATATGTCACAAAGCATGCGTGGTGCATTCACGCCACAGATGTTGTATGTGAATGCATTGGCCAGACTCAGACTGTGTAGTATAAATGCCACAAACATCGCATTGAATTTCATCACTAATTCTGATTTGGAGATGGAGACCTGGTCGTGTAACTGCAGCTCAGGGTAACCAGCACATACAAATCTCTGCAGAGCAGCCTAATAGAACACATTAGTCACACACACCGAGCACTTCAAAATAATAGTAGCCTTATGTAACACATTACAATGTGCAGCTGATTTACTTTCTAGTAGATGATGATGATAAAAGGAGAAATGGAGCAGTGGGAGGAGAAGTCTTACACCAACAGAGGACCATTTGCTGCTTTAGCTTGATTACATTAGGGTTATACAAACTGGGATTGTGTGGCGTCATGTTTTAATACATGACAGACATGTCAGTACTGGGGCACAGACTGATGATCAAGCATTAAAACTGCCTGACATACAGCTGTGTCATCAAGAATTTTTAGAAGTCATGTTCTGGTAATTCTGGCTGTTAATAATGACATTCAAATCTTCCCTCAAAAGCCTTTGCTGCTTAAGTCCTCAGGGTGAGAATCCTGAGCACTAATTCATTCCAGAGGATTACAGATCGTATCTTGAATTCAATAGAAGGTAAGTCGCTCATTTTTGGGACGGCCTTTAAGATGACTGTGAGGCGGGGGTCATACTTTGCCTCAGCGTGTTGCTCTGGATGCTCCAGCCATGCTAATGCAGTATTAAAGGGAGACAGGAGCGTGAAATGACTTGCTAGAGCAGCTGTTCCTTGTTTTTATTGGGCAGCGCAATTTGTTCCCTGATACAACAGACAATGAAACAACATCAGCAGCAGAATATGCCATAAACTGTCTAAGTGCAAGACTTTTTGGTAGCATTTGAAAGTTGTCATGCTACATTAAATCCTGCTGCTGCTCGGCCTGAACAGGGCTTTAACCAGCATTCGTAAATAATGAAACATAAAGGGCTCTGCATGCTTTATTGGAAAGATAAAACACAAGCACACAGCTGCAGAAGCTCTAGGGCCTGACAATATAATATTCTGAAACCTACTTGATCCAGTTTCGGATTGATGGGGACTGAAGCCTATCCCAGAAAAATTTGGAGCAAGGCAGGAAACATCCTTGGATGGGGTGCCAGTCCAACACAAGCTACACTATTTAAGGTCACCAGTTCACCTCACCTGTACATCTCTGGGATTTTAGAAATCCACAAGCACGGCAAGACTATGCAAACTTTACATAGACAACGGCCAGGATTCAGACCCCAGACACTGAATTCCCATCATAACAAGCTTGATGATTCCAAAAATCTTACTATCATGATGGCACCGTGATTAGCGGGGTAAGAGAGGAAATTGCACTGGGGCTAGTGGGGTCTAATGGGCCTCTCTGTGACTACAATGGCTGTTGTTTTGTAATGTGTAATTATTTAAATGCTTGCTTACATAACAGGATTGAAAAGGTTAATGGTAGTATCATTCCCACAACTCAATAAAGCTTAATTATGACCATTCTCCTTTTTTGTCACTTACAGTATATCGTACACTTGATGGATCTCAATGTTGGTGGTCAATAAATTGGATTTAATTTAATTTTACACGAGTAGACACCTTCTAGTTACACCACTGGGTAACCCCATATAAGTGAGTGTGAGTGTACCTTCCGTTGGACAAGCATCCCATCCCAGCCAGGATGCCAGAGTAGGTTCTCGTTTCCATGACCTTGAACTGGATTAAGTGGGTTTGATAATGGATTAAAGTGGTGAGTGTACTGGCACAATAAGTGCTGTCATCACATTATCATGGTGGGTGCTATATGTTGGTGGTATTTGAAGTGTTTCCCCTATGTCTATGTAAAGTGTTTTGAGTAGTAACAAAAATACTATATAAATGTAATTTATTATTATTATTATTACAACATTACTGAACAAATTGAAATAAGGGTAATACTAAAAACAGAGAACAATAATGATGCAGGTTTGGACAGAAAAACAACACAGAAAAAGTAAAGGTAGCAGAGGATGTAAGAACGTTTCATAACCTAAAAGAATACTCCACTCAAAAATAACATTTTTAATATGTCACCAACCCCATGTAGTCTATAGTAAAGGCTGAGGAAAAATTTTAACATCATGTTTTTATGCAGAATGGAGACAGCAAACTTTACTAATAAGAGTTTGATGGAAAACAATGCTGGGTAACAGTTAATAATATCAAGAACTACTGCTAATGTAGAATTTACATGTCTGTATAGTCTGTTTTGTACTATTATACTATTTAATATTATCTTCTTTATTTTCTTATTGTTTGTATGTATTTCCTATAACTTCTCCCTGGCAAATGTGGCAAATAAGAATTTTACTATGATACTGCAGTTTATGTAACAAGAAAGAAAGAAAGAAAGAAAGAAATCCATTTATTCCATCCTTAACTTGTGTCATATAATTTCTTTACTAAAATATTGTTAAATAAACCACCTTCTCATGAACGAAATTTGAATGCACTCATAAGTGAGACTGCATTTGAATTAACCTGCCTCCAGTTGTTACATTTACAGTGGATTTAGAAAGTAGTCAGACCCAATGGCCTTTATTGTGCTCAGATATTTCTTGAAATACAAAACAAACACTTTAAAGGGGAACGTGATCCATTCTGATAAGTCAGGTCAGGTCAAGTCAGGTTGGGGAGCATGCACTGGTACAGCATGTTGCCACACCCACCACACAACAAAACACCTTGGGATCCTGGTTGGGCTGGCAACCCCCCAGGCAGACACATGGTCCAGTCCCCATCCCCAAAAGAAATGACCATCTATCTCCTGCAGCCAGGTGTTATGTGGACATCCCCTTGACCTGGTCTAGCCGCTCAGGTCTTCAACAATGAAGATCACACACAATGCAAATCTCAGCATCTTTAACTCTGCCACCTCCTGTTCTGTCTTCTGTGTTTTTGTCAGTGCCACCGTCTCCAACCCATATAACATAGCTGGTCTCACTACCAACCTGTAGACCTTCCCTTTCACTCTTGCTGATACCCGTCTGTCACAAATTACTCCGGACACTCTTCTCCACCCATTCCATCCTCCCTGCACTCTCTTTTCACCTCTCTTCCACAATACCCATTACTCTGTACTGTTGATCCCAGGTATTTAAACTCATCCACCTTCGCCAACTCTACTCCTTGCATCCTCACCATTTCACTGACCTCCTACTCATTCACACACATGTATTCTGTCTTGTTCCTACTGACCTTTATTCCTCTCACTCTCTAGAGCATATCTCCACCTCTTCAGGGTCTCCTCAACCTGCTCACTACTATCGCTACAGATCACAATGTCATACCCCTTGTTACCCACTGGAATGGAAGCCCATTCTAAGAGTTATTTTTAGTCACTTCTACCATTGGTAAATACAAATACATTTTTGTGTTTAATTCATTAAAGCAATCTGAAATTGCTAAACGGAAAGAAAAAAAAAAGAAAACTTTTAAGCAAGCCCGATCGTACTTGTTTTTATGCGAGTGCCTGCAAGGAACGCAGCAGAATTAGTCCTTGAACGGCTAGGGGAGCTTTTTCTTTTTCCTTAAGTTCAGCTTTAATTGTTTACCAGGGGGTAGACATAATTAAGCAACAGAATTTCAAAGATGCAAAGAGGGAGCTTTTAAAAATGCTAATGCAGTGAAACCTGGGCTAAAGACTGTTGGCAAAACGGAAGCTTGTGTCTGTAGAGGCCACTCACAAGGACTGCCTTGTTTATAAACTGATGCCGTGTTAAATTACCTGGATTAAGAGTCCAGCTGTCTATAAAGACCACATATAGAAGGCTCCCCCGGGATGTTATTAGAAATATGCTGAAGTGCGGCAAAGGAAAACGAAAACTCAGCTTTATTGGGTGATACCAGCTTAAAAAAAAAGGGCCAAGTTATTTGCACACTCATCAAAGGCCATGGCTTTGACAAAATTAAATGTATGCAATGGTGTCGATCTATAATTATTATGCATGGAATAGCTCTTTCACGGGTATTGGCAGAGTGGCATCGGCATCCACGATGAGTTGGGAGTTGAGTAATAACTGGCGGCAAGCCAGATACGCTCAGTAGTGGGGAGCAGTCCCTAGAGTTTATAATGATTAAATGTGCCCGTAGGCACTTGTGGGGAGGTGGTGGTGGTGGCGGGGGAGGAGAGGGTCATGTTTACAGACCACCATGGAGGTGTACTGTTTCACTGGGGGAGGTGTGCCAGAAGGCTTCCCTCTGTCATGAATTAAAAAAATCATTTTAAAAGAGTCATCGCCTATACTGGAGGATTTATTTCCATTTATTTTGTGATGCTACCTGGTGTTAGCGGTAGGCTTCAACACTGCTGTTAGCCAATCTTTCATTTCTAAAACTAAATCGCCAGCTTCAGTGTGCAGAAGTTGACCTTTGACTGTCAGTGATGGGTTAGACGTTACTGTGCTCAAGGGTTAGTTCTGGCATTTCTGAGGCCTTCCTTAAGACAGGTGGTCATTGGTGGACTGAATCTAACCACTTCACAAGCCAGGAGCATTGGCATATCAGGTGTGTGAATGACAGGTGGTGTGTCTTCATTAGCTTAGGGTTGGGTGGAGGTGCCTGGTGAGCTGTCTTTTGATGGGCTTAGCTGCTTTATAAAATCAGACCTATTTTAAGAGGGTTTGTTAAATCTCAATATTTGCCATATTGTTCTGAGCCACATGCTTCCTTTGTCTTAATACATGTGCCTTTAAAATGGACTTCCCTGCACCTGCCCTGAGGTCAGGTTAAGTAGACCGATTTAGTAGACTAAATTTGTTTGTATCAGGAAAGTACAAAAAACCAGAAAACATTGTTACACAGATCCAATAGATAAACAAAGTCACAGAATTTCACCACCAATCTTATCACATAAATACACACTCAAGATTATTACAATGAATAATAATTATTTTCAACAGTACACAAAACAGTAATACAGAATTTAACTTTTAGCAGCATCCATATAGAATTTAAAATAGCTCTAGGAATAAAAGAGTTCTTAAACATGTTGCTCTTTGCCTTTGAAAACCTAATTCACCAGCTTGATGGTAGCAGCTGGAATTTAGAGCAAAGAGGATGGCTACTGTCTGATTGAACTGAGTTGGCTTGCTTTCTAACCTAAATACATTTCTGTGATAGAGGTCTGCTGTGAACCAATAATTTTGCTTACCTTAATTTTTATAATGTTGTTAAGATGATTTATATTCTTATTGTTGAGGTTGCCAAAGCAACAAATAAAAGTAAATGTAACAATGGATTCAATAGGGGACTAGTCAAAAAGTGTCATTATGGATTTGTCTACTTTAAAACAGTTCAGTTTCCTAAGAAAGAAAAGTCGTGACTGCCCCTTTTCACAAATTTTCTCTGTGCTAAGATCAAACTTTAGTTTGTTATCAATGATCGTTACCAGATATTTGTATAGCTCTACCATCTCCATGGTTTCCTTTCTAATTAAAGTTGAGACAGTGGATGGTGGGGAACACCTGAAATCTACAACCATATCTTTTGTCTTAGAAACATTTAGTCATAACTTGGAGTGATCACACCACTGTACAAACTCATCAACAATAAGTCCATGGCTGTCTTCCTTATCTTGTAAAAGACTCTCAATGACAAAGTCATCTGCAAATGTCAGGTTATGTCTATCCTTGTGTGAATGCTTGCAGTCATTTGTATATAAGAAAAGCAAAAGAGGAGACAGGCAGCACCCTTGTGGAACACCGGCAGATGTTCTTAGGCTATCAGAGAAACAGCCATTGACACTAATTCTTTGTGTTTTGTTTGTTTCAAAGACCAGAATCCACCCCACCAAGTTAGGGTCCAAAAAGAATTGATCCATCAGTTTGTCAACTAAAAGGTGGGTCTGAAATGTGCTTAAACCTGATGAAAAGTCCATGAGAAGGAATCTTGTGTGGATTTTTGGATTCTTCCAAGGGCTGTGGCATCCTCCACATCCCTCTTTGCTCTGTGTGCAGATTGTTAAGGGTGCAGATCAGCCACAGTTTAGTTAAGTAGTTGTCTCTTAACTAACTTCTCAAAGAATTTCATGATATGTGAGGTTAGCGCTGCTGGTCTAATGTCATTTAATGCTTTGTTAGGTTGGTATGTGACACTAATCATGTCTGGCATGACCAGGTTTGTATGTATTTTCTATGCCTCAGCAAAAAAGTAAACATTTTAATTAAAATGATTAGGAGATTTTGAATGCAGAAAAAGCATTCAATATGGTTGAATTGAATTACCTGTTCACCACATTGCACAAATTTGGGTTTAGCCCTAACATTAGTGCATGGGTCAAATTACTGTATACCAGTCCAGAAGCTTCAGTTTGTATTAACAAAGTTATTTCAGACTAATTCAAACAAAAGCGTGGCACTAGACAAGTATACCCCATCACCAGTGCTTTTTGCAATCGCCATTGAACCATTCGCTGTTCACTTTCGAAATACATTTGAGATAAAGGGAATTATCAGAGAAGGACTTGAAAAGAAGATATCACTATATGCAGATGATATGGTTATATATATATATATATATATATATATATATATATATATATATATATATATATATATATATATATATATATATATATATATATCAGACCCACAAATTTCTGTGCCTGCAGCCCTAATGGCACCAGCAGAATTTTAAAAGATATCTGGACTCAAAATTATTTGTGAATAAAAGTGTGCTTTTTTCCAGTGCATTCTCTAGCACATAACATTAGATTGCACACCATCCTTTTTATCATTACAGATCAGTTTAAATAACATGGGGTAAATATCACAAGTAAATATAAAGCTCTTTTTCAACTAAATGTTGCTGTCTGCATGGTAAAACTTAAACAAGATGTGCATAGATGGTCTACACTCCATCTTACTTTAGCAAGGAGAATTAACACTGTCAAAATGACTTTCCTTAACTTCTGTTTCAACTTCAAAACATCCCAGTATACATTAACAAATCATATTTAAGAAATTAAATTCAATCATAAACTAATTTATTTGCAATTCAAAACATCCACTCATCCAAAGGGTGCCCCTACAATGACCTAAAACAGAAGGTGGCATGGCTTACCTAACTTTCATTTTTATTACAGGGTGGCAAATATGCAAGCTATAAAAACCTGGACATTGACACAAATAGATGAATACACACAAGCTTGGTCCACAATAGAAATAAAATCCTGTAGTTCCTCTTTATATTCCTTGCTTTGTACCCTTGTTAATAAAAGTTATCAACATTATACTAACAACTCAATTGTCCTTCATTCAGTAAGAATATACAAGCAACGTAGCAACTACTGTAAGACAGAGAAGCTTTTATCTATGGCACTTCTACACCTTTTTCCATCCTCTCAAACTTACACTGTTTTTATCATGTTTGGAAAACATACAGAATTCAATTATTTAGAGATTTGTATATAGATAATGTCTTTGCATCCTACGAATATTTACACACCAAGTTTAGCTTCCCATCAACACAATTTTTCCACGATCTCCAAATTAGAAAGTTTGCCAAATAAAATCTGCCCAATTTTCCTCATCTCTCACCTTTTTCTATTCCAGAAGAAATATTGATCAGTCTTGAAGACTCAGATAGAATTTCAATAATATATCAAAACATTTTACATTCCATTCCTTCCAAATAACCCAGAGTGCAATGGGAAAAGGATCTTTTACTCAATATTTCAGAAAAGGAGTGGAATGTGCACAGAATATACTCAAGCTCCATATGTGCAAAACATTCAATTATTCAACTTGAATCTTTTATCAAGCACATCTATCTCGTTTGAAATTGTCAACAATGTTTCCAGGGCAAGATCCAACATTGCAATCAAGCTCCAACCTCACTGGACCGCATGTTCTGGGTGTGCACCAAACTAACATCATTCCTGACCAAAATCTTTTCATGCCTTTCAGACAGCTTTGGTGTCACAATCCCTCCTGATCTCCTAAAAGCTACATTTGGTGGACTCCCAGATGGGCTTAAAGTGGAGAATGACAAACTGTAATTGTTTTTACCTCACTACTAGCACAAGACTTATCTTGCTCAACTGGAAGAATCCTAACCCACCTCTTTAAGGTCAGTGGGTAATTAATTTTATGTACTATTTGTAATTGGAAAAAATCTAATTCTAACTTAGAGGATCTGTTCAAACTTTTTTAAAACCTGGCAGGATATATTCAATAACATTTTAGAATAATCATTTATATTGGGGATGCATTTAGATTGGGGAAAAGGATTCTCTTCCCTCTTTTCTACTTTACTCTGGCTGTTGTCCTTCCTCTGTTTTGTCTTGAGTGGGGGTTGAATTGAATTTAGTTTTGTTACATTTGACTTGAGTGTATGGAATGTTACTTGCTTTTAATATTTTCATTAAAAAATGAGTAGGAGATAAAAAAACAGTTTCAGAAAAAGAAGCAGGGTTTGTTAGCAAAAATTCAAAAAGATCTGTCGTCAGGCTTAAGAATGTTAATCAAAAATCGAAGACCGTAATGGCAAAAAATTTTATAATAACAAACCCTATTTTTACCCAAACTCAGCTGAATCAGGAATGCATAGAGCAACTTTTAGACAGTTTTACATTCTCTTGAGTGGTCGTTGGATTGGTCACCGTAACAGCGGCTAATGCAATCACTACAAAATGGCGGTGCTCACAAACACACAAAATGGTGTCAAGGAATATTGCTAAATGTAGGTCTTGCAGGAAAAGTGTTAGAGAAAAATAAACATCAGAACTAGATTGCTTAGACTTGACAAGCCCAGTTTAGCCATACAGAAGTCCCCAAACTGACCCACAAAAGATACCAATCACAACAGCATGAGTCTGTCTCAAATTGCAATACATACATTTTGAAAGAGTGCCACCTGCTGCCAGTTCCACATCCAGATATAAAAAGCTTAAAAAAGAATCCAACTATATACAAAGAATAATAGCTTTATTTCAAACAAACAAGAAGGGATTTATATTATATATATATATTTTTTATTTATTTATTTATCCTAAAGGGGACCATAGCTGTACACAAGACTGCTGAAACCCTAAGGGGGAACCACCTTTGTACATATGTACAACATGCTGGAAACTCAGTGTGGGACCAACGCTTGACTAAGAAGTTGGGTAAAATGTAAAACTTGTCAAGAGAAGGAACAAGATACTGACAAAACACAGAGCACCAACAGTAATTTGGTTCCACTTGAATCACTGATTAAGGTTACCTTTTGAGGTTAAATGAGAGTGTGATAAGTCAGAATGCACCTAGACACTCCTAAAGGAAGTTAAAACCCTGATACCATCAAAACTTAGAAACACCTCTGCTCTTACTAAGAGTAATCTGTACAGAAGCTGAGGTGATTCACTTGGAGGAGCACCCTGGAGTAGGAAGAAGAGAAGGAAGGCAAGGCAGTTGGGTTGGGTAAGGGAAGGCTGGGAGTTAGGGACGATCTGGTTAATTTGGTGTTCACTTTTTGATGGGCCAGGCCACTTATAGTCCAGTATAGTTCAATTAGTAGAATGTAGGAAGACACTGATTGGCACAGACCTTGTTATTAGACACAGAGTGTCACCATCCTTATTATTTTGTAATACCTTATGTGTTTTATTTACCTTTCTTTATACTGCATACTTAAAATTGCTTGATAAAATAAGTTTCTTATTACCTATTTGAACTACCTTTGTGTTAGTCCAGTCAAGTGTGCCCCCTTTCTGCCATAATATGCCCATCTTGATTCCCTTGGAAAATTCCTTTTAACTTAAATATTCTCAGGGAATCTACTTCCAGCACTGAGGATACCTATCATGTGCAGTTTCTGTTGTCCCCTTCTCTTACCACCTAAATGTCCTCAAAACCTTTGACAACCCCTCATATATATACACAAGTACATTTGTACATATGTTTAACCCCTTCAGTGCCTCAGTCCTTTCTTTTATAAATTACAGCAGGCAGTAAAGAAAAGCAGGTTCCTTTTCAACATTAACCAGCCAGTAATCACTCACAGAAGCTTTTCTTATCATCAGCAGCGAGGCGGCCCTTTCAACACAATAACTGTGTTCAGTGTTGCAGCTTCCTTCTCTAATTGTGGGAACTTAAATGTGAACACTTTGTGAAGCACCTGTTCGGAAATTACTTCGAACAGATAATTTCTGTTGGCATTTTGTGAAGAACACAGAGAATGGGGGCTTTTTACTCTTGTGCATATTTCAGCACATGCAGTACATATGGTGAAAGGTTCCTTATCAAAAGAATGGAATAAAAATTCAAAGACGCAGAATGTAAGAGCAAGAAATGAGGTTTTTTTTTTTTTTAATCTGCACTGTATGCTGCTGACACATTAAAACAAATAAGAGCAAGCTACACACAATTAATTCTTTCGAGTCTATCAAGATATAGTTTCATTGTGCAATACAGAAAGGGCTACTTTTGATTATTTTTCACTAAATTGCAGAGCGGGCTGACAAGCATGGCTAATCCATACACATTTGTGCCTCGGAGGGAGAGAAGTAGAAAAATATTGATCCTGCAAACACTGGGCCTAATCAGTCCATGGGGGGAGGAATTTCAAGTGCTTGCAAGGTGTTTACAAATGAAAGGCTGACTACTAAAAAATGGGGAGAAAGCAAAGGACAAAAAAAAAATCCCATTGTCGGTTATTAGAAGGCAATCTAGTTAAACATGCACAGATATCGAGCTTTGCAACAGAGCAGAACAAATTCCGGGATTATTGCTCAATGTGGTTTATTTTGCTCCATTTACACATTAAAATAATTATTCGGTAAGAAGATTGCAGCGTCTCTAAGACACTATCCAGCTTTTGCAGAGCCGTTTGCACTTTGTTTAATTGTCTCATGCTCACCGGGTACGACAAACATCGCTAAATCCTATCAAGGTGTTACAAGTTCATCGCAAAAATGTGTCTGCTCCTGGAATTCAGAGGACAAATCCCTTTTTTTAATGCACACTAGAAGTTCACTCCTTTTCAAGAAATGGCTTGTTTATTCACCACAACTCTGGCACTAGTCAGCATTCCCCGCTCTCTAATAACACCATGTGTATTTGAGGCCCTCCAGCAAATGCGTGCACCTGCTAGCCCACCCCAGAATTTTGAAGCCAGCGGTGACAATCTGTTCTTTGTTTACTGTCCTCATCAATCAGTTTTCTTAATCTGTTTTATTCCATTTAGTGCCTTGGGAAGTCTTTAGTGTGCCCAGATAGTAAAGAGTGGAAGGAATGACCTTCTTTTTTGAAAGAGATGCTAGTCTGCTACAGACAGATATACGGGATTCTGGACGTAAATGGTGTGAATACTTACCCCTAAAGAGTATCTCTGGGTATTTAGAGAATGCAAATCATGGAGAAAGTATCTTGGGTTATACAGTAGCTGTTATGAGCACATGTGAAGGAATAGGAGTTCAGAAATTAGTTTTAATTGATGGACCATAACCAGAAGAAAACAGACATTGTTTAAATATAAAACACAAATTTGAAGTATCAGGGCAGGCAAGAAATTCAAATACCAGAAGAGACAACTAAACTGATAAACCAAAATCAAAAGTGTAATACTGCAGCCAGAAGTCCTAATACAATGTTCAGTTTCTTTCTATTATGTAATATGACCACAAATTTGTTTATAGAAAATGCCTAAAACTAATATACCAACTGCTATAAACCACTATCTTAAATAGGGACAGTGTGATCACATCATACAGTTAAAGACCAGGGGCCTCATGTATAACGCCGTGCGTAAAACTCGCACTATAACATGCGGTAAACACAAAAGCCGAAATGTGCTTACGCACAGAAAAATCCAGATGCAGGAATCTGTGTGTACTCCAACTTCCACGTTCTTCCGCTACATAAATCTCGATCAGCGTGAAAAGTAACGCTCGTGCACGCGCTTTATGTAATGCCCCAACTCCTCCCAGAATTACGCCTCTTTGAATATGCAAATGAATATAAATCGCTCTTAAGCTCAGCCACCTGTGAAAAGACAATGGGAAAAGCACGGGAGAAAATATAAGAATTTCAGCGAATACCAAGTGGAGGCAAAGGAAAAACATACTATTTGTTCAAATAAACCGTGGTATAATCAACAAAAGGAAGTTGATCGAGTGACATAGCGTGTTGGAGAAACTTGAAAGCTCGCATTCACAAAATCGCACAGTGCCGGAAATAAAAAAGAAATCACATATCAAAGTCGCCATGAAAAGGCGAGTCGTAAACCACTGTCTGAGTGTCATATGAAAGCTTATTAGGGTACAGAGAAAAAAAGGCACACAGTGGTGAAAAAGCACAAAATGTCAACTTCAATCTAGACATTTCCACTTTAATCACGTAGTTTATTTTGTCATTAAAGTACAACATCATAAACTTCATCTTAAAATCGTTTAATTAACCAGTTTCTCAAATACATTTGTAATTAAAGTAGCACGTTAAATGCTTTGTTTTGTATTTAATATTCTATGTGTGTGAATCTTCTACTTGCTTCTTAAACCGGCTCTCTTCCTCCAACTGGACACAGAATCCATTACATTCGTGATATTACATCTCTCTGAATAAATTTAAATACTGAGACATATACGTGATATCATTTTTATGATGATAGGAGTTAAAGCACGTTATTAAACATGAGTTTCACGGCGCAGTGATTGTGTGCGACCTTCGACGAAATAATTTATTGCAGCAGTACTCAGGGGCGGCTCTAGGCTTGTGGTGGGACTGGGCAGAGGAAGAATCAGTGGCTCCTTCGCCCGCCAATGTCAGTAAGGTTGCTTATGTATGGTGGATGGCCACGTCCGTTGCAGACACTGCATACCTGCCTCATGCTCATGACACAAGCATTTAACTTTTGCCGAAATTTGTCGCTGCGTTTTTAGCTGTGTTGTTATTTTCTCTTTCTGTTTTATATTCAATATATATTGGCGTAGCCGCCACTGCAGTCCTTGCTTTTCTTTCCCCAAATACCCAATCACCACACAATCAGCTCTGTAATAGAAGTTAAGCCATCTGTAAGCTTAGAGCGGCGATTCTTCAAAACATTTAAGGATTTGAAGATAATTATTCTATCCTTCACGACACTCCCAGTGAAGAATATAGATTATTCAAATGAAGTTAAAGTTTTATCTGTATAATATAATAAACATATTTTGCTGCATTTCACCTTAAAAATTATATCGTCATCATATGTAAATATGCGCTTTATAAAGTGGCTCAGGTTGTGCGATATTATAACTGTAGTGCAAGTTTACAGTGGGGTGATTGTACTTATAAGTACAAACAGTTCTACAAGGAGCAATTGATTAAGTGCATTTAAAGTTCTTGGGATGAAACTGTTTCTGAACCACGAGGTCTGTACAGGAAAGGCTTTGAAACATTTTGTTGTGGCTGAGGCAGCATATGCTTGAAGCTGCATACCAATAATTCTCTTTCCGATCAGCTGCTGCTGTGATTCTCCATTCAGATACAGTGATATAAATACTCCGAGTGGTGCAGTGAGAGTAATATGGAAAAAGATGATCCGCTGTGGCAACTCCTAACGGGAGGAGCTGAAAGAAGAAGAAGAAGAAGAAGAAGGTGCAGTGAGAGTAACAACGCTAAAGCAGTTATGGTATTTGGAATACTATGGCTATTCCCTGGACCATTATATTGTTACTAGATAATTTCAATCAGATGCATTACACTAATAAACAATATGCGGTTAGTTTCAGTGTATTTATAAAGCCGCATCAGGAAAATAAGGTGTAACCACACAGGAACAGCAGCACTGCTTTGACGCTGGGTGCCGCCAGTCTGCAAAACCGAGCGAAGAACTTGTGTATGACAAGGTATGAGGTACCGTGGAAAAGTGCGTGGCTTTACGCCAAGTGTAAGTTTTATACATCATGATTTGAACGTGGAAAAGTTCTTACGCAACATTTCTGTGCGTACGCACCATTTATACATGAGCCCCCATGTGATTAGCCATAGGGTTGCTGCTAAAAACAAAATTGCAATGCTTACCAAACAACACAGAAATTAGTGGCCTACACATGAAAAAACAACCACAAGTGGTACTGTGCAATTACGGCAGCTATAATACAAATTAATGACAATAGCAATGCCACCATACAACCCATTAGAAAAAGCCAACAGGCATCTGTGATGGACTTACCTGAGTCCTGCTTCCTGTCTTGTGTTTGACATTGGTGCGATAGACTCCAGCCTCTTGTGACCCTAAAGTAGATTGAGGGAGTTAGAAAACTAGTGGACTTTTCATAGAAAGTGCTACATAAAACTGTTAGGAACTGCTTTCTAAATATCAAGGAAACATTTTTACATGGAAAATAGTATAAAATAATTGATAATTGTAGACGTGTTTCCATGATAGAGCAAAGAAACAGAATGATGCAACTTAAGGATGCAATAGAGCACAAAACAGTACAATCGATTATTTTCTTTATAATCATGATTAACAAGAGAATCTAGTCGTATTCCATTTGAAAACCAAAGACTTTAAAAAGATTAGCAAATTTACAATGACAAATTTTAAAATATATTTCAGAACAGAAAGTAAGCAATGGAGTCCTCCTTTTTATAATGTATTATTGGTTTTACCTGATATGTTGCGAATGAAACCTGGAAATTGGAAAGCCATTTCAGGATATCTCAAAAGAGAGAGGAGGTAATTTCAAGGCATTTTCAACTCAGATCTGTATGTCTTTATTGCAGTAAGCAATTTTCAGATATCTAGAAATGCACAGCAAACACTGTTTTGCAAAATACTAAACAATGGTCCTAGGCCCTGAATTAAATAAGTGGGTTAGCTAATGAATAACTGGATGAAATGGACTGAATATTATTTATCCAAACATATGTTCATTCTCTGAACAAGTTTGTAGAAATTTTTAACATGTTTTATGCTAAATTAAAATAACAAAGTTTCTGATATAGCAGGTCTACAGTGACCAATGGTGGACGACAGCAAACAATATCAAAAAGTCAATTAAAAAATATCATATGACTCATATGATGTTACATAATCTACATGTCCAGTCATCCAGTCATATACTCACAACGTCCCAAACACATGCATTTGTACTAAAATATTTCAGACGCAAATAAGTAGATAAATTGAAGACCTATCACCCTGCATTATTTATTGGTCAGGAGCCCTTCCTATTTTGTGACACAAGTAATGTGAGATTTTTCTTCAAAGACTTTTTGATATCATTTGCTGTTGTCCAATGTTGGTCACCTTAGACCACCTTATATCATAAATATTGTTATCTCAGTGATTAAAATTTTTTCTAGGCCATCATTATCAGTTAAAAGGGCAGAGTAACATATAAAAAAATAGTTTTGGTGATGTAAGCCTATAGCAGTAGCACTTGGTATAAGGCAGTGTTTCTCAAATAGTGGGGCTCCGTCAAGGGGGGCGCGTTTGTCCTTGGGGAACATGCTTTTTTATTTTTATTTTAAATTTTTTTTGAATTTAGAATGCACTTTAAATCTTTTCTGTTACATTTAATAAAGCTATTCTTTGTTGTAAATTGGTCCATATTTCTTTCTTTTTTTATTCTCTTATACGTTAATAAGGATACAGTGTTATGCAGAGGTGTACTTATAACAATTTTATAGACAAATGATACTATTTATAGTGGCGCGGGGGGCGCGAGATGTTTTCTTCTTCCTAGGGGGGGCATGACAGAAAATAATTGAGAAGCACTGGTATAAGGCAAGAATTAGTCCTAGATAGGGTACAGCACACACTCATAGTCACCGTCACTCACTCAGGGACAAATTACAGTTGCCGACCAAAAACATCTACAGTATGCATGTTAGTGATAAAGGAGATCATACAACCTCCACAAATACACCGACTGGGATAACATTAAATTTAATTCAGTCTCCTCACTTTTGTGATAGCTTTGTTTGGGTTGGCCGTCACAGTGGTGATGTATTTCAAAGAAATATCAGGCGTGCTAATTGACAATATTCTGGACATAGTTAATTCGTCATTAGATACGGGGGTCTTTCCAGACTGTCTTAAGACTGCTGTAGTTAAACCCCTGCTCAAGAAAAATAATCTTGACCCCTCTGCCTTTGAAAATTTTAGACCCATCTCTAACCTGCCCTTCTTAAGTAAAATTCTAGACAAGGCAGTCATTATGCAGTTAAATGACCACCTCAATAAACATGCCATTCTTGATACATTTCAGTCAGGCTTCAGAACAAATCACAGAACAGAAACTGCACTCGTTAAAGTAGTAAATGACTTGCGGGTAAATGCAGACAGAGGCCATTTATCTGTTCTCATCCTCTTAGATCTGAGTGCTGCATTTGACACCATTGATCATAATATTCTTAGAAATCGCCTTAGTCAATGGGTGGGCCTCTCTGGCAGTGTCTTAAATTGGTTTGAATCCTACCTGGCAGGGAGAAAATTCTTTGTGAGTTGTGGTAATCACATCTCAAAGACACATGATATCCGATATGGTGTTCCACAAGGCTCTATCCTGGGTCAGCTGCTTTTCTCAATCTACATGCTTCCGTTAGGTCAGATTATCTCAGGTTACAACGCGAGTTACCACAGCTATGCTGATGACACACAGCTGTACTTATCTATAGCACCTGATGACTTCGACTCTCTCGATTTACTAACACAATGTCTTACTGGTATTTCTGAATGTATGAATAGTAATTTTCTCAAACTAAATAAAGAGAAAACTGAAATTTTAGTAATTGGCAATAACGGATTCAATGAGGTTATCAGAAATAAACTTGATGCACTAGGTTTAAAAGTTAAGACGGAAGTAAAAAATTTAGGGGTAACCGTTGACTGTAATCTGAATTTTAAATCGCATATTCATCAGACCACTAGGACAGCATTTTTTCACTTAAGAAACATAGCTAAAGTTAGACCTCTTATATCATTGAAAGATGCGGAGAAATTAATTCACGCTTTTGTTTTCAGTAGACTAGATTACTGTAACGCACTCCTCTCAGGACTACCCAAAAAAGACATAAATCATTTGCAGAATGCAGCTGCAAGAATCCTAACTGGGAAAAGAAAATCCGAACACATTTCTTCAGTTTTGATGTCACTACACTGGTTACCTGTGTCATTCAGGATTGACTTTAAAATACTGCTTATGGTTTATAAAGCCTTAAATAATCTCGCTCCATCTTATATATCGGAATACCTGACACGTTATATTCCAATTCATAACCTTAGATCTTCAAATGAGTGTCTCCTTAGAATTCCAAAAGCTAAACTTAAAAGAAGTGGTGAGGCGGCCTTCTGCTGTTATGCACCTAAAATCTGGAATAGCCTGCCAATAGGAATTCGCCAGGCAAATACAGTAGAGCACTTTAAAACACTGCTGAAAACACATTACTTTAACATGGCCTTTCTATAACTTCACTTTAACTTAATACTGATACTCTGTATGTTCAATTCATCACAATAACTATTCATAGTGGCTCCAAAATCCGCACTGACCCCAACTCTCTCTTCTGTTTCTTTTTCCGGTTTCTTTGTGGTGGTGGCCTGCGCCACCACCACCCACTCAAAGCATCATGATGCACCAACATTGATGGACTGAAAGCCAGAAGTCTACGTGACCATCATCATCAGGTCCTTCCATAAAAACCCTAAATACAAAGAGGACCGTTTGACTTATGTTAGGTAGATTGCCCAGAGGGGACTGGGCGGTCTCTTGGTCTGGAACCCCTACAGATTTTATTTTTTTCTCCAGCCTTTGGAGTTTTTTTTGTTTTTTCTGTCCACCCTGGCCATCGGACCTTACTCTTATTCTATGTTAATTAATGTTGACTTATGTTTATCTTTTATTGTGTCTTCTATTTTTCTATTCATTTTGTAAAGCACTTTGAGCTACATTTTTTGTATGAATATGTGCTATATAAATAAATGTTGA
Source organism: Polypterus senegalus (assembly GCF_016835505.1). Classification (NCBI taxonomy): domain Eukaryota; kingdom Metazoa; phylum Chordata; class Cladistia; order Polypteriformes; family Polypteridae; genus Polypterus; species Polypterus senegalus. Next base: position 107,268,695 of record NC_053163.1, on the reverse strand, counting down.
TTGATTGATTGATTGACCTTGAACAGTCAGTTCCTTAAGTTTTTTAGGAGTAAACATGGCATTCCACTCTTCCTTTGCAACAAATAAGAGCAGCAAGCAATGATCAGCTTTTTATGGGCTTGAGGTGTACCAGGGGTCGAAATACATAGAAGGCATTCTGCACAATATGGAGACAGTGCTTTACCATGGCAGAGTGTTTACAAATAGGTTAAGAAGTTTAAAAATGGTGTCAGGGATGGCAGGGGCCATGACCCGGCCGGGATGCCAGGAGGGACCGGAAGAGGGTCAGAGCCCTGCCTGGATCACGTGGGGTTTGCCTTCCGGGTTGCTTTGGGGGCCACGGTTCAAGTGCATGGAAGCCCTTCCCTGTAGGGGCCCGTGGTCACCGCCAGGAGGCACCCCGATGTCTTGGAGACTTGTTGCCCCAGCACTTCCGCCACACCAGGAAGTGCTGGGGGGAAGACCTTTGGTGTTACCCGGAGGGCTGTCAGGAGGACAGCCGGCACTTCCGCCACGCTGGAGGAATGCCGGGAACACCTGCTGCTCATCCGGGCACTCTATAAAAGGGGCCGTCCTTCATACATTCGAGGCTGGAGTCGGGTGGAAGTAGAACAAGGCAGGAGCAGAGAGGATGAAGGCGGCCCGAAGCAAGGCATCGTGAGGCCAGGACTTTGGGAAGGGGTTTGTGCACTTGTGTGGGTCTGTGTGACCAAAGGACTGGGGTCTTTGTGACCAAACAATTGTATATAGTGTAAATAAACGTGTGGTGGTTTGTGCAAAACAAGATGTCTGCCTGTCTGTGCCCGGGTGCCGTTGACAATGGTTAGGCAAGTGTTAAACCCAAAGAAGGAACGGGACATCTATCCACTAACAACGACAACATTTTACAGATCCATACCATGATTCTGAAAAACTGATGAGGACTTTGGCTCTTGTTACACCATTACACCAATAAAAAGGTGGATCACTCTTACCTACTTTGGTGCAAATGAGAAGTGAAGTAGCCATGTTTATGTCTAGGAAACGACAAGAGAAACTGACTTATCAAGTTTGAAACTTTACCACAGTGACCACAGACATACTATATTTCCACATGTGTGGAGGGAATGCAGTACAGTAAATTAAAAAAAATATATTTATGTGAATAATTGTGGACTACTGTTCAATGGTGAAATTCTCCAATGTGTTTTTGCAGCAAATATGCTATTTTCGCCGGCATCTTTGTTCACCAAATATATTTCTTCAATTTTTCTATACAGTTGGCTTTAGCAAACATTTTTTTCCCAGCACCCCATGATGCTTTACAAAGCTAGTGTGACATCACAGAGCTGTTGCAGCCATGTGTACAACTTTCAGGGATGGCCACTGTAAGATTGTTCCTAACCTGCTTTAGTCATGTGTCCATCCTGCATCCATTTAAAAAAAAAAAAAACTTGCAGTATTTTCATTTGAACCTAATGAGTCTTGCCACTGGTTATATAACACTGATCCCTGTGATCTCCCTCCACACAGCACCACATGGCTAATTTGCATACACAGTTAGCCATGGGCCCTGCTACAATCTCAAAACAAGTCTTACAGGAGCCTCCCTCCCTCGAATCTGAATGAGACCCAGTGAAGCAATAATAATAACAGAAGATTTATTACTATTTACAAGGTGTTTTTCTTCTTTGTAGAAGAAAAAAGTGCAGAGCATATGCATAAGATAGAGCAAAAATGAAATTGAAGCTCCAGCCACATCAGAAGGCACCACTTCAAGCAATGGAACGAGCCCATCTCACCCCACTGCTTTGTTAATTGGCCCATGGGTGGCCTAAGATTGAACTTTTGAATGCAATGATCTTTAGTTTGTGACCATTTGTTGTATTTTGTTTGTGATATCCTTTCCATCTGCGTCCTTTGTTGTTTGAGGCACAGTGGTGGTGTAATGGTTAGTTCCAGCAGCACATATAACATTTTTAGCCGCAATAATTTTTCCAATATATTTGATAGATGCTTCTCTAGCCTTCAATCACAATTAAAGGACATTATTTCACCATTATAATTTCAAAATTTAGTCAGCTCCTCCTTCCCAATTGATTTCAATGCATTTTAAAGTCTTCAGCGAAGTTCCTGAATATTTCAATGATTTCGCCGAACTCAAAGTGAATCAAATTCCTTCAGTCCACTTATCACTATTATTGACCTATCCTCTTATGCAGGGTGGGAAAAAAGTGGTTTTACAGTTGTGAGTAGAAAAGGCCAGAAATTTGAGCTTTTACGAGCTTGTAGCTAATTGCACTTTGCCATTGTGACATTCTTTTGAGTTGAAAAAGTTAATAAAGCTATTGAGTTAATAAAGTGCTTGTAATAATCATAGTCTGCATGTCATTTTCCATATGGAAAACTGTAAACCTACTTTTGCCAACTCCTGTATATACACTGAACCCTTTGAATGGAGACTTCACAAAATTATTTTTAAAAAATCCCCGACAAGCCTTAAGGGGATGCACATATAGAACAAAAAAATAAACTAGTAAAAAAAAACCTCATTCATCAAGATCTTTGACTTATTTTTATTCAGAAAACTTAAGTACATCGTACTTAGAGGAAAAATCCTGTTTCTGTCCCCACAGTTTTAAAAAGGAAAGAAAGGAGAGAAAGAAGATACATTAAGCTTTGCAGGTTCCCTGGTTGCTTCAAAACTGCCACTGCTGCCACTGTGATTTTCTTTCAATAGGATTAATTTAACATAAAGTGATGTGGCTTGTCAATCTGTCCCTAAAGGCACCGATTTCGGTTAACGTTTTTATTTTCAGAAGATTAACGCTGGCACAAAGGTTACTCCTCTGGATTAATAAACATTTTTATAGTGGTTGCCTCTAACCAATGCCCCATGACTTCTAATTGGAAACAAGCAGGTATGGTTAGTGTCTGGAATGACTAGAGTAAATAGGAGGTGGCACAGCATGACCAAACTGTCTGGGGGTTTTCAATAAAAATATACAGTTAGAATGAAGGGTAGCATGTGAAGATCAGAATTTATTACATACAAGTCAAGTGATACACAGTTTGACCATTCATTAATTTTTAAACCTGATTGTGCAATTCAGAATTATGAGAAACTATTCTTTATCTTGGCAGTGTTTGTGACAAGGTGGGGAACAACTGTGGATGGAGTAGCAATTCAATTTAGGGCACCATTCATTTACATTTCATGAACCTGCTAATTGTAATTCAGAGTCATATGGGCTCTGGCAGAAGAGGGGTCTAATCGTGGGTGAGACACCAGCATATTATAAGGCTCCATCCATTGCATCTCCTGAACTCATGCTTTCTAGTTCCGTGATCATGTCCGTCATAGCCAATTTTTCAAAAGATGGGATGCATCCCTGAACAGGACACTAGTCCATCATGCACATGTACTTGTTCTTACTGAGTCATTTGTAATTTTTATGGAAATCAAAGTACTCTGAAGAAAAGAAAACGCACAAAAATAATGTCATGATGATAACATACAGACTTCTGGGAAATTGTGCAGTAAAGCTCAATGAGAATCAGACATGCATTCCCATCAGCCTCCACTTCTCTTCACAAAGGCACCACTTGTGAATGCATCCCCATGGTGCCATTCATCAGTGCAATATAGTCACCAAAATTAGCAGCTGGGTATGCAGAAACATTATCAAAAGAGGAAATGACGATTATCTGGAGTCTGTTTCTGGGCCTGGACTCCTCAGCAATTAAACTTTCAGTGTATATTGCCTTTCTGTTGTCACCATCATCTCAATGCAAAAGTAAAGCTGGATTTACTGCTTACATTTATTAACATGTGAAGCACAATTAAGTTAAAAAGGAAGCATAAGAAAAACTTCAACAAGAACAGGCCATTGATTTTTCAAAATGTAGTCAAATTAAGACTTAAAGTCCTAGTGTCTACTACACTGCTTGGTTAATTATTCCACAAGTCAGTAGCTCTTTCATTGTGAACAAAAACCTTCTAACATTTGTGATGTTATATTGGTACTTAGCCATATAATAACCATCCAAAGGTGCTACCAGGTCAAAAGAGTAGGAAAACAACAGGCTTGGAGACATTTGGGCCACTGAAGTCCAGGTTCTCCACTCCTTCCTCCTCTTTTTTCTCTTATCTTCAACTGTGGTCAGTTCCTCCCCCCTTGTGTGATTGTTGTCTTTGCACTTTAAAACACTGCCCAAAACACATTACTTTAACATGGCTTTCTCCTAACTTCACTTTAACTTAATCCTGATACTCTGTATGTTCAATTCATCATAATAAGTATTCATAGTGGCTCTAAAATCCGTACTGACCCCAACTCTCTCTTCTGTTCCTTTTTCCGGTTTCTTTGTGGTGGCGGCCTGTGCCCCAACCACCTACTCAAAGCATCATGATGCACCAACATTGATGGACTGAAAGCCAGAAGTCTATGTGACCATCATCATCAGGTCCTTCCATGAAAACCCTAAATACAAAGAGGACTGTTTGACTTATGTTAGGTAGATTGCCCAGAGGGGACTGGGCGGTTTCGTGGTCTGGAACCCCTACGGATTTTATTTTTTTTCACCAGCCTTTGGAGTTTTTTTTTGTTTTTTCTGTCCACCCTGGCCATCGGACCTTACTTATTCTATGTTAATTAATGTTGACTTATGTTTATTTTTTATTGTGTCTTCTATTTTTCTATTCATTTTGTAAAGCACTTTGAGCTACATTTTTTTGTATGAATATGTGCTATATAAATAAATGTTGATTGATTTGCTCATTCATTCTCATTACATAAAAAAAAAAAACAGCTGCCGCTCTACTTGATGCATGGCACAAAGCCTCTTACAAACCCCTACCCTTGAATTATTTGTCGCAACTATGATCTCCCATCTTTCATTGCCTTGAGCACCACCTTTAAGAATATCACTTTCCCCACCAGGATCCCCAGTTATTAGCATACTCAGTTTAATTTTGTCCATTGCATTTGTCTTACAACTTATAAGCGTTTTGCAATGTGTTTACCACTGATAATTGCTCCTTAAATATTTCTGGATCTTTTCTCCAGATGTTTTGGAACTGCCTCATTGTTACTTCCTATTGGTTTGGTGTTTCAAATTCCTTTTTTCAATCCTTTCTATCCAGATTCCTCCCTCATCTCATAGTTTCCTTCTCCTGGATGTTTCCACACGTTCTCCCAACTCTCTTCAAATGAGGCTGTTGTCTTTGAGTATCATCACTACCAAACTGGCACTAGTGTCCTGATGGAAATCTGTCTGTTCTGCTTCTTTGTGAGAATCCTTTGAGGACTAATAGAGTGTCTGTCGCCAACATAAGGAATGGCTTTCGGTCACCACGCTTGTGGGTGATTGGCTATCTGGTGGCTAGTAATGATGTGAACTCATCCTCATTGCTGTCTTTCTGTTCCAGTCCAGCTGTGGACCAATGTCCTTTTATATCAGTCAAGCAGGCTCCATTTAATGACTTTCTGTAATTTTTCATTTTATTAGTTTTCATCACAGGGTTGGAATGAGATTTTTGTTATCTTGTAATTTCACACACCTTGTCTCTTTCTGTATGTCTTTTATTCTCATTTATAAAAAATGTGTTCATGCAAAAAGAAACAAAATGGGCTTGCACAGTAGAATAATATACCATTACACCAGAACATGGAATAAGTCATTGAAAGGGGCAACTGCACTGCCAAGACGGACGAAGACCCCTACAGAAAACCCAGGAGAACAGGGATAGCAGAATGGCAGCGTGGGACAACCGTCAAATAACTAAGATGTCAACAAACCAGTTAGAGGGCCTTACAGGGGTCCTGTATATTATTATGGACCTTTGCCTGTTACTCATAAGGACAAGCCTCTTGGGAAATGCAAACATGAGATGGTGCTCAGAAATGCAGCAGTTTCTAGGGCTGGCAGAGCAAGTGGCTCCAGGATTCTACACAGCACACTTGACCCTGGAAGTAGATCCTGGGGTTGAAGCAAAGGTGGTCTCAGGCTTGGTATATAAAGACAACCCTCTCCTACCAGTGTAATGAACATGGTGTAAGGAGAGAAAGGATTGTGGTGATAAGGAGTGTGGAAACTGTGTGGAAATGGGGGAAACGGGGCAAGCTGCCACAAAGAGCAGACAGCAATCATCACGTTTATGAAGGCTATAAGGTCTTTATAGTTTCCCCCATTTTTGTTTGTACTTTGCACATCCTCCATATTATTACCTTTAATTTTGTAACAAAAAACATTTTTTATTGCCGCCTTGGTAAGTAGTTGGGTATGGAAATGGACCCTGAGTGCCCCCTGTTGTTCAGGATCATATTGGCAGGGACGGATTTAGCATCCTTAAGGTGTGAAGTCCAAGACCTTAACTACTTGGCCATAGTGCTTTTCAATTATATCCCATTTATTTATCCAGAGCAGCTTATAAATGGCAGTTGTTTTGGTATCACTAAAACTGGACCCTGGTAGGTTACGAAAGTCAGTGCTGAGCCCCGAAATAACAGGCCTTGTGGCCTGAAGACCAGCATCTTAACCTGCAACTCTGAAACATGGCGAGGATTCTGTAAAAACGCGGCCGGAGAATTTTAGCTCCGCTCCACCTGACTCAAAGAAATGCTTAAAGTACTTTCTTGATGACTTTGACTTTAATTATAGATCTAATATATTTGCTGAAAGTGTGTTGGAGGTCTTTGGGATATAGAGAGCAAGCTCCATATCACCCTTGCCCTTTTCTAATCATGGGAAAGGAAATCCTAAGCTGCCCTGGGTATGCATTGTGAAATGGAGGAATAAAAAGGGAAAAATGTGCAGAATGAGGAAATCAATATTTAAGCACACCTCATTACCAGCAATTTGTCTTTCAGATGCTTCGCGCTCTGTGGTGAATAGAAAGAAATTCAAAGGGCTGATGTGATGATTTAGATATGCATTTCAATCACTGGCAATGATTTTTGAAGTGTCTGTGGATGCACAAAGAACTTTTATTTATCCGGGACTTCAGCTGTGAGTCAATGCAGCAGTAAGAGCTCCGTGCCTGGAGTGTGCTTCTAAAGTGGCGCGTCTCAGGAAGTTTCAGCTGGGGAGCGAAAGGCGACAAGAGAGCACGCAGCAGTTGTTCAGCGCCTCGGGCTAATTCCTACTTCTTGCGATTGCCCTTTTCATTCTGAATGAGCTATTAAAGTCAATTTAGGAAAACAGGCTGCTGTCTTGTTTGATATGGGATCCTGTCTTGCACCCTTTGTTGCCAGGAAAGAGGAACCTGGATTCCCTTTTGGGGTAGGCTTGTGTCTAGCACTATTGCACCCTACCATCCAGTCGAGGATGAGTGTGAATGGATGGTTGGATAATAAATAGCAGATGACCTTTTAGTCCCCATGGACTGTCATTGAAGGACTGCCATTGTCCTGTCATATTGTAATACTAAGTGGCCATCCCTGCTTGTCTGTGTGTGCGCGCGATTGTGTCAAGGCTGGATTTAGAGCCCCAGAGACTATAGTATGTCAAAACTCAAAAGCCCTCCCACCTCACCTCATTAACTCCACTGAGGACACCCTGATTAGGCACGCACTTATACGCGACACACTATGAGCATTATATATGTGAATAATAAATCAGGGACGGGGACTGAAGTAGAAAAATGTCCAAAACTTCATATCGGGTCAACGTCACCTTCCTGTTTTGGTTCATTAGTTCATTACAATGAATGTCGCACTCACACTTGACAAGTGCAGCATCACAACTGCAAGAAATAAACATTATTCTGCTAGTGCAGTTAATGAATATCAGCTAAACATTTTGAAAAGACCATTGCCATTTTATCTCAGAAAGGTAATATGTAACTGAACATTTTGTGGTCACATATTTAGATAAAATAAAATAACAGAGTGGAATGGGGATCCTTCATTCAGGTTGCATCTTATTTTTTGCAGAAGCGTCAATGTCTTATGCTAAACATAACATTTTTGTAGATTTTTTTTCAATGGACACTACATGCAAACAGAGCAGTGAGGCGTATATATCTCCAGAGGAAAACCCTATCTGACCGCCAGATATGGAAAAGACCATTCCACTTCGTGTGTGGTGTGTTTCCTGGCCAAATGCTGTACTAAAGGTATTAGAATTCAATGTGAGAAAACCGATTCAAGTTCCGTCCTTGAGATACCATCTGAAGAGACAGCTGTCGTCCTCCCAGGAGACACACTCAAGAATTTACCTTCAGACTGTTTATGAAACTTACAGTTCCAATTTAGATAATTGCCCTCAATCTTTAAAAGAGAACAGTTGAACAATGATTCACTGATGCACATCCGGAATGAAGTTCTCTCGGTTAGCAGTACAAATACCACTGATTCCATACTATATTATTTTAGAACTTGATATGATCTGTTAGACCCAGTGGCAGAACACTAAGAGGAAACACACCAACTTCTACTAGATCCTCACCCATGAAGACGTGAGGTGTATGAGTTGGCATATACATATCTTATGGGAGGCCACTTAGGTCCCAATTAGATGCTTGAACAGATTAAATGACATTTCAACTGGCCAGGCATTAATCAGGATACTTGATGGTTCTGTATTTCATGTCCAGAATGTCAATCCCGAATCCCCAACCATTTTTCTGTTCATCTATCTTTTTTTTATTATATAAAAAGCTAAAGTCTGTCCATCTGTCAAGTGACTACTTGTAAAATATTGAAACTAGAATCTGATCTTGGTTGTAACTGAAAGCTTATGCTGTGGAAATTCCAAAAAAAATCAGGTAGCAGAACTTTAGCAAAGTGACCTGTGGTTGTGAGTTTATGATGGTAAAGCGAGTGCAAAATAAAGTGACATGTCAAGTCAAGTTGGGGAGCATGCACTGGTACAAGTGCGTTGGCGCACCCACTACACAACGAAACAACTCAGGATCCCAGTTGGCAACCCCCCGGTCAGACACACAATCCAGTCCCACCCTCCAGGTGTTACGTGGGCAACCCCTTGGCCAGGTCCAGCCACTCGGGTTCCCAGCAATGAGGATCTTACAAGCTGGATTACCCTCGGGAAAAAGCGCCACATGGCTGTAGTGCCGTAACTGATGCTCCCTCACAAAGCAGGTAATGTGCCTCATTTGGGACTCCATGAGCAACCACTCATTCGACGCAAACAAAACAAAGGTACCCAAGGATTCTCCGGAGAGACACAGAACCAAAGGAGTCCAGTATTTGTCTCAGGTCACTGGATATTATCCATATCTCGCAACCATATAGCAAAGACAGGAAGCACCAGGGGCCTCATGCATAACGCCATGCGTAGAATTTGCACTATAACATGACTTAAGCACAAAAGCCGAAATGTGCTTACGCACAAAAAAATCTAGATGCAGGAATCTGTGCGTACTCCAACTTCCGCGTTCTTCCGCTACATAAATTCCGGTCAGCGTGAAAAGTAACTCTCCTGCACGCGCGTGCTGTCCCGCCCCAACTCCTCCCAGAATTATGCCTCTTTGAATATGCAAATCAATATAAATAGCCCTTAAGCTCAGCCTTCTGTGAAAAGACAATGGGAAAAGCACGGGCGAAAATATAAGAATTTCAGCAAATACCAAGTGGAGGCAAAGGAAAAACATACTATTTGTTGATTTAAACTGTGTTATAATTAACAAAAGGAAGTTGATCGAGTGACATAGCATGTTGGAGAAACTTCAAAGCTCAAGTTCACAAAGTCACACAGTGCCCGAAATAAAAAAGAAGTTGTCAAATATCAAAGTCGCCGTAAAAAGGCGAGTCGTAGCCCACCATCTGAGTGTCATATGAAAGCTTATTAGGGTACAGAGGAAAAAAAAGGCACACAGTGGTGAAAAAGCATGTTAACTTCAATCTCGAAATTTCCACTTTAATCATGTAGTTTATTTTGTCATTAAAGTAGAACATCATAAACTTCATCTTAAAATCATTTAATTAACCAGTTTCTCAAATCACATTGTATTTAAAGTAGCACGTTAAATGCTTTGTTTTGTATGTGATCTTCTATGTGCTCTATGAGTGTGAATCACTATGTGCTTCTTAAACCGGCTCTCTTCCTCCAACAGGACACAGAATCCATTACATGCGTGATATTACAGCTCTCTGAATAACTAAAATACTAAGACGTATATGTGATATTATTTTCATGATGATAGGAGTTAAAGCATGTTATTAAACATGGGTTTCATGGTGCAGTAATTGTGCGCGACCTTCGATGAAATTATTTATTGCAGCAGTACTCGGGTGCAGTTCTAGGCGGCCTTGGGCAGAGAAAGAATCGGTGGCCCCTTCGCCCGCCAATGTCAATATGGTATCTTATACACAGTGGATGGCCACGTCCGTTGTGGACACTGCATAGCCGTCTCGTGCTCATGACACAAGCGTTTAACTTTTGTCGAAATTAGCTGCTGCGTTTTTAGCTGTGTTGTTATTTTCTCTTTCTGTTTTATATTCAATATATATTGGCGTGGCCGCCCCTGCAGTCAGTGCTTTTCTTTCTCCAAGTAACCGATTGCCACACAATCAGCTTTGTAATAGACAATAAGCCATCTGTAAGCTTAGAGCACCGATTCTTCAAAACATTTAAGGAACATTGAAATATCTTCGTAGTACATGTTTAATTATTCTATCCTTCATGCCAATCCCAGTGAAGAATATAGATTATTTAAATGAAGTTAAAGTTTTATCTGTATAATATAATAAACATATTTTGCTGCATTTCACCTTATAAATATCATCATATGTAAATACACTCTTTATAAAGTGGCTCAGGCTGTGAAATATTATAACTGTAGTGCAAGTTTACAGTGGGGTAATTGTATTTATAAGTACAAACAGTTCTACAAGGAGCAATTGATTAAGTGTATTAAAAGTTCTTGGGATGAAACTGTTTCTGAACCGGGAGGTCCGGAAAGGAAAGGCTTTGAAACGTTTTGCCATGGCTGAGGCAGCATGGGCTTGATGCTGTATAACAATAATTCTCTTTACGATCAGCTGCTGCTGTGATTCCCCATTCAGATACAGTTATATAAATAGTGGTGCAGTGAGAGTAATATGGAAAAAGATGATCCGCTGTGGCAACTCCTAACGGAAGCAGCTGAAAGAAGAAAAAGAAGAAGAAAAAGAAAAAGAAGGTGCAGTGAGAGTAACAATGCTAAAGCAGTTATGGTATTTGGAATACTATGGCTATTCCCTGGACCATTATTTTCTTACAGGTAATTTACAATCACATGCATTATACTAATAAACAATATGCGATAATTTCAGTCTATTTATAAAGCCGCATCAGGAAAGGAAAGGATAACCACACAGGAACAGTAGCATTGCTTTGACGCTGGGTGCCACCAGTCTGAAAAACCATGCGGGGAACTTGTGTACGATAGGGTATGAGGTACCGTGGAAATGTTTGTGGTTTTACGCTAAGTGTAGGTTTTATACATCGCGATTTGAATGTGGAAACATTCTTACGCAACATTTCTGTGCGTACGCACCGTTTATACATGAGGCCCTAGGACTCTAAAGGCTTGGACATTCGTCCTTTTGCATAGATATCGGGAGCACCACACACCCCTTTCCGGTGACCTCATGGCCACCCCATGCTCTCCCAATCCATCTACTGACTTCATAGGAAGAATCACGAGAGACAAGAATGTCACTGCCAAGGTAAATAAGTGTGTTAAGTGAGTAAGGAGACATGGTGGAAAGAAAATCAAAAGCAGCAACATCCACTGAGCATCAAGAAAATCACAGAGGTCGATTATGTAACTAAGAATACCATAATAGGCAGAACAAACAGAACAGGGCCATGTTTTGAGCGTCAAGTGCAGAATACAGAATGGAAGAATGACAAAGACAGACAAATGCATGCTAACAACAATCATGTGAAGAGTTTACTGTTGTTTATATCTAGTCTTTGGTTTGTTCACACAACTTCCTCCCATAAGAAGTCAAGACGCTGAACTACACGGATAAGCTAGGAGTAATCCCGAGTATAGAGCAACTGAGTAGTAGACAAACACAATGGTTAACAGGCATGTAGGTCAAATTCCGGGATACAGAACACAAAGAAGCCCCAGAGACATAAAGGCATAGTGATAATCGACAAGATTGTCAAATAGTCAAAAAGTCTGACCATACGAAAGCATTCCTTTTACACTCTTACATCAATGTTTCTTTGAAGACCACTACTTGGCAAAGTAACATTAGCGATGTAATCAATGTCAAGCTCTGTTTTCTCATGTTGAAAACAAAAGAATGTGCAGCCAAAGTAGAATAGCTGATCCGCTCTTGATCAAAATACGTCATAGAGGAACTGAAAGAAGTAACTGTTTACTAAACATAAAAAGTATCAACAGCTCCTTATGTTTAATTTGGTTTTATTTGCATTTTATTTTAGTATAGTAGTGTCAGACATGTGTAATTATCATGTTTGCAGCTCTTCTGACAATGTACTTATTCTTCTTTTAACAGCTTAGATTGAAATAGGTGCCAACCAATCATCGCCAAGATTAGATTATTCTGGTGGTTCCTGTGAAAAACACTGCCAATATTAAAAAATGTGTTACTTCAGTCATCTACAGTATGCCAGTAGTTCCAATGTGGCTGCAGGTTTTTATTACAACCAGTTGCTCAGTCAATTAACTTCTAATTGGTATCATTGATTAATTATCTGATCTTTTACTTTTCTTATTTCTCATTCAGAAATGAGAAGTTTTTGCAATTTAAATTTAGAAGAAATTTAGAATTGTTTATATTTCATCATAATTTTAACTCTCATTTAACCTTTTCTTATTAATTTACCTTTTTCCATGTTGTTTGTCTCCTTAAGGGTACCCTATTAAAGATAATGATGACACACCACAGGCTCATTTATAACGCTTGCATACACACATATAGAGGCTCAAGATGTGCATACACAACTTCCCACAAAAACGTTGGGATTTATAAAAGAAAACTGCGTGGGACTTGTGTATATTTACGGCAACCCTGACCCATGCATACGCAACATTAAAAAAGAAATTGGGAAATAATGACACCCTGGAACAAGTAGGGAACTGCAGCCAAAGTAGCTAAATGACGACTCACACACATTATTAAAATATCGTAATATAATAATATCCATCCATCCATTTTCCAACCCATTGAATCCAAACACAGGGTCACGGGGGGTCTGCTGGAGCCAATTCCAGACAACACAGTGCGCAAGGCAGGAACCAATCCCGGGCAGGGCGCCAACCCACCGCAGGACACACACACACCCACACACCAAGCACACACTAGGGCCAATTTAGAATCGCCAATCCACCTAACCTGCATGTCTTTGGACTGTGGGAGGAAACCGGGAAGCGAACCCAGGTCTCCTAACTGCGAGGCAGTATCGCTACCACTGCGCCACCATCCTGCCCAATATAATAATATACTATATTAAAATCTCTGTTATATGCATTATAATAATTTATATTGCCAAGCCATTATTATAAGGTGTGTTAACGTGACAAACATATTTAACTTCACAAGTGTCATACAGACTTTATTTCAGTTCCTTTTTAAGACAGCCAATGCTATACATTTTCACTGAAGAAATGTTTTTTGTTTTTTTTGTCAGTTGATATCGGTTCCCTTTTACCACTTCTAGGGGAACTGGCCAACAGGAGTATCTGAGCCAAACTTCACTCCATCATACCCACTATGCTATAAGCCGTTAGCTGACTGAGGAGGTGCTACACCCACTTTTTGTATGGTGTGTTTACACATACATTAAACATAACATATTTTTGCCAAACGATTCTAAATTGTCCCTAGTGTGTGTGTATGTGTACGTGCCCTGTGGTGGGCTGGCACCCTGCCTGGGGTTTGTTTCCTGCCTTGCACCTTGTGTTGGCTGGGACTGGTTTCAGCAGATCCCCGTGTCCCAGTAGTTAGGATATAGCGGGTTGGATAATGGATGGATGGATATTTTTGCCAACATAAAAAGGCAATCTGCAGCAGTTTCTGGTTTTGCTAATGTAATCAGAGCACTGTGCTGCACTCATAATGCAATAAGGGCATCTATTGAGGATGAAGTTGCTTTAATTAAGTTGTATGCTGCTATATTCAGTTAATGTATATGCCAAGATGAGACTGACAAACATCACATCTCCGTGGCCTTGGTCAATCCGTGATTCATTTATTTTGAGTCAACTAGCTTTGGCAGACCTCACACACTGGCCCCTTACACCAGGAGAGGTGTTATAATGCCATGCATGATTTTGTGTGCTCAGTTGTGGAGTGCAGGCAGATTCTCTTGAACGCAGGTGGTGGTGTCTCAATGTGTCAGTTGAGGGGCTGCTCTGCCAAACAATGAATGTCCACAGCATCGTGACTGCATATGTATGAGGCTGATTAGCATTGAGGCGTGTTCATGAATGCATATTTACAAGGTGATTGTAACTTATAAAGGGTAAGTTGCATAGAAATGTGCGTATGCTAGGTTTTATAAATCTGATTTTGTGTGTGTGTGTGTGTGTGTTTTTGACATGTGCATATTTTCACACTCTAATCCATGCACAGTTTTTTAAACAAGGCCCCTGGGCAAATGACACCAAGTACTGAAGGACTGCAGCTACTTCAGTGTCAGACCACTAGTAGACCCTTTAGTAAATGATGGTTTAAATAACACTTGGAAAAGCTAATTGAAAATCAAGATGAATATGATAATAAATATCTTTAAAAAAAAAATAAAAATAAGAAGTAAATCATACATACAGTACATGCTTGCCAGAATCCAATAAAATTAGCAAATTTAGTTTTGAAGTTTCTGGATTGACACTAAAAACACAGAAAATGAGAAAGACCAGCTTGCTTAATTAAGGTAGGCGTCCAGTTAAAAGCAGAAGTTGGTTGGAACGAAAACCTGCAGCCATAGGGGGTCCCTCACGAGTGAACCTGAGAACCACTGATCTACAAGATCTAAGAATCATTGCTGGCCCAGCAATAATCCTGCTGAGTATGCTTCATTATACTTGCACAGAAGCATGAATGTTTTTAATGCTCACGTCAAGATGCATTAAGGCATGAAATTTAATTTTGAGGTTTTCTAAACATTTTGTAATGCTGTGCTTCATATTTTTAAATCTTTGAAACCTCAGAGACATTTCTCAAGACTCCCATAATTCCTGGTCATATACTATAGAATGTAAGACTCCACTAGTGTATTAGATAGAAGAGAAAAGAAAGCTTAAATAAAAAGAAACTTTATCCTTAAGGTTAAATTAAAACGTTAGGTTTACGCCTCTATAAGTCGCGTCTTTCTCAACATCACCCAAAGGTGTTTGTTCTTTAGGAGGCTGATATTCTGCCTCTTTTGTGTGCCTTTGTACTCCCTTGATTCCTTTTGAAAGTGCTTTGAGGTGTTTCTTTTTTATTGCGAGTTTGACAGATTTTCTTGCCTCTTCAGTCTGAATTTCACTGGTGTCAGTCAATATAGGGTACTCTGAGCGGTTTGGCTGCTTTTTATTATCTGTTTACTTCATTTTTTTTCCATTATTGTGCAGTTTAGCTAGTAAAGTCTGTTTATGGGTCTCACATTAGAAGGGTGTGGTCACATAAGTTGATGGGTGTGGTCAAGTTGTTTAGCACGCTATCACAAGACAGGCTCACAGAGCACAATGGGTGTGGTCAAGTTGCTATGTGTGCTATTAAAGTGGTCACATGACCTTACTTGCAGTTTTCTCACTCACTGGCTTGCAGAATAAGCCTGTTATCATGTGATTCTTCATTTTCTTAGTGAATTAACAGAAGCTTAATCCAGTTTAGGGATAGGGAGATGTACAGTATGCTATCCCAGCAGCTTTGAACCAAAACATCATCCAACCCTATACAGGATAACAGTCCATGACAGAGTCTACTCTTAAACCCAGAAGCAAACAATTTATAATTTGTGAATTAACTTAGCATACTCTGGTCATCTTAGTACTTTTTATTGTTGTGCCTTTCCTTTTACACTTTGGTTTATTTCTGTTTTGAGTAAGTTATCATGACAGTAGGATGGATACTTTTCCAAGTTACAAAATTTATTTTTATCTTTTCATCCATCCATCGATTCATTTTTATGAACTATATATTACATTACCAAATTACAAGAAACTAGTGCCTATTCCATAACCATAAGGACCAAGACAGGATCCAGGACTGGATCAGGTGCATACTAGCTAGACTGGGCAGTTTCATGCTCAGATGGACTATTTTAAAATCTGTTGTTTATGGAAAAAATGGCTTGGGCATGACTCTTCATTTTTGGCTGTTTATCTTGAAATTTTGCACAGTTTTGAAAAGACAAAGAATATTTCCATATTGCTTTTGTTTTTCTTTCCAACCTATAAAAATTAAATGTCACAGAACCACCTTCATTTAAAGTTTAAAACCTGTCAATTTTAAGTACACAGTTCCACCTACTCGTGCAAATCAGCTCCCAATTCACCAATCAGAGGAGAGACATTCATGGGTGTTTTCAGCTTGGGGGTGGTGGAAGGTATTTGCGGACTTGAAATGGGCTAACCAATGCTGCACTAGATTTTGAAGGACTAGGCGGGTTTTTAACTGTGATTGGCTTGTAAAGTGCTTGTCAAATGTGGCAGCACTGCTCAGGTGCTCATCTGTTCCAGGGAACATTAAGTCACACATTCACTAGGCCCACCGAGAGAAACCAGTAAACCTATTGTGTTGCAAAAGCCATCTAAAATATTTAAAGAACTCAAAAACTAAAATTAAAAGAAAAAGCAAGCCCTCAAAAATTGAACCACAATTAAACAAGACTATTTTAAAGTTGTTACAAAAGTTAAAGTGACCATCTATAACACTGAGAGGGGAAACCAGATATTCCTGAAGAAAACCCTTGTGAACAGTGTATGTATTAACTCCAGTCTGAACATATCAATAAAAACATAACCAATGAGCTACTGACCAGTAAACTTTGTCTATTTCGTATAAAATAATGCAAAAGGCATAAATGATACACAACTTTGCATTTATGATCCAAACTCTTTACTTCATGTGGAGTTAAAAGTATACATGCATTATCATACACATGCATATCTCTCTATTATAAAAAAAATCTTGGACGGAAAAGAGACGTGATTGTCTCAGAGATACTTTCACATCCCACGAGATAAGTCTTCGTGCCAAGCGATGTAGCCATGCCCAGGGCCGGAAGCCCTGCGAGACAAGAGCTTTTGCAAAGAGATTTGGAGAAGTCCTGTGTGGTTATGTCAGACACAATTCTTGTAGAGACAAAGAAGCGAGCAGGGAGCAAAGCCCCCTAATACTGCACAATTTTAAAACTGTCACATACAAAAGTGTAAATAAGCCCCTGGAATGCGGACCTTAGAGGTGCGAACTCAAAGAAGAAGCCACATCTAAAAAACTGGCAAATAAAAGGAGAAGGTTAAAATGGGCAGGAGTTTGGAATCAATCAGAAATCCACCGTCCAATGTTAGCATTCTTTTGCCCATTTTAACAATATCTTTTCACTGTTGCTGATGACACTGGTATTTGGCGTCTGCTGATTAAAGATACAGCCAGCTGAGGATGTTAAAAGGTTCATTTATTAAATCTACAGATTATGGTGGCCTTCTCCTCTTTTGCAGTTGTGCATATAGGTCTTCAGTTTCTTTTTCTGTCCTAGTCATGTGCAGTTCATCCTCTTCTCTCAAAACAATAGTGAACAACTTTAGATGAAATCTTTGCTTTCTTGGTAACTTGCCACATGGAATAATCTTCATTCCATAAAACACCAACAGACTAGCCTGTTTTTTTTTTAAGAAGGCTGTTTCAATTTTGGCCATTTTTTAACCCAAATCTAAACTTTAGAAATTCTAGTACCTTGCAATCCAAGTAGAGGCAATTCACTTGCTTTATTGAATAAAGTAACTGCTTTCAGGTGGGGTTTCTCTAATAACCAGTTAGCATTTAAACATATTAATTAAGGATGAGCTAAAAGTTTTACTATTAGGAAATTGGAGTAACAGTTGTTAAAACTGGAGCTCTGTAGTCTTATGTAAATAATAAACTATAAATCAATCATTTCCAGTAGTAATGGCCATATGCCACAATGGCTGGCCATTTATCCCGGCCAACACCCCCACACCACCAGGTGGAGCCCTACCTGAGATGTGGAGAGGCCCCGAATTCCATCAGGGCATCTTGGATCTTGGAGTTTTCCTTCACAACCCTGCTGGATACCATGGGGGCCACCAGAGGACACTGCAGGAAAGATCAATGACTCGTATGTTCGATATAGCCCGGAAGTACTCCGTAGTCACGAGGACGGAAGAAATAAAGTACTTCCGGGCTGAAGAAAAGAGTTTTAATCTGACCCGGAAGTGATAAGAATCACATGGACTGGGGGGATCGGAAACACTTCCGGGTCAGGGAATATAAAAGGACTGTGGGAGATCCCAGCAGCTGAGCTGAGTCGGGTGGCAGGGTGACAATGCATCTGAGAGTGGAGGATTGTTTATTGATTTATTATTGTGTATATTTATGAGTATAGTGGAGTAGAGGGTGCTGTGCACACTTTATTATTGGAATAAAGTCAATTATTGGACTTTTATCTGGTGTCTGCAATCTGGTCTGAGGGTTCATGGGGACAACTGTGCCCCCTATCTGTCACACCACTTACAACATTAGTAATGTCTTACAGTACCTTGATAAAATATTATATATATATATATATATTTGTAAGAAAAACATGAAAATGTCTGGGTGATTCCAAACTTTTGAGTGCTAGTTTACAAATAGATGAGGGGAACTGAGGGGTGCAATGAAGACTGAAAACTAAGAGTATATCTTAAGGAGAGCAAACATGCCTACAGGACGTTCCCTGCCCAAGTCTAACATGTGACAGTTTAAGATACAAAAACACTTTAGTTATCTCTCTATTATATAAATCCTGGGATGAGACAACTTTTTAGCCTGAGACAAGATGTGACTTTTTCAGAGATATACTTTCGTGTCCCACGAGACGAGACTTTGTACCAAGAGATTTAACCACGCCAGGGGCCGGAAATAAAAGACAAAGAGTAGATGACAAAGTAGAACGTTGTAAAGAATTCAAAAATGTTGGCATGATACACATGCAGAGCAGGTTAGAGATAATGAAAGTACTAAAATTCAAAAGTCTCAAAAAAAATGGTAGTAAAGATTGCATTAACACAAACAAATGGAAATTATTACTTGGTGAAATAACTGAACAGCGAAGAGAGATTGAATACATTGTTCAGATTTAAACTTTAAGTCGGAGACTTGTAGATCGTCTAATTCCTGTTGCCATCAGGGAAAAGTAGTGTTTCTTCTCAATGGAGTATCCGCGAGAATTAAAAGATTTGTTGTTTGGTGAAAGTGAAATCCACATAAGTGAGTGGCAGAGACGCGAAGTGGCTGGCGAATAGCGCAGGCTGGGGGGTTGCCAAGCGAAGCGAGCAGGTGTGAAGCCCCCAATTAGATAATTAACAATTTAGATAGATTAAACAACCTCCTATTATTAGAAAATTTCAATTGGTTCCAGTTTTTCTGGTATTTATTGTAGTCTGTTGAACAACATGAAAATATTTTCTGAAAAAGGTTTAAATGCAACCAAACCAACCATCACTCCTTTTATCAAAACCACTTTATTCAATTTTGGTGTTTCATATTTATGACTTTTGATGTGACCTCTTTACAGGTACAGTTTGAAAGGTATACACTAGCACATGAGTTACTTCCGTTTTTGTATTTTTGGTGGCCATCGGTAAGTTTGGATCAGTGCCTTAGAGTTCTCTGATGAAACCCAAAGATTTTCCCCTCCGGCTATTTTCGCTTACAAACTCTGAGTTTAACAAATACTAATAAAGCAGTTTTACAGGGACTTTTCTTGCTTTATTTATTTTACTCTGTATCCCATGGCTTTAATAATCCCCATTGATCCTGCAGAGCATAAATGAAGATTTAAAGCACATCATGCCACACGGATCATTGCATGCCTCGTGGTCACAAGAGAATGATTACTCTGTTAAAACTCTCTCTGGTGCCTGTGGCCCCTCGTAATGAGCACCTTAGGCTTTTTGAGCTTCAGTAAGTTCACACAAAAGCAATTTGTCCGTTAAGCACAAATGAAAAGAGAGGAGATCTCATTTGAGCAAGATGCACAGGAGTATGAAACAACAGACTGCGTGTGGCAGGGATGTCTTAATCACAAGGGAAATTTGTTAAATGCTTTATTTCTGTAGAAGATGTCAGAGGGATTTCTCAGGTGTACAGGGCTGGCAAGTGTGGTCGTATATTTTCAGCTGTTGTACGGCATTCATAAGTTAAGGGTCAGATCCTCTGTGCCAGCCACCTAAACATGGACAGCTGTTAAATTCTGTGCAATCCAAAGAGCCCTGTTACATTTCTCTTATTGTCAAGCTGCTCAGATTGCACATCATTGTGGCTTAGAATCTCATTTGCTTTAGGAGATCAGTTCAGACAAAGCAAGAACTGATAAAGTCTTGAATCTTTGAGCCTTCATACATCCCACCCACCCCTTTTCAAACCTTTTGCACCCATGTGTAATTACCATGGGCAACCCTGGAAATTTTATGTAATGGTAATAATAATCAGGTCTACCAGATCAACTACTCTCATGTTTGCTCATTTGGTCACTTGATAACCCAAACATTCTGACAAGATTCATGGCTATAACTTACCCTGTCTTTACTGCATTCTTGAAGATGTTTTCTGTCTAATAACGGTGTACGGTTATGTCGACACTGCTGACATGTAGACAGTAGGTAGAAGGAGAATGTAGCAAGGGGCCAAAAACAATGACATTAAAATATGCTTACTCAGGATAGAAATAAAGTCTGTGCAACTGACTAGGAACAGGCCATCCTCAGCACTCGGTATAAAGCGTGACCGGTTCTAGTGCAGGGACGCCATAGGCAAGCACCTAAATATGACACTTTATTTACAAAGAGGAGTCACTTCTCAAGATTTCATTGTCAAAATGAGTATGATTTTCAAGATTACCTATGCCATATTTTGTTTCACACATGTGCTAGCACTGTGTTTTTTTCCAATAGACTAGTTGGGTCCATATACTGTGTTTATAGTAGATGTTTCGGATAGATAGTTCAGATAGTAGATGATTCTTATAATTGTGAATGAGGACAAGAGCAGCATGAAGCTCCAATACAATAGTGTGAGTTAGTGATGGAATAGCAGTCCATATAAATTTAATGGAGTAGCTTTGTATCTTCCTAATCTTAGCATATTGAAGTACTTCTGAAAAATGGAATGAATAAAAAGATCATTCCAAGTAGGTTGTATTTTTGAACAGAACTACTATAATGGCTAGGCCACTGAGTTTTAAAGCACAAAAATGCCATCTTGGTTTCTGCCCGTTACTCTCTGTGTGGTCACATATGCTCTCTGAGCTGCAACTGAAAAAATATGCATGTTAAAAATGGTAATGTATACTAACCTTGTAATGAAGGTCATCACCTTGGATGAAGATATCTCCCAGATGTGTTGCAACAATAATAATAATAAATGGTGGCACAAATGTTAGCACCGCTGCCTCACAGTGCTTGGAGAGTGACTTCATGTCCTGGTCTGGGCACTGCTTGTGTGACCTTTCACATTCTACCTCTGGATTCTTCTCCTGATACTCTTTCTTTTCCTTCTTCTTAGTGAATGTTCACGTTTGGGTGACCTAAACCCGAGCTCACTTAACTGTTTCAGGGCTGATGTCGACTTTTGTCAAAATTCAGGGGTAAAGGGTGGTAATCAGCTGTAAACTGTGACAAAACTCGCCCTTACATTTTAGTTCGACTCTCTTTGCTAGAGGGAAAGTTACATAGCTTTGTTGATTTGAACCTTCATTCCCTACATGTGCACGAGAAGCGAAGAGCCAACAACCTCTAAAATGGCATCGACACCTGGAGAGAGACCAAAGCAAATGTGCAAAGCAAAATACTCCATGGACGTTTTACATCATTTCGTTGAACAGGACTCTGACTTTAGTTTGATACAAGTGATCTGGAGATGGACGAAAGTGAGGTACCAGCATCATCTGATCGGTCCCCAGCTGACTTTCATGTAACTGATACGTCTACAGCAGCGTTCGCCTGGGAGGACCACCACATATTATGTTACACTGCGACCACCACCAACCACCCACCTGCCGTGCAAAGACCGAAAGGCAGCAGGCCCCCCGTGCATTCATGCTGTCCATCGAGGTGCCCCCAACACAGTCATTGCCGCCAGAGATGCAAAACATGCGCCAACAGCAGCCACGCCACCTAGCAACTGATGTGTGAAACAATTGCTTGGTGTGCTTTTCAGAAAAACTATTCAGCCCTCAAAGAGTTAAGTGACCATGGTTCTACATATGAGTGCGTCCTGTGGTGGACTTACACTCCATTCAGGGCTGATTTCTGTCATGTGTCTGATTCTGTAAGGATAGGCTGAAGTGGATTAATGCTCATAGAGTTCCATTTTGGTCTGGACTACAACAAAAGAGGGAGTTTGAATGGGCAAGAGCATTTTAATTACAGCTGGGTGGAAATTCAGAAGCTATAGAAGTTAGGGCCGCAACAGAAGGTGCTGTTAGTTTCTTCTACATGGTATATGAGTTGGCTATGCCTGTTTTAATTTAATATGGGGTGCCACAGTGGTTAGTGATGTTACTTCACAAATCAAAAATCCTGGGTGTAAATCTTATACCTAGATGATGTCCAAGTGAGGTCTGCACATTCTCAATGTTTGCATGATTTTCTTACCACATCCCAAAGGTGTGTATTTGGTTCAGTATTGTTCCTAAGCTGGCCCCATGGGAGTGTCTCCATGAGTTGGCCCTGTAATTGGCTCTTGCCTCAGTCAAAGTTTGTTCATATCTTACACCTAATACTGCCTAGATAGGCACTGCCCCCATTATGTTATGTCAAAGCCTACTAGTCTGATACCAGTTCTAGGGGTTCTTAGGTGTGTGGATGAGCGTGCAATACAGTTAAGGCCTTTGTAAATTTAATTTAAGATCTACTCACAATTACATGTAACACATAGGAAGTAATTTCTGTTAAAGAGGAAAACATTGGGTAAGCAGGATAGTGCACTTATTTTTCCGCACCATTCAGTCTTTCAGGGTTATTTTTTTTTAGATAATTTTATTTTAGTCTACTGAGAGAACTGAAGGAAGATTAGATTTCTGTATGTTTGTGACTTAAAGCAGTTTTCTGAGCCAAAACAAATACTGTACACACATTAATGCCCCTAACAATTACTGTACACAGAATAAAGGTCAGTATCAATAATTTGCTGTTAACAGCAATGGTGTTTCTGCATTACAAAGTGATTTGTATGCCTAACGCTAGTACTGATAGTTGACCCCATGCAGTTTTCTATCTCAAGAAAATATTTTTGCATTTCCTTGGTTAAAAATGGAAACTAGTGTAACCGTTGGTTTCTTGCAGGGACAAATCAGAGGTTGCATTATCTGTTGAATGAGCTGTCAAGAGATTTTTTTTTCTGAAATAGTCTCTTTTACTGGTTTTTTAATTGCCTAGAACTAAAAAAGCACTAATACACCAATATATCCGGACTGTATTTAAAGCAAGAAAAGCGTCTAATGTGTGTATATATATATATATATATATAGGGACAAAGGGAGGATTAATTGTGATAAATGATCTACAGCATACTCTTTTCAAAGTTGTTTATTAGAAATAATGCCATGAGATTACTTCATTTAAATTGGCAGGTGTCACTTTAGAAGCAGAGTGTGATGTTATGGTTTTTAGGGACTGCTGATCAAAATAGAGCTTATAACTGTTGTCCGGGGCATCATTCATATATGCCAAATGGGACTAAGCACAAAGAATCGCAGCAGAAGGTTGTAGAAGACACCAGAGAACTCACATATTTGCCTGCTTCCTTCACATTTCTGAAATTGCTGACCCAGAGGAGGATCTGTCACCTCGTCTACCTCAGCCTAATTCTCAATCTTCTGCCACTACTGCCTCACCAGGCTTTTAAATGATGTCAGTTAAAATGAAGAACTGTCCTTATTGACCACGAGAGAAAGATTACTCAGATTTGCTTATTGTGCCTTTGGTAATGCCAACAGGCTTTAAGTGCACCTACCATTGCAATCAGTTTGAATTAAACAAGACAATTCTCATTTAGGATTACAAACATTTTTTAGTTTGTCTGTTTAATTTTACACTAGATTTAATGTTCAATAGGGCTATAGTATTTCAATATACACAATTCTGTAGTATCACCTGGAAACGTAAAATGCAAGTTATTTCACAAATATGTGATAGGAAGGGATCCTAATAGCAGCCCTCCAAACACAAAATAACACAAACTCCAAAATAATAATAAAAATGATTCTTTACTATCAAAAACACTCAAAACTCAGTGACGAGCAGTATATGTTTTCTACACTGTGGTGTGCATGGCTGGTAACATCATTTCAAGAGAGACCCACCGATTTAATAAGCTAATTAAAAGGGGATGCTCAGTTACTGGACACACTCGACTCCCTCTTGAGGTAGTGGCAAAGGAGAGAATTAAAGCAAAATGGAGTGTCATTATGAACAATGCTGCACATCCCCTCTCTGACACACAAACATTGAGGACTTGCAGTCAATGAGTCGTTCAGCAGAAGGGCATCAAGAAACACTACTGGGGCTCCTTCACACCGATAGCAATACACCTGCATAATGTCACACTGGGACTGCTCTCTTATCTTTAGGAAAGTCCAAAGTTTCTTCTTTTTTGTAATTCTTGTATGTTTGAGTTTGGGTTGTGTATTGCTTTTTTTTTTTTTCTTTAACTTCTTTAAAAAGCTATATTTCCCCTTGGGACAAATAAAGTAGTATCTATTGATCTATCTATCTAACTAAGAGAGGGATGAATGTAGTTTGGCACAAAGTTCAAAGTGCAATACCATTAAAAATGCTGGGCTCCCACTTGCCTGACTGAAAGCATCACAAAAGCACTCACTTCTTCAACTCCCCTCCTTTGGCAATTCACTGTCTGATCACAGCTTCAGTTGCCTGCCCATCACTCACATGTATCTTCTGCTTTTAAGCCAGGGACCAGAGTAGTGCTTTGTCAAGGTTGGCATACAGCAAGTGACATGGTGATTGCAGATCTGGACAAGGCAAGACAAGCAAACAAAACAGATTTTGTTTCATTTTTCCATGATCCAAAAACTAGTAAAAAATAAGCAGCAGACCAACCACAAAAATAGAAAATGCAATGGTTATAAAAAATGCAAAAGCAGCATCCAAAACCAACTAAAATAGTCAAAAATCATAAAGCGTTAAAGGGACTCAACTGGGGGGCTTTTGCACAGCTACTGAGCAAGCTACCAGTGTGAAGACTTTCACCCAACATAGTCTTTTATTTCTGTTGATCCTCTCCTTACATGAATGCAGCATAATTCGTGTTGCTAATTAACACATAGGGTTAGGAAGAGCCAAGGTTAAATTGCACATAAGAGGTTGGGGGGCCATGGGTGGATCCTAAGAGTCATCCTCACACTCTCTCTAGTTCTCCCTGTGTCTCTAATGTGGGCTCTCTTCTTAGATTTAACGGGTCTACAGCTATGAGCTATGAAGTGGCTCTATACTCTACTGTACACTGAGATTAACTTCTGTTTGTGCCCCAGAATCAATTCCAAGATTTGGCAGTACAGTTACCTTACTTTTGCTCCAATGGTACAAGCTGGAGTACCCTCTAGTGTTACCTGATACTTCTGTACCCCGAGACACTTGTCAGTTGTCTATTTTCTGGGCAGGACAGCATGGTCTTATACTTTCTCACTTGTGCCATTTACATTAAACAGGATAACACTTAACACCTTTCCTAGCTATTGGCCCATATGCTTCATCCTGTTGGCCATAATGTCTTTAACATTTCTTCTTCCTGTCACCCCCAGTTCACCTTTCTGTGCCACCCAGGCTGCATATCTCCTCACTCTTTATCTGGTGCCCCAACTGATTATCCCTCTGGTGCTCCCAGCAGACGACCTGGTGGCTCTTGTGTTCCCATACTGGCATGTGCATCCTGCTACCATTTTGTCTTTCCCTCTCTATCTCCATTCTAGACAATTATCAATTGTACCAAAGTTCTCTTGTTGAGTTCACTGAAACTCTTTCAGCACAGTTGTTTTTAATATTCATTTTAAAACCTTAGAATTCTGCCGTGGGCTGGCACCCTTCCCAGGGTTTTGTTCCTGCCTTGTGCCCTGTGTTGGCTGGGATTGGCTCCAGCAGACCCCTGTGACCCTGTGTTAGGATATAGCAGGTTGGATAATGGATGGATGGAAATATTAGAATTACCTTTTTGCATTTAGTGACCTTGTGCCATACTGACACGTAGATCCTAGAGTGACTCTATGGTGAGTTGTCTCCAGTAAACAGTCTCCTTCCACTTAAACATATGGTGGATCGGCCCAGTGTGAGTGTACATGGGAAGGCATCCATCAGATGTTGGCTCCTGTGTTCAACTCCTTGCTGGAACGGTAAACACTGGGTCCTTGTGATCCTGTATAGTAGGTTTAGAAAGAGACGGGCTAACAGGTCATCAACTTTATCTAAAGCAGGGGTTCTCAAAGTAGGGAGCATCACTGTGACTGCAGACTTTCATTCTAACCAGTTCACACAAGAATGTGTCAGTCTCACTTCAAATTGATCTATTTGTTTAACTTGCTAACATTTTTCCCCTCTTTAGCATTCAGAAAAAAGGTTCTAGTATAATATTTACATGTCAGAGAAACAATTCATTTTCTTTTACCAGCTTATTTTTAAATCACTTCTTTTCTGGCGGAATTTTTCACCCTTAATTGTATCCAGATACTGACAAGTAGTAATGAGAGATGCAGGTGCAAATGACACGGAGTGCTACTTCAGAATCACTTGTATGCTCATTAATAAGAAAAGGTTTAAATAACTCAAGCAATAAAAAAAGACAAAATCTTAAAAAGCAAAAAAGAGAAAGATAATTCACGGTAGTGTAACGAATGCAGAGTCTTGCTAAGTTCCAAATTTAACTCAGCCATTGTGTAATTTCTAGGTTGACAAAGAGAAGGTGGAAACTGGGAATAACAGCATGCTCGGTGAAGGCCAGAGTCCAGTTAGGGGCGGAAGTTGCTTGAGATGGACACCTGCAGTTTTGGTGGTCCACAGGGCTAAACTTAAGGACCCTGGAGGTAAGACATCTCTTTTTAATTAGCATGACACTGAAATAGCATCTCCACTGTAGCATTCAGTGTGAATTACACCTGTGTTGATACTTTTTGTCATTAATTATCGGTATTTGGATACAAATAAGGGAGCAAACTCCACAGAAAAGGGTGAATGAAGAAGAAAATGTTAAAAGAACCTTTAAAGCAAACAACTACACATTTCTGAATTTCTCCTAAAAGTAATCATTGTATTAGAACATTCTTCTTAATGCAAAATAAAATAAGGAAAAAAGATACACTGTAGAAGTAACAACCAGAATAAAAATCTGCAGCCATAGTGGCTCATACCTCAGGCCTAAACCTGAGAACCTCTGCTCTAAAGCACAATGTGATGTGCAACAAATGTGCTCAGTTAGGACTTCATTACTCTGATTTATGAGGTAAATGGTCATGCTATATTTCTACATAGTTTTATTTAACATTGTCACACACATGCGAGTAGGAGGCAGCTAAAGGGTCTGAGCAATTGTAATAAAACATCCGACCAGGGGGCGGCAGAGTACGCTGACCGTCTTTCTCAGTTCCCTACAGACCTTTCCCGGGAAATCCTGCAAGTTTCCGATGCCTCAGAAGACATCACTTCCGGTGCCGGTCCCTTTGCTGACATCACTTCTGGCACCGGGCCCTTTGCCGATGTCACTTCCAGTACAGACGACATCATTTCTGATTCTGGCCCTTTTGATGATGTCACTTATTATACAGGCTTTTAAAGCCTCCATCTTTGTCTCTTGTGACCAGTTCTGTTTTGGATTCTGTTCTATGAATATCATGCTACTTATTTTGACTTTTGCAGCCGGGAAAAACAATATACAGGTGACTGCCCCAAACCTTTATGACGTCTTGGACTCTTTCTTGTCACAACATTAATACACACCTATAAAGCGCTTTAGCCGATCATTTAGCAAAACAAATTACTTGATGTAGACATAATATGCAAGGCTCTTTTCAAAGGGAAACACGCAGAGACAAACTACGAAACAAGACACAACTACATGTCGGGCATCATGTTAATTTATAAGCTACAGAGAAGTAGGGAGACGAGGCAGTACACACTAACTACAATGTTAATTGAACTAATTCTTGCAAAACACACTTGAATATAATGATGACTTGTGCAGCCACTCCACTCTGCTGCTGTCCGTCTCTGCTTTTCAATTTCAATTCCACCCTGCCCTTTTTAGAGTTTTTAAACAGGAGAGCTCAAACAAAATGTCACAGACTGTTAATTGGTTATAGGAAGCGACTGAAGATGTTATTGATGGAAAGAGTCCATGTACTTTTGAACACAAAAATATCTGATGATTTTTAAATACCACAATTGAATAATCTAGGAGTTCAAATCACTTTTTATGCATGAGAAGTCCTTATATTTTCATTAGCAGTTCAGGTTCATGTAATATCTCACTACTATCTAAAATAATGACCACCGTGAAGGGTTCATAAACTTTCAAGCATGACTGTGCAGTACATTAATTTTTAAAGAACACATTAAGAACAGGCAGGAGGATTTCTGCTTAGGCAGTTCAGCCTCTGTTGTAATCTGAACAGAGAAAAATCATTGTCATAGTTATAGGGATTCCCAGGAAAAGATAAAAAAAGGCCTCTAGAAGCCTTTGATTAACATATCCTGTCTCATCCAGGCTGGGCAAAGGCTATCAGTCAGAACAATTATCCAACAACTTGGAGAGCCAGAGCGACCCGCCGTGTAAGACTGGGAAGGCAACAGGGGTTGAGGAGGCGGGAGCCCCAGCTTGAGCGCCATAGCCTTTGGGGTCCCGAGTTTCAGTCCAGTGAGGGAGCCTGTCCATAGTCATGGGATGGTGTGGTAATGCGCTGGGTCGCGTCTTACCAAATTTAAGTGAAGCAGCAGCATTTATAAGGCTATAAGAAAGTGCACTAATTGTTGGTGTGTTGAGGGCGCTGTCGTAGGAACGCGGGGCCGTCTAGCGGGCGAGAGCTGTGAGGCGGGGTGTGTTTGGACACACGTGCAGCCGGTATAAAGGCCAGTACGGGCTCCACCGCACGTGTTCATTTTTACACTCCGGTGTCCTCGCAGCCTGCCCAGTGCAGGCGGTTTAAAGTGAGGCGCGCCTAATAGAGAAGGCAGGCATTTGTTTGAATCAGAGATAGGGATCCCATAACGTTAAAAAAATGGTTTACTTACTGGTGAGTCGGCAACAGGTATGCTTGAGCTCAGCATAGCCGTTGGCTGTACCGGAGAGCTTATACGCGCGTGCGACCCGCAGGAGTTTGGTGTTAAATACATAGTTGCTCTGGGCATGTCAAGGCGCGTGGTGTGAACGCGCTACCGTCTACCGGGGTAGGTGCATGAGGTATTTAAAGAGTTACCAGCCAACAGGGGTCGTCAGTGGACCTAAGAGTGAGGTAGGAGTAAGCACTGCTGAGCTATTTAGAGGAGCAGTAGTTGTAATTTTTGGCGGCTTTTGTAGATATTCTTTTTGTATATAGAGTTATACTTGTATATCTCCTAGTGATCGTTATGGTGGAGGTATATATATATATATATATATATATATATATATATATATATATATATATATATTTATATATTATATATATAATTTATTTGGTGCTGGGATAGTTTTTGATTTTGGGTTTGGTACAATTGTTTTGTTTTTTTTTTTTGTATATACAGTGGGATGCAAAAGTTTGGGCAACCTTGTTAATAGTCATTATTTTCCTGTATAAATCGTTGGTTGTTACAATAAGAAATGTCAGTTAAATATATCATATAGGAGACACACAAAGTGATATTTGAGAAGTGAAATGAAGTTTATTGGATTTACAGAAAGTGTGCAATAATGATTGATGAGGAAGGTCAGCTGCGTCTGCTGTTAGGGCGACTCCTCTGCTGCGAGGCCCGCAGGGGATCTACCAGTGTTAAAAGACTAAGGCACCGGGTTTTTAAAAAGGACTGTTCCTGCCAGTTGTTTTAACCTCGTTATTAATGGATTTATTTATTGTGATTTTAACTTCCACTATTGGATTATTTATTTTTGTTGACGCACTGCACTTTTGAACACTTTTGGATTGTTTTTAATAAAAACACTGAATACTTTTTCACCTTCCCCTTGCTTCTTGTGGCGTCCTCATTTGTACAGCTCATCCCGGTCATGACTATCAACGGTGATGGGTTCAAGATGCTCCCAAATGAGAAGAGGGAGCATGGAGCTGTACCCTCATCATCACAAGGCCCAGTCTCTTTATTGCGAGGCAGCACATGGTGACTACCATTGTGTCGCTATGCTGCCCTGAGAAATTATTAAGTCTTTGATTAAATGATTCCTCTTTGCAACCATACAATTTTAGAGTTCTCCCCAGATTCAGGGCTCAGATCCAAACTCAGTCACTCTCTGCGGGCAGTTGGCTTGTTCTCCCCATGTCTGCGTATTTGTTTGTTTTTTTTAAATCAGTACTTCAGCATTTTAATTACATGCAGGTTGGGTTAACTGGCACTGTATTTAATGAATGCGTCTTACATTGGATTTGTACCCTATCCAGGGTCAGGTTTCATTACTGTCTTGATGCTCTTTTCCTCAGTGCCCCTGGAATGGATTAAGGAGGGTCAGTTATGGCTGCATGGTCACATCAACCCTTCAAACATGGACAGAGTCCCAGGGAAAGTTGACACTGCAGGCTAAGTAGCAATGAAAGCTGTTTTGGGTATCTTCCATTGTGACACAAATACAATCTGTAGACACCAGTTCACCTGAGTAAATGTCTTTTTAAGGGTGTGCAGAGCACAGGAAAGTTAGATACAAGGGGTCAAGATGCAAACTCGACATAGAAGGCACACCACTCAGAATGAATGTAATAGCCAAGTGATGTGAAGGAGACAGGCCTCACACCCAGAATATGAACAGCTTATTCTTGTAGTGCCACCTCTTACAGTGAGTGCTATTAAAATGGCATTGCAATGAAATGATTGTGAACGTTTGTGAAAAATGATAGAGAAGAAGACAGAGAAAATACACGAAGGGGATCGGGCACTAAATAAATAAAACAAAGTCAAAGATGAAACATTAACCCTTGGCAGGACTGTAACACTCTGCACCATTTACAGATTAGCATGCTAAATGGCTATTTCAGATATGTGTGATGTCATTATGTCAAATGGTTTAAGGTTTATGAGGTAGAGCAGTACTAGAATAAAGAAGTATATATACAGTAGAAGTCATCTATATCATTTAAATAATGTCATATTCAAGTTGACCAAGATTAATGTCCATACCTCAACAAGTTCCTCTCATTTTTATTTAAATGCTCCAGAAAGATAAAATTAAGAGAAGACCACTCAGCTAGCATAATCTGACCCAGATTTGTCTTGATTAGTTCTGATTTTCAAATACGCAGATGAAAAGCCATTAATTGTGTGCTGTGTTTTCTTCAACAGTTTTGTGCTTAAAGGCCAGCTCTCTGATTCACAAGCAGTGGGATGTGCAGCGCCTACACACATATGCAACTGTGAAAATGAACATTTTTAATGAAATGGAATATTTTTCTCTCAGCTTGGAAAAACTGCTATGCTAATAGAATTTTTTGGTTTGTTTAATAATTTAGAGATCCACGTCTTAAAACAAACTGGTGATATATAAGAAATGCTGCCATAAGACTAATGTTTGTTTTTAATTGAGGTTGTTCCTATTCTTTATCCACAGCAGTTGAAAAAACATTTAGAATAAATATTCCAGGCAGTTACTGCTACGAATGAAACCTTTTCCTCCTTCTGAAATTGAATCACTCTAATAGAATTAGCATTTTTGTTCCTGCGGGAATGTGGCAGGTATAATGGAGCTGGCTTGGACAAGAGGCGTGTTCTTCAATTAATAGTAGGCCGGGAAGTCAAAAAACAAAATGTATTTATATCTAAATAAATCTAAACAAATGACCCTCTATTTCTGAATCTGCTTAATCTGGTTAAGGGTCATAGGGGCTGAAGCAAAAAGTGGCAACATTAAACAAAAACAAAAAGTCAGGATCAAACCCTGAATGTGGTGTAAGTCATCACAAGGGTCAATCACTCACACTGGACCAATTAAATATTGCTGAATAATCTAATTTCTGCATGTCAACTCCTAGGCAAGACCCAAGAATGATCTTCTGGTCCATAACCCTTATAATGGACTAAATAATAGATTGCTGGGCCATATGGCTTAAATTCCAGAATTTTCTGCAGTTCATATTCCTTCTCAGCATCCATCTCAGCTGAGGTTGGTGTTTATTTTCACCTGGAGATGAGGATTAATACAAACTGGCTTCAGACGAGAAACATGAACTGTCAGGTGAATTTCAAAGTAGGGTATATATGTAGGAAACACAATGGGGTAGTTACCGATTAACCTTGGAGTGAGTTTAAGAGATGGAGCCCACAGGCTGGCCTGACATCACAAATAGCAAGCCATGTGTTCTGCCTAATGTGTAATTCAAGGATGAGCCTTTTGCAGAGGTTCTTATCATCGCCCACTTTTCTTACACCATACGCTGATCTTCTTTAAGTCAAGTTAAATTGTCACACAAGATAGGAAAGGAGGAGGACACTGAATCCAATGGATAGCAACCTGTACTGACTCTCACAAATCAACAGTCTGAGCAACCAAACATCTAAAGAACATTATTATCATCATTATTTATGTATTTATCCTTTATCCAAGGAGACTTACAAAGCAACTTATAATACATACAAGAATGATTAGAAGGTAGAAGCATCAAAAGCAACAGAGAATAAGATAAAAAACCGAGCAAAAGGCAGTAGTGCCATTACTAGGCTAATATCCTAAAGTCTTTGTCAGTACAACAGCATCTATCCTGCACAAGAGAATCGAAGCAGTTACAAAATATTTAATAAAAACGTGTATTTTCAAAATTACTAATATGGGTGCAATTCAAATAGCCAAAGGGAGGTCATCCCCAGCTTTGAAGCAATAACAGAGAACCATTGTCCAGTCTTAGCACATCTGTCTAAAGGAGGGATGGTCAGCAGACAGACGGAGGCAGAACTTCTTCAAGGGGCATGTGGAGAGACCAAAGACTGAAGATATTGAGTAACAAAACCATTCTCAGAACAGTACACCAGGACAACCCCTACAGATTTTATTTTTTTCTCCAGCCTTTGGAGGTTTTTTTTTTTGTTTTTTCTGTCCACCCTGGCCATCGGACCTTACTCTTATTCTATGTTAATTAATGTTGACTTATGTTTATCTTTTATTGTGTCTTCTATTTCTCTATTCATTTTGTAAAGCACTTTGAGCTACATTTTTTTTGTATGAATATGTGCTATATAAATAAATGTTGATTGATTGATTGATTGATTGACAAGAGTTTTGAATATGGTCCTTGCAGCAGCAGGTAGCCAGTGAAGAGACCAAAGCAGAGGAGTAGTAGGAGTGAAGGAACAATTCAACTGCATTCTGGAGAAGCTATAGGCGTCTGATAGTGGTTGAAGGAAGCCCTACCAGAAGAGAGTTGCAATACTCCAGCCAAGAGAGAAACAGTGCCTGAACAAGGAGTTATGTGGCCTAATCAATGAGGGTCGGATCCTTTGAATATTATGAAGAATAAAACAACATGATTGGGCCACTACAGATCCCAAAAGCCAATATATAATATTAATATCACAATGGCCACCAAAAATATCTTCTAATTTAATTTCACAATTCCTGGGCAACCAGTTAAAACTGAATCAAGTCCCAAAAATAAAACACATTTACACAGAATTAAGACCAAACTCCCTGATGTCAAGAATCTTATCTTGGAGTTTTCATTCTTCTCTTAACTTTATTTAGTATCTCATCCACTAAGAAGTATTTTTTGGTCACATCTGATAATAGTTGTTTTAGGGTTTAAAAGGGTTTAAAACCTTTAATGTTAATTTCTTATCCAATACAAAATACCAAAATTGAATCAAGCAAAGAAAAGTGACCATCTGGCTTGTCTTGCGTTTAAATATCTAGCAGTTTTTAGTTTTTATTGTCAGTGCATATTACAAGAAGATGTCCATCACCCTTCAATCAACTGTTGTTTCCATCCCAGGCCAAAGCTATCTTTTTGCCTGTTTTCTTTCTTTTTGCCTTTTCAAGGATCCCAAATACACATTTACAGAACTTTCTACTCTGTGGTGGCCTGTAACTTCCCAATGTCTAACCTCTCATGTTGTCAGTGTTATTTCTTCATCCCCTTTCCCCTGCACTAGTGCCCCTTGCCTATTGCCTTTGTACGGTACTGTGTCCTGCGGACTTCTTTTG
Source organism: Polypterus senegalus (assembly GCF_016835505.1). NCBI lineage: Eukaryota > Metazoa > Chordata > Cladistia > Polypteriformes > Polypteridae > Polypterus > Polypterus senegalus. The sequence continues at coordinate 107,234,190 of NC_053163.1, read as the reverse complement.
TCCACTAGGTGCTCCTACTGTTCCCACTGACCTGTATCTATGCAAGACCATTTGCTTTTCCAGTGTGGAGCTCTTCCTGTCCTGGAGGTATTCTGCTGACCTGTTCCTGCCCTGTGCCCTCCTGGTGTTTCTCTTGTTTTGCTACATATAGTGTACCCAGTGCTTCTTTGTGTAACATTTGTTACAGTTTTGAGATTTACATTTCTGAGATAATAATTGCTAAAAAAGATCAACAAACTATGATCTAACATTTCTGTCAAGGTATTTTACAAGTTTTGGATCTCCTTTTGAATTTCTCATTTTAACCTTTCATAATCTGGTCTCCATGTTTCGTTCCTTTCTTGTGCTCAGGGTATTCTCTGCTCCATATGACCCCAAAGCCAGACTGATTTACAAAATGAATGAAGGGATAGACTTACAAAAGGGAAAGACAGCATGGATGATGCATTTAGATTATCAGGCTTAACATCTAAATAAAGTAAATATTAGCTTATCTATGCATCAGTCAGCTCCATCAAGATAGCAAAGACCAAATGTTTTTGACTGCTTAGAAGTGGGACGCAGTGGCACACTGAACAAGTCCAGGTGTGAAATATGCTTCACTTTAAGATGGGAAATGTGGAGCTTTCTTTCAAGATAAGGAGACATAGCAAGAAACAAATGTGTTTCATTTAGTAAAGACCACAAAGACAATGCTGTTATCCTACCAAGTGTGTCTGCTGTCACCCGCTACTTTGAAGCTGAAAAAAGCCAAGGAAATAATTACATGAACTTTGAAAACTGTTTGGACATTTTCCAGCACAAAAGGATTTGACGCCATTAATAAAATAAAGAGATTAATTTGTATTCATTGCCTGTGCAAGAAGCTTCTGTTTGACTGGCACATTGACAACCCAGAATTTCCACTCCTCTGATTCGCAACGTATTTTTATTACAAACCCCCTGACAGCCTCAGTCGTCAGAACTCATCCGCCTTTAATGTTCTCAGATTCAAAGATTTTCTTGTCAGATTTGTTCAGATAAAGGATGAAGTTTGCTTGCTGCTATTAGAAAATGAATGGGGGAACATACCTAAAAAATGTAAATACTGTTTGTATTTTTATAAATTCCCACACTATTGTACATAAAACAGTGGGTACGTAATTTTGCTTGTCAGAGCAAAATTGCTTTTTCTTTCGCTTTGCAGATGTAAGCTAACACACACACAGAGTTCCATCTTCAATGTGAGGAAAGATCCAAGCAGGACATTCATTTCTGTGCCTATATATTGGGTGAATCCTGGGTTCAAATTCCATGCCAAGGCTTAGCCCATATGGCTATTCCTCTCCTCAAAAACAGGTCAGTAAAGTTAATTCCCAAATCTGAAGTGACCTCATGTGAAGGAGAACGCAGACCTGTGATTGACTTGCTTCCATTTCAGGCCACCCTTGCGTCCTTTCATCGCATGTGATGCTAATGCAGTAAGCTCCACGCACGACCCTGAATTGGATTTATAGGCAGAGGGAATAATATAATAGACAAGAGGAGGTGCTCATGAAGTGTCCATGAGTGACTCTAAAGCAGGGGTGAGCAATGTCAGTCCTGGAGGGCCGCAGTGGCTGCAGGTTTTTGTTCCAACCCAACTGCTAAATAAGAAGTGCTTATTGCTCAAGTAACACTTCAGTTTCACTTTAGTTGTCTCACCCATTAAATTTTGAACCCTTATTGCTTATTTTAGCCTTAAACAGCTGTAGTCTTGGTTTTTAATTACCTCTTATTAGCAATCAGATACAAATGACAAAAGAGACCAGCATTTCTCCATTTAGCTTGTTTCCATTTACACCTGAGTGTATTTATCATGCACTATTGCAGGGGTCCCCAACTCCGGTCCTGGAGGGCCCCAGTGGCTTCAGGTTTTCTTTCTAGCCCTTTTTTTTTAAATTAGTGACCGTTTTTGTGGCTAATTAACTTGTTTTGAATTCATTTTAATTGACATGTTTTTTAAGATTTGTTCCCCTGAATTTCTTCATCGTTCCTCTGTATTGCTTCATTTGTTTCCTTAAATGGCACCCAAACAGAAATAAAATGTGAAGTGAGTGAGCCAACAGAAGACCAACTAAATCAGGCCCTCAAACTGACAACCAATTGCTTAATTAGGCTCTAATTCTTGTTGTTAATTAAACCCCATCTTTCACCAACCATGGCTTGTTGCTGATCTCATTGTGCAATAGCAAACATTTCCAACATTGTTGATTTTCTCTTTTCTAAGAGCACTAGTGAAATGTTTTGGGGACCTGAGAAGATCAACATTCCTGTGACCTTCATCTTTCTTTATTTTCAAATATCGTATGATCAACACAGTTTGCTGGTCATGGTTTGGTTCATTATTGTTTGGGCGGTAATTAAAGAAAAAGAAACAATTAAGGGTTCTGAGTCCTCAAGAGCAAGTCAATGAAAATTAATTCAAAATAAGTTAATTTGCAGCAAAAACAGGTCACTAATTAAGAAAAGGGTCAGGACTGGACTGGAGTTGGGGACCCCTGCACTGTTGGGTTTAATTAAATACTTGAAATGTAAGTAAAGAGAAAAAAGTGAAGGACTGAGAATTACTCATCTGTTTTAGACTTCAAATCATTTGGATGATATCCTTAGAAAGGAAAAAAAATGTAGGATATGAGAATGACTTGACATGGCAGAGTTAAAGCGCTAACAAGCCATGAAATTAAATTATTGGCAAGGATTGTTTTTTAATTAAGCAACTGGGTTAGAACAAAAACCTGGAGCCACTGTGGCCCCCCAGGACTGACTTTGCCCACCCCTGCTCTAAAGGGACAAAAAGTGAAAGGGGGAGAATACAGAAGAGATCATAAGAAGAAAAACAAAATGTGCAAACAATAAACCCAGTGATTTTCTTTGTCCTTCCTAACTACAGTAAGTTCTGAATCCTTCCTATCAGATGCAATACACACTAAAATATCCGCCTTTCTCATCTACAGCACTTCACCTGCGTTTCATTCCTCTTCCATCAGCATCAGTCCATAACAGCTTCTAGTCCCCTTAAAGGTAGGCCTTCATTTTGAACAAACACCTGACATAATATTGGCCTTAATGGATCTAAACAACATGGTAGCCCTTCTATAATAAAAAGAAGAACCACTTGTCTTAAAACAAATACAATTTTTTGCTAATCTGATCCTAACCACCACCTCCTCCATAATACAGTATGTTGAATTTTTTAATATACAGTATGGGGTGAAATTGATATAGCTGAATACATAAAGTCAAAACCAATATGTGTGAAGTAAATTCTGAATATATAAAATCAAAGTCAGATCTGAAATAATACAATATTTTGTTATGATAGACTTTGACTTCCCCCAGTACTCTGATTTGGATTGTCTGCTTGATGCTACATACAAAGTTGAAAATATTCTATAAAACTTTTGGTTTCTTGTTAAACACAACTAGAAGTCATATCATTCTGACCTAGGCCCTGAGCAACTGTAGAATTGTGATATTTCAAAGTGTCATCAAGTTTTTCATGTCATCAGCTTCAGTATAAATTCAGCTTGTCAGTTATAAACAGTGCTGAGTGTAACATGTTAAAAGTAGTGAGCGATATGGCGTCAGATTACTTTTTAAAGTGATGAGTAACCTAATGAAATTCTTCAAGCAAAAATACCTGTGTTATAGTTAAAAAAAGATATGATTTGCAGCATTTCAATAGACACTTATTTCTGACACTCAAAACATGAAAAATTACTGAGTTATTTTACAGAAGCATTGCATTTTTTAACAAAGACGTTGTCTGCTTTGGTTGATAAAATCATGCAAGCATTTGCTTCCGCTGTCTGGTCAGAGCTAGTGAGGAAGAGGTTAAGCACATGCGTAGGATAAAGTCAAGTAAAAAGACCTGAACAAAAGAAATAAGTACATTTAATCCTGCAAATGCTGGGGAGTTAACTTAATTCCACCAGTTTAAGGTCACAGAAGCAAAACACGGTGTACAGTACACTGGTTGTTTGCAGAACTCAATCACACAACCCAGCAGAAAAGAGCGTGCTGCTTGCAATCCAGAAAAGAAACCTATAAATAAAGTGTCAGTTTAGTTTTAATCCAATTATTTGCTGTAGATGTATTGAAACAATGTGATCTGGTGGTACAGTGGCCTTTGTTCATGTGGTGAATCTTCAGGGGCTCACATTTGAGGATGGGAAAAAAGGAAATGAGTGTTATTTACTTCACAGCACATGAAAGACTAAACATAGAACACAAGAAATTTATACAATTTGGCTGTGTTTCTGGTTACTTCCAAGAAGATTCATATATGAGTTTAGGATTTAATAACAGATGCTGGCCAGCAGAACATGCAGTTTATCACACAAAGGAAGAAAAAGTAATGCAATGCTTGTAACACTTTACATTTTATAATAAGTAGCTATGTATATAACAAATTTAGTTACTTTTTTTGTAAGGAGAAATGTAACTTAGTTACATTCCTCAATACTTCTTATACATGGTTATACTTAAAACTGTGACAACTGTTTTATATATAAAAAAACACATTTTTTTAATATTTTTATTCAATGCATACATAATTGTCAAACACACAGAATGAATGAAACTGAATGACTGAAACCATTAATAAAAATTAATGAACCATATTATGCACATTGTACAGGGTGGTCCAGATCTAATTATGCAGATCCGGATCGTCTGAATGACTTTGATTTATGCGGGGATGATTCCAGTACGGTGCAAAAACGATTCTTCATGTCGTCAGTTCATTATGTGAATTTCCCCTTGGGATTAATAACATATCTATCTATCTATCTATCTATCTATCTATCTATCTATCTATCTATCTATCTATCTATCTATCTATCAATCACTTCTCGATGTTCCGGGATTATTCGGGTGATTTTCTATGTAATAAACTTAATAAGTTATAGCGTAATGAAAATTGCATAATTAGATCTGGACCACCCTATATATGCCCATTTTGTGTAGTAAAGGGCATATCCTTGTATTTATTATACATATATAAACAAAAGACCTATGTGTGTGTGTGTGTATGGAGCAGTACGCTCTGCTCACGCTCAACCACAGCCACTAGATGGCGCATGCACCTTGCAATGCACTTCACTTCTCACTACGAAAGACCTGCGTGCAGTAAATGCTTCTGTGCAACAACGATATCATGCTAATGACACAGATGAACAGACACAACTTCAAAAGGAAGCAAATGGCATAGCTCAGCAGCATGTAAGTGAAAAAACACCTCAGCAACAGACGGCAAGGCTTGCAGTTTCACTAAAAACATTGTCTATCTGGAGGTTTTTTCTCTAAAAGATAGGACTTATATGCCAGCGATACAGCTAAGATATGATATCACCAGTATCTTCTCACAAAAGCCAGTGGGGCAGCATGCACAGGTGGGTCCACATCCTCTGCATTGGGTTATTCTGAAGTTCATAAATACAGTAAAACTGCTAGGGAGTCTTCGGATTGTTTTTTGTCCTGAAGACCACACACAGCTAGTAGGATTATAAGACTATTATTGTCACTATTTGTCTGTAAATCAGAGTTTGATTACACTATCATCAAGTATTTTACATTTATATTTTATTCAGTATAAATTCAGCTTGTCATTCATACCAAGCACTATGTAAAATAACAATAGGCTTTACTGACATAACTGTAAAGCATAACGGGGATAAAGTATTCAAATAAGCAATAAACCTTCACATTTACTATGAGTCTGTGCTGCTCTTATTTACCAGTATATGCAGTACCTGCCCACTTCCCATAGCACTATTGGATTAGATCATATAAAGAGCTTTACATAACATATCACATGCATGTCTAACATCATTTCACATCACACCCATTACATTTGTCCATGGGCACAATAAAGGGTGATGACTCATCAGGCCAAACTCTGCCCCCACGATTGGCACTATTATGTAACAGCCATGGTTTTAGCCCTGGCTTGTGTGTGTGTTATCTTTTTGCTTTATTATTTTGTTATTTTCTATAAAGTCATTTTTGTAAATGATATTGATTTTTAATGTTGTAGGTTTAATATTCAGTTTATGAAGAATTATTGTATGGCCTGTAGGGGGCGCATCAGCTGCCTATACATGACACAGACAGACACCTGGCTCAAGTTCAGCACAACACATGTTTCTTTATAAGTGGGAAATGCTTCCCACTGCAGTACGGTACATTAAAGCACAGCACTTTACAGCACAAAGCACATTCTTTCTTTCTTTCTTTCTTTCTTTCTTTCTTTCTTTCTTTCTTTCTTTCTTTCTTTCTTTCTCCACCTCCACTCCTCCCATCAAGCTTCATCTCCCTTCCTTCCAGCTCTTGCTCCCTGAATGAAGGCAGGCAGCTCCTTTTATGCTGCACCTGGGAGTACCAGGAGGCTCTTAAGTGAGGTCTGGAATCACTCCCAGGTGGACTCTGCGGCTCCCCCTGGTGGCTCCCATGGAACTAACCAAGGAGCCCTGCGGGGATATGAGGAGCCTCTGCAACCCAGGGGGGCTGCCATCTAGCACTCCGGGGGAGACAGTGCCCTGTGTACATCTGCTCCCTCCTGGTCCTTCCATTACAATGACCTCCTGTCCGGGAAGGGGCCCTGGCCATCCATCACAGAGGTAACTTTTGTAGTGCATAGTCTTTTAAGTTTTGTTCCTTGTGCCCTGTGTGTTAAACCTTGGAAGGTGCATCATTGCACAAGGAAGCACAGATAAAGGGAGCAGGCCTCACACAAAAACACACACACAAAGCTAGACCTGCTCTTAAACCAGGTCTGGGTCCCTGGAACTTACCTCACCCTAGGCAGTCTAACCCCGGGCAGGCATTGACTTGCACAGGCCCAGAAATGGGGCTAAGGCTTATTTAGTTCCAAAGGTTCAAAAATAACCAGAAGTTCACAAAAAGGAGATTGGGAACACTGTAAACCCTCTATTCAAAAGTTCCTTAATAATCAAATTATTTATTTTACAAACAAAGATAACGCAAAAGGCAAGGCAGGAAAACAGGACAAAAGGTGATTTTGCTAAGGTGAACAAAACCAAGAATCACAATCCAGAGGTAGTATCTTTAATGAAGCAGAGGTCAAAAACCCAGAAAATTTAGTAATCAGAAATCAAAGCAAGTAGAAAAACCAGAATCCAAACCAAACTGGGGCAGCACCCCACCAGCTTCATCACATGGCTCTCTCTCCGTTGGCTCAACATACAGGAGGAACATCAAAACATAACACAAAATTGAAAAAGAATCAATCAACAATACAATATTAGATGATCTAAAAGCATATCATACAAAATTAATTTTATAAAACAACAAAAGAATTAATTAACTTATGGTAACAAGATTTTTAAAATAAATTTTAACTTTGTTGTGTTTTGTTGGCCAGAGGTATTTATGGTTTTTCCTCTCTCCCTGTGTTGAGATTTTTAACTTTAAAGCCTCTTTCCCATTTTGGGCCTGCAACTAGCATTTGGGGTTGGAATGATTTAAAGTTGGGATTGGCTGCACTTTTGGTTCTGGCCTTTGTGGGAATGCTGATGTTTCTTTTTCTGAGGCTAGTACCTTTATGGTGGTTAGTGAACCCCCAGAAGTCACAACAGACACAGGCAATCCATATAGCCCTACATGTTCTTGATATACGGCAAAAATGAGAAATACAGTAGAACCCTGAGTATCCAAGGTATCCACCCCAGATAAGTGAAAACTCAGATAAAAAGAATGACAGCCATCATTTCAGTTAAAAAATATGGATATAAAAGATTTTGCCAATTTATATGGTACAGCATCACTTTTAAGCCCCTTTTCATTCCTTAGTGAATTTAATGTTCCTCACTTCTTTGCTGCATGTTCTGCAGTCACCTCAGCATCAAAATGTTGGCAGGTATAGAGTCGTCCTGCTGTCCAGTATACAAAAGTGCTGTTTCGATGGTATTTAGATTGTCTGTATGTGAAAACTTGTATGGATTTTCTGTGCAGTCCCCATTGTCATATAAACACAAAAATCCTAAGTGAACAAAACAGTGCAGCATGTGTTCTCCGTCAATGCTGGCAACACCCAAACAATAGCAGAGGGGTGTAGCTGAGAATGGGTGAATTTGTCACAGCCATGTTCCGACAGTCACCAGCTCCTCAACTGCTGGCTCGGTACAATTGAGGTTAAAACAGAAAAGTTTTTATGAATTATTAGAAAAGTAGTGTATTATACTTACAGGTTCACCTTGGATGATGCAGAACTTCAATTAATCAGGGCATGAATAATCAGGGTTCTACTATACATGAAAACAATAATGCTTCCAAGAAAACACTTCATTGCCTGGCAAAATAATTTCTGGATTTGCTGCTTTTGTGAAAGGGTCTTTGCTGTGATTTTGTATTGAAACATAAAGAAACTGTTACTAATAAATTTCTCTGAAAAAAGATATAGGCAAAGCATGGCACTGACAGCTGGCACTGCCTCTAGTCCCAGACATACCATATCTCTGATTTGCATCTGGATTGAAAAAAAAAACATACTATTCCAACTTTGGGTAGGCTAACTAAATGTCCGTACGGAAAAAAAGTCCTTTAAATAGCAGTAACGACATACAAAGGCTCCCTCACTACATAAGAGTCATTAGTTATGGGCAGCTGGCACAGGGGACTGCTAAATGCACATACAGTATATAAGTGTCATGCATTGTTCAAAAGCTCACAATCTCTGCTTTTGTGTAAAATTTAAATGGTCTTTATGCTCCGTATTAAACTGTTGATCTATAATCAATAAAGCAGATTATTTCTTGTGTATGTCAAGTGATGCATTTGGACACATCAGCAGGGATAGTACCTGGGGTAATCGAGTGTTTCTGGTCTTTCAACCTCAGACAGCCTCATCCGGATGACCCAATCTGAATCGATCCCTGTCTGTGTTCAAGTAGTGTGGTTAAAATCAAAAATATTAATTACAGAAAGAAACTTATCCTCTAACAAGACAAGTCTGATAACCTTTTGGTCAGTAATCAGGTAGAAGTAAAACTATTCATTTTGTCATTTATTACTCCTCAGCTAATGCTTGGACAGGGAGCATTCTCTCACAGCATGATCAGAATGGTCACAGAAACAAAGGATAGAGGCTTGTTTTATAAACTATGGAATTTACATAACATTGTAAATCAATGCATACATTTATTCTGGTTGGTTCATTGGTTTACACCCAAATACAACAACAACAACAACAACATTTATTTATATAGCACATTTTCATACAAAACGTAGCTCAAAGTGCTTTACATAATGAAGAATAGAAAAATAAAAAACACAGTAAGAAAATAAAATAAGTCAACATTAATTAACATAGAATAAGAGTAAGGTCCAATGGCCAGGGTGGACAGAAAAAACAAAAAAAAAACTCCAGACGGCTGGAGAAAAAAATAAAATCTGTAGGGATTCCAGACCATTAGACTGCCCAGTTCCCTCTGGGCATAAATGATCTATCTTATATATAAACATGTACACGTGAAAGTGTGTGTGTCTGTCTGTCTGTCTGGCCGGGAAGTGTGTGGCTATAGCATGAAGCTCAAAGGAAGCGACTTTGTCACCAAAGTGAAATCGTCAACAAAAGAGAAACTCACTTAGCTGCTAATACACAAGCGAGACGAGCATATTGGCAAAATGAAACCTCCGAAGAAAGAGACACTTGTTTAGCCGCAAATACACAAGTGAGGTGAGCACATCGGCAAAACGAAACCTCCTAGGAGAGAGATGCTCAGAGTACAGGTAGTCCCCAGGTTACGGACATCCGACCTACGACATATGAACGCGGCCGCAGCTGCGATGCATGCACCTCGGTTACTGCCGCTCCGTCATCTTCGGTCTGGGGACGCTGTAAGCAGTGGCTGAACAGAGGCTGGAGGGGGGCAATTTCGCTGCTTGCACAGTGTAGTGTCCCTTGGCCGGCTCCTGGCGGCAAGAGATTTCACTGCCTGCCCACCACACACAGCTGCCCCATTCTTTCTAGGTGGGTGGCTGGTAATGCTACAAGCGGTGACCCGGTTGTGGCTGAATGGAGGCCATTGAAGGTGAATGGGGCGGTGGGGGGTAGCATTGTAGTGTGCCTCGGATGGCTGCGTGTTGACTGGGGGCTGTGGTGTTGCAGACGCAGGTAGCATGCTGTAGTAGAGGTGACTGTGAGGTGAACTGATGATTAACCGCCTGTCGCTGACCCCATTCATTCTCAATAGCAAGCCTGCTTGTACTGTTACGCACATAGCAGGAAGTTGTCTCTTGTCAGTACAGGGTGGCCCAGATCTAATTATGCAGATCCAGATCGTCTGGATGACTTTGATTTATGCAGGGACGATTCCAGTTCGGCGTGAAGACGATTCTTCATGTCGTCAGTTCTCACACTTCTCGATGGTTTGGGACTTTTTGGGTGATTTTCTATGTAATAAATGGAATATGTTATAATGTAATGAAAATTGCATAATTATATCTGGCTCACCCTATACATCAGACGTGCTGAGGACGGGTGCCTTCCTGCTGTGATAGCTGTACAGTACTGTGCAGAAGAGCTCATCTTAACCTTTTGTCTTCATCCTTTAAGAATGTCTCTGAAACACAAATCTGATGCAAGTGCTGGTGATACAGTAAAGAAGAGAAAAATCAACACCATTGAAAATAAAATGGAAATAATAAAAAGGTCAGAAAGAGTTGAAACTCCATCACTCATTGGCAGAGCACATGGTTACAGTTGGTCAGCAATAGCATTTATTAAAATAATGTACCTGTTCCGATTTATATACAAATTCAACTTAAGTACAAACCTACCGTCCCAATCTTGTACGTAACCTGGGGACTGCCTGTAGTTCCTTTCATTTACCTGACAGCTCTACATTTCAATTTTTTCTCTGAAGATTTCAATAGTTTCTAGAACCCCGGGCTTTTTACAGCACAGGTTTACACAGCCAGTATAAAATAAAAGTATATTTTGATACATTCTGGTTCTTCTTATACTCTTTGGGTTGAGCCACCATCCTTGAAATTCCCGTGAATATAACAACTGTCCAATCTTGTTGTCCACAGGACATCTGTTGATTTCTTAGTCATCTTTCGATACATTTTATTGTTCACTTGACCTTTATCTGGTGTCCTGAGATACCTGAACAGGTTTCTGACTTGTATTAACCCTTTGTTATTTATTTGAGATGAATGCTATATTTTAATATGGAAAGCATATCAAAACACTTTATCCTAATTGACTATGTGGCTCCTAAGTCTAATCTTTCTTCCACAGTAGCGTATGGCCACAAAGTGACCCTAGTAAACTTGATACCAGGCATTTAGGGACAAAGATTTCAATTGGGATCCCCACGTCTGTGACACAGCCAACAGATATGTGTTGCATGACATTGGAAATAGTTTACTTTCATGTAAGAATCGAAATGTCTTGACACCGGCAGCCAATCTATAATAAGTAAAACCTAAATAAACATGTTGTTCTATAAAGCAATCCATTTCCAGATTACTAGGGGATATACTGTAAGTTAATAGAGATTTCTCCACAGTGACACAGCACATACATGAGTGTGGCACGTCATTGAAAATGGCAGATTGCGTACATTTTTATGAGAACAGTCTTGATGTACTGAGCCAACTTCAATTAAAAAAATAATTATAGTAAGGGAGTGCCAAATAGTGTGACATACTTGGTCAGACAAGGAAGCTTATCATTCCTTGTGTACTCTAAAACACACATGAGAAACAGATGAATTCAAAACAGTAGAGTGGCATTTGTACTTTTGAGCAGGTGGATGAAGAGCTTAGCAGATTTGCTTACATAATAAAGCATCCCATTTTGCTCTCTCCTTCTATACTGTCTTTCACTGAGCTGCTTACATTGCAGTTAGAGTAGTATGTGTTTGGCTATGTCAACACTACATGGATTTGTAAACTGCCTATGGTGAAATAACTTTAAACTTCAAAGGATACACTGCAGACAACTAAAGCAAGTTATGAAATTTGACAAATACAGTAGACAGCACACCACATGTTTTCCTTTTCTGCCAAATTTCTGACCTCAGTGTTTTTCCATTTTGACAGAATTAGCTTTAAAGAGGGAGGAAGAACACAATTTGAAGAATAAGTAATAAAAAATTCTACAGAAGTAAAAGTGTTTTCTGCACACTACTCCGAATGAGCAAATAATGGGCAAGAAGGTTCCACTCTGAATAACGCCTCGGGCATTTTTTTCCCTCTGTTTAGCATAAGGCATATACTCTCATTTTGTGTGATGCCAGTTCAATAAGATTGTCTGTTTTTCTTTGTTATTTAAATTTGCAAACTATTGACAATATCCAGCCTTACCTTTTAGTTGTCATTTCAGATGTTTTTTCATTTTTTTTCCATATCATCAGTGGCTCATATAGTTGGCAGAAATTATGCACCTGTGGGGGCTTGAGAGTGTGAAGCGGCTGTAGCCTCGCGATTCAATGTTTTCAGTTATTTGTAAAAGCAGGTGATTGCTTTGACATTCATGCTCACTCTGGATATGAGTGCCACAGTCTGAGCAGTTGTTGGCTGTTGCTGGTTAATCAATGCCTGCACCAGCAGCTTCACTATAGCTGCACTTCTGACTTTACTTTCTGTTTTACTCCTAGTATCACAATGTCTCATTTTAAACTTGAAATGGGTTTTTGTATAAACTCAATTTTGATTCTTTGAATTCCAAATATTCTTTTGTCAATTCCAAGAACAATGCACCTCATTATTGGTTATAGATGGACCACCTGGTTAGTCTGAGTTCTTGTTTACATGTTTCCACACTTTGGAATCAATCAGAGATATGAACCTAACAATACATTGCAGCACAATGGGTTTATTAATGTTCTCCTTGGTTAGTAAATAGCAATGAACAGGCTCAAAGCAATGTTGAGTTTGAGTGGTGGGGCAAACATGCAGAACTTGTTGAAGCCCTTGGGGACAATATAAAAAGTTCAACAGACACTGACAGAACCAGGATTTGAACCCAAGAGTGTGAAACTGTGAAACAAAAAGGCTAGAAATGGCACTGTCCACTGGCATATATACAATTCAGGAGAATCGTGCTCCCTCATAGACCCTTATTTAACAGACAGCATTGAGGTCTGTGAAATAAGAGTCATGTTTGCAACTCAGGTTAACTAATTGTTGTAAAACCAAAGTTAAAATTGTGAACTCCATCACAATCCTCATTCTGAGCTCTGAAAATGGCAAACCGAATATCTAGTTAAACAAAAATACAGTTAGGTCCATAAATGTTTGGACAGAGACAACATTTTTCTAATTTTGGTTCTGTACATTACCACAATGAATTTTAAATGAAACAACTCAGATGCAGTTGAAGTGCAGACTTTCAGCTTTAATTCAGTGAGTTGAACAAAAAGATTGCATAAAAACATAAGGCAACTAAAGCATTTTTTTAACACAATCCCTTCATTTCAGGGGCTCAAAAGTAATTGGACAATTGACTCAAAGGCTATTTCATGGGCAGGTGTGGGCAAGTCCACTGTTATGTCATTATCAATTAAGCAGATAAAAGGCCTGGAGTTGATTTGAGGTGTGGTGCTTACATGTGGAAGATTTTGCTGTGAACAGACAACATGTGGTCAAAGGAGCTCTCCATGCTGGTGAAAAAAGCCATCCTTACGCTGTGAAAACAGAAAAAAAAACACATCCGAGAAATTGCTACAATATTACAAATGGCAAAATCTACAGTTTGGTACATCCTGAGAAACAAAGCAAGCACTGGTGAACTCAGCAACGCAAAAAGACCTGGACGTCCACAGAAGACAACAGTGGTGGATGATCACAGAATCATTTCCATGGTGAAGAGAAACCCCTTCACAACAGCCATCCAAGTGAACAACACTCTCCAGAGGGTAGACGTATCGATATCCAAGTCTACCATAAAGAGAAGACTGCATGAAAGTAAATAGAGAGGGTGCACTGCAAGGTGAAAGCCACTCATAAGCCTCAAGAATAGAAAGGCTAGATTGGACTTTGCTAAAGAACATCTAAAAAAGCCAGCACAGTTCTGGAAAAACATTCTTTGGACAGATGAAACCAAGATCAACTTCTACCAGAATGATGGCAAGAAAAAAGTATGGAGAAGGCGTGGAAAAGCTCATTATCCAAAGCATACCACATCATCTGTAAAACACGGTGGAGGCAGTGTGATGGCTTGGGCATGCATGGCTGCCAGTGGCACTGGGACACTAATGTTTACTGATGATGTGACACAGGACAGAAGCAGCCGAATGAATTCTGAGGTGTTCAGAGACATACTGTCTGCTCAAATGCAGCTAAATGCTGTCAAATTGATTGGGCGGCATTTCATGATACAGATGGACAATGACCCAAAACATAGCAGCCAAAGCAACCCAGGAGTTTATTAAAGCAAAGAAGTGGAAAATTCTTGAATGGCCAAGCCAGTCACCTGATCGTAACCCAATTGAGCATGCATTTCACTTGTTGAAGACTAAACTTCGGACAGAAAGGCCCACAAACAAACAACAACTGGTAGCCGCTGCAGTAAAGGCCTGGCAGAGCATTAAAAAGGAGGAAACCCAGCATCTGGTGATGTCCATGAGTTCAAGACTTCAGGCTGTCATTGCCAGCAAAGGGTTTTCAACCAAGAATTAGAAATTAACATTTTATTTCCAGGTATTTAATTTGTCCAATTACGTTTGAGCCCCTGAAATAAAGGGATTGTGTTAAAAAATACTTTAGTTCCCTCATATTTTTATGTAATCTTTTTGTTCAACCTACTGAATTAAAGCTGAAAGTCTGCACTTCAACTGCATCTGAGTTGTTTCATTTAAAATGCATTATGGTAATGTACAGAACCAAAATTAGAAAAAAAGTTGTCTCTTTCCAAATATTTATGAACCTGTACATTAGCCTCTGTCTGGCTACAATGAAAGCCCTTCATGGACAGAGGTTTAGGCAGGAGAACCATAAAATTAGGCTCAAGGTTTGGCTTGACTAAGCTGGCAAGCTGACATGTTTAGCTAACAGTACTTTGCTTTTAAAATTAACTTAGTTACAATCCTCATTACTTACAAAAATTCTTAACTGAATATATGTTATATAGTTACTTATCATAAAATGTAATGCATTACAAGCAGGGTATTAGTTTTCCTTCTTTTGCATGAAAATGTGCACATTTTACTGGCTAGTATTTGTTATTAAATTCTAAACCCATATATGAACCTTCAAGAAACTGGCCAGAAGCATAGCCAAATTGGACCATCGTCTGGTGTTTTATAAATACGTTTAGTCCTCCATTTGCTGTGAAGTAAATAACATCCATCCCATTTGTGTGGTATGAACACTCGATGCTGAGCAAACAGATCATACAGTTTAAGAATACCTATAGAAAATTACTGGATTAAAGTAAACAGATGCTTTATTTGTGTATTGCTGGTACTGGATTGCACTCAGCACACACTTTATTTGCTTGGCTGTGTGACTGAACCCTGCAAAGGACTCACGTACCACCTACCATGTTTGCTTCTTGACTTACACACAATGATGCTGCGATATTCACTGGCTCCCAGTGACCCTAAACTGGGCCAGTTAAATTTACACCCTAGCACATGCAGGATTAAATGCCTACCTGGGACTTTTTTGCAGCTCTTTTTACTTGATTGCTATGCTATGCACGTGCTTAACCTCTTCATCAGTTGTCACCAGAGCATGCCGGCACGATGTTATACACTGACAGCAGCAAGCAATGTCTTTGCATGAAAAGCAGCACTTCTCCAAAATGATGCAGTAACATTTTTTTTTTGAGTAAAAGTAAAGCAGTAACAGAAATCTGTTTTAAATAACACAGGTATGTTTTCTTCAATAAAATAAGTATTGCGTTAGGTAACTAATTACTTTAGAAAGCAATCTGATTACGCAAGATGCATAACTTTTAACGTGCTATTCTTAACACTAATGGGTAATATGTAATTTGCTATTTTTTTTTTTTTTTTAATTTCTCTGGTAGTGGTCTTGGCTCCACACATAGCCTGTGGCACTGCCAGTTCGCTGTTTCTTGGCAATGCTAATCAGGCTGCAGTCTCATTACGGGAGGTTTATTCCAGTCCATACAATCAATCTGTCTGGTGCAGCAGGGTGCAATCCTGTTCCCTGCCCTCAAGCCTTGGTTTATGTACTGCACAGACTCACCTTTAGTGGTTGTGCTGAGCAGATGACCACATTCCAAGCTGCAACCTTTCAGTGTGAATGCGGATCATGTGCAAAAAGAAAAACCATGAGAGATTAGAGGTTGAAGCTAACATCCGGGTGAAAGACAAAAGGATTAATGATTCTTGTTCAAAATGAGCAAAACAATAAAAGTCAGAAGGTCAGAACACATGCAGGCAAGAAAGCACAACCATGAAAAGAAAACAGGGGAAGGTGTGTTGATTCACTAGGCTGACCAAGCTCAACATAGACATAATCACCACTTCTGTCTTTATTTCTTCTGTTTCTCCCATCACATGCCTCCTGCACGTTTTGTGTTGCCAGGTAACTCAGCCCAATGGGCGGGGCCAATCCCAAACAGAACTTGAAAGGAAAGGCCAGGTCCCAAATAGGCAATTTATATTCAATTCAATTTATTCTTTGTACAGTTTCTTCACTGACTACATGCTCAGAGAACTTACTCATACTTACATCTACAATGCTGTTGTGGTAAAGTGTACACAAGATAGAAAAAAATGAGGAAGGCCACAAAATACACAGAAGTGGCAGACCAGGGCTTTCATGGTCAACCTCAGGAACCTGCCTCACCGCAGGCAGCCATACCCCTATACTAAAGGCAAGATGAGGCTTTGACAGTTCAAAAGTACTTTAAAATGTTCAAAATACACACAAAGGAAGAGGGCCAACCATAAAACCTCTGGCTTGAGAAGACAATGGAGCTTTATACATGAACAATTTTTTTTAACAAAAAGAAGCACAACGTGGAAAAACATGAATGAAGTTATAAAAAAGGGCAATATGGGAATTCCTAAAAATGTAGTCCAAGGCTAACATAGCCACTTCTGCAAATCAGTAATTACAATCCAAGAACTATAAGCAAAAATCCAATAAACTAAAAATCAAGGACAATAATCACAAGCAATGAACATCTGAGGGACTCATCTCCTCTGCCCAAATATAAAGGTGTGTAAAAGATTTAACAGGAGACAACAAAAAGGTTTGGGGTTTTCCGGCCCCTTATATTGTCGACACTCCAGTATTCAACAAATAAAGCAGTTTGGTCAGACATAAACAATTCACAATTCATGCCATTTTTATATGGGAGGAGCCGGAAGTGCAGGAATGCTGGGAAGGAGTGTGATGGATGATGGGAGAAATGACGTCATCAAAGATGGTGGAGGGAGGGCGGAAGTAGTCGTACTGCGGGCAGGTCTTTATGGCGGAGTGTCTTTGGGTCTGGAAAACAAAGAAATAAGGTTAGTACCCCGCCATTCCCCGCCGGCGAACATCCTTCGATGTGTTTTAAGATCCGTCCGCGATCTCCTACTTGCGCATGTGTGACAGGTGGCAGGTATGTCATTCTGGCGCTGCCACTTTGGGTTCCACCAATTCAACACAGGGAAGCTCCTATGCACAACGTAATGTTAGTTATTCTTATTTTACTCAGGCCTTGTAACATTCCTAGTCACTATCTAAACATGGTTTGGGGGTGGGTTTACAGACCAAAGATTCTGAAATTCCATTAGTTTTCTAATTTAATGCTTCATTTTAAAGCTGATTATTTATTTTTGCTTATCACAATGCTATTTGGATTCCTCCAGGTGCCACTATTTTGTATTTTTCACGTCTCCAGTATCCATGGGAGCAATCCCAGCATTCTATCAAGAGACTTGGTGCTGACGATGTCTTAATTTGTGACAAGTTACAAACCCATCCAAAACAATTCTACAGCATCCAATTCCAGGATCCCAAAAATCTTTCTGTTTCTTGTCCTTGTGATTTATATATTTGTTAAACTCTCAGTATTTGACTTCACACCCTCATTTCTTAGTTTTTGCTTTCCTTCTTGTGCTGTATATTTTGATCATTTGGTTGGCTCAACCTCCTGGTTAACACTTTTGCTTGTTCTGACTTTGCAGTTCATCCTGTTACTTTCCTTATTTGTGCCCCTGCCAATGGGACACATAATACATAACAATATGAACAGAAATTACATAACAAAAAAAGAAAAATATAAATTATACATCAAAAGCAACAATAAAAAGAAAAATATACTTACGCCAACATAAACATAACAAATGCATTACCACTCCTGTTTACAAAGCGTAACTCGTTTTCTTAAAGGCTTGGTATTGTATAATTGCTTTATCTAGGCCAAAACATGGCAACTTTAAGTAGCTCCTGTAAAAAAACGTGTCTTGAGAGTTTTGTTATGTTTTTAATTCTGTTTGGCTGTGTCCATTACTTAGAAGAGGATCTTGTGTTGAGCCTTTCTTCAAGCGTAGAGCTGGCTTGGAATTAAATGAATGATCTTTCTAATGCCATTTTTTCAGAAATGAATCCATTTTCTGAGCTGACTTAATCCAATGAGAGGTATCCGCATGCAGTAGTACTGTACATTAGTAGGAATCAATACTGGACAACGTGCAAGCCCATCAATAGGGACACACACACTAACTTACAGGGGTCCACTTAGGAGTCAACAGCTGATTCTGAATGCCTTTGGGACGTAAGAGGAAAACGAAAGAAAAATCTACCCAGATACAGAGTCAATGTGCAAATGAAGATAAAAATAAAATGTGACTATAGATGTGTGTGTGCATGTTAGAATTCTACAATTCAGATAGTGAAAGTGAGTTGAGGATTTGGGGGTGAGATTATTATATTGTTGGCTCACACATATTTTAAATTGCTGGGTAGCTGGCCATACGAGAAGTACGGTTGTTATGATCCATCTGTAAGTTTCCTTTCATATTACCGGTATATGTGGATGCCTTACTTTATATACTCTACCAATAAAAAGTATTACAAAAAAAATGAGCTTGTCAGACTGATTCAAATTTTACTTGGATTTACCAGGGCAGGACACTTGAAGGAGTGTATCTTATGCTACCATGAAATTGATGGTCCTTTTACTTGCATTAAACGACTAAACAAATAATGACATTTTTTTTCTTTTTTAAAGAACCAATTTTTTTGCTTAATTGCTTAGTTTATTTTTGTACATGTTGTGATTATGCAACAAGGCATCAAAATAACGGTAAATTCGCACATGTAGAGCACAAACAGCATGCTGCAAATGTTCTCTCTGAATGCCAAAAAACAAGTTGCCTGCTGGGAATTGAACAGGATTTACTACTTTTTAAAATGAATCTATTAGGCATATCCATGAATATTAAAAGTTACTGCAAATTCCAACATTACATAAATGTAAAAATGTATAAATACTGTATACTGTAATAAGATTAAAAAAAAAAATCCTGCACAATGAGTGAAACGTCCTCCCTTTTCAAATCAGGTTGTGGATTAGAGCCGCTTGCTTATAAGGGAAGGCTGCACTTCGCATTGAGAGTTTCTGTCAAATCAACAAAAAGGTGAGAGAAAAATGGAGGGTCACAGAAAATGACAAATGGACATGTAATATGTAACCAAGTAAGTATCTAGATATGATTTATGGATATAAAATTCTCAAATGTAATTTCCCTTCTTTTGGAACAACAAAGGAGTAACTTGGGGGAGGATCTTACAGGTTATGGAATTTTTAAATGGCACACGATACATCATTTTGCACTTTGTGGATTTAGTATGTTGTAGTGACTCTAAACTTTGAGGAAATCTGCAGAAGATCATCTGTAGGAGGATGAAGCCATGGATCCATTGAGCCATGGGTGATGGAACAGCATAAAGGACACTGTGCTGAATGGAGGTTGGTGGGGAGAGCTCACGAAGACGGCAGTTTCAAGTGTTTCAGCAGGTATCTACTGAGGTCAAAGGCGGGCATCAGTCAGGGTGTTATGATCTGACTGTTTTGTAAGGCATTGAACTCGATTTTTGCGCTACCTTATCATTTATTTTCATTATGAACTTGTTAGCACTGTTATATTTTTTGTTTACTGCACCACCATTTTGAATACCCTTTTAGTAAGATCGTCCGCCATTTTATGAGTTTGTTGTTAGCAATGACACCTGCTGCTGTCATATGACTGGGTAATGTCTATAAAGTCACTCCAAGGTGGAAAAGCAGCAGGCCCTGATGGCTACCCTGCAGAGTTTTACAAGAAATTCTCCGCTCAGCTAGCTCCCCTCCTATTAGTAACATTTACAGAAGCCAGAGATAACCAATCTCTTCCACAAACCTTTCGCCAAGCACTAATCACTGTCTTTCCAAAACAAAATAAGGACTTATTACAATGTGCATCATACAGACCAATTTCACTTCTGAATAACGACGTTAAAATACTCTCTAAAATCATAGCTAGAAGGATGGAGAAAGTGCTCCCCTCAATAATATCACAAGACCAAACTGGATTTATTAGGGGCCGACACTTATCTTCAAATCTTCGACGCCTGTTTAATGTAATATACTCACCAACTAAATCAAACACCCCAGAAATATTATTATCATTGGATGCAGAAAAAGCATTCGACATGATTGAATGGAAATACCTTTTTACTATTTTGGAGAAGTTTGGGTTTGGCCCGAACATTTGTGCATGGATTAAATTACTGTATACTAACCCAGAAGCTTCAGTTTGCATCAATAACATTTGCTCAGACTACTTTAAACTAGAACGTGGCACAAGACAAGGATGCCCTTTGTCACCACTGCTGTTTGCAATTGCCATTGAACCACTGGCAATACATTGTCGAAATACTGATCAGATAAAGGGGATTAGCAGAGAAGGACTGGAACAGAAAATCTCATTATATGCAGATGACATGGTACTGTATATATCGGACCCAGAAAATTCTGTGCCTGCAGTCTTAGCAGCACTCACAGAATTTCAAAAGCTCTCTGGTCTCAGAATTAATCTGAATAAAAGTGTACTCTTTCCGTGAATTCAAGCATATAATATTAGATTAGACACCCTTCCTTTTATCATTGCAGAACAGTTTAAATACCTCGGGGTAAACATCACAAGTAAACATAAAGCTCTTTATCAAAAAATTTCGTCGTCTGTATGGAAAAAATTAAACAAGACTTGCATAGATGGTCAACCCTTCATCTCACACTAGCTGGAAGAATTAACACTGTTAAGATGAATATTCTTCCTAAGCTCCTTTTTATTTCAAAACATACCAATATACATTAATAAATCGTTCTTTAAGCAATTAGATTCAACAATAACCTCATTTATTTGGAATTCTAAACATCCACGCATCAAAAGAGCGACCCTACAAAGACAAAAGGCAGAAGGCGGCATGGCTCTACCTAACTTCCAGTTTTATTACTGGGCGGCAAATATACAGTCGATAAGAACCTGGACACAAATAGAAGAACATACACAGGCATGGACCGCAATAGAAGTAAAATCCTGCAGTACTTCTTTGTATTCCTTGCTTTGTGCTCCAATAAACACACGTTATCGGCAATACACTAATAACCCAATTGTGCTCCACTCACTTAGAATCTGGAACCAATGTAGAAAGCATTTTAAGACGGAGAAGCTTCTTTCTGTGGCACCTGCAAAAGAACCACCTCTTTCAACCCTCACAAACATATGCAGTTTTAATATCTGGAAAAATTTGGAATTAACTTGCTTAGAGATCTTTATATAGACAACGTCTTTGCATCCTATGAACAATTACGTTCCAAATTTAACATTCCAGCTACAAATTTCTTTCACTATCTTCAAATCAGGAACTTTGTTAAACAGAACCTTCCAGATTTTCCTCATCTTGCACCCTCATCCACGCTGGAAAAATTATTGCTCAATTTCAAGGAGTTAGACTCCATCTCTACAATATATAAAATCCTTTTACAATCCCTTCCTTTCAAAGATCCAAGAGGACACTGGGAAAATGACCTCTCAATTAATATATCAGAAAAGGAGTGGAAAGTAGCAATGCAGAGAATTCACTCAAGCTCCATATGCGCAAAGCATACAATTATACAACTCAAAATTATATATCGAGCACATCTGTCTCGACTAAAACTCTCCAAAATGTTTCCAGGGCATGATCCAACCTGCGAACGTTGCAACCAAGCCCCAGCCTCACTAGGTCACAT
This sequence comes from Polypterus senegalus, assembly GCF_016835505.1. NCBI lineage: Eukaryota > Metazoa > Chordata > Cladistia > Polypteriformes > Polypteridae > Polypterus > Polypterus senegalus. Next base: position 107,211,953 of record NC_053163.1, on the reverse strand, counting down.
GTTCTGGGCCTGCTCCAAATTAACATTATTCTGGACAAAAATTTTTAATTACCTCTCAGACAGTCTTGGACTCACAATCCCTCCTAACCCATTAACAGCTGTGTTTGGGGTTCTTCCAGAGGGTCTTAAAGTGGAGAAAGACAAACAAACTGTGATTGCATTCACTACACTGTTGGCACGCAGACTTATTCTGATAAACTGGAAGAACCCAAACTCTCCTCTTTTAAGTCAGTGGGAAACTGATGTGTTATATTATTTAAAATTGGAAAAAATCAAATACTCAGTTAGAGGATCTGTGCAGACTTTTTCAAAACATGGCAGGATCTAATCAGTAATATTTTGAAATGATTTCATAAAGCACATAGAATTTGTTGATTTAGGTATTTTTAAAAGCCTTAAATTTTACACCGTTTGGCTTGCTCTCTCTCTCAAGGGTGGGGATCGATCTGTTCTTAGCATAATTCTTTTTTTTTGTTAAAACTTGATTGCTATGTATTGATTGTAATAAAATTAATAAATAAATAAAAAAAAAAAAAAAAAATGACTGGGTAATGTGTGCGTGACATTATTGTGCCATCACAATTTATGAAGACAGCATGATGGTGTCTAATGTCTAAGATTCTGGATAGAAACAAAACTACAGTACCTGTGCAGGTGTAGTGTGCTAGCTCAACAAGAGACAGTGAAAAAGTTTTAATTATACCTGTAGTATCAGGAGATGAAACTTGGACAAAAATACAAGTAGGGGTTGTCACCTAAAAAGACAAACCAATCTTGTGTCAAGCCAGAAACATAAGACAAGAATCTGGAACTATTGTACGAAAAGCAAGTCAGAATAGCGAGATCATTAAAGCAAAGAGAAAGGCACATAAAGATTTTTTATCTAAATACGGATTAATTTAGAACTGCAAATACTGGCACTTATACGTGGCACTAATGATCACATGCATAGCACTAAGATGCCTAGACAACGATTGACACTCTTGACATGTACTCATGTAAATAATGAAATTTTATTATTTTTTCCTTTGGTACTGTGTCTCTTCAGAGAATCCTTGGGTACCGCAGGTTTGACTTTGTGTCGAATGAGCAGTTGCTCATGGAGTCCTGAATGAGGCACATAACCTTCATTGTGAAGGAGCGTCAGTTACGTGGCGCGATTCCCTGATACAGCTTGCAGGATCCTTATTGTCGAGGACCCAAGTGGCTGGACCAGGCCAAGGGGATGCCTACATAACATCTGGCTGCGGCAGATAGAGGGTCATTTCTGGAGGCAGTAAGTGAACTGCATGCCTGCCCGGGGGGTTACCAACCATGATCTGAGCTGTTTCGCCATGTGGTGGGTGCGGCAACGTGCTGTACCAGTGCATGCGCCCAAACCTCAACTGACCTGACTCATTATATATTATAAGAGATCTCTTTTTCTCAATTTTACACACTGATTTGTGCTGAGATTTTTACAACATATTTGGTTAACATATTGACCTTTGGTATTTTGGTTTCTTCTTTTATTTTGGGTCTAACTTTGGCCCATTTGACTAAGATTATCTCTCTCATCTTTCAATCAATTACCAGAATTTGATTCTTGAGATAGTTTGAAGGGTACAAATGCTCCTTAGCTCATTTGGTTGATTTTCTATACAAATCTAAAATTTATGAGACTTATGGTAGGGGGTGGGGTGATATCAGGTACAAAGTGCTCAATATGCAGTTACTTGTCATGGTCCATAACCTAAAAAGTTAATTTCAAATCAGAAATTTACTTGGAACTGTAAGCATCCACTATAGTAGCCCTCCTGGACCACAGTTGAACTCTCTTGCACTAAGATGAAGAAAGGACAGCGTTTGGTCTCCAAAATGGTTTTAGGAGATTATCTTAAACAATGTCTTCAAGTCACATATAACACTAAGAAATCTTTGATGAGCACTCAAGTTGTGTATGTTCAAAAGATTAAGGAAATTAACTCTAGTGGCAAATGAAGTACAGATTTTTTTTTAATAATCTATATGAATAATGCATATTTGCATTTGTGTTGCTCTCCTCTGAATTTGACACTACTGCCATTACATACTAATTGAATACTTTTATTAAAAATGTAGTGAACCTTTCATTGCAAGAATAAGAAAACTTCCCCAATTAAACCAGGGACTGCCGACATGAGCTTGAAAAGTGATTATACAGTAAAGCAGGCAAAGAAAAGGCACAATGCCCTACCAAAGACAAGCAGCAGATATACGTCTTCACAAAATATACTGTACATCTCCAGTCACCCATCCATTATTGAACTTGCTTGACCTAGCTCAGGTTTGTTGGTGATGGGAACTATCCAGAGAGCATCGGGTGCATCGGGCAAAAGCCAATCCCGAACAAGGCACTGGTCCATTGCTCAACAACTTTATGCACACCTAATGACCTGACATATGTTTTCAATTTTTATATTCATTCCATGCCCTTGAAAGTTGCCAAAGCTTTGCTTTGAAAGTTTGGAAGGTCAAGAAATTCAGCATGTACATCTATTTTTTTATTTACCCACATTGAACAACATTAAAAATGAAATATGTTCTTCCGCTGCACCATTATGTTTATATAATTGCAGCCACCAGTTCTGTGTGTTTTATTTGGTCTGGAGACCAAACTATTGCTAGATAAGGTCAACGACAAGTGAGTGGTGAGTGATATGATCAGGTCAAAAGTACAAAGGTGAGTGTCATGCACTTCCTATTAGCTCATGTTGGTGGATTACTCAAATAAAATGCTCCAGCATTCCTTGATTATTTTTTTCTTGATATTCTTGTGACGAGTTCCATTTTATTTTCAGCTATGATTTTGTCTTTCATTTTTGCGTGGGTTACTCGTAAAATAGTCTTCTGACCCTTCTACATTAATTTATTTCTCTCCATTTTGGTTTAACCTCTTTGGCTTGTTTGAAAGATTTATTCGACTCCCGAGTATTGACCTTGGCACATTTCTGACATTGACTCTATCTCCTGATTTGAATGTTAAATATCACTGCTGTCACCTTGTGCAGTCCGTACGCACACAAAAATGTTCATTCATTCTGGAGTCATTTCATAGTTGACAATTAGCTTCACCAACTTGTTTTAGGATGTAATGTCAACTCCTGATCCTGTAATTAATCAAGCGATACCAAGCAAAGTGAATAAAATATGAGTGAAACCTCTCGATATCTTGTCCATGTCAGTCTCTGAAAAAATCCATTCTTCCATCTATTTATGAACACGCTTATTCTATGTCAGGGTCACAGGAATTGGAGTCTATCTCAGAAGTATTAGGAGTGGGAATCAAACATGATGAAGACATCATTCCGTTGTGGGGCACACTGATATACTCACCCACTCTGACTCCTTCAAAGCCTAGACAGAGTCACCATGTGACCTAACATACACATTTCTAGGATGCTGGAAGAAGATAAGACTATGGACAGAAAAACCCAAGATAAACAATGAATTGATTTTAAACAGTACCTTTCACTGAGAGGGCTCTAGGGTCTCAAACACAAATGACGTGACACACACAATTGCACTGGTCCAGAGTATCATGAGGTAGATCTTTAGGATGTGAGAAAAAAACAAAGCAACTAGAGAAGACTCAGATGGACACAAAGAGATCATGGACGGCCCCACTCAGAGATTTCAGATGAGGAATCTCTTGACATCAGCACTAATCACTATATAACTGTGCTTTTCAAACTATAAAATTATACATTGTTAACAGCAATGTACCATTCATTTAATGGAAATTGCTCAAGGAGTATGAAAATCATTTGCAATACTTGTCCCTCAGTAACAGGTCAGATTGCTTCTCGGATACATTTGCTAATATCGTCTAAACAGAAGTAAGGCACTATATATTGAAGGCAGACATTACGTTAATCTTGCAAAGACCCTTTCCCCCTGTTTCGAAGACACAGCTGACCCAAAAGACATGTGACATATTGCCACAGCACAAACAAGGGTGCAAGCCTGTGCAGATGTACAGGGATGGTATGGCCCAGAAGTATAGCCAATCAAGAAAAGCACGGCCATTCTGAATGTGAACTGTTGAGGACAGTGCCACTTTTAGAACATTAGAACACTGTAGACGAGAACAGGCCATTCAGCCCAACAAAGCTTGCCAGTCCTATCTACTTATTTCTTCCAAAAAAAACATGAAGTCAAGTTTTGAAAGTCGCTAAATTCTTACTGTCTACCACACTACTTGGTAGCTTATTCCAAGTGTCTCAAGATGCAGAAGCAGAAATTTATAATTTATTGTGTAGGGAGAGAGATGCAATGCCTATTCAAAACGATTTACAGTGAATTTGACTTTTTAGATACTGAGTAAGAGAAAAAGTCTTTAATGTCAGAATGAGAACTGCTCTCTGCAAAGTGGTTTAAATGAATTATGTTTAAATCTCTAAGTATTAAAAATCCCTTTAATATGACAAAACAAAATCATCAATAGTGCAGCCTGGTGATTCTAGAAGTCCCATAATTAGTTAACTGAAGGTCATCTGTCTGGGTTTCAACTGATTGTTGCATATATGCACATATCTGGAAGGTTGCGCTTGTGGTGAGTCAGTATGGTGGCACAACCTACACAATGAACACTATAAATAAAATGTATTATTATTATTATTATTATTATTATTAAAGTACACTCCAAGGAACTCCATGAAAAGATGACTGAAAAGCACAAATCAAGGGATGGAGACAAGAAAATATCAAAGTCACAGAAAATACCTAGAGGTCCAATTAACTCTAAGTCACTAAGGAATGGAAGAATATGGCACAGCACTGCCTAGAGCAGGTCGTTAGTGATCATGCAAGAAGAAGACTAATGAGGGATTCTACCAAGAAACGTATAAGAACTCTAAAAGAATCACAAGCTACTGTGGCTTAGATTGAAAGAGACTGTGCGGATAACAATGGTTGCATGAGTGCTTTACCATTCATAGCTTTATGGGAGAGTGGCAAAGTGAAAAGAAACTGATTAAAAAAAGCACAGACAGTTTATCAGAATGTATGTGTGAGACTCTGAAGTCAGTGTCAGGAAGGATCATTTCTTTACTTCTTTTTTTGGTCTGATAAGACCACTGCACATAACTGCACCACCCACACCATGAAGCTTCATAAAATGAATGCAGCTAAATATGGGGATATCCTTGAAGAAAACCTGATGCAGTCAACAAGAAACTTGAGCCTTAGGAGAAGAAGTGTTTTCCAGCAAGGCAATAGCCCTAAGCATAAAGCCAAAGCTACACAGGAATGGTTTCAAAGTGGCCATGTCAGAGTCTGGATCTCAATCAAATTGAGGATTTGTGGCTAGAATCCTCATGTAATCTGACAGAGCTTCAGCAGTTTTGCGAAGAAGAAGAGTAAAAAATGGCAGTGTACAGATGAGTCAATGGAGACCTGTGCAACAACAACTTTTAGGTCATGTCAGGTCAGGATGGGGAGCATGCACTGGTACAGTGCACCCACCACACGACAAAACAGTTCAGGATCCTTACTTGAAACCCCCCAAGCAGACACATGGTCCAGTCCCACCTTCTGGGAATAACACTCTATCCGTCGCAGCCAGGTGTTACATGGGTGTCCTCTGGGCCTGATCAAGGCCCAGAGGATCCTCAACAATGAGGATCCTGCGAGCCAGATCACCCTTGAGGAATCGTGCCACATGGCTGTGGTGCAGAAACTGACACTCTCACACAATGCAGTTAATGTGCCTCATTCAGAACTCCGTGAGCAACCGCTCATTCGACACAAACCAGTGGTACTCAAGAATTGTCCAAAGAGATACAGTACCAAAGGAGTCCAATCTTCATCTCAGGTCACTGGATAGCATCCATGTCTCACAAACATATAGCAAGACAGAAGCACCAGAACTCTAAAGACTTGGACCTTTGTCCTTTTGCATAGATATCAGGAGTGCCACACACTGCCACACTAGGGGTGCTCATTACCCCCCATGCTCTCCCAATCCATCTACTGACTTCATAGGAAGAGTCACCTGAGACATGAATGTTGCTGCTGAGGTAAGTAAACCTCTCGACAAGATCGACAGTCTCTCCACAGACAGTCACACTGCTGATGGCTATGCCCAAGAGGTCATTAAAGGCCTGGATCTTGGTTTTTATCCAGGACAATCACAAGCTGAGACACTCAAACTCCTTGCTCAGGCTATCGAGGGCCCCGATCAGAGCCTTCATTGACTCTGAGAAGTTCATGGCATCATCAGCAAAGTCAAGACCAGTGAATCTTTCTTCGCCAAAAGATGCTCCACAGCTGCTGAACCCCATGACTCCATGCAAGCACTGAACAGAGTAGGAACAAGTACATACTTCTGACAAACCCCAGAATCAACTGGGAAAAACGCAGAGGTTCTGCCTCCACTCTGCACATCACTTGCGGTACCAGTGTACAGGCCGGCCATGACATCCAGCAAGTTCAGGGGATCCCGCAAAGTCTCAGGATGTCGCACAGAGCAGCTCAATCAAATTAGTCAGTTTATGAAAATCGACAAAGGCTGCATTTGCTCTCCATGAGAGCTGTCAGTGCCAGGATGTGGTCGATAGTAAACTTCTCAGGCGTAAAACCAGACTGCTCCAGTCACTGGTAGGTGAGTAAGTGATCCCTGATCCTAATTACGATGACCCTAGCAAGGACCTTACCTGGCACAGAGAGCAGTGTTACCCCCCTGTAGTTGCTGCAATCCACCCTTTCCTTTTCCAGATAGGGACAAGTTCTATTTTCCAGTCAGTTGGGATGATGCCAGTCTCCCAAATGGAAGCAAAGATTGCTTGCAATGCCAGGAGTACAGCCTTACCACCAGCCTGGAGAAGTTCACCCTGGATACCACAGATCCCTGCAGCCTTCCATACCCTCAGCTGGTTCACCACCTGTGCAATCTCAGAGATATTGGGTGGTTCACAGCTAATTGGAGGATCAGCCTCAAGAATCGTGGACCGAGAGATATCCAACATCCTAGCTGGAGAATCAGCTTTAAACATCTGCTCGAAGTAGCTAGCCTAGTGGTTCACATCTGCAGCATCATCCATAAGGACCATTCCATCACCCACCCTGACTGTGACTCTCCGAGGAACAGACTAGGATATGCGTAATGCTTCAATTCCTCTGTAAGCAGGACGTGGGTCACTAGACCATAGATGGTGTGTCACTTGCTCACAGATCCTCTAATAAAAGCCTCTTTATCTGCCCTCAGAGCCCTTGCAGCTGTCCTTCTCAGGTCCTGGTACAGACCGGAGTTGCCATCAAGCTGTGCACTGTGACTCCTCTCAATGATGTCAAGAGTGTCCTGTGAGATGAAACACCTCCTTCTGGAAACACTGGTAACACCAACATAGCCCTCAGCAACCTTCAGTGTCTTGTCATGGAAGGTCTCCCACATCACATTAGGATTAACAGTCACACCCAAATCTGTAAGTTTCTCACACAAACTGCATGCAGACTTGTCAGAAGCAGCCTGATCTTGAAGTCTGGCCAGGTCCAGCCTCATTCTCCTAGTAGGTGGTAACCAACTGAACCTAAGATGGATCTTCAGAGTGGCAACAAGAAGTCTGTGGTCAGAATTCACAAACTGGGCATTTCTGTAGACCCTGCAGTTTTGTAAGAGCCTCAAGCATCTGCCCATAAGGATATGATCAATCTCCTTCATCGCACCACCAGTATTGGAGTACCAAGTCCAATGATGCAGCTCAGGGTGCTGGAACCAGGATCCAACGATTCGCAGTCCCTGACCTTTTGCAAAGTCAAGGAGCATGGAGCTACTTTCATCACAGACACCCGCCCCTTGGGGACCAACATAATCCTCATAGCCAGCCTTGTCAGTACCAGTAGTTGCATTGAAGTCACCCATGACCAGTGGACTGTCACCTCACGGGCACCCATCAACCACTGAGCGAAGTTGAGAATAAAATGTCTCCCTCACTGAGACATCACTCACCGTGGTTGGAGCATACACTGAGACAACAGACAAGACACCCAGAGAGTGCTGTAATCTGAGTCTTATAATTTGCTCGTTGAAAGGAATGACATCGGACACCATCAGAAGAAGCTGATCCACTAGAGCAATGGCTTCTCCCCAAGTATGACAGCCATCAGAGAGACCAGACCAATAAACGATGTACCAACCTACAGAGATCTGGCCAGTCCCAGGTCTGTGCATCTCAGAGGGTGTCGTCTCTGAAATGCGGAGTTTACACAGCTCCTCCGACAGCAGAGGAAGATGATCATCTTGCCGGAGAGACAAGACTTTCCATGTGCCTACCCAAATGAGCTGCCTCAAATTGGGTCCCATGTACTGTCATGCAGCGGGCGATGCCTCAGCACCACACCAGTTCTAAGCCCCAACAGGCTTGACCCCAGTGGCTCTCCAACGCTTTTGACTCTTCTGGGGATGGGGCTCCTGAGGGCTTTCCACCGTCCCCTTCATAATGCGAGCAGACTTCCTATGGGTGGCAACAGCAGAGCTAATCCTGCAGAGAGCAGAAAGGTGTCCTTTCAGGTTGTCTCAAAGCAGCGTGAAGTCTTTTTACTGTGGCTGTTGTGCCAATCCTGCCACCAACTCGCATGATTTCCCTGCAAGTTGGATGACTACTTGCAGGTACCGGATGCAGTTTCATGTCATACCCAGGACATAACAACAACTACAATAACATTGGTTATAGAACACATTTTCATACAAACAGAAGATTCCATCATCACAGGTAGCTAAATGGTGCCTTGATCAGGTGGTGGTGGCACAAATCGCACACTGACTACATGCACACAGACTTAAGGCTGTCATGGCTACCAGAGGTGCATCAGCTTACATCAATTATCTGTTTTCACTTTAACTTTAAAGAATCTTTTTCTGTTGGTTAGTGCCTAAAAAGCCAGATTAAATCCACTGTGATTCAGTGTTACATAACAATAAAGTATGCAAACGTCCAAGGGGTGAACACTTTTTATAGGCACTGCACATGTGCCTCTTTAGGCATAAAGACAGAAGCCTCAATTTAAAATCAAAGATGCTTAATAAAGCGCCACTTTGGGAGTTTTGCCAGGCTGGAGCAGCAGCACTTGAATAGCACTGGAAATCAACCTGAAGGATCCAGAACTTAATTTTAATGTAAATAAAAGTCCTAAAATATATGCTTATGATGAGTTTTGCTGCTGAAGAAACTATAATCAAAAGCAATGTATTCTTGGAGCATTAATCATTACTGTCAGCTCACAGGAGTCCTGGAAGTTCCTTTTCTTTGGTTTGATTTCCCTCATTGTGCTCGCTCATTTTGCAGCCTTGCTCTGTTGGGTGCTGGCTGAATTTGTTAAATCTGACCTTGGGAAAGGAGAGAATTTTCTGCAAGATACCAAGATTACAGTCCCCATAACAGCAATCTCGGTTTGTAGGAGGCAGTAGGGGGTTGTGTGGGCGTGAAGGTAAGAGTGGGCAATTCATTTTGTCACCAGGTAGTTTAAACGCAACTGACAAGCCTTACAAATGATAAGTGTGATATGGCAGCCAGAGCCACGCATCTAAAAAGCGTTCATTTCTCGTTCACCTATTTGACTCTCAATGATGAACAGGCACTTGGTGTAGGTCACTCTTTGTCAGGCCTGGACCCATTTGAACTTATTTTAAAATTAGCAAACCTCTTCAAGACTGGACTGCCACACCCATGGTGCCCAAATTATAAATGAAGTGTATTGTGCTTGTAATGCTAATAGAATTTTTAAGAATTACAAAGAAAGAATTAGTGAAAGAAGATTATGTACAGTAAGAAGGTGATAGAATGAAGGTCAGTGTTATAACAGGGAGCTAAAGAGCCTTTCAATGTCCCCACTACCTTAGCCAGGTAAGACAAATCGGGTCACCTTTAAACAAATATCAAAGCAAACAAAAAACATCAATGGATCCCTTAATATATATATATATATATATATATATATATATATATATATATATATATATATATATATATATATATATATATATATATTGTGAAAGAAACAGCCGGACACAACAAAGGTTTGGGGCGCCCACCCGTATAGTTTCCCTAGCTGCAAAAGGCTTTAAAATAGAGAACAATGTGTATTGGTTAGAGTCTAAAACAGAACTGTTTAAGAATGGAGGATGAGGGGTTTTTATAGCTGGATCACAGGAAGTGATGTCCTCTGGGTCGGGACAGGAAGGATTTCTTGTGTTTGGCCTGTGGAGAGAAAAGAGACAGGTTCAATGCACTTCACTACCCCCTGGCATGGTGTGGAATTGTCGTTTTCTGGTCCCTTTGGTTGACTCCCATGCGCATGTACGTGACAATATAGATATATCAAATCCAATGTCTGTCTGTTTGTCTTTTTGTATGTCTGTGCGCTTTTCACAAGAGAACTACTTAACAAATTTAGATTAGTTTTTTTTCTATAATTTGCTTGAACATTCTGTTTGATTTTGCGACTTCTCTCATTGCACTATGTATCCTTGTCCACTTACATTACAGATTTATTTGCACAAATCCAAGAGACATGCAGCGGGCCAAGGGGAGGGGATTGGGGCCCTCCTCACTCATGCACCAGCCTCAGGGCATTCCTAACCTCCGCTTAGCTAGTGAACAACAGAACTACTTAACAGATTTAGATTGGGTTTTTTTCTGTAATTTGCTTGAACATTCCAGTTAATTTTGCAACTTCTGCCATTGTGCTAAGAATCATAGTTTGCTTCCAGGAGCGATATATTCGCACTAATCCGAGACAGAGACTGCGGGCCGAGGGGAAAGGGGAAGCGTGACGTCAGGAGTGGAAATTTGGGCAGGGCTCTCCTCGCTGTGCTGTTTCACTACTACACGGGCAAAGCCTCGGGGGATGGCTAGTGTATACAGTATATATATATATATATATATATATATATATATATATATATAAAGAATATTATATTATATATCGCCTTTCTGCAGTAAAGACCAGGCCAAAGTGCTTGACAAGTAATTAAAATTAATAGTTAAGAGATGCTAGTCATACATGCAGGTGCCCCACAGCTCCATACACCAGCACTCGATCTCCACTTTTTCTTGTGAGCATTTGTATTCCCACTGCTGATAATAATATGGAGTCAAGTACATTCATTAATATCCATCAACCCAGAAATTCACAGGGAGAAAATTCAAAACCAATGCAGACCTGTGTGCTGTGAGTGAGAGAGGAATGACAGCTCAATGCCACCACTCTGCCTCTATGTATGCACTAAATGCACTAAACTTGAATACAATTAAAACTAAATGTATTCCTATAATGTCTGTTCAGTTCTTGTTACTTGATTGCAAGCTACACATGTTTAATATCTGCAGTTCATGAATGTGACTAGATGACCTGAACATGAGTTTACACAATGATAGCAGCAACAGGAAATGCTTGCAAAATGACACAATAATTATTATTAGACCAGTAACAGCATCCTGCACGATAACGTGTAGTGAATACACTTGACTTATAGTTTTCATACTCTTTTTCTGTACGTTTAGCATTCGTTTGCTCAGAGGTTATATTCTTGCTGCTTCCTGAGCAGCTCTTGTTTTATCTACTCTTGCAGCCTGCTTCTTCTCTTCTTTTGTAGGCATCTTTCGCGTTAAAACTGATTAAGTCAGTGTTTGTGTTGCAGTTGCTTAGTGCATTTTCTTTAATTTTTCACTTAAGCTGGCACAAGTCTTCAATGTGCCTCAAGAATGATTTAATATATAAAGAGGTAGGGGAAGTGACGGCGAAGGTGGTAGGGATGAGAACGGCGCCTGTATGCATGCGCCACATGGCCTCCCCTTTGCGTGTAGCTGAGAGTTGATTCTACAATAAAATAAAATAAAAAAAAAGATAGTAATAAAAATAATCTTCCCAAAAGCGGATAGCAGACATCACATAGTATATGTGTACCAAATTTCAGGTTGTCACAGATTGCAGGGATCCTTTCCCAGCTGGGACACCTGGAAGGACCGGAAAGTGAAATTTATAGCTTCCAAGTCACGAGGGTTAGGAGAGGACCACGGGAAAGGAACAAGGACATTCCAACCCATTGGGAGCCGTGGCCACCGCCAGGGGGCGCCTTAAGCCTCAGGTAACCCGGGAAACAATTACTTCTGCCACACCCGGCAAGATGGAGGATGAGACTTCCAGGGATGCCCGGAGTGCTTCCAGTACAAAGGGCAGCACTTCTGCCACACCAGGAAGTGCTGCCGGAAGGACGTCATCAGCCACCTGGAGCACATCCGGGCGGGAATAAAAGGGGCCACCTTCCTACAGTCGAGGAGCTTGAGTCGGGAGTGGGAGCAGGACAAAGCTCCCAGGAGGAGACGAAAGGCGGTGAAGGACTGAGGGAGAGAGAGAGAAGCCCTACAGTGGTGATTAGTGCTGAGTGCATTGTGTGTGGTGTTCGGGACTATGATCCCATGTTTATTGATGACTAATAAACGCGTGCGTTTTATAAAGATAGGGTTTCTGACTGGTGGTGTCCGGGGGAGTCTCACAAGGTCAATAAGCGAAACGGTTTGCGAGCTACAGGTGATTTTAAATCCTGGACAGACAAACGGACAGCCACGGTAGCGTATTATATAAGAAGATAATTCAATAATATTTTCTGAGCAGCAGGAATAAGCTTCCACAGGATATCCAAAAAGTGAAGCCAAAAAAACAACAAACTGAAGTGTACAGAATGAAAGATGAAGAGACCAAATCCAAAACTGGCAAATGCAGAAACAGCAATGACAAACAAGCTGAAGGTTAAAAAAATCATGAAATCCAAACAGAAACTAAAATTCCAAGAGAAACTGAAAAAAAAATCCAAAAATGAAGCCAAAGGCCCAAAACCCCAGAATCTTGCAGATTGTACTGCCACTAAACCAGGGCACCTCAAGATGTGCTTTTGCAGTGGTAAGAAATATTATGTTTGTACAAACATGTGACTGCGACATAATAAAGGTTGATAAGCAACACACAAAGAAGGAAGGAGCCAAGGGAGGCATATCAAGGGATTCAGGTGGAGTTCTAGCCTATTCCGGACACCTTCTCCTATTTTTTTTTTTTTTTACTTATTTCTCTCATTTTATATACAGTTTACCTTCCTGTCATTTTCCTATCTCCTTATGGCTGAACACTAGATGAGACCCACGGGGGTTTTGCCCGGCAGATGGCTACAGTGACAATAAAAGAATTTGCTTCTCACTGCTGTGCTGAAACCATTAAGTGAAAGACTCCAAATTTGAAGTTTACGCCTGCAGAGTTAGAAATAATCTTTTTTTTTTTTTCATGTGTCTGACAGAGATCCTGATTGCAAAATGGACAACAAGGGCAAATAAAAAAGAGTGAAAAGCTTGTGCCTCTTGGCATTTAAAGCCTAAATGCTATTTGAGTTCCACGGGCTTGCATATCAATGTCAAACTCTTATGAGAAGGAGCAGAAGCTTTGTGTCTTTCAGGGTCTGAGAGTCAGCTTATCGATTGAAGCCAAGCATCACATCCTTTACTCTGACAGAGTCTGATGAAAGCTTTGGACAGCAGTAGGGAGCAATCATGTTTTCTGGTGAGTTAGACAGATATAAGGAGCCTTTGAAACGTAGCAGGCTCTCAGATGGAGTCATAAGGCACAATTCAAATAACACCGCCGAACAGCGAGCGTGCCAAGCCCCGCTGATTGAGGACTGTTCATAAAAACCTCCCCTCGGCCAGGAGATGATTGGTGCACTTGAAAGTGGTGAGTTGGGGCAGGGGGTGTAAATGCTGGAATCAGCAGTGCAGAGTGGGTAAGGGTGCTTATATAAAGCAGTTAGTGGCACTGCAGTACCCTTGAAGGAGCGCTAAAGTGGACAAACTCCAGCTGTTCCACAGGAAGCTCTCATGTATTCTACTTGGAATTCACCGGATAATATCATAAATATTTTGACAAGCTTGATCAGATTTAAAGGGTGATTGTGCAAAAACTCTGCTTGAGCAGTGTCTTCTTTTTATGAAACTGAAGCCTCCATCACTAAAGTAAAATTAGCCGCAGTCATTAAAAAAAAAAAGGTGACGCGGAGGCTCATCTAACAAGTCCTCTTTAGGCCTGGCTGCTTTTGTCTCTCTGTCACTTTTTGAGGGAGATAGTCATTCAGTAGATTCACAGATCACAAAGCTGCAAGTGAATAAATTATTGATTAGCACCTTGCAAAAAAGTGACTCCCTAGTCTGGAGAACTTGAAAAATAATCACAGGTTGTGAGAAGAGAGAAGGGAATGATAGAGCTCTTCTAAACTGGCCCAAAAATAGTGTAAGAGTGAGTTTGGGGTGGGCAGGATTATGACCTGTGATGGTCAGGGGTTGGCTCCTGCCTTTTGCTTGATGCTGTTAGGATGGGCTTCATCCTGCTATAATCCTGAGCTGGATTAGATGCTTTGAGAATGTTCTGACACTTTTTAGTAGAAAGGAAAGTCAGAAATGAGGTTTCTGACCATCCAATTTCTGAACCTACATGAGTTTACCTCTTCAGTCAGGGGGACACAAAGCCTGCCCTAGGAGCACTGGTCATAAGGTACAAATTGGAGCCGCAGTATATCTCCGAGCACAATCACTCACGCATCATCAGCCACTCTGATGGAATTAATCATAGTCATCAATCATGTGTGTGTGTGTCTTTAGGATGTGGGAGGAAAACTGGTGTAACCAGAGCGAACAAATTACTGGAGTGGGTGTGAGAAAAGAAAAAAGAAATCAGAAGAAGGAGGATACAAATGTGACACTTAAAGGGTCTTTTGAAGGATTCATTATAAAAACCAAGTGTGATGAAAAAAAGACACAGGCTGTGATCTCAAAAGCAAGGCTGGAAGTGAGACCCCTGAAGATACCGATAGCATTAGCAACAACTGCACAGGCCAGTTAGGTGGACGTTTCATCCCCTTAGCGTCACTCCTTGCCACCATCACTTTACACAAGAATACTGCAACCTTTGTCCTGCAACAATACGTTCACTCCTGATACCAATCCTGTCCTGGTCCTCACTCAGACCTTGGGATGACCCTGGCAGGAGCTGTGAGGCAACAGTGCTAACCATGGCACCACCATATCCCCCTCTGTATTTATTCATGTCTTTGTGCACAACAGCTGTTGCTGAAAAATATAAGCAGATGGAAGTCTGGAACACAGGGAGGATACCAATGCACTTTCCAAGATTTAGGAGGCCCAGCCTGTCTTGGTACAGCAAAGGGAGGCTGAGGTCTGACAAAAGCTTCCACCACACCTCAATCCATTATCCAGTCTTTTCAATCTAGATTAGATTCGTGGACAGATTGCCAGTCCATCACAGAACAGTAAAAGCTACGCTGTAAGTCTTTGCTATATAGCGCCTTTGAATTGTGAACACAAAGCCTTTTAAAGGTATCAAACAATATATGAGCTGTTGAAGCAGTGGCAGCTAAACTGAACTGGCAATGAACGCACACAATCCAATGCCCGAAGCTTTGTATGTTTGAACTCCCCTGTGTTTGAATTTTCCCACTTTGGTCCATCTGGCAGAGAATCTTTCCTATCATTTTTCTTATATTTTTTAATCAGCTTATTAGATTTTGTGTCTGACTTTTTGACTTTCTACGTCTCTAGATGGATAGCTTAATGTCCTCTTGTTTTACTATCCTTTTGCATTTTAGTCTTCCAATCATTACACGTGAAATTTCGGTTATCCACCTGTCTTCCCTTCTGCGGCTCCTTATGGAAGTTAATTTGCTTCTTTGCCTGATTGAATTTCCATCTGTTGCTCTAACTTGATGTATGCACCTGTTGATCCACCTGCCTGGCTGTTGGGCTGCTTGTCCACTTATCAACCCATACAATCATCCACTCAGTTCCTTAGTGTGCATTTTCCATAGCTGGATTACAGGGAGCAATCTATCCAAAGTAAGTCAATCAGGAGTCAATGGATGATGGGCCATTCACACACATGTGCTCATAAATGCACTACCTTCTACTGGGCCACCTTAGAGTTATACTGGGAAGTGGGGGGGTATGGAAATATCAGGAGAAAGCTCATATTCCGATAGTTACACACTGTGCTAGGAATCCAAACCCAATCCGTGGGGATGTGTTACACCAACACTATGTTGTGGACACACTGACTACTTAAAGTTTACTGTAAGCTGAACAAAGACCAGAAGATCAGAATGCTGGACAGATGTGGTCAAAGGGCAAAAGCATGGGCTAAAAGCCAGAAAACAGAACAACAAGAAGCTTAAAGCAGAAAGCAGTGAGAGCCAAGTTCAAAAAAGGAATACAATTCAAAACCTTCTGCTAGGGCCTATTTAAATACAAAACTCACCGAGACTAAAGAAGCTGAGACTTTATATCCATAGAGGGATAACTTAAAATGTGACCAGCACACTATTCATACGTAATGCATAATCACATCAAAGGTTAAACAATCACAGTCACGTGACCAAAGTTATTGTAATTGAGTAAACAGGAAACCTCAAGATGGTAATGAAAATTAACTTTTATACTAACTCAAAATGCAAAATAAATTTCATAAATAGATTCTGCATCCAAACTAAAACATACACAAAGATGTGTGAATATTATGCACTAACCATTGTGACACCTTGCCCTTCCATCCATCCATCCATCCATCCATCTGCTTATTCTAGATAGATGTTAAATTGTTTAGCACATTAGAATATACAGTACATAAGTAACTATACAAGTATTTAGTTCTAGTTTACCTCCTTAGCATTATGTTTACCCATGAAAAAATAGCAGAAAATATTACATTTTTTTCAACAACAAAAAATGCTATTTCATGTAACAGAAACATGTAAATATTGAAACATAAATACAGTAGGAATGGTATGTTTAGTGTTTACTGCTGTACTGGTGTAGATTTAGAACCAATCCTTTGTGTGGCATGTTCTGAAACAGTCACCAACACATAGCCCTACATCACAATTGTAGCAGTCTTTGGGAACTCTTCTTATAATAGAATATGAGATGGTAGAATGTCAGTGCCTGATCTGTACAATTGATGGGCCCCTTGTATTTTTGCAGGTTAACACAGAGCATGGTTTAGTGAGTTCCACATTTCCCCTAACTAGAACATTGACAATTGTGACATTGGGAACAGTGCATAGTTGCCAAATGTATTTCTTGTGCATCTACTTGATCAAAATCATTTTTCAGGTGACCGTAGTCACCAGGGGCCTCATTTATAACTCTGTGCGTAGAATTCACACTATAACATGGCGTAAGGACAAATGCAGAAATGTTTGTATGCACAAAAAAATCCAGATGCCTAAATCTGTGTTAACGCTAACTTCCACGTTCTTCTGTTACATAAATCCCGGTCAGTGTCAAAAGTAACACATGGTCACAAGCCTGCTGTCCCTCCCCAACTCCTCCCAGAATTACACCTCTTTGAATATGTAAATCAATATAAATAGCCCTTAAGCTCAGCCTTCTGTGAAAGGACAATGGCAAAAGCACGGGGTAAAATAGAAGAATTTCAGCGACTACCAAGCAGAGGCAAGGAAATACTTACTATTTGTTTGTATAAAAAGTGGTATAAACAACAAAGGGAAGTTGATTGAGTAACAGATTGTCAGAGAAACTCAAAAGCTCAAGTTCACAAAGTCGCACAGTGCCCGAAATAAAAAAGAAGTTGTCAGATATCAAAGTCACCGTGAAAAGGAGAGTCATAGCCCACCTTCTGAGTGTCATATGAAAGCTTATTAGGGCACAGAAAAAAAAAAGAATACAGGCACAAAAAGCACAAAATGTCAACTTTAATTTAGAAATTTCCACTTTAATCACGTAGTTTATTTTGTCATTAAAGTAGAACAACATAAACTTTATCTTAAAATCGTTTAATTTACTAGTTTCTCAAATCCCATTGTAACTAAAGTAGCACGCCACATGCTTCGTTTTGTATTTGATCGTCTATGTGCTCTATGTGTGTGAATCACTACGTGTTTCTTAAACAGGCTTTCTCTTCCTCCGACCGGACACAGAATCTATTACATTCATAATATTACAGTTCTCTGAATAATTAAAATACTGAGATGTATACTTGATATCATTTTCATGATGATAGGAGTTAAAGCATCTTATTAAACATGGGAACACGGTGGTGCAGTGATTGTTCTTGCCTTACGCAAGATGTTTGCTGCGCCATGCGTGACCTTCGATGAAATAGTTTACTGCAGCAGTACTGTCTCTTTGAAACGTACTAACCCCCAATTCCTGTCCTTACTTTTCTTTCTCCAAATAACCAATCACCACATAATCAGCTCTGTAATAGATGTTAAGCCATCTGTAAGCTTAGAACGCCGATTCTTCAAAACTTTTAAGGAACATCGGAATATCTTCGTAGTACATGTTTAATTGTTCTATCCATCTATCCTTCCAGTGTCGTGCCAGCCCCAGCAAGAATACAGCACGAGGCAGGAACAATCTGTGAATGGATACCTTTGGGACCACCAGGAGTCGCTGTAGGGGGACTCATGGGCTCTTGTGTGCCCTATAACCCGGGAGTACGTCACGGTCACGTGACGGGAAGGAACGACGTGCTCCCGGGGTGAAGAAAAGGACTGTTTGCCCTGACCCGGAAGGAATAAGGAACTGTGGTCTGATTGGACAGGAATGCCTCTGGGTCAGGGGCTATAAAAGGACTATGGGCCAGTCCAGACACTGAACTGAGCTGGGAGGTAGGGTGGCTAAGTGTCTGGGCGAGGAGGAGAGAGAATATTGTGGTAGTGTTGATTATTGTTTATGAGTAGTGTGGAGAGTGCTTTGTGCACGTTAACTGAGAGAATAAAGAAGTCTTGGACTTTTACCTGGTGTTTGGAGTCATCCCTGAGGGTTCAAGGGAGCACTAGCGCCCCCTACTGCCACACAGTATAGACTATTTGTTAACATTTTATCTGTATAATATAATAAAAACATTTTCCTGCCTTTCATCTTAAAAATGATATTGTCATCATAATTAAATACACGCTTTCTAAAGTGGCTCAGGTTGTGCAATATTATAACTGTATCGCAAGTTTAAAGTGAGGTAACTGTACTAATAAGTACTAACAGTTCTACAAGGAGCACTTGATGGACTGATGGAGTGCATTTATAGTTCCTGGGATGAAACTGTTTCTGAACCGTGAGGAAAGGCTCTGAAGCGTTTGTCATATAAGAGCAGTTCAATAGACAGCATGGCTAAGGCAGCGTGTGCTAGATGCGGCATACCGATAATTCTCTTACCAATCAGCTGCTGTAGAGCTGTGATTCCCCACTCAGATACAGTGACATAAATACTGTGAGTGGTGCAGTGAGAGTAATATGGAAAAAGATGATCTGCTGTGACAACCCCTAACAGGAGCGGCTGAAAGAAGAAAAAGAAGGTGCAGTAAAAGTATCAACGCTAAAGCAGCTATGATATTTCGAATAGTTTGGCCATTCTGTGGACCATTATATTTTTACAGGTTAATTACAATTAGATGCATTAAACTAATAAACAATATGTGGTTAATTTCAGTGTATTTATAAAGCCGCGTCAGGGATCTGGATTTAAAAAAGAAAGGGAAACCACACTGGAACAGTAGCACTGCTTTGACGCTGGGTGCCACCAGTTTGCAAAACCGAGCGGAGAACTTGCGTACACCAGGGTTGGAGCTATCGTGAAAATGTGAGTGGCTTTATGCCAGGTTTAGGTTTTATACATCGCGATTTGAGCGTGGAAATGGGCTTACGCAACATTTTTGTGCGTACTCACCGTTTATACATGAGGCCCCAGGTGTATCACAGTGGTTCAGTCGTATAGTGCCATATGCATCAGTTTCACTATCTGTCTTAACATCTGATGAGCAAGTAACATTGCTTGACTTAACTTAGGGTTCAGTTTTATTTTGTTCAAAAACTGGATTACAGCTTCTCATTTACAAACTATATTGTTTTCATAGAAGAAATATTGACAAGTTACCTTGGAGTATCAAAATGCACAGAAATATTTATGATTGTTTGTAGCATAATGTTATTTTATTCAATAGATAGCAGAGGAACATAGTCCAGAGAGTTACAAGTGCTTAACACTTTTCCATTGGAACATAATGACTTATCCAGAGAGGCATTCACAGTTAACCGTCTTTAGATAGAATTCCAAACCTGAGAAAGGCTTGGGGTTAATGTCAAGGAGGTTAATGAAGGATGTGGGGAATTGGGACTCCTTCCTCAATATATGGGATCTGTATTCCAATGATGCATTACATTTGAACAGAAGATAAAAAGATGTATTGGGTAGATGTATGAGTAGGTTAGTCAAGGATTGTTTAAACTAGGGAATAGGGTGAGAAAGTTTAGGACAGGCCATGTTTAGTGGAATATCAAATATGCAAGTTAACTTAATTTCTAGTCCAATGTTAAAGTGCCACAGTATTGCTAAAAGTATTCAGAATAAAATAAATGAGTTGGAATTATAAGTAGCTGCACATAACTTTTATATAATAAGAATAACAGGAACTTGGTAAATAATAGAAAGAGGCAGGAGTATAAAATAGACAGGCACACAATATTTAGAAAAACAGGCAAAACTGAAAGGTGGGGGAGATGCCATTTATGATAATGCCATTTATGTAAAACAGAATTGGGCGACAGCATCCCATCTCGTGAGCCCCAATAAGGATGCCTGCAGTTCAGCATTGGGTGTTGTTGTGCCATGGGGGGCTGCCCCGTTGGATTCTGTGGGAGGCAGCTGATGGACATTGACTGCACAAGGACCAGCATGGTTCTGCACCAGCCCAGACGTGCATCCTGGAAGTGACTGATTGAGCACTGTAATTACTCCTTGGCCAGGTGTTAAAAGAATATAGTCCACCTGACCCAGGGAATCATAGTTAAGTTGGCAGTCAGGTGACGCTCAGAAAGGAAAAGAATCATAGGTTATTTCCGGAAGCAGCCTGGAAACATGATATTCGTTTAATTAAGAACTTTATTTTAACCTGGGCCTGTGTTTGTAACATTTGTGTTAAATGTTTGAGGCTCTGGTGCACCCCCTAGTGGCCACACTAGTTAAGTTTTCGGATGATACCAAACTGGTGTAGAATCAGATACCTTATTACTGAGGGATTTGGATAACATATAGGCCTGGGCAGATTTGTGGCAATTCAATGCAAGTAAAAGCAAGGCATTTTACAAAGGAAATAGAAATGTTAGATTTGAATACACAATGTGAAGTCTGAAACCTGAAAGTACACCTTATGAAAAGGACCTAGACATAATAGAAGACTAGCTATCTACATTAAGACAGCTACAGAAGCGATCAAGAAAGTTAAATGAATGTTAGGTTATATTTACGATGTGTGGAGTACAAGACAGAAGCGGTTATACTTAAGACACACAAGTGAGGTGTCACCTGGAGTACTATATCAGTTTTGGTCTCTAAATTACAAATAACACATAACAGGGCTAGAGGAAGTCCAACAAAGAGCACCTAGGATGATTCTGGGAAAAAGGTATGAGTTATAAGTAGAGATTAAAGGATTTAAAACATTTTTTAGTTTAAGCAAACAGAGATTAAGAGGAGACATGACCAAAATGTTTAAAATTATGAAAGGAATTAGTAGAGTGGATCCAAGTTGTTACTTTAAAATAAATTCTACAACTTGTTTAAGGCAGGTGCCATACAAATGTTAGAACCTTTTTCTTCACACAAAGAACCCCAGACACATGGAATAAATTACCAAGTAGTGTAGTGGAGAGTAGGGATTCAGGACCTTCAGATCTCAACTTGATGTTATGTGGTACAATCTAGGTAAATAGGATAGCCGAGCTTGCTGGGCTGAATAGCCTGTTCTCGTAACAATAGTTCTAATGTTCTAATATAAAGATAAAAAGCCTTAACTTAGATGGCATTAATACAGTTAGGTCCATAATTATTTGTGCAGTGACACAATTTGCATACAATTTTCAGCCTCTGGGTGACTGGAAAGAAGCGCACAGGAAATATCTGCACAGAAAAAAGCGCACAGTCATATAAGCGCACGGGAAATAACCGCACATGGAAAAATGCACACACAGGAAAAATCGCATGTGGATAAATGCGCACCTGGAAAAATGCGCGAACAGCAAAGGTGTATATGCAAAGAAGAAAAAAATGTATATTATACATCACAATAAACAAAATTGTATAATTGTTCATTAAACGTATATATAAGCTTGTATGTTATAATTTGTTAGAGTTTTCTTTAATCTTCCTTAACTTTCGAGCAAGGGAAGTTGACATTTTTTTTTTTTGAATAAGCAAGATGGAGTTTTCAACCAGTCACAAAGGCAAGCAAATTCTCGGTTACAAGGAATTTGGATATCTGCATTTTCACATAACAAATGGAATAGATACTTGGAGGTGCCGTGAGAATGGATCTACAAACTACCATTCCTTACTGAAAACGAAGAACGGAGACACTGTACAAGAGCCAAACCAGCCATTGTCATGACTCCTGTCCCCAGAAAGCAGAAGCAAACATCGCCAGAAGTAAAATGCGACAAGCCATGACAGCTGTGAATGCTACTTCTCACAATGTCATTGGAGACATCTTATCAGAAGTGAGCAATAATGCAGTATAGGTGGTGTATATTTTATATTTGTAATAGTTATATGTCACCGCCGTGTGCTTTTTTCCATGTGCGCACTTTACCATATGCGTATTCTTCCACATGTGTTTTTTTCTGTGAGCGCATTTTACTGTGTGCGGTTATTTCCCGTGCACTTATATGAATGTGCACTTTTTTCTATTCGCATCCTTCCGAGATTTGTTTATTTTTTCATTTCAAATCCATTGTGGTGGTGTACAGATGTAAGAATTTGAAATGAAATAAATATGTGACTAAAGTGTAGGCTTAGGCTTTCAGCATTAATTCAAAGGATTTGACAGAAGTAGGGTGAATCATTTAGGAATGACAGCCATTTTTATACATGGTCCCCCAATTTTCCGGGGTTCAAAAGTATTTGGACAATTGACTGACAAGCTGTTCCACAGTCAGGTGTGAGCAGGTCTGTCATTATTTCATTAACTATTAAGCAGGTAGAAGGTCTGGAGTTGATTCCAAGTGTAGACTTTGCATTTAGAAACTATCACTCTTAACATTAGAACATTAGAACAATCTAGACGAGACCAGGCCAGTCAGCCCAACAAAGCTTGCCAGTCCTATCCACTTATTTCTTCCAAAAAAACATCAAGTTGAGTTTTGAAAGTCCCTAAAGTCTTACTGTCTACCACACTACTTGGTAGCTTATTCCAAGTGTCTATCATTCTTTGTGTAAAGAAAAACGTCCTAATGTTTGTGCGAAATCTATCCTTAACAAGTTTCCAACTGTGTCCCCATGTTCTTGATGAACTCTTTTTAAAATAACAGTCTCGATCCACTGGACTAATTCCCTTCATAATTTTAAACACTTCAATCATGTCACCTCTTAATCTTCTTTTCCTTAAACTGTATAGGCTCAGCTCTTTTAATCTTTCCTCATAATTCAACCCCTGTAGCCCTGGAATCAACCTAGTCACTTTTCTTTTGACCTTTTCTAGTGCTGCTATGTCCTTTTTGTAACCTGGAGACCAAAACCGCACACAGTACTCCAGATGATGACTCACCAGTGCATTATGAAGCTTGATCATAACCTCTTTGGACTATATATATGGACTATATATAGGGTGCTATATAACCTAACATTCTGTTAGCCTTCTTAATGGATTCTGAACACTTTCTGGAAGTTGATAGCTTTGAGTCCACTATGACTCCTAAATCCTTCTCATAAGGTATACTCTGACTGCCCATCGTGTATTCAAACCTAATCTTTTTACTTGTAATATTTTACATTTACTGACATTAAATTTCATCTGGCACAAATCAGCCCAAGCCTGTATGCTATCCAAATCCTTCTGTAATGATATAGCGGATTCCAAATTATCTGCAAATCCACCTATCTTAGTGGATCCACCTATCTTGGTAACTCTCAATATGAGGTCCAAAGAGCTGTCCATGTAAGTAAAAACAGGCCATCATTAAGCAGAGAAAACAAAACAAAACCTTCAGAGAAATAGCAGAAACACCAGGAGTGGTGAAATCACACATTTGGTACATTCTTAAAGAGAACGAACACAGTGGTGAGCTCAGCAATACACCAGAAGGCCTGGATAACCGTGGAAGACATCATTGTGCTGGATGATCACAGAATTCTTTCATTGGTGAAGAGAAAAACCAAGCAAAATGACACCTTTTATTGGCTAACTAAAAAGATTACAATATGCAAGCTTTCAAGGCAACTCAGGCCCCGTCTTCAGGCAAGATGTAATACAGAAACTGGAGTTTCCTGTGTTTATATCCACACACTAGGACAAGAAACAACAATGATAAACCTTTAAATGAAAAATCTTAAATGTAAAACATTAATAGGTTCATTCAGGCTAAGATTAATTAAACAGGAGAGAGAGGAACAATGTATGGTCAAGATCTTTAGATAAGATAACTATCCAACAAAGTCCTTTGAAGTCTGTGATGAGTTTTTCAAAACAATATGGATCTGTAGACAGGTTGTCTGTGTCATTCTGAGAGATGCAAACAGTCCTCATACCTGGCTATAAAACTCTTGTCTCTATTCAACCCATGGTGTAATGTTTTCTTTATTGGTGAAGAAAAACAATTCACAACATTTAGCCAAACTAAGAACACTCGCAGAGAGGTAGGGCTGTCATTGCCAAATCAAGAGAAGACTTCACGAAAGTAAATACGGAGTGTTTACCACAAGATACAAACCACTGGTAATCTGTAAGCATAGAAAGGACAAATTAGATTTTGCCAGAAAATATTTTTTAAAACCCTGTCCAGTTTTGGAACCATTTTCTTTGGATAAATGAAATTAAGATCAATATGTACCAAAATGATGGACAGAGAATAATATGAATTAAAGAAGGAAGGTCTCATCATCTGTGGCATACAACATCATCTGTAGCATACTAAATCATCTGTAAAACATGGTGGAAACAGTGTTATGACATGGGCATGCGTGACTGCCAATGGAAGTGAGTCATTGGTGTTTATTGATGATATGACTACTTACAAAAGTGGCAGAATAAATTCTGAAGGGTGTCACACATGTGTGCATGCGAAGCCACTTACGGGCTTGAAGAATTGTAATTATCCACCAGACCAGGGGTTGCCATTGTCACCTAACATTTCCTCTCTTTTTTTTCCCACAGACCTACTGAAGGAAATCCCGCCTGATGATCTCATTTCCAGTTCCGACTCACTTGGACACATCCCTTCCTGTCTGACTGATATATAACCACCATGAATTGTTTTTCAGTTCATTCCTGAGCTCTGTCTGCAAAGACACAATGTATTTGTTTTTGTTGCTTGTTTTCAAGTATACAGGGTACCAAGTTAGTATTTCTTAAACCCTCTATCGTGGTATTTTTTGTTTACTCCATTATGGCTATAAAGTCTGCTCAGATTCAGACAAATGCTACAAAACTAATATGTTGATACTTCACAGTACAGATGGACAATGAGCCAAAACATACAGCGACAGCAAACCAAGTGCTTTTCATGGCAAAGAAGTAGAATATTCTTCGATGGCCAAGTCAATCAACTGACCTCAACCCAATCAGACATGTATTTCACTTGCTGAAGACAAAACTGAAGGTGGAAAGTCCAATGGACAAGCAGCACCTGAAGACACCTGCAGTAAAGGCCTGGCAAAGTATCACTAGACTGGAAACCCAGCACTTGGAGAAGGCCATGGGTTCCAGACCTCAGGCAGTCATTGACTGCAAAGGATTTTCAAACAATTATTGAAAATGATCGTTATATTCATGATTATGTTAGTTTGTCCAAATACTTTTAAGCCCAGGAAAATGGGGGGACCATTTATTAAAGGGCTGTCATTTCTAAATGGCTCACACAATGGGTTTTTTTTAAATGCCTTAAGGTCAAACTGTGTCTACACTTCCAATCACATGCTCAATTTCAAATTCATTGTAGTGGCGCTCAGAGCCAAAATGATGAAAATTGTATCACTGTCCAAATACGTATGGACCTAACTGTAAGTGTATAATGCCACACTGTCTTTTAAAGTCACTTGTTTGACTTACCCTGCATGATTTAGTTGCTTTTTGGGAGGCTGCACACATGCCAGTGTTTTTCTTTTGTACGCACAGGTCAGTCTGTCTGTTCACACCACTGTACATCATTATCTTAAACTAGCATCTTTCTTCCTCTCTGAGAATTTTATTTCCTTTCAGCTTCACATGTCTCATTATTTCTTGACTCTGAGTCCCTCTGTCTTTAGCAAAAGCTAAACTTAATGAGGGTTAACTGACTGGTCAAGGGTTTCCCGAGGGATAAACACAATACAGGAGAAGCAGAAAGAGAAATCCAAAAAGTCAGAGTAGATTGTTGTATCAGGAACTGAAGGAATAGGGGACTTAGAAGTTGTAGGTGCCATGAGGATCCTCAAAGCACCAGTGAGACAGATGGAAAAAGAGAAAGAGAGACTAGGAGAAATTGCTAGATCGATGGCACAACTTTTTCAGGGCCTTTGGATAATATACACAGAGTCTGAATGAGCTTATTGAAATTTTAGGATGTTTTCTAAAAATTAACTGCTGCTTTCACTGCCATGTTGAAGACCTCACTGAGAAATTCTGTGGTCTGTGCCTTCTTCAAAAAAGAGAAGAATTATTCTGAGGCCAAGCAAAAGAAAAGGGGATTGTCTTAGTGATTACTGACCCATGGCACAGACTTCCATTGTGGAGAAATGTTGTGTGCTGAGACAAATCTTTATATATAACACACTAATGTGACTGTCCGTTTGTCTGTCCAGGATTTTAAATCACCTGTAGCTCGCAATCCGTTTGACCTATTGACCTGAAATTTGGAACACATATACTATGTGATGTCTACTATCCACTTTCGGGGTGATGATTGGCCTCAAAGGTTATTCCTCTTTTTATTTTTATTTCATTTTATTGCAGAATCAACTCTCAGCAGTGGCCAGCAGGGCGGGCGTGCAGCACATGCGTACAGGTGCCATTCTCATCCCTGCCACCTTTGCCGTCACTTCCCCTACCTCTTCATATCTTAAATCATTCTTGAGGCAAATTGAAGACTTAAGTGCCAGCTTAAGTGGAAAATGAAAGAATTGCAACACAAACACTGACTTAATCAGTTTAATGCGAGAAGATGCCAATGAAACAAGAGAAGAAGTGGGCCGCTAGGGTGGAGAAAAGAAGAGCTGCTCAGGAAGCGGCAAACACATCAACCTCTTAGCAAACGAATGCTAAACGTACAGAGAAAGAGTATGAAAACTATGAATGAAAACTCAAGTCAAGTGTATTCACTGCATGTTATCATGCAGTGCACCATTACTGGTTAAATATAATATTCCCAATCATCTGAACCACTTCCATTCCGCTATCATCAAAGTCAGTCTACAGAGGATGCCATACCCCTTGGACATCATATCATTAGGACACACATGGATGATACCAACTGCTGTGCCACAGTACAGTTTAAAGACTATAACTCAACATTTACTATCAAAGCTAAACACCAATGCATTGGATTTGGGACTTTGTGCCACCCTCAGCCACCAGGATTTTGGATGTGCAAATGGGTAGCACTACCTTAATCCTCAACATTGGCACTCCATAGGGAAGCGTGTTGACCTTCTTTACTCCTGCTTCATGCCCAGATTCAATTCAACTCCATCATTAAATAGAGTTTTAGTCTGTTCACCTGTACTCAAGAGATTACTTACAAAACAAAGATTTGTGACACCCTGCCTATTTTTAATATTTTGAACTTTAAAGTACATTATTTTGTGTGTGATGACTTGCCGGTATAGGATCTCCTTATTACTTTTTACTTTATTTTCCTTTTTAGTACAGTTACAGAAAAACTAGAGTACCAACTTGCAGACATGTACACAAGGCAGTATCCTACCATGTGCCAAAGCAGATCACTCCTTAATTTAGGAATGGCATCCCTTGCAGAGCTGGTTCCTGCCACTGTTACTGTCGGTATGGGGACTCATATATAACTCTGTAGGATATTGGATGAAGAAGATGCTACTAGCAGATGTGTGGATGGTCAAACAGATAGACTGGCATCCCATCCAGGGTTGGCTCCTGCCATTTGCCTGTTGCTGTCAGGTTAACTACTTGTTTTCCTGCAACCCTGCAGTTCCAAAAGCAGAAGGATCAGTTGGATGAATGAATAGACATCCTCTGGTTGTCAAGGCTTTAAACCTTGCTAGCTAGGACCCTGAGAGGCTTTAAGTTTTATTTTATTCTGCCTTGCATGCTCTCTTTGATTATCCATCAATTATGTTTTCCTTATCTAATAAATATTTGTGCGTTAGGTTAGGTAGATTTTATTATCCCAGAGGGAAATTTGTTTGCAGCAGGAAAGTAAAAAAAAAGAAGACATTGTTGCAGAGTTCCAATAATAAACAAAGACACAATATTTGACATAACATTTGCATAAACACACATTTAAGATCAATGCAAAGAAGAAGAATTAGTTTCAATAGTACACAAAATAATAATGCAGAATTTAACATTTAGCAACATCCCTACAAATAACAGAATTTAAAATGCTCAGAGCTCTACAAATAAAAGAGTTCTTAATTTTGTTTTGGCCTTATTGGCTTTGTTCTGTGAAGGACCACTACAAAAGTGTCCTGTCTTTGTGACAAACTCTATAATGTCAGCCAGTTTTCAATCTGTTTGTCTGACTGTCCGTCATACCTAAATACTCTCATGTCTGTATTATAATGAGTCCCTTTTTATTGTGTTCTTGAATATTGATTTGTATTGAGCTGATACATTTTGAGAAACCAAGTTTTTTGTATAGTACATGTCATGTTTTAGCCAGCATTTCTCCCCTTGCTGGTGTTTTATGTCTAATTTATATCATTTATTTGTATTAATGTTCATTTTGTTTATTATGTATTTTATTTGATTATGCTCATGTGTTTTGTGGGTGGTTCTCCAAGAAGTGGGGACATGTGCCAATCACTGCCAGGAACTGCCCTCCACCCCATATATTTGAGGGCCTTCCACAGTTCTTTTCAAACACGCTAGGGAGTGGAGTGCGTCTTGTGTCTAACTGTGCCTTTTTGCTATTGTCTTTCACGATTTCTGGATTTTTTTTAAACCTGTGCTGTTTTTCACCTCACCTTTGGATTCTGTATTGGGAATTTGCAGTGGATTGCTTTACCTTTGCAGGCAATTTTTTCTGTGCTCTTTGGAGCTTCATGGATATTGAGCATTTACTTAAATTAAATCCTTTATTTTATAAAGAGTACTCAGGGCCCTTTTTGTATCCATTTGAGGTTTTGATGGTATTTCCCCCTAGTGGGCAACTTTGAAAGTATTTTGGGATTATTGTGGTTTTGGGAGTCCCGAGTCATGAGATTAGAAAAAATAAGACCTTGGAGAAGTGCGTCAGACAAAACTCGGCACACCAAGTAAATCTGTCAAGGTATAGCAGCTGCAAAGTCCTTCATTACTGTTGTGCTTCAGGTGCTCCAAAATGGTGCAATACCATAAAAAAAGTGCCCATGGTTTCAAAATCACTCCATAATGCTTGCTACAGGGGAGGAAAACTGTCAAATCCTGTCTAGTCAGAGAAAGGGCAATCAGAATCTTTACAAATAAAATGATTTATTTTGCAAAATGCTCTGTTAACAAAAAGAAAGTTCCGTGGTGCACAAAAGGATTTGCCTAAAAGGGCAATCCCACAGCAAACAATGTCCCAATACACAAATCCAAAGAACAGCCAAAAAAAAGAACAAAAATCATTACCAAGACCAATCCACACTAGACCTCACCAACACCATGAGCGCATTCAATGAACTGTGGGTTTCTTTAGCCTTTATAGGGCTGAACAGATGGCCCCTCCTCTTGGGGAACCACCCACAAAACACATGGACTAAACACAAACACGGATGCATATAAATAAAAGTATACACAAAATTAAAAGAATAGTGCAAATAATTACCAAAAGTAACATTAACATGAACAAAAAAGAAATAAAAAAAAAGAATCTGGACCCCTGGATTAAAATTTAACACACTGAAAGCTGATGTGGTTGTTACCGTTTATGTTGCTCGTGTCATGTGGTTGACATCTTGCTTTGATATATGCACATTGATTTGCAATTGGAGTTTATTACTTTTGATTAACAGTTGTCCTGTGCACACGCAAAGGCTGTCATGCTTCAAACGATCAGCTGGCCCATGCAATGTACCCCACTGTCAGCACAGCATGCATGCACAGTCATTATCTTCCTGTCACCTAGGACTTGTGCACATGTCTTTGCCTGCTTGGCCACTGGTTTTCTGTCAGGCATCGCGTTCTGCTGCACCTCTGCTTGCCTTGAGAAGGATCTAAATTCGAACACCTTACAACCAATAATGGGCCATGCTGAGTCACTGCAAAAGATCTCAATTGAGACCAAGATCAAGCTGAAAGACCTAGTGGTTCGTAAGGTTTGTGTGATAGAGGTACAACTCTTGCCATTTTATATATTGTACTAGGGGGCTTACCCCCTGCTCACTTTGCTTGCCAACACCCTTTGCCTGTGCTTTGCACCAGCTACTTCACGTCTCTGCCACTCATGTTGTGAAGATCTCCAAAACCCCATCTTATACGGTGATACAATGGGAAACAAATACAGTTTTTTTTACCTCCTTTTTTGCTTGATCAGTTGCTGGCTAGCTGCTGCTTCTGCTGCTGCCATGCCGCGTGATCTGCATCTCGCACAGCGCTTTGAATGTTTAAAAGCCTCTACAGCAGCTTCTTTGTTATCTACTCTTTGTCTTTTATTTCCGGCCTCGGAAATGGTTAAATCTTTTGGCACAAAGTCTTGTCTCGCTGGACGAGAATTCTTTTTTTAGTTTATAATTTAAAAACAAAATAAGAATATGAAAATCGAACAACATCACATTAAAGTTCAATAAATTCTGAAAAGAATGATAACAAACATATACAGGTATATGTAGATTTTAACATAAGCCCGATTTAAAGCATGACAAAACACGTGACAGAAAAACGTCACATAAAATCATTGCACATTAGGATTTAATATATAGAGAGTAGATGTAGAATCCCTGTTTATAACATATTGTATGTCAAGTGATGCACTTGGACACACCAGCTAGTACCTGGGATTATCAGTTGTTTTGGGTCTTTGAACACCAGACACCCTTGTCCAGGTGACTCGATTGGCAGTGATCAGTTCCTAGCTGGTGTTCAAGTAGATTATGACTACAAATCACCTCTCCTAATAGAGCTATCTGGAGGCTTTCTCTGCTACCTCTGTTGTTTCCCTGATGGTCTTCCTCTAGTTTGCATCGATAATGCCTAAGAAGCAGAAGGCTTTGTATAGAGCCTGACCTCTAAAGCCTCTGCAGCCCACTTTTATGAGCACACACTGGTCACACACCCCTGTCTACGCCATTCCTCCACCAAATCTTCATACCTGATTTTCTTCCTCTTACTGGTTTCCTCCATCTGAGGACCACGACCTACTGCATGCTTATGAATAAGTGATATTATACAATACCTACTATCATGAATCTAGACCATACTAGCCCACTAGCAAAAGCTTGGCTTTAAAACCAGATTGGGCCAGAGACTAAATTATCAATCAATCAATCAATCAACATTTATTTATATAGCACATATTCATACAAAAAAATGTAGCTCAAAGTGCTTTACAAAATGAATACAAAAATAGAAGACACAATAAAAAATAAACATAAGTCAACATTAATTAATATAGAATAAGTAAGGTCCGATGGCCAGGGTGGACAGAAAAAACAAAAAAAACTCCAAAAGCTGGAGAAAAAAAAACATCTGTAGGGGTTCCAGACCACGAGACCGCCCAGTCCCCTCTGGGCAATCTACCTAACATAAGTCAAACAGTCCTCTTTGTATTTAGGGTTTTCATGGAAGGACCTGATGATGATGGTCACGTAGACTTCTGGCTTTCAGTCTATCAATGTTGGAGCATCATGATGCTTTGAGTAGGTGGTGGTGGCGCAGGCTGCCACCACAAAGAAACCGGAAAAAGAAACAGAAGAGAGTAGGGGTCAGTATGGATTTTAGAGCCACTATGAATAGTTATTGTGATGAATTGAACATACAGAGTATCAGTATTAAGTTAAAGTGAAGTTATAAAAAGGCCATGTTAAAGTAATGTGTTTTAGCAGTTTTAAAAGTGCTCTACTGTATTTGCCTGGCGAATTCCTATTGGCAGGCTATTCCAGATTTTAGGTGCATAACAGCAGAAGGCCGCCTCACCACTTCTTTTAAGTTTAGCTTTTGGAATTCTAAGGAGACACTCATTTGAAGATCTAAGGTTACGATTTGGAATATAATGTGTCAGACATTCCGATATATAAGATGGAGCGAGATTATTTAAGGCTTTATAAACCATAAGCAGTATTTTAAAGTCAATCCTGAATGACACAGGCAACCAGTGTAGTGACATCAAAACTGGAGAGATGTGTTTGGATTTTCTTTTCCTAGTTAGGATTCTAGCAGCTGCATTCTGCATTCTAAATTAACTTTAAATTTAAGTAAATTAAGTAAATTTAACTGTCAATTTGGGAAATTTAAAAATGGGGTCATTTTGTGAACATGAGGGTTTTAATGTCAGTTAAAGACCACACCTCCTTGTGGACTATGGCACAGGGAACTGACCTTGTGAACTGTCATTTTTATGTTTAGGCCTCTGAAAAATGCAGGACAGGAAACTGATTTTTGTGAAGGAAAATGGGAAAAGTCCAGAGTGGGACAAAAATTAATTGATGAATGGGACGATCCAGGCACTACAGCACAAAATCTTTCTTAGATGAACAGAATGAGATTTTTAAAAGAGCAGCATAATCTTAAAGATAAAGAGGAAAGAATGAATCTGTAATATTGCTGCTAAGTTGTAAGAAAATCATTTTTTCTATTTACATTTTGCATTTCATCTTCTACCTTTATATTTTAAGCTGGTGCTTTAATAAATATGCTTAACATTTGTACTATTAATTAGGTCTAGATTCTTTTATCTTTCTGGTCTCATAGGTGTCACCTTAGGAGTTTCATTGAAGGGCTGAGCAGGGTTAAGGATGTTAAACCCAAATCTGTGAGACGGTGGTCTGCAACAAGTAACAAAACATGTTAAAGTTGCAACACAAGAGAGATTTGGAACTGCAGGTTGAACCTTAAAGAGCCCTAACGTCATAACATCACCATTGCCTCCACAACTCTCGCCCCTTAGCCTGGGAAATGGAGACAGATAACCTGGATATCTCTCCAGACCTGGTTCTAGATGCTACACTTTCTTCCTGATCTTATGCCTAAAAACTAGACATTTGAAATGAAAGCTTGTTTCTGGAAGATAGAATAATGAAGAGAAATGAAAGCAATGGATTCAAAGCTAATCTGACTAAAAAGCTGAAAGAACACGACAGGGACACCACCACAAAAATGACTGGGAGCTCTGCTGCAGATATTAGAGGCCAGCCCAATGGCCGTACTTGTTGCCCTGTGTCTTCTGAGCCCTCCCGTCTGTCCAATACCTGGCATTGTAGATGTGTTGTTAAATGAAGAGTGACAATGACACCCCACCTAATTTATCTCGTTTCCGTCCCACTCTGCCTACCTGCTCTGAATGCCAAATTCACATATAGCTATCTATGGGGAATTTCTCCAAGAGAGATTAAATAGTTTAAGATAAATGAGGTTTATGAATGAAGCAGCTATCATTTGTATCACTTTTAATTTCTTCTCTTACAATGGAATAATGTTAGCTGTTCAAAATTAAATTAAAATTAACCTTGAGAATTTAAATGATACTTTATATTGTCATTTATCTAAATCAAATAATCATTTAAAAGTTGTAGCGGAGCCTCTGGTTAATTCTATTAACTTTTAGATCCGCCGTTTTGACATTTTTGGAACGGATGCCAAAAACAATGTGAGAAGCAGCATCTGCCTGAATGCTAATAGTAAACACTCGCTTCACCTCTTTACCCATAAAATAATTTGGATGCAAATCAAGCTCAGCTGTTTCAGCACTTTGCAGAATGGCTGCCGAGATTGGCTGCAAAAAGAGTTTTAAGCTGAGGGAGCGCAGAATCAATGACAGTCGCCAAAACTGACTTTTCACAAATTGTTTGCCTGCGGCTTTAGGGGGGATAAAGCCCCCTAAAGTGAGTTAGTCATCTTGAGGCACTAGATGACTCTAATATTTTAAATTACCTTGAAATTTAAGACAGTGGTCCAGCACTATACGCTAAAAGAAGGAAGCCTCCACAACACCAAAGCCAAATATGCTTACCTGGCTCTGCCTTCATGAGAGCTCAAGTTGAGTTCTGCTGGACTCAAACACAATTAAGAGAAATCTTATGTTTAAGCCATCAATACATTCATTTTCAAACCTGCTTAATTCAATCAGAGTGTCGGGATGTGGGCTGGAGTCTGTCCTGGCAGCTATGGGTGAAAGGCATGGTCCATTTCAGAATGTCACATCTTGCTCTTATGGTTAATCCAGTTCAGCAATGTGAAGGAAGTAGAGCTTACTCTAGCAGCACTGGGTGCGAGGCAGGAATCAGTCCTGGAAGGGATGTTGCACATTTCAGCAAATACTTGAAACTGAACATAATGACTTACTTTTATAAAAAAAAGCACCTGTTGTACCAGAAAATCAATTTTATGGTAAAGAAGTGAGCTTTTTATGCCATTATTGTAACATAGCAAGATGTAGAGAACAGGTTGAGATGGAATAAGATGTTCAGCTGTGGCAACCCTTAACGGGACCAGCCAAAAGAAGATTATTATTATTTTTATTATTATTATTATTATTATTAAGAATCACTTTGACATACAAAAGAAGAATTCAAGAGGGTATTGGGGAGAAACCTAAAGGAACGATTAAAGGTTCAGAGACATCTCCAGCTTACCCTGGACATTTCATGTGGCTTCACTTATTCTGGTTGCGTACAGCATATCGTACAGTCATAAAGACATCATTTTAAACAAATTCTTGAATTTTCATCTAGGGGGAAAATGTAAATCACCTTCTATCCTGCTCACAAAGCTACTAAGAGGCTACTTGGCACACTGACGGAGATATCAGGAGATTTTCACCAGACAGAGACCCTCTGCTTAAAATCATTTACTAAAAAAAATGATGTGAGTGAAAAAATTCTTCAAGGAAAGGTGGTTGTATTTGAGTAAGCCATTTTGAGGCCATTCTGTGATGGACTGTTGCCTCATCCAGGAGTGGCTCCAACCTTGTGCCCAAGGCTGCTGGAACAGGCACTGGCCTCCTTCTACACCAAACTGCATTAATGGCTTAGAAATGAATGAAGCCTAGAAGTAAGCAGACTGAAGCACCAGATGAAGCCCACTGAGAGAAGGTTATGGTCAGGCTGGCACATGAGAACAATGAACATACACTATAATGTCTGGCAAGTGAGTGGAACCCAGTGAAGCCATCAAGCTCCTTTTGCTATCCAACAGCTAAATCCTCTCACTACGTCAAGCAGATACTTTTAAAATCGTTTTGTCACGGTTTTGGCTTCAACTTCATAACCAGTAGTTGGCTGCGGATTCCCATAGCTCTTTGTGTAAAGAACATCTTGGTGGATTCAGTCTTAAATGTACTTCTCCTTGGTTTTCACCAATGTCCTTGAGTAGTACTTGATTCAATATTTAACTAGAAAATTTTGAATAAAATCTAGGAAACCCTTACTCTGTGAAAATAAGAGGAATTGATTTTAGAAGTATTTCCTCCGGGTATAATCTGGCAGTAATATTGAGAAAACTGACATTTTTAAAAAAGAAACCGTTTCCAAAAATATGCAGTTATACAGTTATCATGATCATGAAATGAATGTTAAAATTTCTGCCATCCATGCATCCTTTAACTTTCTGTGCAGTACTTTTATTTACCTGTGTGCCCACTTTATCCTTACAGGACATGTTTATCAAGTAAGTGAACTAAGAAAAGCAAATGTTTTAAGAATTTCCTTATCCACTAGCAGGCAGTTGAACCTGAACAAGAAGCTCAGGTAGCAGAGGACAGAGGGTTTGGAGTTTAGGGAAACAGGTAGTGGGTGGTTATTCAACTGTAAGAATCAGCACCAAATAAAAGTGTCAGCTTTGAACCCAGTGAGGCCCACTTATGACCTTACTTCCATTAAGAAGCACCTCCAGAACAGTGCCTCATAGCATAAAGAACAAGAAAGGAAGACCAGGCTTAAATAATGCAAAAAAGAAGTGCCGCATTTTAAAGAAGTTTCTGCAGCGCTGATTTGTGTACAAACAACCTTCTATAGTTGTATGCATTTCTTAAAGAAGCAGGGCCTTCTGGGAACAAGAGCCTCGGGCTCTGCTGTGGCCTACATTTCTCAAGTGTTGAGCTGTGCCATTCACATTTGGTAGTCTAGTATATGAAGGCTGTAGGGTGCCTCAGTCAGATAAACTACAATGAAGAAAGTGGGTGCCAGTGAGGTGCTGAGTGGTCTTCAGGACTCTTAGTCTAAAAAACAACATTTTTTGGGCACTGCTCTGCTAATGTAGCATCATGTCATGCAGGGTTAGAATCTAATCCTGCAGCATGAAATGTAAAGGATGAACCAGCTTTGAATGTCATGGCAGTACACCACATGGTCAAACAGGCCATTTTAGACTTGCACATTAACCTAACCCGCATCTTTTTATATATAATATAAAACATACTGTCAAATACTGCATTCTCTTTAAAGGCAATGATGTCAGGAATGCATTAATTGCGGACTTACACATTTACCTTCTCTACAGATTCTTCCATCTCTGCTATACCAAAAACCTGAAGTTCTTTGGACTCTGTTATCTCTTCAGTGATGAGGGTGACTCCTGTAATGTGGAGTATCTTCATTGATAGAGGATACCCATCTCACATTATAGACAAGGCCCTCAATCAATCCAGGAGTTGATCTTGTAACATCCGCTCTGAGAGGAGCCCCAACATTGAAGCCTACATCCCACTTGTCCTCCCATTTTACCCAAACACTCAAAGTCTCTCACAGATCATTAAAGAAAATTTCTCTATTTAGTGGACTGATCTTTCCACATGAGCCTTTTTCCCTTACCCTCCCTTGATTTCCTTCCATTGATCACCAAACCTATGCAAACATTATGTCCACAGTCCCTACGAAGCACTGCAAATACCTGCAAATACCTCGTATGACACTAACAATACCCTTGTATCCAGTCCCTCTGGTAAATTCAATATTGAATGATGGGTCTCAGTCTAAAAGTCTTACTAACTGCATTTCGTGTAGGACATGTCCAGCCATTGGCATTGGTGAGACAGGGAGATAGCCAGCAGACCATTTCAGGAAGTGTGTTTGAGCCGTTGAGATCCAAGACCTTAACAAAGCCTACGGTAGATCACTTTACACTTCTTGATCATAGCTACACTAATCTTTCTGTTTGTGTTGTTTCACTGGGCCTCAAAGATACATTTCAAAGAAAATCAGAAGAAGCTAAACTCATTGTCAGCCTGGGATAGCATGTTTCTCCAGATCTTAATAACCAACTAACATTTTAATCTCGCTCTTCATCATCTCTAATGGTGGCATTTTCTCACCCACGCCCACAAATTCTTACCTTTCCTCTACCATGGCTTTGTTCCCTTCTTCTCCTCCTATATATATGTGACCTGCTCTTCCCTATTCAGTTGCACACCCAATAAAGACTACGCAGATTCAACATTGTGTCTTTTACCTTCTTTTCTTTTCAGCATGGCAGTAACCTTTAAACTTTTTTCTCGTGCATTAATTAATATATTGATGGAAAAATAAAATCTAACACTAGTTTCATCCTTCATTGGTGAAATAACAAAAAAGAATAACAAAAAACAAAATAGTACTACAAGAAAAACAAAATGAAAACAGTAACAGTTGTGAACAGTTGTCTCCAGTATCTTGCATGACAGCCTTCTACAGTCAGCACTTCTTGTTAGAGGCCATTGAGCAACTGAATATGCAGTTGTGTGCTGTTATCCCATTCCAGCAGAACAGTCTGATGATGCTGCTGGCCACTGGCAAGCAAAAGTTGTCATTTACAGAGGTCCTGATCCACTCCACACTAGAGGTTCTCTGTGAGGTCAAGGCCAGAAGAAAAAGCAGGCCAAGTTAGCACCTGTGCAGTGGTATTCCTCAGGATAGCTGTGACTAAAACATCTGCATGTGGCCTGTTGCAGGGTCAGATGTCCAGCAGGCATGAGCAGAAAGTTGTCTGACAGATCAACCGCATGGGACCTGTCCCTCACTGTCCTGTCACCCGCATTTCCAGCAGCAGCAGAGTCCAAGGTTTTAAATGATCTCTCAGACAGACCAGTGTAATATGTGAGTTCTGTTCTGGTGTGGTCACTCAGGGTCGACCAGATCTTGACCAGTCAACTGCCCTCAAGAGTTGCTGAAACTTTTTCTGTAGTCAGGACACAATGAAGCAGTTTAACACTGAGAGTCTGGATATACTGGCACATGACATATTTGCCTGTAGCATGCCAATGGCCCTTTTACTTGCCTCAGGTGACACTCAAGGCACTATGGACAGCACAGAAAACTGGCTAAGGTAGCCTTTGTCTTTCTGTGACCTACGTTTTGAATACTGGCTTTTACAAAGTTTACCTGCTAAGGCTTTGTCACATGTAGGCCTAATTGAGTACATAGAAGTGCATATAATGAATTTTTGTGTGTTTGGCAAGTTGCTTCAGTCTGTTAAATAGGGACTTCACAAGAGACTAGCATTTCAGTAAACATCAAAACACACTTAGGAAAAGATTGTGGCCTTGAATTGTGTTACAGAATTGACTTTGGCTTTGTCCTAAAAGATTTTGGAGAATGATTTAATCAGCTCTTTTGATATACTTATAAACAAAAGCCTCCTTTATTCTTTGTCGCTCAGTAAAAAAAATCTTTCCAACAGGATATTCAAAATGAAAATTAGAAAAATATATTATATGAAAGGGAGTATCAAAAGTTCAAGAAACAATGTGCAAAATCCTAAAAAATCTGCTAAACACTCAGGGCTTTCACAATAGAAATAAGAGCAACGTTAGAGCCATCCTTTCAGGGTTCCTTTCCTTCACCTTACTTCCCGTGATGTGACTACACACACCAGGTGCTGCTTAGGGCATTAAAGTGAATTACTGTATATACTTGTGTTTAAGTTCTCCTGCAGATAAGTCAGGACTTGATTCTACCGTATAATTTGTGGTATTTTATAACATTGGTCATATAAGTCAAATGCGGAGAAAACTCACGCTATTGGTCTAAGAGATTATGCTATGCTAATGCCCACCCGAGAGAGTAACCACGGAGCACACTGTCTTTTATTTTCTACTAGTCAACCCGCGGCGTAACATACGCCGCATAATCAGGCCGCTTTTTAAATGATTTTTAAGTACAGAGGAAAAAAATAAACATTTGAAAAATCCATAATTTAATAAACCACCAAGAAAAGTAACATTGCAACAATGCACGCTACGGACCAACATACAATTGTCCGTCACTGAAAACCGGAGGAGCGCCGTCGCGCTTTCTCCTTCTAAAGCGAAGGACGGGGTTGAACGGCGCTCATTCAGTATGCACTGCCCGCTTATGTGCTCGCCCCCAACTCCCTACCTGAGTCGCTTTCATCTGTGTACAGTCCACACGCACCTGTGAGTAACGTTGACTGTTAATTTTCCAAACACCGCCTCAGTCGGTTTCCACGTTGATTTTTCATTGTTCTTTGCGGTTCCGGCTGCTTTTTTTTTATATATAATCCACCAAGTCACCCGACCATGGGGGGCTTTACAAAGGGCAGGGACGTAATCAGTGCGAGCGTATGACCCGCACGTACTGGGAATTTCTCGTTCGTGGGGAACAATTGGAAGCCACGGTCTCCATCACGAATGGGGTTCAACGGCTTAGACACATGTTGATCCATTCTTTTTTTGATCCATTCAGTGTAGCGCGCGTGCAGAACCGGATATACAAGTGCATCACAGACCTGTTAATGCTCAATCTCACGTGGCTGAAAGCCACTTGTCCCTCTGAGAATTTGGACGCCGACCGCTGTTGGGTCATGTAACTATTTAGCAGGCGGGAGTCTCGTTCGTTTTTGAAAATAACCAACCAAATCGCTCCACCAACTAAGAACTGCCATGCACCACCACCCACAGAATCGAGAAAGAGCTATCAATCTGTCAATCCTATCCGTGTCCGGGTCGGGTGAGGTTTCCTGTGTTGAGTCAAATGAAGCGAAAGGCTCCACACCTGGTGGTGCCCTTCCGTCAATTCCTTTAAATTTCAGCTTTGTAACGATACTCTCCCCTGAACCCAAAGACTTTGGTTACCCGGTTGGCTGCTCGGTGGGTCATGGGAATGACGCCGCCAGATCGCCTGTTGCGGGGCCTGCATTGGTGAAGCAGGTAATACGGTGATGAAACAGAGGCACAGGGCTTATTGGTTTTTAAAGACTGCTTCCTTCATTGGGTTTTAACCAATGCACGGAACGAACCAACACACAATCGTCCGTGCGGCGCTCAGGGTGGAACGGGAGGAGAGGAGAAGGACATCCACTCCGCTCCCCCCATCATGCTAGTCTGCTGATTTCTCGTTCAGTATACACTGCCTGCTCATGTGTCGTCTTTGTACAGTCCAGATGCACCTGTGACTCACGTAGACTTTTCATTGCTCTGTGCGGTTTTGGCTGCCTTTCTATATATAATCCACCAAGACACCCGACCACGGTGGGAGGGGGGTGTGTACAAAGTGCAGGAGTATCTAAGAAGACGCATGTTTGTTGCGGATGCGAATTGCTGTTTGTAGCGTGTAAAACAGTTTGCTATAGTGCACGTGGTCGTGCGTTGTAACCGAAAACTCGTTTTTTAAAGGCTCACTTCATTGTGTTTTAACCTCAGTTGTAAAGGAATGTTTTAAGGATCCCAGGGGATACCCCTCGCAAACAGTTTTACACGCCGCATATGGCGATTCACCTCCGCGAGAAACATGCCTCTATTAACAGTCAACGTGGGTCGGAGCTGCACGTGACCTCTACGACAGACGAACATAAATGACGCTGGTTTTTCTGTGTCGTCGCGTCCGAGTTGATGGCCGTGGCCCCGTGAGTTGTCGTCGTATCCAATGGTCTTGGAGTTGGTGGGCGTGGCTCCTTCCTGCGTGCCCCATAGGTGTCTCACTTGTCGGCGGCTTAGTGAATCCACGCCCCTTCCGGCGTGCTTTCCATGGTCGTCTTGCCTTAGTGAATTATATATATATAGATGTGGATGCGGCAATGCACTATATCAGAGCATGCTCCTAACCTCTCTCTCTCTTTCTCTCTCTCTATGGTGCATACGTGACCACACGGTAATACCCAAACTATTCACATGCAACGTTTGCACTGATTTGTATTTTTTGGATTTCACACCCTCATGCACCTTTATTGTAAGAGCATCCCTTATCTACAATGGGGCGTTCGATCTGAATAAAATATGAAGCTGGTTTTAAAGTAAACAGCGTTGAAGTAGCGAAAGAAATTGGTAACTGTGCTGCTGTAACAAAGAAAGAGAAACTTAGGCGAGATTGGAGGAGGCAAGAAGATGTAAAAAAGAAAATGTAAGTGTTGAATTTTTGAACGGGTGTTTAAGTCAGGGTCTGATTTTATGATCAATTTTTCAGTTTTCAAGACCTGACTTATACATGAGTGTACAGGTGCTGGTCATAAAATTAGAATAGCATGACAAAGTTGATTTATTTTAGTATTTCCAGGCCAAAGGAGCCCCAACTAAATATTGAGTGCTGTACATGCTCATACTTTTCATATTCATACCTTTCAGTTGGCCAACATTTATAAAAATCCTTTTTGTGCATTGGTCTTAAATGATGTTCTAATTTTCCAAGATACTGAATTTGGGACTTTCATTAGTTGTCAGTTATAATCATCAAAATTAAAAGAAATAAACATTTGAAATACATCAATCTGTGTGTAATGAATGAATCTAATATACAAGTTTCACTTTTTGAATGGAATTACTGAAATAAATCAAGTTTGTCATGATATTCTAATTTTATGACCAGCACCTGTATATAGTACACAGTCTGAACTACACCAGTGTCATTATAGCCAGAGAAATTTCCCCGACTTGTACGTATTTGTTGTCTGTGTTTTCTGTTTTTCATGTCTTATGTTGTTCCTATTGATTTCATTTGTGACTCTTCAGTGATGTACTGTCCCATTAAATGTTCTTGTATTTGTTGTTGTTTGTGGATGGAGCCCTGGGAGTTGTTAGGGGGCACCCAAATTGCACTGCTACTGCTTTCTTCCTCTGCCTATAAAGAGCTGTGAGCAGGAGAAATCCAGCAGCCATTCGTAAGTATTGTTTATGTGGCTATTTTGCTCTGTTTATGGAATTCCTGTCCTGGTTTGTATATTAAGAACTGTTCTGCTGTGAAGGCAACCCCTTTTATGGTTCTTTAAAACTATTTTATGTATGTTTCTATATTGATTAAGAAATCATTCATTTATAAAAATTATGTGTTGTTCTTCTTTCTACAAGCTAGGAGTTTAAGATTTTTTGATCTTTTGGGACATTTGGATTGTTAAGCCAGTTTTTGCCACCTTAACAGGACAATAATAAACAAAGCAAAATAGTAAAAACAGAATATCCCAAAAAAAAAAATACAAAACAAAAACTCTAACCAAACTTAATGAACCACTACTGAATTTCTCCTGCTTACAGCCTTTTATAGCCAGAAGGAAAATCCAATAGCATTGAAGTTTGGGTGGCCCCACCTCCTGGGGCTCTACCCACAAAGAACAAGGAATACAAGAGCAGGGCTGTCATATTTCAGCCAGGAGTTCACATACTTGTTTTATGTTAAAGTTACTTTCATGTATTCTCTGCTTTGTGTACTATGCCTTGA
Source organism: Polypterus senegalus (assembly GCF_016835505.1). NCBI lineage: Eukaryota > Metazoa > Chordata > Cladistia > Polypteriformes > Polypteridae > Polypterus > Polypterus senegalus. Next base: position 107,168,951 of record NC_053163.1, on the reverse strand, counting down.
TTATGTTCTGTGTGTTTTGTGGGTTATCCCCAAGAAGCTGGGCCACTTGCCAATCACTGCTGGAAAGTGTCCTGCGCCCTATTGACCCTGAGGGTCTCCCATGGTCCCTGGCAGTTCATTTCAAATGTGCCATGGAGTTGGTTACTGTACTTGTACTTATTTTTTGTGATTCATTTCTAGATTTTTTGTCTGGTTTTTGGATATTTTTTGATTTTACTGAAATTACACTTGTTTGCTTTGGATTGCATTGTGTCTTGGGCAATTTCATTGCCCTTTGTGCTCCACAGACCTTCACAGAGAATGGAATATTTACTGTGAAGAATACGTCTTATATTTTATAAAGATTCGTGTTTACCTTTATTATTACCAGGGGTGTGATGGTTATATTCCCATCTAGTGGGCACTTTTGGAAGGGCTTTTGGAATTTATTAGGATTTTTATGTTTTGGGACTCCCAGACAACAAGAAGGACAGTAAACAATTACAGAATCACAAAAAAAAAACCCAACAGAAATCACATAAAGGTATGAGCAATAATAATTCAAATTTAACAAAAACAGTAAAACAAACAATAAAGACAAGCTTGGAGAAGACCCCGGCTGTAATATAATAAGTGTTACCAACAAGTTCCAACAAGTTCCAAATTAATAGGATGACACAGTAACTGCATGATTGTCTAATATCACCCCACTCTTGTCTCTTCACACCCACACCGAGAGAGTTCAGTCTGACAGTTTGGCGTTGAGCCTAAGGCACTCAACCTTAACCACTAGGATGCCAGTTAAAGATTCACGTCTGGCTCACTGTGCAGCTGTGAGGAAGTCACTTAGCCTACCTGTGCTCCAAATATAAAAATGACCTGCAATAAAGTTGTAACGTATCCTGATTATCTAAGCCACCGCTGAACATGCACAATAACTTTCCCAAAACCTACTAAACCTTATTAGCACATCAACATATGACATTACTTTTGTTTTTGTTTGCAAATCAATAATTGGTGGTCTCTAGCAATATGATGTGCCCAGCAGATGATTTCATGTACAGTGATGATTTAGCAGTACATTATAGCAAGTCAACATTTCATTATGTGGAATAAAATAGAGGAATCTTTATCCTGTATATAGAGCTCACAGTAATTCACCTCTGAAAAGCAAGGTAGGACTAAGATCCTTTTCCATTTCATTGTGAAGACCAAAAAGTTCCAGATCTGAATATTCCTTAGGCCGAGGCCACCAAACTGAAAGTCGCACCTCTTTCGTCTTAAATTCAACACAGGAATCAATGACCCTGGAAGTCGGTATTCAGTCAGGAACAGTACTGTCTGTTTAATTCTTTTAATTACACGCACAAACACACACACATACATATATATATATATATACTAATAAAAGGCAAGCCTTCATTGACTCACTAACTCACTAACTCACTCACTCACTCACTCACTCACTCACTCACTCACTCACTCACTTATCACTAATTCTCCAACTTCCCGTGTAGGTAGAAGGCTGAAATTTGGCAGGCTCATTCCTTAGAGCTTACTTATAAAAGCTGGGCAGGTTTCATTTCGAAATTCTATGCTTAATGGTCATAACTGGAACGTATTTTTGTCCATATACTGTAATAGAATGCAGCTCAATAGCCGTGGGAGTTTCGTATTAAAATATTTAACCAATCACATTTCAGCCGTCATTTGTTGCCAGGCAGAGAGAATAGACTGCAGCTCGATAGACGTGGGAGATGGAGTGTCGTATTAAAGCATTTAACCAATCACATTTCAGCCATCATTTGTCGCCTGGCAGAGAGGCTTTCACAATCTGTTGTGGAGGCACTCTAACACAGAATAAATGTCGATTAACCTGTTGCTTCAACCAATCAGATTTTGAGTTGGTGTCAGTAGGGCACTCTAGCAGGTGTACGGCAACGTCACCGTATTCAGACCCATTGATTGGATAGAAACCGATATGAGGAACTCTCCGAGGCCACTGAACACACCGCAAACGCTCCAATCTCCAAAGATTGTTGCGTGCACTACAGCCAACTCCATGACAGGATTCTGGACAATATTATTTGCCAGACACAGACCAGATTTCAAGACCACGAAAACCTAATGTTTGTCACGCTCCTCGAGCCCCAGAAGTTTCGGGAATACAAGAAAAATTTCATGCATGCAGCTTTCTCCACTTTAACACAAGAGCCACGGAGCGCTTTTTGAACTGTCTCGGCTAAAAACAGAACTGACTCTAATGTATGCCATGGATGATTTTGCAGGAAAATCTCCCACTGATCTCCTTGACTTCCTTCATCAGAAAAATCTGAATGAGAGCATGGGGCAGCTGTTCACATTGGTATGTTTGGCGGTGACCATTCCCGTGTACACTGCTTCTGTCGAGCGGACATTTTCAGCCCTAAAGCAAATTGAAACTTATGCCAGAAATACCATAGGGCGGGTTCGCCTTTCAACATTAGCTTCGATGGCGATAGAAAGTGAAGTTTTGATGGAACTGAAGCACACGGATAATCCGTACGACAGAGTAATTGAACAGTTTTTGAGGAAAGAGAGGACGATGGATTTTATTTACAAACTAGCAAAATACCCGCGCTTCGCAGCGGCAAAGTACTGCCTTAAAAGTTTTATTAAGAAGAAATTTAAATCTTTTTAAACTGAGGGAAAATATACCAATAATTATTTGTTAAGGATCTCTTTGTATACCACATTGTGAGTTCGGCCCTCCGGTTGTAATATGACCAAGCTGTGCGCTGAGCTTACTCTTAAGCATGCAACGTACAGTTGGCCATGTGAACAGTAATCTTGTTTCAAATCCCACAGCTTGGATTGCTGCTGTCATAATCGGTTTGAGTTTCATGGTTTGTTTCAATTATGACAGTATTTGTAGGACTTGTGTTGAAGAGACATTCGAGATCTGTCAAGCGTTGTAAGCATACAACCGGTTTCATCGATAACTTCACATCCAGCTTTTGAGAGTTTAAACATTCATAAATATCAAAATGGCCACTACTGAAATCGTTACCTGTGAATCTAAGATGTTTAAGAGGCATTGGCTGTTGTCGAAAGGTGTAAAATATTTGGCCATTTCGGTACACTTGAAAGCAACAACCGAACATTTCAGCCACAGCCATCAACTCACATGCAGATCCATAGGTGAAGGGCTTAAGGATTTCACTCTTATAGTGCTCCTGTGTAGTATAATTATCTCCTGTACCGTCATCAGTCCACACCTTGAACTTGTCCCAGTCATTCAATACATAAGACACAATGTTCCTCCGGATATCAAGAGTGAGCCTGATATGGCCGTGCAATATGTAACAAAGAGAATGGAAAAGGTAGGTGCTATCTCCAGGCATGGAAACAACTCGGTAAGTGACAGTTCTTTGATCGATGGTGATTACCTTGATAGACATGTTAATGCAGGTATGGTTGGAATGATAAAGGAAATGGGTACCTGAACAATGTAAAGTAAGTCTAAAATACCTACACAATAACTATAATTATAATAAATGAACAATAAAACAGCGGAGAAGCCGTGGATTAAATAAAAAGGCTGTAGTTATCAGCAGGGAGACGTGAATCCCGTGGCGAAGCAAGGAAGGAAATTTAGAGACCGGAGCGACTGACGGCCTTATATAGGCAGGCAGCCAACAACGTGGGAGGCGTTTGGATGGGGGACCCATCGCCTCACACGGTGACTGAGCTGCAGGCTATGGACGTATATATGTACGTAAGTAGGATTCAGTTAGCGTTGGGATCCCGCGTATCAAATTTCTTGAAGATGGGCCCATAAGTAACAAAGACTGTTGAAAAGTTCAATATGGCGGCCGACAGTGGAATCATACCACCGAAATAAGTACCAAATTTCAGCCTTCTACGTACACGGGAAGTTGGAGAATTAGTGACGTTGGAAAGTTCAATATGGTGACTAAAAGTGGTGTCATACCACTAAAATAAGTACGTACATTGGCTTTGGTTAGCGCAGGGATACCGCCTACCAAATTTTGTGAAGATGGGGCCATAAATAAGAAAGTTCAACATGGAGGACACTGTTGACTGTTATGACCGTTACGCGTAGAATTTCGAAATGAAACCTGCTTAACTTTTGTAAGTAAGCTATAAGGAATAAGCCTGCCAAATTTCAGCCTTCTACCTCTCTGGGAAGTTGGGGAATTAGTGACGTTTTGAAAATTCAATATGGCGGCCGACAGTAGCGTCATACCACCGAAATAAGTACGTATATCGATTTTGGTTAGCGCAGGGAAGCCGCCTACCAAATTTCGTGAAGATGGGGCCATGAATAACAAAGTTCAACATGGCGGACGTTGTTGACCGTTATGACCGTTACACGTAGAATTTCGAAATGAAACCTGCTTAACTTTTGTAAGTAAGCTGTAAAGAATGAGCCTGCCAAATTTCAGCCTTCTACCTACACGGGAAGTTGGAGAATTAGTGACGTTTGGAAAATTCAATATGGCGGCCAACAGTGGCGTCATACCACCGAAATAAGTATTACATCGGTTTTGGTTAGCGCAGGGAAGCCACCTACCAAATTTCGTGAAGATGGGGTCAGCCTTCTACCTACACGGGAAGTTGGAGAATTAGTGATGAGTCAGTGAGTGAGTCAGTGAGGGATTTGCCTTTTATTAGTATAGATAATCCGAATTGTTAGTGAGTAAAATGTTGCGATTTTCCTAAATAATATTTATATACAAGTTTATGAGTTATTATTGATGTTTTTTATGTGTGTTGCGGCTGTGGCTGCAGTAGAAAGGAACTTGTTCACTCCTGGTTTTTCTATTCAATAAAGGCATTTATTATGGCTACAGGAGTTATCTTTTATATTTATACTAGCAAAATTCCCGCGCTTCGCAGCGGAGAAGTAGTGTGTTAAAGAAGCAATGAAAAAGAAAAGGAAACATTTTGAAAATAACGTAACATGATTGTCAATGTAATTGTTTTGTCACTGTTGTGAGTGATGAGTGTTGCTGTCACATATATACATACATATATATATATCTACATATATACACACAAATACATATATATATATATATACATACATACACACACACATATATAAACATATATATACATATACATACATATCTACATATATACACACACAGCTATTTCAGTATCAGTGCAATACGCTGCTTGTTAAAATGGATAACTTCCGCTCTTACGTGCAAGTCTGCGTGGATATTATGAACTATCGTATTTTTTCAAGTTCTATTTAAATTTTAAATAGAAGGAATTTTTATTTAGTCGACAGAAATATCTTTGGTAGGAATGGTAAAAACAGACAGGAATATTATTCCTGAATAAATCAACTCAAACCTTAAACAACTTATAATATTTTGCTCTCCATAAAAATATATCCTGTCTAAATTATACAAGTTAGAAATAAAGTAAATGTTAAAAGAACAAACATTCAAATTTCTTTACTCTTATGTAATTTTATATAAAAAATAAACTTAGATTTTAAATATCCCAAAAGATTTTGCTCTCCATAAAAATATATCCTGTCAAAATTATACAAATTCAAATATGAACATGCTGCATAACAAAACCTGGAAATATAAATAAAATGTGTTCCTTTCAGCAATAACAAATCAAATCATTCAGTTGTCTTTGCTCATATGTCATTTTAGAGCTGGACGCCTGGCATCTTTTTTTGGCAACAAGTTCGTTTCTGTTTGCTGTGAGGTTCTGTGTTGTGGAGATTCTCAGGATGGATTGCAGGTGCTCATCAGTGAGGCGACTCCTGTGTGCTGTTTTGTTAGTCTTTATCACTGAGAAGAGCTTCTCACACAGATATGTGCTACCAAACATGCACAAGGTTCGAGCCGCATGTAGACGGACTTTTTGTTCTTCAAAGTCACCAAAGCGCCGTGCAAACTCAGTGCGCTCAGTTTATCAGCAAAGTGCGTATTTGGGAACACCGTAGTCACAACTTGGTTCAACATTACTTGGCAACAGGGAAAGTGGGGCAAGGTGCACTGGTGCATTTGTGTCTCCCATAAAAGCAGCTTCACTTGAAATCACTTTGTGATTGTGCACGGGTAAAAACGTCCGCTGAAGTGTCAGATTCTTATTTAATTATTCTGCTTTCTGTATCTTCTGCATTGCAATCAGGTTACCCTGATGTTTTGTCTCATAGTGCCGTCTTAGATTAAATTCTGTAATTACAGCCACATTAGCTCCACAAATGAGACACACGGGTTCAGTAGTAAACATATACTCAGCCTCCCATCGGTTTTTAAAGGCTCTATTTTCAGAATCACCTTTTCTCTTCCGCATCGTGTGGACTAGCTTCGCAATAACTTGCAGCATCATAAGCTAGACTTGATTAACGCGGTAAGTGTTCAGCAAGGCAGCTGAAGCGCTGCATTATGGGATCTGTAGTTTATTGTGTTACCAGCGCTTCATATCCCCGGGCCATTAATAACAATAATACAGTATATAAAATGATCTCATGGGCGGATATAATTACACGCGGGCGGATGTGGCCCGCGCCCTTGAGTTTGACACATATGGACTAAATAGAACTTGAAAAGATATATTTTTCAAATGTGATCGCGCAATTCAGATAGAGTTGACGCACTACAGCCTGCATGCCTCAATAAGTCATCCTCCCTCGCTCTTACTTTTTACCGTTCATCTAATGAATACACTGAGTATGGCTTTACCAAAACAATCATTGATGGCGAATAAAGTATCCATTATTCGAGTATGTAGATCGGGATATATATATACATATATATATACCAGCGTATCATAGCGAAAAGTAGTGTGTTAAAAAGCTAGAAAAGAAAAGGGAACATTTTAAAAATAACGTAACATGACTGTCAATATACAGTATTTGTTTTGTGAGTGTTACTGAGTGTTGCTGTCATCAAGGATTTGATTATCATTATTTCTTTCAATCAGGTTCGTATTTGTAGGATGTGTTGTGTTCAAGTTACATTCCGTGTTTGTCAATCGTTGTAAAGATGACAGGTTTCATTCATCGATTCGTTTCTTACTGCATCAATAAACAGCTCGTCTTCTTCTTTATCTGAGACCTGACACACTGCATGCACGGGTTTTTTTACACTGTCTTCCTTTAGCGGGACATTGACTTTTTCCACCGTGTGCTTTGTTTCCGCAGTAGCTGGATTTATGAATATGCTTGTATGTATCAGGCGCTTCATATTTTTGCTGCCTTTTCAATTGTGTAATTCGGTTTTGTTCAGCACTCTTTGGAACTGTTGCTTTTGTCTGTGCACTGCGTCAGTTCACGTGAGCCGCTTGGTGTTCTTGCATCGAAGGTTCCCAGCTGTGCTGGTGCCATCTCGTGTGATGTCCATGGCTGTATTTAATGTTACCGAAGTCCTGGCACTTAAAACTTTCTCTCACAGTTTCGCTGAGTTTGTGCCAAACACCACCCTGACCATCTCATCTTCCTCTGCATAAGCACAGTCCTTCACCCGTGAATATTTAGCGCCAGTGTTTCTATTGGATTGCGCTGACGGACGGCCTTATATGGGCAGGCACTAAATTACGTGGGAGGCGTAACTCCGTCTCCCACGGCCATCGAGCAGATGTCTATTATAGTATATGGACGAAAAAATAGGTTCCAGTTATGACCATTACGCGCCAAATTTCAGCCTTCCACCTACATGGGAAGTTGGAGAATTAGTGATGAGTCAGTGAGTGAGTGAGTGAATGAGTGAGTGAGTGAGGGCTTTGCCTTTTATTAGTATAGATATATATATATATATATATATATATATATATATATATATATATATATATATATATGCCAGCAACACTCATGACAATGACAAAACAATTACATTGTCAATCATGTTACGTTATTATTAAAATGTTTCCTTTTCTTTTTCATTACTACTTTAACACACTACTTCTCTTAACACACTACTTCTCCGCTGCGAAGCGTGGGTATTTTGCTAGTATATATATATATAACGAGCTGTAAAGTCCTTCCTTCCTCTGACTGCACTGTGCCTTCCTTCTCCAGAGCTGGTTCAGCCTCAGACAAATCTCACTTTCAAACAGCTTTCAAATTTGAAAGAGACACAATGTCCAATACCTAAGGTTTACTTGTGCAGGATGAGCTGTAGACAGTAGTGCATAAAGCCCTTATTGGATGTTGTTTAGAGGCTTCAAAGCCAGATCACTTACATGCAATTCTTTTCTGTCTCTCTCTCTGTCCTGACCAGACCGCCTCATGCTGTTCTCCAGCCACTGCTCCTGCCTCTCTTCAGATGAACACTCCTGAGGATTTGAGCTCTTTTATTCTGAAAGGAGATCACTGGACTAAGGCAGCAAACTAGAAAGTTGTAAAGTTTGCTGTGTGTTTGAATAAAAATTCCAACACTGAATAAAGCCCAAATATGAATCCTTCAAGTGCCAGGATAAAGTTCTATTTGCCCAGTTCTCTTCTGTCTGCATTTTTTGTGCAATCCAGAAGACTACAAACGACAATATACTGTATATTCTCTATCCTACTTAATCCAAATCAGTGTCACCAGAAGCTGGAGCCTATCCCAGAAGCACTTTGGCACAAGGCAGGAAACAGACCTGGGCAGTGTGCCACTCACAAACATACATAGACTCATTTCATCTTAGGCTTAGGCACAAAGAGATCCAGAGGGGGAATATCCCTCACAGCAGTTGTTCTCAACCTGTGGGGGGACCCCCTATGGGGGCGCGAAGAAACAAAAGGGGGGCGCGAAAATGTGAAAAAAAGAAAACAAGAATCAAAAATATGAAAAATACATCTATTGAAACCCAAACAAATTAACTTAAACTACATTCTGATACTAGAAAAATAAATATAGAGTTAGATAAATGTCGATAAAAGTTAAAATAGGTAGGTAGGTAAAATAAAATATGCATCTATGATATATCATTAATTAAAAAAGAACAAATTGGTATTAGTGGGCTCCTTTCAAAAAAACGTTAGGGGTGCACGATTAAAACTGTTATGAAAAACTTGGGTCGCAAATACTTACAGGTTGAGAAACGCTGCCTCACAGTCAAGTGAAGAATGGGCAACAGCCAACAACTGGACTCAAAATATGAACCTTAATTGATCAATTCATAAGACAGCAGTGAACCACTATGATGCCCTGCTAATAATATTCTTATTGACATAGAAAATGACATCCTCTCTACCGAACTGTTCAGAAGTTGGAAGAAAAATGTATGTAAAACTGCAAAATCGTTACCTCATTAGAGCAAAACCTGCTTTAGCAATTTTGCTCAAAAACAAGTATTTTACATTGCTAATAGCTGTGTCAGGTTTCATTAGGACAGATTCTTATGAGTTATCGTGTGTTCAGACTTGACACACAGACTCCTACTGACATCACTGTGATAACGGCCAAATAAGAAAAGTCATATACATAAATCCACAAAGGAAGAAAATGAATCAAGTATCTTAAAATAGCTTTCGTCACCTATCAGGTGTCATCATCAGAGGAAAATGACTAGACATACAGAAATCAAAGGCATTATTGCAGGCTTAAAAAGAAAAACATCCAAATAATTAAAAAGACTCTAAGACCATCAACCTCCGAACTCCACCTTACTAAACCACTCCCTAACATCCACCTAACCCACCCCTTCCTCATTTGTTACATATTTTGTCTGATTTCTGAATTCCTCTGATGATGCCAGAAGACAGAGGAGAATGGCCAGCATTGTTTGAGCTGATACGAAACAGTAACTGCAATAACCACTGGTTACAACCCAGGTATGCAGCAGAGCATCTCTGAATGCACAACACTTCGAACTTTGAAGCAGAAGGGCTACAGCAGAAGAAGACCACACCAGTTAATGTTCCAGTCAGCTAAGAATAAAAAAACTGAGGCTACAATTTGCAAGGACTCAAAAAAATTGGATAATAAAAGATGGAAAAACATTGCCTAGTCTGATGAGTCACAATTTCTGCTCTGAAATTTGGATTGTAGGGTCAAAGTTTGGTGTCAAAAACATGAAACGAAGGATCCATCCAGCCTTGTATCAATTGTCCAGGCTGCTGGTGGTGGTATAATGGTGTGGGGGATTTTTTCTTGGCTCACTTTGGGCTCCTTAGTAACAACTGAGCATCATTTAAATGCCACCTGAGTATTGTTGTTAACCATGTCCATCTCTTTTTGACTGCAGTGTACCTGATGGATACCTTCTGCAGGGCAATGTGCCATGTCACAAAGTTCAAATCATCTCAAACTGGTTTCATGAATGTGACAATGAGTTCACTGTACTGAAATGGCCTTCATGGTCACCAGATCTAATTCCAATAGAGCACCTTTGGGATGTTGCGGAATGGGAGATTTACATCATGGATGTGCAGCTGACAAATTTGCAGTGATGCTCTTATGTCAAAATGGACCAAAATCCCTAAGGAATGTTTCCAACACCTTGCAGAATCTATGCCATGAAGAATTACAGCAGTTCTGAAGGCAAAAGGGGGTCCAACCTGGTGTACCTAATACCACTCTACAACACACAAACACAGCAAACGGACAAGGACAGGGCCAGGATAGTGGCCAAGTTATAGTATTCCCGTATCACCCATCGGGAGGAGGTGGAGAGCTTGCTGTTGCCTCTGTGGTGCTGTGAACCTGTGAGGTGCTTCAAACCGTTGGGGCTATGTGAACCTGTGGTTGCCTCAGCAATGGACAAGCAGCCCTCTAAAGACGCGTCATTCACATTTTGGCATGTTGTCCCATTGGGGAGGATCTCAAAACAGTTAAAAATATCACTATATATATATATATATATATTATACAACTGTATATAATGTATATAGAATGCAGGCAAGTTAAAAACAAATGTCCTGGCCCCTTTCTCCTGTCAGGAGAGCCAATACTGTACATCAAGGCAAAAACATAAAATGACTAGCTGCCAATTACAAAGAAATGATAAAGGATACAATGACATAGAAGAAGAAAGACATATATATCATATTTAAACAACATGTTTTATCACAACTGTCAGTTAAAAGCTAACAATGGGATTAATTAAGTCCTGCTGGAGCAACTCAAATAAAGATTCCATAGTCAAATATTTACAGTATTCTCTTTTCAACTGACCATTCATTTTTTTACATACGTTTCCAGTTATTTCTAACAAAAACAGATGTGAACATCTTTTACACAAATGGGCTGTTCAGTTCCATATACCCTCACCAAATTTGTCTTAAGAATATGCAAAGCTCAAATTTTAAGATTCCCAAGGTGATACTTTTAAATGCATTGCTTGGTACATTTATCCTTATACCTGCATTTCTCCATCCATCCATTTTCTAACTTGCTTATCAGGGTCACAGGGTGATACCTATCCTGACAGCACTGGACACAAAGCAGGAAGTGCCACTTCACAGGGTCCCTTTAGTTAAGCTATTTTCAAGTTTTTTTAGGATGTAAGTGCAAAACTTTAACAAAACTAGACTATTGGGGAACATTCTAACTCAGCTCAGAGAGAGCACCTTGGGTCAGGATTTGAACCCAGGACTTTAGAGCTGTCATTCCTGAAGCCTTATGCTCAGTGGAAGATAATGCAGCATTCTGTGTTTAAGCAAAGAGTCCAGAGGCTTTAAACCTATGAAGAGCTGTCTTATGCAAAATGTATAGGATTTGTAACCCATTTTAAACAATGCCTCCATTTTCTTGTTAAACCTGTTTGAAAGTAACAGCTGGCATCCACACGGTTTACCTCATTTGACACTTTAATCATTTGACCTCTTTAGTGAATCTTTTAACAAATTCCACTACTTCATCCCTTCCTTGTAGCTTATACCCCACTATGCTCTAGTCAGTCTGTTCCTTTTCCAGCACTTCTATGTCCTTCTCTTTAATTTCACTCTTTCTGCTCAAAGAAATCTCACTATGGTGCAGTATTCAACAATAGTGCAATCTACCAGCGGAGCGTCAACAACAACAACAACATTTATTTATATAGCACATTTTCATACAAACAGTAGCTCAAAGTGCTTTACATAATAAAGAATAGAAAAATAAAAGACACAATAAGAAAAACAAAATAAATCAACATTAATTAACATTGAATAAGAGTAAGGTCCAATGGCCAGGGGGGACAGAAAAACAAAAAAACTCCAGACGGCTGGAGAAAAAATAAAATCTGTAGGGATTCCAGACCATGAGACCACCCAGTCCCCTCTGGGCATTCTACCTAACATAAATGAAACAGTCCTCTTTGGATTTAGGGTTCTCACGGAAGGACTTGATGATGATGGTCACGTAGACTTCTGCCTTTTAATCCATCCATCATTGTTGGAGCATCATGAAGCTTTGAGTAGGTAGAGGTGGCGCAGGCCACCACCACAAAGAAACCGGAAAAAGAAACAGAAAAGAGAGTAGGGGTCAGTACGGATTTTAGAGCCACCATGAGTAATTATTATGAGGAAACTGAACATACAGAGTATCAGGATTAAGTTAAAGTGAAGTTATGAAAAGGCCATGTTAAACTAATGTGTTTTCAGCAGTTTTTTAAAGTGCTCTATTGTATTAGCCTGGCGAATTCCTATTGGCAGGCTATTCCAGATTTTAGGTGCATAACAGCAGAAAACCGCCTCACCACTTCTTTTAAGTTTTGTTCTTAGAATTCTAAGGAGACACTCATTTGAGGATCTAAGGTTACGATTTGGAATATAACGTGTCAGACATTCCGATATATAAGATGGGGCGAGATTATTTAAGGCTTTATAAACCATAAGCAGAATTTTAAAGTCAACTTTGAATGACACAGGTAACCAGTGTAGTGACATCAAAACTGGAGAAATGTGCTCAGATTTTCTTTTCCTAGTTAGGATTCTAGCAGCTGCATTCTGCACTAGTTGCAAACGATTTATGTCTTTCTTGGATAGTCCTGAGAGGAGTGTGTTACAGTAATCTAGTTGACTGAAAATAAATGCGTGAACTAATTTCTCAGCATCTTTCAGTGATATAAGAGGTCTAACTTTACTTATGTTTCTTAAGTGAAAAAATGCTTTCCTAGTGATCTGATTAATATTCGATTTAAAATTCAGATTACAGTCAACAATTACCCCTAAGCTTTTTACCTCCGTCTTGACTTTTAATCCTAACGTATCCAGTTTATTTCTAATAGCCTCATTGTATCCATTATTGCTAATCACTAAGATTTCAGTTTTCTCTTTATTTAACTTGAGAAAGTTACTATTCATCCATTCTGAGATACAAGTCAGTGTGTTAGTGAATCAAGAGAATCAGGGTCATCAGGTGCTATTGATAAGTACAGCTGTGTGTCATCAGCATAGCTGTGGTAGCTCACGTTGTGCCCTGAGATAATCTGACCTAACGGAAGCATGTAGATTGAGAAGAGCAGCGGACCCAGGATAGAGCCTTGTGGAACACCATATTGGATATCATGTGTCTTTGAGTTGTAATTACCACAACTAAAAAAATATTTTCTCCCTGTCAGGTAGGATTCAAACCAATTTGACTTCTAAACTAAAATAAAGGCAGAGAGCATGTTAGAACTATCCACATGTCATTGCGAATGTGTTCTATTGCATCAGCTTCTTTCTGTTGCAGTTACCACGTAAACTTTAAATTGCAATACTTTTTGATTTACTCTCTGTGGTCTGCAGGGGGAGCATCAGTTCCCTAAACCCAACACAGACAGACGCAGACACAAGTTCCAAAATCATAACACAGGCTTTTTTCAGTGGGAAACGTTTCCCAACTCATTTCCTACACCATAGTCACAGGACAAAGCACAGGAATAAAACAGAACACAACATTTTGTCTTCTTCTCTTTGTCTTTCTCTCCTTCTCTGCCCCCACTCCTCATTCAGCAAGTTTTGTCTTCTCCCTCATGACTCTGGCTCCATGAATGAAGGCAACGGGCTTCTTTTTATGTTGCACCTAGGAGAACTTCCCGTGGCCTTTAGCATGGTCCAGAAGCACTTCCGGGTGAGGTAGGTCTGACAAACTAGGGCTCCGCAGTCCCTGCAACACCCCCTGGTGACACCCATGGAATCCAGCAGGGCTGTGCCAAACTCCAACTCTCATTAAGCCCTGTGAGAATCCAAGGCACTGCTACAACCTTGGGGGGCTGCCATCTAGTGCTCCAGGGGGTATAATGCCTTGTTTATGTTCTCTCCCCTGGTCCTTCCATTAAGAAGGAGTCCTGGCTGGGCCAGGGCACCGGCTGTCTGCCACATCTCATAAATTAAACAATAATAAATTGTTGGGGTAGTGGTTAGCGATGCTGCGTCACATTTTCAGATTCCTGAGTTCAAATTCCAGCTCAGGTACTGCTAGAGCAGTGTTTGCATGTTCAACCCATGTTTGTGTGGGCTATTCACTTTGAATTTCAATCTACCTTCCACTTCCTAAAAAGGCACATGTGTGGACCCTATGTTGATGGTAAGCCCTGTCTAGGTCTGATTCCTGCCTTGCACCAAAATAACCCAGGAATGAGCAGAAGAATCCAGAGGAAGCATACAGTACAACCTGCAATGATGATACTTAGAACAGCAGAACAAACCTCTTGAAGAAACCTATTTAAGTTTTCAAGTTATATCTAATAGAATTGGAAACCTATTTTTCTATTTAAGATGCTGTTCTGACCCAAAAAATCAATGAAGGCCCAGTCAGGTTAAACTCACTAGGAAACTCTCATTAGTAAAAGATGGGTTTAATAAACACAAAGCCACTGACTTTTACCTACAGAGATGTCATTCAGGCTCATTATTTTAAACAATTTTTCTATTTTTGTCAAGCGCTTTTGTACTTATACTTTTGTATAAGGCATATATAAGGACCACAAAACCCATTAAGAACTCACCTGTGTAACTGAGGTTCCAGCTGGTTTCTCCATATCAGTTGTGAACTCAGTTTTGACAGCTGTGATTTCTGTTACATTTGCCAAAGGCACAGATTTCTATTGGCTGCCCAGCTCATTCCTGTGAATTTGACATTGCACCAGACTAAAGTCATTCTGGAAGAGTGTGGTTAAGTTCTGACAGTGGTTTCTCATCCCTGCCAAGACATCTAATGCAAAGTCTTGTTCTAAGATCAAGTGAGGTAAGGTCCAAAATGGCAGTAGCACAAAATGTCACGTAGTAAAAAAGAAGCAATAGGATTGCTTCCATTATTAAAAAGCAACATGGATATCCTCACCACAAGGTCCTACAAGAGCACACTATGCCAAAATAATGAGAATTTAGCCTTGATGTAAACACTGAGGATGAAAGAGGGGCCCTCTACTAAAGGTAATTTCAGAGTATGGGGCAATGTAATTGAAGGCTCAACATGATTTTTTGGTGATAATTTTTAGTGAAATCTTATACACATTAAGAGAATATTAAATCTAATTTAAAATACAAGATTGGAAAATGCTGATGGTAATGTTTTTAGAGAAAATTGTGATATTTTGGGAAATGATACTGCAAGAGAAAGGAAGAAATCAGCAAGCTAAACCCAACATGAATCCAGTTTTACAGTTGAACTACTAATTGAATCGATTTAATCTTTCATAACTTCCTTGAAAAGACGAGGCAATCACTGGGTTGTCAAAATCCTTTAAGAAACTAATCAACCTTGCACATTTTCTTATGGGTCTGAAAAATTCATAAGACAATGGATTTCAACAGTTGATATTTGTCATGTTTGAACAGAATGAACAGTGCCCAAAGCACCAAAGAGGAGATAACCCTAACCCTAACCCTGAAAACCAAACAACCAAAGCTAGAAGAAGCTATTTAGGCAAAACAATGTCTGTGAGCAAATTTTAAAAAATACAAATGATCAAAACCAAAATGTAATATCATGCAGAAAATAACAATGAAAAGTGCATTTCTTACAATATTGAATCCATCAAGCATGGCAGGTTTTTTCCAACATGCTCATCTGAATTTAATTACCCTAGAGTAGGTAAGTGTCAAATTCTGTAATCTCATTGGGAAACTCTCCTTCTTAGATGAAGTTCACGCTTAATTCAACAACCGCAGTGGGGAACCTTCCATCACTGGAGCACTAGCTGGATCTATGAGTGTAACCACACAACAAATATATAACGGGTTAAGTCTACGCAAGTCTTTTAAAAAGTCACTTGTATAGCTGAGAAACTAATATTAAACAAAGTCATTGGGTACACCACCTTCACATGTGAGGTGTGGTTCTGATCCTTCAAATAAACTAGAAACACAGTTCACAGTTGAACCACTGTTTGCATCCACTAACGTTATCAGTGATGAGGTGTACTTTTGGGTCTACTAAGCACTTAATTCATCTAAATTGATAGGGAGGGACTGTTTGGATCCATTAAACTAACTATTATAGAGTTAACAGTTGTCACACACATGTGCTTGGAAGGCACGCTGAGGGCTTAACCGAGGGCGGAAAACAAGAGCAGGTTTTTTAGAAGTTCCCTAACCTTTCCTTTCCTTCTCCTACAGATCCCTCGAAGGGAAACCAACATAAAGTACTTCCTGCTTCCCTTGCATGACTGCGCTCCTACCGAGGTCACGTCCAGCTTCAATCATTGGACCTCACCTCCTCCTCCCTGGCTATTATAAAAGCCCAACTCCTTTTGTCTTTAGTGGTCTCTGTTTTGGACATGTAACCAGACTTTGCTTTGGAGCTATTTCTTGAACGTTTAATATATTTTGATTTGTATATAGGGGGTGTATAGAGGGCAGTTCCCCAAACCTTTGTCTGCCTTCTTTGTGCTTCATTACACAGTTGATTCTGCTAAATTCTATAGTTAATGCATTGCCACTGCTGTGCTAAAACCACTGTGAATTTATTTTAGAAGCCAGTTTAATTTTGTAGTTATAAGTTGGTTTCGTTATGCCAATAAGTTTAATATTTAAGCTGTTGTGTTGGTGTAGTATCAGGAGCTGGCAGATACTGTACTTCTGCTTTAGCCCCTCTTTTGACCTGCTGTTTGGATTAGCCCCTACTAATTGTGTGTTTCTATGCAGAAGGTCACAGTGTGACAAAATATTCAGATGAAGACAATCAAATTGTACAAAATTAAATCATTATTCAGAAACAAGCAGAAGTCCAACAAGAATCAAAACTTTCAACATAAAAATGGTGGCTATTGCAAAAGCACTTAATAATGTATTGCTTGAGCAACACCACCATCCAAGCTCCCCTTTATATTTCTGTTGTCCCGCCCATCATGTGACTGCTATGCAATTTGTGTTGCATAGCAACAGACACAGGTAGGAGGAGTCTGGGAAAAAACTGCAAGCATTAGCAAGGGCAATTCCTGACACGCAATTGATCTACAAAAGGAAACATTTGTAAGTGATGCATAGACAAGGTGTACAAACTCTATTAGAAGTTGACTTGAAGCTGAGAAACAGATATTTTTATAATTCACCCACTGCAGGCCAAATTTATAATCCAATAAAAGTTTAAAAGGGCCTGATTTCCTCTATTTTAACGCCAGTTGGATTCACAAAATTCAAAGCGACAGTTTTGTTTTGTTGAGGTGTCCAGGATGTGGTGAAGAAAGTTTAACCTTCCCAGCAAGGTTATTCACTCCACTAGGATTTAGTAAGGAATTCTGCAAATTTTATGTTTTGATGCTTTTATTTTAATAGGATATTTTTTTTATAATTATTTCCTCTATTTAATTATAACAATCTGACAAAGCTGCATACACCTAAAAACACAGGGTTTTTTTTCCAATTTCAAATTTCTGCAAAAATATAGCAGTTGGCTGGTTTGCAAAACAAATGAGCTACAATTTATCAAAAAGTGAGTTTTAACAGCTGTTAATAGAAGGAGTGCCACTCGTTATCTCAGTCGTGGACTCTCATTTACATTTTAATTCAGTGTCAATGCCTGTAAGCAGTGAAATTAAATTACAGGAGCTTTGACCTGATTTCCTGACCCTCAAAGATCAAAAGGAACACAACTGGCACAAACAGCCATTCTCGCTGAAGTTCTCAGAACCCTCATGAAAAGGCCCCGCAGGAAAAGAAAGACCAATTACCATAAATTCAAGGCATGAAAAAGAGCAGAAAAATACATTAACCCTATCAGTGTAGAATGGTGAAAAACAACTTGTTATTATACAGACATAAATCCTATCCTACAAGTCTAAAGATACTTACAAGAATAGTTCTCCTTCCTTTCATTCATTCTATAACTACTACTCCCCACTCTGGCAGCAGGTCAATGGGTGTCCAACAGTGGCACACCCTCTATGGTCTTCCTAAGATGGATGTATATTTTAAAAGGATGAGTTTATTTTCTTATTTCTTTATAACTTAAGATAACTTGTACTGCCATTGACTTTGGATCAATAGACAGTACAATACAATACAACACAATTTATTTTTGTATATCCCAAAATCACACAAGAAGTGCCACAATGGGCTTTAATAGGCCCTGCCTCTTGACAGCCCCCCAGCCTTGACTTTCTAAGAAGACAAGGAAAAACTCCTAAAAAACCCTTGTAAGGAAAAAATGGAAGAAACCTTGGGAAAGGCAATTCAAAAAGAGACCCCTTTCCAGGTAGGTTGGGCGTGCAGTGGGTGTCAAAAAGAAGGGGATAAATACAATACACAGAACAGAAAAAAAGTAAAGCTCAATACAGTATAAAAATAAAAATTTTACAAGTATGGAACAGAATCTAACAGTAGATGATAACACATAATATGATTTGGATTTGTTTAGAGTCCTGGAGACCTCAGCCATCAAGCTGCCTCCCCCATTTGGCCATTCCAGCTGAGGCAGCGCTGGGCCAGCCAATCCGATTAAAGGACCCTCTTTCCCATGATTCCTGCGATTGTCCATCAGGGATGACTTTACCTTAGGCAGGCAAAACAACTTGGCAGGTGAGCCGTGGCACCGAGTGCCACATTTGAATACCGAGAAGAGAAACAGAATAGGTGAAGGTTAGTAACACAAATTATAACTATCATGTTACTTATGGGGCGGCACGGTGGCGCAGTGGGTAGCGCTGCTGCCTCGCAGTTAGGGGACCCGGGTTTGCTTCCCAGGTCCTCCTTGCGTGGAGTTTGCATGTTCTCCCCGTGTCTGCGTGGATTTCCTCCGGGTGCTCCGGTTTCCTCCCACAGTCCAAACACGTGCAGGTTACGTGCATCGGTGATCCTAAATTGTCCCTAGTGTGTGCTTGGTGTGTGTGTGCCCTGCGGTGGGCTGGAACCCTGCCTGGGGTTTGTTTCCTGACTTGCACAATGTGTTGGCTGGGATTGGCAGACCCCCGTGACTCTGTAGTTAGGATATAGCGGGTTGGATAATGGATGGATGGATGTTACTTAAGTTTTAGTGCTAATGCTAACAACAGGGATGCAGTCTCTACAGTTAATCAGCAGCTCTAGTCAGGATATGCTAAAATGAAGTAGGAGTCTTCAGTTGGGATTTAAAGGTAGAGACCGAAGGGGCATCTCTTATAGTAGCAGGAAGACCATTCCACAGTTTAGGGGCCCTGTAACTAAAAGCTCGACCTCCCACTGTTATTTTATTAATCCTTGGAATCATAAGCAGACTGGCATCTTGAGATCTTAATGTGCGCTCTGATTTGTAAGTCATGATAAGTTAAGACAAGTAAGCTGGACCTTGGCCATTTAATGCTTTATATGTTAAAAGGAGGATTTTGAAATCTGCCCTAAACTTAACCGGGAGCCAGTGTAAAGATTTAAGAACTGGAGTTATGTGTTCGTATTTTCTTGTTATTGTAATAATTCTTGCAGCAGCATTTTGGATTAACTGGAGGCTGTATAGAGAACAGTTTGAACAGCCAGTGAACACTGCATTATTGTAGTCAATTCTACTAGAAATAAATGCATGAATTAATTTCTCAGAATCCTGTTTATTTAGAAAGCTCCTTAATTTCCCAACATTTTTAAGATGGAAGAAACATGATTTGGACAACTTTGTAATATGCGCTTTAAATGACATGCTAAGTCAAAGATAACTCCTGGATTGTGGGTTGATTCAGTAAAATTAATTGGGATTCCAACTGAGTTAAATGACGACAAAATATTGTTGTGATCAGCGTCATTCCCTCCAACAATTAACATCTCTGTTTTATCTCTATTTACAGACAGATAGTTCTCATCTATCCAGTCCTTTAATTCACTAACACAACTAATTAAATACAACATCGGAGAAACTT
Organism: Polypterus senegalus; assembly: GCF_016835505.1. Classification (NCBI taxonomy): domain Eukaryota; kingdom Metazoa; phylum Chordata; class Cladistia; order Polypteriformes; family Polypteridae; genus Polypterus; species Polypterus senegalus. Next base: position 107,148,782 of record NC_053163.1, on the reverse strand, counting down.
CATTTGATCTAAATGAAAGGTATAACAGGGTGTCATCTGCATATGAGTGAAAATTAACATTATGTTTCCTAATGATAGATCCCAGAGGAAGCATATAAAGTGAAAACAGTAAAGGTCCCAGTACTGAGCCCTGCAGGACACCAAATCTCACTTCTGTGTATAATGATGGAGTACTATCAGCACATTTCTGTACATATTGGAATCGATTTGATAAATAAGAACTAAACCAACATCATTTTCTCGCCTGTGCAGTAAAATAGAATGGTCAATGGTGTCAAATGCAGCACTTAAGTCTAACAACATAATTACAGTGGAGTTTCCTTCATCAGAGGATATCAGAACGTCATTTACAACCCGCATTAGTGCTGTTTCTGTACTATTAATTTTTTAAATAATTCTTTGCATTTATATAGCGCTATTCTCACTCCTCAAAGCACTTAGCAATTGCAGGTTAAGGGCCTTGCTCAAGGGCCCAACAGAGCAGAGTCCCTTTTGGCATTTACGGGATTCGAACCAGCAACCTTCTAATTGACAGTACAGATCCCTAGCCTCAGAGCCTCCACTCCACCTATCACCAGTGCGGAAACCAGACTGGAATTTCTCAAATAAATTGTAATGCGTAAGGTGTGACTGAAGCCGATTGGTGACTACTTTTTCTAGTATTTTAGAGAGAAATTGTAAATTTGAAATAGGCTTATAATCATTTAGCATGTGTGGGTCTAGGTCTGACGTTTTAAGTAATGGTTTAATGACTGACACTTTTAATGCATCAGGTACTGTGCCATGCAATAATGGACTATTGATAATGTTTAGAATAGGCGCTGCAAGAATCTATCTATCTATCTATCAAAAGATAAGTGAACATGTGAGGTGATCACCTCCCCAGTGTCATTATCATTAGGAGCTTAAATTAATACCTTTCAGGTTGATCACTATCTGTTTTTTTTTTCTTCTTTTTTTAACTTAAAGAGGTTTAAAGGCCTCTTTAGGCTTTTGCTTTTAGTTACTTATTTTCTACAATCCCATCCTACGCCAACATCAATAGTGTTAGTTTCAAAGCATGTACACTGGCTAGTGAGGTTCTCAGACCAGCACCACCCTACTTCTTACGTATTCTAGTCCCTCTAACATTTGTCCAAATGAATCTTCAAATATATACCCACATGCCTCATGATGGCCCTTCTCTAAAGCCCCAGTAAATATCTAGCAACCCCAGCAGTCACATCATCAATAAAGGAGATTTATCTTTGCTGTAATAAATATGTTATAACCATTACAATATTTAAAAAATGTCAGTAAATGAAGTGTGAATGTTTTTCACCTACTGAGAATATTTTAATATCCAGTGGGCTTTATTGCTAATATGTTAATATGCCATCCAAATTTTACAATGTTCTTTGTATGGTCTTCACTCACAAATCATATTTTTTATGATCACATTTTTATTGATGTTTAGTATGAAAAGATGCAGGACTGACAGGAATAAATGACAAATATGTTCTGAGATTTATCATTTAAGACGGAAGAAGTTTCAAGGTAAGGTAGCTGTACTCACTTATCACGGCTTTGGAGAGTGGAGTCATGTTACGTTTGATTAGCTCATATAAGTAAGCATTTAATTTCACTGCACTCTGTACATACAACAGCAATGCCCTTATAAATTATAAATATTCAGTAATAAATCCCAAACTGATATAATGGAAAGGGTAAAATGAAACATTGGAAATAAGAATGCAATGCCTGTGATATTCAATGGGGCAGTAGTAGGAAACCAAGAGAAGGCAGTGTGTTATGACTGAAGGCATCAACTCTAGCCATTATATAATAAAGGTCACTGTGGCAAGGAAATTGTCAAAAGCCCCAGCAGCATCCTTCACGTCATCATAAATGATGTTACCTGAGCCATGAGAGAAGTCAATGTGAAACTGGTACAAGAAAAATGCTGAAAGCCTACTTCGCTGGCTCTGTTCATAACTGGAACCATATTTGTGAGTGCTTGGGGTGTGGTTAAAATATTTTTTTAGCCTTTAAATGATAGATTACTCTTTTTCTTAGCCACTCTAAGGATTGTTTGTCAATAAACTGAAGAAAATCTCAAAATTAGGCCTTGAATGTGAAAAATGTAAATCCGGTGACAGCATTTCACTTCAGAAGAAATAAATACATTACTTTTTTGGAAAAGGCAGTTACCCAGAGTTTTCTCAGAAATTGGATGACATTGGCACCTCCTTTGTTTACTCTAATGCCAGTTATGTGAACACTATTTTTCCAGGATCATTTCTCACGTTCAATTGTCTTAGAGGAGAAAACTGTGACCTGATGTTTAAGATTTAGAATTTTGGTGATATACAAAGCTAGTTTTTCAACAGAATTCCAAATTCTTTAAATATCTTCTTTTGTTCATCCTTTATTTCAATTAGGTAACAATGAAATACTACAAGGTTTTCATCAAAATTAAGTCATAGGGCTGTGAGCTGTTGGAATACAAACTTTTTAGGTTGCCTACAAATGGAGTCTTTTTTTGATTCACTTTAATTTCCATGAGGATTTCCTTCAGCACGTGAAGATTTTTTAACCAGGTTGGCTGCATCTGCACAAAACCGTCTGCCAGCACTGTCAGATTCCCCGAAGAATGGTAGGTTTAAAATGTTATTAATTTTTGGATACTGTTATGTTTCAGCCAGGGTTCCTCCCCTGTCTGTAATTCATGTTTATGCCTTTTTTGTTAATTTATGAGTTTTTGATTTATGTTTGTTTATTTGCTTTATTCCCTATGCCTGTGTTATATTCCTTATGTTTTGAGGGTGGTTCCTAAAAGTCAGGACCACCCACCCATCACCGAAAGGGACCGCCCTCAGCTCAATAAAGGCAGACGTCACCCACACCCACAATTCTTTAGAATATGCTTGAGGGTGGCGAGTTTCTTGCATTTGTAATTGTTCTTGTGCTTTGTGTATTACTGGATTTTTGACTTTATGCTCTGTTTTTGACTTTGCTAACTGGAATTTGTTCGTGACTTGTTCGCTTGGTTGGCCTTGTGTTTTCAGGCAACTCCTTTTGCACAGACCTTGCTTTTTGTTCAGAGAATTCTTGTGAAAAATAAATGTTTCTATTTTATAAAAAAGCCTGTGTTTGCACTTATTACTAGCTGGGGTTTAACGATAATAACTCTAGTGAGCATTTCTGAAGGTGACCTTGTGCTTGGGAACTCTTGAGTTTCAGAGCAAATAGAATAGACAGGCGAAGAAAGGAAAAGAGTGGGCATCCCGAGGACCAGCGCTGTATTATCTAGTTCATCTAGTGGAAAAGGGTCACATGATTTCTATCATTCAATTTATATAGTCTACAAAGTAATTTTAAAAAAAAAAAAACCTAATCAGTTTAGTTCAAAATTATTTCCATCAGTCTGTACTGTTTAGCACACCTTTACCGTCTCCACAAAGGTGTAACTTTAACCTTTAACCCTGCAATTACATCTGTTCATCCCTTCTTCTTCTTATGTCCCTTCTTTGGTCTGAAGGTTGCCAGTCATGGATTTTCACTTCCCCTTATTTTCTGTCTTTCCTTTTACTTTCTCCATCTTATTAATGGTGACCATTGTTTCATATCACCACCCCTTGTTCTTCTTTGCCTTTGGTTTCATGTATTCATCCTTCTATCACTAATTGAGCCATTTTCCCACTTTAATCTATCAACATATGTTTCATGAATCACATCTTTCTTCTTATCATCTCCTCCACCTTACTCTCTTCTGTACCCGTAGTCTTTATCTCTTCTTCATTTGTTTCCATTCCAAAATTTTTATTATTCTTTTAAACCACCGTATTTCAAATCTTTCATCCTCTTAACAGTTGCTTTCCCATAAGTCCATGTATCGTTACATTAACCTAACACTAGGAAGATGTAAGTTCTCATTCATTTCTTTTTAATGTCAATGATCAGATTCCTTCTCAGGAATTCTTTGCAGTCCCAGAACCTCTCCTTTGCTTTACCTATTGTTCTTGCTATCTCCATCAATCAATGCCTTTACTCTGTGTTTCACTGTCCAATGTATTTATATTTCTTCTCTTGCTCTAATTTTTGACCTTCCAGTTTTATATTTATCTGTGATCAAGGGTGCTAAGCCTTTGAATGTCTCTGGAACACCTGTGTGTTTGTTAGTGAGTCCCTGTTTGGAGTCCTGAGAAATAACAAGCTTGAGGTATCTCTCTTATGTACTTATGGGAAAGGGATCCTACTTGGGGTATTAAAGTGCAACTGACAGTACGGCATCACTCATGTAATTGTGAGACTAGGATCTGTGTGTGTGTGTGTGTCTGAATATGGGAGGATCATATGTGGGGATACTTACAGAGTGGCCGGCAGTAGGGCATCACTTATATGTAGTTGCATAAATAGGAAGGAATAGCAAGGTTGGCTTAATTCTGGGGAAATTACAGCATTTGCCTGTCTCTCTACTCCCGTCAATATCCATTCAGAGATCATTACAGATCAAAGACATGAACTAAGAAGTGCAATACAAAATTGAAAGCCTCATTGGTTGTCTAGACTACTCAAGATGAGCTGCTATTCATCTAGGTTGAATGGTTACATCCCTGGTTTGCTTCTACTTTTGGCACATTAAGAACTGTAGTTTGGACAATGTGATTCTGCTGTATAAGTGAATAAACCACTGAATTTGCTTTTCTGCTTTGCTTTGAACACTTTCTAAACTGTCGGGTGTCTAGAGATAAGAGAAGAGTGGAAGTGTTTAAATCATAGATGCAGTCATCCCTAGGTTATCCTGACGGTGACCATAAGTGGAGCAGCAAACTGCAGCTGCACCTCTGAGGCTGGCTGGTTAGTGTGGTTTAACAGAGTAACAGCGATACTAATGTCTACGTACAAAGTCCTGAGGCAAGGGGAGGGTCACCAAAGGACACTTCCACATTAAACAGCCAAATGAAAAATAAACAATGAATAACTTTATCAAGGTTTAATTGACAGTGGTGTAGATATTTAGCAAAATATAATCATTTTAGTACTCAACATATATCATATCTATATGCAATTGATAACTAAAGGAAGTTTTGCAGATCTCATGCTTTGCAATTTTATACAGAATATTACTTGGTCTAAAGTGTTTCATTAATTTACTTTTATGCAAGTCGATTCAGTTTGTGTATATAGCAGAAGACGTAAAAAATAAAATTTTGACATTACATCAAAAAACACAAGTAGAATGCTGAAGGAGAGAAAGTTTCTCTGATTTAACCTATGAATGCCAGTGTAAGAATGGGAAGGAATGAGGTGGAATCATCTGCTTAAACCTGAAAGCCTCAATCGGCAGAAAGATCTTTTTTTTTTTTTAATTAGGAATTTGTCATTTTTTGCATACCCCAATTTACTCAGAACACAGGATCAGCTATTTGTAAAGTGCCTCGGGAGCAATTCCAGGTTAAGGGCTTTGCTCCTGGGCCCAACGGAGTAGCATTCCTTCGAACCGGCAACCTTCAAGTTACCAGCCCAGATCCTTTAGCCATATTGGGAGAGTTCCAGGGATCAGCTATTCTTCGTAAGAGTTCACCTATAATAGTGAATTATGTTCCTTCCTATCCTTTTATAACACAGAATTCTTCCCAATCCCCAACCTAGTATCACAGTTTGTAGTATTATAAATTATATTTTTTTCCTATGGTTAGCAAAAGATATGCCACATCAGAACGTAAACTTACTATTTTTATTACACAATAGAAAAGAACAAAAGTGCAAAATCCAGGTTTGAAATATTTTTATTCTTTACTCCTTTGTTATTTTAATATTTGGTAAGTGCTCCTTTTATTGCAATTACAGCCATAAATCTTTTGTCCGTGGGTTGAAAACTTTGCACACCTGCTGTATGCGTCTACACCAGTTACTCCACATAATCTAATGAGACACCTGGGATCTTCTGAGAATAGTCTTCATGCTGTCCACAAAGTCTTGCTATACAAGCATCAGCTTTACAACACTGTTGAGAAGGGATAAGCAATCACATAAAAAAAAAAAAAAACTTTTTACGAATGCATTATTTTTTTAACGTCTTCTTAATATTTCCAGACTATTGGTCAAAAACTGAAGATGATTGTGATGAAGCTGACTTATTAAAACTGGATGGAGCAGAACACTTTAAAATTAAATTGCAATAAATCTAAACTCCTATAAATTGGCACCAAAGTGCAGCTTAAGAAAATGAGCTCCTTTTCAATCACTCTTCATGATAATCTCATCAGACCTTCTTCTAATGCAAGGAATGCTGGTGTCATTTCTGATTCTTCACTTTCTTACTCCACCCACATAAACCACATAAAAAACTTTCTTACTTTCACTTCCATGACATATCCCGTGTTCACTTATTCCTGTCCTTTTCTAATGCTGAGAAACTTGTCCATGCTTTTATCACATCCTGTTTTGATTACTGTAACTCTCCTTCAAATCCTATGACAGCTCCAGATAATTCAAAACTCTGCTGCAAGAGTCCTAACACAAACCAGCAACAGCGAGCACATCACATCCATCCTGCGTTGCCTTCACTGTTTTTTGTGTCTTCCAGGACTGAGAATAAAATTCTATTAATAACCTACAAAGCTTTAAATGGCCTCACACCAGACTACATCAATGATCTTCTCCATCGCTGTGCTCCTGTTTGCCACTAAGGGTCCCCTGATTCTGGCAGTCTTGCTGTGCCCCACACTAACCTGCACTCTATGGGTGACAGGGCCTTCAGCTGTATAGCGCCCAGACTTTGGAATGACCTCCTGAAATTAGTGAGATCAGCTGACTCCATTCATTCTTTTGAAAAACAACTTCAGCCTCATCTGTTCAGGAAGGCTTTTAACTTAACCTGACATTCTCTCCATTCTTTCAATTTACATCTCTGCCCAGATGCTCAGGATAATTTGTTTGTATATTACAAATGATGTGATTTGTTCAGGCCTTTCTTTTAGTATTGGACTTAGCATTTTACTCTGGTTTATAGTCTGTTATTCTGTTTAATGCTTTTTATATCCTGTATTTATCTGTTTTAGTGTTCTATGCAGACAATGTTTGTGTCCATTGTTACATATACCCCGCTGTTTAAATAAGTGCCTTAAGCATGGGGAAAGGGCTATATAAATAAAATGTATTATTATTATCATTTTTTAAAGGACAAGTCATTGGTATTTCACAATCATGGTATATATTAATTTGACACGTGTTCTAAAGTAAAGCATTTTTATAAATTGGTATGTACATGTGTTTTACAATTGAACCCTATGGAACCCAGCATCCATACGTGATTCAAAAAGCCTTAAAACTTACCAAATATGTTTTTCAAGCAAAAAATTATTAGTGAGTAGTGATCAGTATCTTGAGATTACACTCATATTGCAAAACAGTGTATGTATGTTGTCTTAAGAAGGTGGAAAAGCCAAACATAAACCATTGTTGTGAGATTCAGCCATTAAGAAGGCTAACAGAATGTTAGTTTATATAGTGCCCTGATGTGTGGAGTACAAGTCCAAGGAGGTTCTTCTTTATAACGCACTGGTGAGGCCTCGTCTGGAGTACTGTGTGCAGGTTTGGTCTCCAGGCTTCTTAAAGGACATAGCAGTGCTAGAAAAGGTCCAGAGAAGAGCGACTAGGCTGATTCCAGGACTACAGGAGATGAATTATGAGGAAAGATTAAAAGAGCTGAGCCTTTACAGTTTAAGCAAAAGAAGATGAAGAGGAGACATGACTGAAATATACAAAATTATGAATTAGTCCAGTGGATGGCGACTGTTACTTTAAAAATAGATCAGCATAAACACAGGGACACAACTGGAAACGTGTAAATAGTGCATTTTGAACAAAGAGTAGGAAGTTTTTCTTCACAGGGAGAACCATAGACACTTGTAATAAGTTGCTAAGCAACTTGCTACACTTAATGTTATTTTAGATGAATTAAGTGGATAGGACTGGCGAGCTTTGTTGGGTTGAATGCTCTGTTCTTATCTAAATTTTTCTATTTCTAATTTTAAAAGCAGACGGGCTGTGAGCCTCACATCTTCACCAACTTTCCAGTTCGCCTTTCTCTGCAGTACCCTTGCTCTCTCTGCTCTGTAGAGCTCATATATTCTTTCATTGTGCAGAAGATACTGCCTTCTCTGTCTGCACTGAAAAATCACTCCTGTGTTTCAGTGACACAAAATATTGTGCTTCTGTAGCAGGAAACAAAATGTGTACCTCCCTACTTCATGCCCTGCAAACATCCATCCATCCATCCATCCATCCATCCCCCCTTCTAACTCGCTTAGTCTTGGCAGGGTTGTGTTCAGCTATAGTTTATCCCAGCAAGAATTGGACACAAAGCAGGAACAATTCCCAGAAAGGACACCAGTTGGATTCCATAAAGCCCATTGTTAGATTTGAAAATAGAAATAAAGTATTTTTAAAAATTATACAACGCACTTCACTTTAGAATGCCATTTTATGTGACAAATTATTATACACCACGATTGTGAAGAGATAACTTGGACTTGAAAAATACCAAACTTTTCCTTTAAGGCACACAGACACACACAAGGCTGGGTCCCGGTTTATTAAAATGCACACTACTCTGTGATATGGTAGGGATGTCCATTGTGAAAGGTTTATCTTGTGGCTCTGTTGAGGTGTACAGAATACATCCAGGGAGCAACACTACATTTATACATGCCATAAAGATTTAAAAATTCATATAATCTTACTTCCTAATGAAGCCAATTTATCGTAGCAAGGCACTGGGATGCTGACTTATCTAATCTGTTAAATTTTTTCCATATATATTCCTGACCACTATAAGTAGGACAAAAAAGCATTTAAAGTCTGTATGCTGAATGTAGAGGAAGAGGAGTACAGCTCTTCAAAGACACTCTTATCTGATAATCTACCAGCAACCAAAAAAAAATCAAGGCCCACATTTTGTATATTCCAATTTTAAACTACTTATTACTTTAAATGGTGGAATTTCATTTTAATTTTTACTCTTAACCTTTTAATGCAGGGGTCCCAACTCCGTTCCTGGAGTGCCCCCGCGGTTGCAGGTTTTCATTCTAACCCTTTTCTTAATTAGTGATCTGTTTTTGCTGCTAATTAACTTCTTTTGAACAAATTTTAATTGACTTGCTTTTGAAGACTCAGACCCCTTAATTGTTTCTTTTTCCTTAATTAGCAGTCAAACAATAATGAGATACAAAATGAGCCAAAACAACTGGGGCCTCATGCATAAACGGTGCGTACGCACAGAAATGTTGCTTAAGAACATTTCCACGTTCAAATCATAAAACCTACACTTGCCGTAAAGCCACGCACTTTTCCATGATACCTCATACCCTGTCGTACGAAAGTTCTCTGCTCGGTTTTGCTTGACTGGAGGCACCCTGCATCAAAGCAGTGCTACTGTTCCTGTGTGGTTACTTTTTATTTTCCTGACACGGCTTTATAAATACACTGAAACTAACTGCATATTGTTTATTAGTGTAATGCATCTGATTGTAGATTACCTGTAACAATATAATGGCCCAGGGAATAGCCATAGTATTCCAAATATCATAACTGCTTTAGCGTTGTTACTCTCACTGCACCTTCTTCTTCTTCTTTCAGCTCCTCCCATTAGGAGTTGCCACAGTGGATCATCTTTTTCCATATTACTCTCACTGCACCACTCGGAGTATTTATATCACTGTATCTGAGTGTGAATCACAGCAGCAGCTGATCGGAAAGAGAATTATCGTTATACAGCATCAAGCACATGCTGCCAAAGCCACGGCAGAACGTTTCAAAGCCTTTCCTGTATGAACCTCTTGGTTCAGAAACAGTTTCAGCCCAAGAACTATAAATGCACTCAATCAATTGCTCCTTGTAGAACTGTTTGTACTTATAAGTACAATCACCCCACTGTAAACTTGCACTACAGTTATAATATCGCACAACCTGAGCCACTTTATAAAGCACGTATTTACATATGATGACGATATCATTTTTAAGATTAAATGTAGTATGTTGATTATATTATACAGACAAAACTTTAACTTCATTTAAATAATCTGTATTGTTAATAATTAAATATTTGAGGACACAGTGCCGCAGCGCTTGCATGTTCACGTATTGTTCCAGCCTTGCGCGCTGTATATTTGCTGAGACTGGCGCGACACTGGAAGGATAGATGGATAGAATAATTAAACATGTACTATGAAGATATTTCAATGTTCCTTAAAAGTTTTGAAGAATCGTCGTTGTAAGCTTACAGATGGTTTAACGTCTATTACAGAGCTGATTGTGTGGCGATTGGGTATTTGGGGAAAGAAAAGTAAGGACAGGAATTGTAGGTTAGTACGTCTGAAAGAGACAGTACTGCTACAATAAATTATTTCATTGAAGATCGCGCATGGCGCAGCAGCATCTTGTGTGAGACATGAACAATCACTGCTCCACCATGTTCCCATGTTTAATAACATGATCATCATTATGATAATAATATCACGTATACTTCTCAGTATTTTAATTATTCAGAGAGCTGTAATATCAGGAATGTAATGGATTCTGTGTCCTGTTGAAGAAAGAAAAAGAACGGAAGCATGTAGTGATTCACACACATAGAGCACATTAAAGATCAAATACAAAACAAAGCATTTAACGTACTACTTTAGTTATGATGGGATTTGAGAAACTAGTAAATGAAATGATTTTAAGATGAAGTTTATGATGTTCTACTTTAATGACAAAATAAACTACGCGATTAAAGTGGAAATTTAGAGATTAAAGTTGACATTTCGTGCTTTTTTCCCACTATTTTTTTTTTGTCTGTACCCTAATAAGCTCAGATGGTGGGCTACAACTCACCTTTTTACGCCTACTTGGATATGTGATTTCTCTTTTATTTTGGGCACTGTGCAACTTTGTGAACTTGAGCTTTCGAGTTTCTCCAACACGCTATTTCACTCGATCAGCTTCCTTTTGTTGTTTATTCCACTGTTTAAATCAACAAATAGTATGTTTTTCTTTGCCTCCACTTGGTATTCACTGAAATTCTTATATTTTCCCCCGTGCGTTTCACATTGTCTTTTCACAGAACACTGAGCTTGAGGGCTATTTATATTGATTTGCATATTCAAAGAGGCATAATTCTGGGAGGAGTTTGGTCGGGACAGCATGCGCGTGCTCGAGCGTTACTTTTCACACTGACCGGGATTTATGGAGCGGAAGAACTGGAAAGGTGGAGTATGCACAGATTCCTACATCTGGATTTTTCTGTGTGTAAGCACATTTTGGCTGTTGTGCTTACGTCATGTTAGAGTGCGAATTCTACGCACGGCGTTATGCATGAGGCCCCTGGTGTCCATCATACAATATCTGAAAATAAAGAAAGATGAAGGTCTCAGAAATGTCGATCTGCTCAGGTCCTCAAAACATTTTAATGCTGCTCTTAGAAAGACAGAATCAACAATTTCAGAAATGTCTGCTAATGCACAACAAGAGCAGCAACAAGCCACGGAATTAAATAATGGGTTTCATTAACACCAAGAATTGGCACCTCATTAAGCAGCTGGTTGGAGGGAAATTGGTTGGTTTGAGGCCCTGACTTAGCTGGTCTTCTGTTGGCTCCCTCAGTTTACATTTCATTTCTGTTTGGGTGCCACTTAGGGAAAGAAATGAAGCAATTCAGAAAAACGATGAAGAAATTCAGGGGAACAAATTCAATCAAAGTGAATTGATAAGAAGTTAATTAGCAGCACAAACAGTGCAATCATTAAAAAAAAGGGTTAGAATGAAAACCTGCAGCCACGGTGGTCCTCCAGGACTGGAGTTGGTGACCCCTGTTTTAATGCACTGTTGCTTTTTACCATTTACATTTTACACTGAGTCACGTAGCAGTTTTTATTTAAAGTGACTTACAAAAGAGGTCAGCATAATTAAGCAAACATCAGCCTGCAGGACTGTTTAGAATTTTGTAGCACAGGCAAGGTTACAAAAACTGATCGTCACAAGAGAAGAGCTTTAAACTTAGCAGAAAAATGCAATACTAGTAAATCGTTCCTAAATTAGAAGAGAATATCATGAAAACCATTATCACATAGAGAAATATTCACAGAGCAAGAGAGTCTTCAAAGATCTGAGTGGGTGAGAAGGAGCACAGGAACTCAACAGTGTCTCCATATACACTCACCTAAAGGATTATTAGGAACACCATACTAATACGGTGTTTGACCCCCTTTCGCCTTCAGAACTGCCTTAATTCTACGTGGCATTGATTCAACAAGGTGCTGAAAGCATTCTTTAGAAATGTTGGCCCATATTGATAGGATAGCATCTTGCAGTTGATGGAGATTTGTGGGATGCACATCCAGGGCACGAAGCTCCCGTTCCACCACATCCCAAAGATGCTCTATTGGGTTGAGATCTGGTGACCGTGGGGGCCATTTTAGTACAGTGAACTCGTTGTCATGTTCAAGAAACCAATTTGAAATGATTTGAGCTTTGTGACATGGTGCATTATCCTGCTGGAAGTAGCCATCAGAGGATGTGTACATGGTGGTCATGAAGGGATGGACATGGTCAGAAACAATGCTCAGGTAGCCTGTGGCATTTAAACGATGCCCAATTGACACTAAGGGGCCTAAGGTGTGCCAAGAAAACATCCCCCACACCATTACACCACCACCACCAGCCTGCACAGTGGTAACAAGGCATGATGGATCCATGTTCTCATTCTGTTTACGCCAAATTCTGACTCTACCATTATGAATGTCACAACAGAAATCGAGACTCATCAGACCAGGCAACATTTTTCCAGTCTTCAACTGTCCAATTTTTGTGAGCTCGTGCAAATTGTAGCCTCTTTTTCCTATTTGTAGTGGAGATGAGTGGGGTCTTCTGCTGTTGTAGCCCATCTGCCTAAAGGTTGTGCGTGTTGTGGCTTCACAAATGCTTTGCTGCATACCTCGGTTTTAACGAGTGGTTATTTCAGTCAAAGTTGCTCTTCTATCAGCTTGAATCAGTCGGCCCATTCTCCTCTGACCTCTAGCATCAACAAGGCATTTTCCACAGGACTGCCGCATACTGGATGTTTTTCCCTTTTCACACCATTCTTTGTAAACCCTAGAAATGGTTGTGCGTGAAAATCCCAGTAACTGAGCAGATTGTGAAATACTCAGACTGGCCCGTCTGGCACCAACAACCATGCCACGCTCAAAATTGCTTAAATCACCTTTCTTTCCCATTCTGACATTCAGTTTGGAGTTCAGGAGATTGTCTTGACCAGGACCACACCCCTAAATGCATTGAAGCAACTGCCATGTGATTGGTTGATTAGATAATTGCATTAATGAAAAATTGAACAGGTGTTCCTAATAATCCTTTAGGTGAGTGTATATGCTGTAGGTACTGACCCACCAGCTACTTTGTAGGCAAACATCAGGGATTTGAACTTAATTGTGATGCTAAAGGGAACCAGTGGTGTGACCTGAAAAGAGGAATGACCTGCACCCATCTTAACTGGCTGAATACAAGACGTGCCACTACATTTTGAATCATCTGCAGGAGCTTGGTGACACATGCCAGTGCAGTACAGTTACAGAAGTCAAAGTGTATCAGTGAAAAGCCTAAGCCAGGAGTTATGCTGCAAACTCTGTCAAATACTGTGTGATCATGCGGATGTTATACAGAGAGAATTTGTAAGACAGAGAGACTGTTACAACGTGGTTAGTGAAAGATATCTTGTCAGTGATCACCACCCCAAGGTTGCACACTGACTTGACTGGTGTTGGTGAAAATGAGCTAAGCTGAAAAGAAATGGGATGTTGAATAGACAAACTGACTGAGAAGCCAAAGAGATCCATTTTCGGCACTTTGACCTGGTGATGGTGTTCCTTCATTCCGGTTGCAGTATCAGTGAATTGTGCCAAAATTCTGATACCGTGTGGTCCTCCAGAGAAAATGATAGGTACAGATGAGAATCATTGACAAAGCGTAGGAAAATCCACTGGATGATAGGGCCTAGTGAAGTTGGGTACCAAGAAAAGAAGACAGGACACATAGCTTATCCTTGTGTTGGCCCTGTGCTTGACTGGTGCACCCTTATACCCATGGTAAGATCTGCCCAAAAGGTAGGATGCACTCCATCTGAGAGCAGTCCCAGTGATGCCACAGTCGGAGAAATTAGCACGGTGGACCATCTAGTCTGTATATACTGTGATGTATTCATTGATATTTCATAATTTATTTGTAAAGCACCCTGTGATAAGGCTTATCATGAATGACACTATACAATATAAAGAAAAGGTGGACTGAACGTGACAGGACATTATGAATAGCTTTTGAATTATAGTGAGATTTTTCTTAAAGTTAGCTGGCTGATTCCTAAAAGGTGCTTATCAGTAGGTGAGGCACTAGTCTGTGGGACAGGTGAGCTTATATGTTCTGATCATAAAATGTTGACAACAGACACCGGCGTTTTTGTCACTTGAGATCACATGGTGGAGTATTACAATATTAACATCGGCCAACATTAGAAATTAAATGTCCACTGGCCTCATTTTCCACTGTGGTCATTATGCAAAACAGACAATTACTTTTTAATAAGCCTTTCATTTCTTGGTAAAACAAAATACATCAGCTGTTCCACAGGTCTAATGACCATCTCAATTCTAACATCAACGGCAAGAAAAAAAATTACAAAAAACAACTGGCCACACATTGGAGAGTACTGTACGTGCACTCATGTCTCCTTGCTCTACAGATGCTGTTAGGAGTGTCATGCTGCGTTTATTATTCCCTTTGACGCAGGGCAGCAGTAGCTTTCACCCTGGTCTATGCCAACACAAACACATCTGTTCAAATGAGCAGTTGTATTAAATCACAGGCTTAAACTGCTGCTTGCCCTGGTCTCAGATGATGGCCTGATTTCATTTGAAATACTTTCAAAAGCCCAAAACATGCTTTTATTAGGCATAATGGGGGAATCACTTCCCCTTTGGCCATCTCGAAGAATAGACAACATACACACATGTTAATAAGTATAGTAATAAATGGATAAAACATTCTTGTAGGATTAAAAATCCTTATGTCTATCATGTTTTTCCAATAAGCTCTGACACTGAAAGGTCACGTGAAAAGACCAATAGTGAACAGTCCTTCCAGTGATGCTAACAACGGTGAAAGCACTTTGGATATTCAGTGTTTTGTACCAGTTTGGGACTTCTCAAGTAATCAAAAAGATCTTTGCATTCTCATCCTCTTGTCCTAGAGCAGGGGATCTGCAACCTTTTCTCACCCCATTTACGCCATGGCAATTTTTTGAAAGTAAATTTACGCCTACCCTATTTTGATCAGTAATTTGAGTTTATACTTCTACCATAATAAAGTGTTTGGCAAAGGGGAAGTTTTAAGATACTGTTTTTAACATTTTTATTTTAATTTCAAGTAATAATAACAATAATAACACCACATCATAATGCTATCTCACTTATTTAAAACAACTAATGATGACCAGATACCAATATAGCAGAACGAAACACACTGACTCTATGTCCGCTGGTCTGTCTTGTGGCTTGTGTGGGTGACTGACTTTAGAGGTTCATCATTTGCTTTATTTCCACACAACTACAACACAGCCTACCCAAACCTTTTGATACTGGAATGCATTTACCGTAGCTGGACACTAAGTTGGCATGAATCTTTATGGGCAGAGCTTTTTCTAGAGGGAATATAATTAGATTTTACATTAAATATTAATAATATGTGATTAGAGCAGCCCTCAGTTACCAAAACAATGAAGAAATCTCTCAGCCCAGCCTATATAAGCCTATATTTCTCAAAGCTTCTCTCAGTGCAGCCCTGACTGCTATTCCAGAATCATCCTCTCTCTCTCTCTCTCTCTCTCTCTCTCCCTGACTTTGACTAAGCCTGAGAAGTGTGGTGCACTTGATCACTCCAGGTTATGATTACTGTGCCTTGCTTTTCTAAGAGATGGAGCTCAGGTTATTCTGCTCCTTATTTTTGGAATTAGAAGTGTTGAGGAGAGCGTGCAGCTACCTCCAATCATATCACTCCCTTACTCAGCCATGTTTTTTTTTATCTTCAAAGGGTTTCATAGAGAAGTCTGCTTCTTCTGATATGAGGAGAAAAAGGGAGAGTCTTTGTGGTATCAGAAGCTCTCGTAGAACCCTGTGATGTTACATCTTACACTTACATGTAGTTTTCCCAGGTGAAGACAAGGTAAACCTTAACCTTTTTCTTTGGTAATATTCTTGAATAAAAACGCACATATTTATTTGATATTTAGACTAAAGTCTTCACACATTACACACTTCACGTCATTATTAGCATAACATGGAGTTTCTGTTTTACCTTAGTGTTCAGCAGTTCCTGTCATCCTACACTTACACAGATCATTGTAGACAAGAACACACATGAAATGTATGTATTCCAAATAAAGATATATTACTTACCCTTTGAAACTCCAGGCACCTCACTCCCAGATAATGAGACCTGAGATCTGAGAATTTTGCGATGGACTCTGCTCTGTTGGTGGGTGGGATAGGATAGAAGGCTGTTTGCTGCTTGTGTAGATCGACACATTTGCAAAACAAAAGACGCTGACGAGGAGAAGGAATTTAAGGTGGTCCTGGATTGCGAGTTTTTTCGTAGGCTTTAGAGATTCTAGTGTTAACCCTGTCTTTCCAGTTTCCTGGCATGACTTGCATCCTCTAGCTTTGCTGCTGACCAAAATCGTTTACTCAGTGATGTAGGTTCAGAGCAGTCTAAGCAGAAATTTATCATAGCTCAGAAAATGCCCCCCTTTCAACTTAGTATGACTTTACTGGCATTTTTTATTCTTTAATCGCCATTTTATTTTCTGTTACTAGATGCACTCTGGTACACTCCTTAAGTAATGACCTTATTGTTCATTGCACTGTGCAATGTCTTCTTTAGCGTGGATAACCTAGGCCTGGTACTGCACCCTGCATCTACAATGATGTTCACCTTTGGATGAACACCATTTAATGACTCCATCATTAGAGAAGAACAACTGATCAAAGTGGCAGGACCAATGTAAGAAAATGATGCAGTTGTGTTAAACCAATTAAAATGTGTACCCCACACAGAATATATGTTTCAAATTGCATTCCTTTAATTTGTTCTGCCAGTAGAAAACTGAGCAGATTTGGAATTATAAATTGCCCAGGAGATGAATCGAAAGATCAAATCCCACAAAATGGTCAAAATCAGAAAGTCAAAAGAATGGTCGCTAAACATGAAACAAACTCAGAGTGTAAGAGGAATGGCTAAAGGTTTCAATACCTGAAGATCATAAACCAATGCACTAAACTCTTGGTAGTATCCACAATCTTGGAGGAAGATAGTTTTTTTGACAGCAGCTTTGATACCATCACGTTAATGATGCATCCCACACCTGCCAAAGCCATGCCCCTAAAAACAGATTGTTGTGTACTGACGATGGCCCCATAAAATGGTGATGTCTACCAGAACAGAAAATCGTAGTTCGGTAAATATTTAATGAAATGCAAATAAAAATTGACTTTGATAACTGAAATAACAAGACCTAATTCCCCAGAGTAATAAAACCACAAACTACCTTCAAAACCTGTAAGAAAAAAATATCTAAAGAGTAATAATATTTTCTATATCATAAATCACAGCCTAATTATTTTAACCTTAGTAAAACTGATCAAGCCCACCCTCAGTGTATCTTTGATGAATGAAATAAAACAAAATAACATGGAACTGTGGGAAGGATGTGCCTAAATACATTATATCATTTAAATTAAAAACAACCACAAGAAGCCTGTAGAGCAGCATTATATGGGCATGTGGTCCTTAATTCTTGTCTGTCTGTTTTGCATGGGATAAGGAGGCATGTTTCCCAGGCATGGAAAAGCATATCTTCTGTTGTCCTTGCGCCAGTTTTGAGCTTCAAAGTGCATGTCTGATATTTTATAAACTCAGGCCAATCCAGTCAGAGGCAGCAGCCAAATGCATGACATGAAGTCCCATGCCACTTCAGCTAACATTTGTTTATTCACTCGTTCAGCTATGAGATGGCAGCTGCTATGGATTAGCCAAGGTTTTCTTGCAGGCTCAGATGTCTTTTTTAAATGTATTTATTTAGTCATCTGTTGGATTTAACATTGCTTTGCATTGATGTTTTCTTTACGTTTCAGTATCTTATGTATCGGATATTGTTTTGTTCATTGTTTCTTCCACATTGCTGTACCCTGTGTTTATTACTGTTTTTTGCTATTACTTGATTTGTCCCCTTTATGTGTGACCTAAGGAGTCAGGGCCACCTATTGATGCAGCTGATGGACACAGCAGTCTACACTGGAGCTTTGGCATGGCGTTTTTGTTTTTTGATTTTGTGTTTCTGTATTCAATTTACTGGCTTTGACCATTGATTTGTCTTTAAGGTTCTGTTTTTGGTTCATGTTTTATTGGGTTAAGCAAAACCTAATCTTTGATACTTTTTCTTGCTCACTTTCTTTTATGTTCTCTTTTCTTACATATTGTCATCTCTTGTTCCTTACCAGTGTCTCACTATCTCACCTCCCAGTTCCAACTTTATCAAACTGGTGGGAGAACATTTCTTAATACCAAAGACTGAGACCACTAATGGGGCAAAGGACCATATTCTGTGTTACAAGTGCAGAGAGTAATTTCTTGTGACCTCAGTTACTTAGAACTGCAAAGCTTAATTTACATATAAAGGGATAGAAAAGCCCCTCACACAGCCTGGCATTGCCATTAGGAAGGAACCCCCTGCTGTTCTCTAATGGATTCGTCAGCCACTGTCATCCCCCAATTATATTTACTTCATTAAAATAATGTGGGATTAGTGCCCCCTGTTGGTCAATAATGTAAAACTATTGCGGCTTTCTTCTCAGGACCTTCTAGGGAAGGGTCCCCAGCTCTATACCTGGAGGGCTGCAGTGGCTGCTGGTTTTCATTCTCATCCTTTTTTTAATTAGTGCACTGTTTTTGCTGGTAATTAACGTCTTTTGAATTTATTGTAATTGACTTGCTTTTTAAGATTCGTTCCCCTGAATTTCTTCTTCATTCCTCTGATTTGCTTCATTTCTTTCCTTAAATGTCACATAAACAGAAATGAAATATGAAGTGAGTGAGCCAACAGAACACCAACTAATTCATGGCCTTAAACTCCAACCAATTTCACTCCATCCAGTTGCTTAATTAGGTGACGATTCTTGTTGTTAATTAAACGCGTTCTTTAATTCCATGGCTTGTTGCTGCTCTCATTGTGCATTAGCAGACATTTCTGAAATTGTTCATTTTCTCTTTTCTAAGAGCACTGTTAAAATGTTTTGTGGACCTGAGCCGATCAGCATTCCTGAGACCTTCACCTTTCTTTATTTTCAGATATTGTGTGATCAACAATGTTGGTCGAGTTTTGGCTCATTTTGTACCTCATTATTGTTTGGTTGCTAATTAAAGGAAAAGAAATAATTAAGGGGTCTGTGTCTTCAAGAAAAAGTAAATTCGAATTAATTCAAAAGAAGTTAATTAGAAGCAAAAACAGGTCACTAATTAAGAAAAGGGTTAGAATGAAAACCTTCAGCCACTGGTGCCCTCCAGGACCAGAGTTGGAGACTCCTGTTCTAGGGTCATGTAAGTGTTCAATAGCACTCTCTGCTGGCCAGTAGCCTCTTAGGTTTTCAGAACTCGACCAAGACATATGAAGAGAAAGAGACCTGCTGCTCAGTACAGTGGTCCTGCAGTAAGCATTACTTGCACGTCATGTTGTTATACTGTGGACCCTGAGCTTCGCAATTTGGTCTATCTGTATACTTGTGGTTGAGAGGACAATAAAGTTCACTTTGAATTTGACATTTTCTTTTCCTTTCCCTATTGTAATTAATTTAGATGCTTTTATAACTAATTTTACTTAATAAAATCTCTACCTATATATCTGTATATTTCTTTGTAAACATTCCATGGTGTTCGGCTTGAGTTTTACTACCGTTACTTTTTGTATTTGTAATACTATAAATTAAATGAGGTGATGAGTAGAAATGTACTTTAAGAATGCAAACTGAATTTAGGAAAATAAAGTGAGCAAGCCACTTGGTTAATTAGTCTCACTTGGTGAGCAATGAGCCTACTTTTGGATTTTTCTGTTACACATATCAGGGTGTTTTCTTCAAAATACACGAAGCAATGCTTTACTACAAAGTCTGTCAACCCTTTGTATGAAGCAGAGCTCCTTGGTTTTTTTCTTGTTTGTTTTCCACTTGATTTCTGACATAATTCAAGATTTAAAAGAAAGGATTTCTGATCGATCAACTTTACTGGTCCATCCATCCATTATCCAACCCGCTATATCCTAACTACAGGGTCACGGGGGTCTGCTGGAGCCAATCCCAGCCAACACAGGGTGCAAGGCAGGAAACAAACCCCGGGGAGGGCACCAGCCCACCGCAGGGCACACACACACACACACACACCAAGCACACTCTAGGGACAATTTAAGATCACCAATGCACCTAACCTGCATGTCTTTGGACTGAGGGAGGAAACTGGAGCACCCGGAGGAAACCCACGCAGACAGAGGGAGAACATGCAAACTCCACACAAGGAGGACCTGGGAAGCGAACCCAGGTCTCCTAACTGCAAGGCAGCAGTGCTACCCACTGTGCCACCGTGCCGCCCAACTTTACTGGCATCTTTGTGAATTTTGAAAACCTTGATTAGTTTGATATGTAGCCTTTACTGCTCAAAACTATAAAGCTTCACTTCTCTCAGCCTGTCACAGTTAGTTAGTTTCTATCTAACTATATTGTGTCACATACTATGGCTTCCATTATCTTTCAGTTCACATTGTAGCTTAAACAATTTTTTCAGACCCACTTAATGCAATTTAGGGGTCCTGGTGTCTGGTGTTATGATTCAGAGTCACATGCATGGTGTAAAGGACCCAAAGGACAGGCTATACCTCCCTTAGCCTCGCCCCAGGCAGCTTGACCCCAAAATCAACTGGCCTGCTTTGACCTGAACAGGCCTGAAAAGGGGGTTTGGCTTCAAAATACCTAAATTTCCAAAATGTCACAAAGTGTCCTTCAAAAGAATGGGAAACAGTAACAAAAAACGTAGTTTAGGAAGCAGTCAACAAAAAGAATCTTTATAAATGAGAACATGTATTCAAAAATAGAAACTGTAATAAAAAGCTCAAAAAGGGAATGTTATGCTAGATTTTTAGCAGAAATTTATGAGACGAACCTAGGAAAAAAAAACAGAAGAAAGGTCAAACGAAGATCAAATGCTCTTTCGACAAAACTAAAATGAGAATTGAAAACTGCAGTTAAAAAACTTCAAAGCTAAAGGTCAAAACAAGAAGGACTAAAAAAAAGAATTCTTTTCAAAAGGACAAAAGTCAAAAAGGGGCTTTATATCTGTAAACTTGAATAAACCACAGCAACTTGAGCTGACCTTTAAACACCTGACCCAAGAAGGTTCCCAGCAACATCATCATCATCACAGCAACAGGATCCACGAAGTAGATGGTGGATAAAACATTCCAAAATTATTTATAGAAATAAAAGTCTGTGTAATTTCAAAAAACTGACACTAAAATTTCAGGACTTAAAAAATAAATAAATAAATGCAAAAATATGAAGCCATTTAAAGATAATGTACTAAAAATGAATAAAAAATCCTAATTCATAACAGGGAATAAAGAAGTTGCCTAAAAGTCAGTCCTAAGCAAACCAATCACAATAAGCAATCCAAAGCTGAAATCCAATAAAAGATCAAAAAAGTAAATCCAATATTAAAAAACAATGCTTACAAAATGACTCCCACAGCCTGAGGTGCTCTTCTCTGGTCTAAATAGCATGATGGGGGTCTTTGGATTGGTGATCTCAGTTTGCCCCTCCACCCCCGTTATGGTACCAATCAAATAGCACAAGGGACATAACAGAGTAATACATTGCACATAGCGTGGCCACCAGGGGATGCTCCAGAGCATAGAAACCAGCTGTACACGATGTTATTTATTTTACAACAGCAACTTGCCACATGTTCAAATCCATTTAGTTACATACAAATAAACCAATAAAGCATGTCTGTCTCGCTTTGTCTCCTCTAGGAGTCGTCCACCTTCCTCCTGACTGACTCCTCAATGCAGTGAGATGGACCCTGAAGTACTTCTGGTGTCTTGATATTGGCTACCAGGCGTACTTGCAGGTCATACAAAAACTCCCTGAAATAGGAAGGTCTGTTCTGCTACAACACCAAGGACCCCAACAGTGTTGGCCTTCCACACTACAACTCCCAGGCAGCCCTGCGGGTATCCAAACTGAGCTCCATCATGTGGAACTCTGCCACCTTTAGTGCTGGGGATGAATTGTTCATCCATTACTTGATCATCCCAACTAGGGTATAAATTGAGAACCATCCTGGATAGGACCACAGTTGAGATGCCAGTCCATCCAGTTCAACAATTACAATAGATGCTCAATAAAACATAAGCATAACAATATTAAGAAAAGATGCATAAGCACATGACTAATACTTGAAAGTTTAAAGACAAAGAAAAAACATCTATATTACTAAACGAAGGTTGTATATATGCACGGATGCCAGAGGTCAGAAGCAAGCCGTGCACAACACAACCGCCGCCCGAACGTGCACAATACAACCGCCGCCCAAATGCAATCGCGCACAATAAAACTGCCGCCCGAACGCGGACGCGCACACCACTGCATATACAACCTTCATTTAGTGATGTAGATTTCCAAGCCGGGATCTGCCGCGATGGTCACTTCAGTACACAAATCTGCCGCCGTCACCATCAGGGAACTAGGTGGTGCCGAAAGCACACGCACACAGTGCCTCAGAGTGAAACACAGCGGCTTCCCAGAGTCAGTAGGTGGCGCACAAACAACACAACACAACTTGTAGGGATGTACCTGTCTGAGTCTGTATTTGGACATGGACAACTTTATGCTGCCTTTTCAAGAGTCTGCCATTTGTGTGACGTTAAAGTGAAGGTTTTAACTACTCCTTGCATGGGCGCCGGCAGGGGGGTGCAGGTAGGTGCACGTGCACCCCCCTAGCTTTTGAAAAAAAAGGAAATGGAGAAAAAAAATAAATCTTTCAATAATAAGAAAAAACGCGAAAAAATAGTTTTTATTTTAAATTTTTAAATTACAATTAGACGTTTACATTTTACAACTATACATAAACAATCATTCACTTTGTTTCTAAAAGAGCATCTCAAGCCTTCTTTTTTGTTGTCCAAACTTGTCTACAACTTTGTCGATAAATTTTGGACAATTATTTATTCTTTTTTTGTGTACACTAAGCATACATAATCCACTTAATCTATCGTCACTCATTGTAGATCGGTTCCAAGTTTTGACGCGCCGTAATGTGCTAAAAGATCTTTCAATACTGCAGGTTGTTGCAGGAAGTGTCATGCCAATCTTGAGTGCCTCGGAAACAGCCGGATAAAACTTCGTAGCCTCTTCAATTAAACTCATGCAATCGGTAATTTCGTTTGCAATGTTTTTATTTTTCCACATCTCATACCATGTGGTAGCATCAGATATAAAGTTTGGAAGAATATCACCATACAGACTGTTAATGTCTTCCAGAACTATTAAAACGATGATTTATCCAATTTACTCATTTCTTTTGGGTGAAGTTGTAAAAGTGAAAATGCTTTCTCTTGTGTAAAAGAATACCGAATTTGTAGAGAAGATATTATAGAATCCAAATAAGGGATGAAAATGGACCTCCTAAAATATTCTTCTGCTTTCAGAAAGTAAATTCGATCTGTGAACTTGCCTTTTATTTAACCGTGGCTGTTTTAATTCAATGTCTAATTCTTCACAAATCGATTGTGCTTTTTTGAAAATCAATGAAAACTCTTCAGAAACATTGTCTCGATGGGATTGCAGCACATCTATTAATTGAATTATATGAGCAGTTACATCTTTAATGTTCATATTTACTTGCTGCAACTGATTGCACACAGGTTCGAGTTTAGCGAATAAGTAGCAATTACTAAAAGCGTCAAAATGTAAGTTGGAGTTGTAATAGCAGTGAACAGCAAATGAGCCTTAACCTTTGTGTTTTTGTTCGCACTGTCCTCTGTAAGCTTTTCTAGCGCTTGGACAATTACCAAAAGTTCTCAGAAAATATTCTGATACTTTTATACTTTGCCGACCAACGTGTTTCACAAAACAGAGGAATATTAGGAATCAAAGATCGTCGTAAAGTGCTCTCTCTAAACAGAACAGTACGCTTTAGAGAAAATATTTATCATAAAAGTTGTAGAACTTATCAATGTCTACAATTTTTATTTGAAATATTTTTCTCTAAAGTGTACTGTTCTCCCAGAAATCGGAACTATTAACCGGCGTAAAAAGAGGTCTAGCTGTATGTAAGTGCTTACAAAATTACATTAAAAACTTAAGGAAAAAAGCACTACCTATGCCACTGAATACATCAATAACATTTTTAACTATATTCCAGTGATCATATGATAACAAAAAAAAGTCGATGATTTTTTGTCAGAAAATTAAAAATTAGGTCATGCCTTAAGTGGTTAATCTATCTATGCAAAAACTGACTGCTCTGTACTGTTCAGAGATAGCGACTGTATTGGCAGGGATTTAATGGGCACATACATATACAAAAAAAGTTTTTGTTGGGGGGGAGCGTAGAAAGAAAAAAATCTCTTTATGCACCCCCCTGAATTAAATCCTGGCGGCGGTAATGACTCCTTGCCAGGTAGAGCTGATTCAAGGACAGGAAACCATCTTTACCAAAAATGTTGTTTATAAGGAAATTTTTGATTAACTATTTTGAATTTACCATTTTATGAATTTTTTGTTTCCAATTTACTTCATTTACACCTTTGCACTCTGATTTTTTTTTACTTATGAGTGCAGCAACTCAAAGACATTTTGGACTTAAATGGTATAACAATTAAATTTTACTTTTAATAAATTGGTTAATTTTATTACAAATATATTTATTTAATTAAATGAAAACTTTCTCATGGTTTCTCCCACCCACCATGATTTTTCATCCCTCCAAAGATTGGAAAGAACAGAAAGTGATTGCCATTCTTGGATTTCAGATTCTTTACAGAATCAGGGGTTTACTGGTGTAAACCTAACTGCAAAAACATCCTTGCTAAAACATCACATCGAGCCTACCCTGGCCGCATTGGGTGAAGCTATTATAAAGTTCAAGAGTCCCAAAGCACACGTCTTGAATAGATTCCAGAAATGCCCATTAGAGGGGGATATCCTGTCAAAACCCCAGCTAATAACACAGGGAGCAGCATAGAATCTTTATAAATAAAAGATTTATTATTAAAAAAGGACTCTGTTACACCATGAAGCTCCAAATAGCACAAGAGGCACAGGAGGAAATGAGTAGTAAGGCAAGGTAATTCAAGGTAAACAAGTCTGCAAACGCAAATCCAGCAAACAAAGTGGAAGAACAGAGAATAGGTTAAGAAATCCAAACATCACAATAAGCACAATTTATGGTTTGGACCGTCAGGTGTGACCTGAAAAGACCTAAAGGTGCCAACTCCCCAGTGCATTTGAAAGGGCTGCCAGGTTCAGTAGGAAAACCTCCTTCTTTATAGGGCTGAGGACAGTCCCTCATGGTGCTGGGCAGGTGGTGCCACCTCTTGGGAAATCACCCACAAAATACTCAACAAAGGCTTAGAAACAAAGTCTAAAACACAGAACAATGCTAATAATTAACAAAAGTAACATCAACATACATAAAATAATGAAAATGAACAAAACAGACATCAAACGAGAAATTGGCATATTTAGGTCTTCTCATGTGACACCTGAAGGCCCTAACAATAAACTGTGGAGGAAAAGGACTGGGACAAAAATAATCAAAAATGCACTAATGCAAGCAAAGTAAAGGAAAATTATAAAAAATGAAAAATTCTAAAGAAAATACACAATTGTTTTAGCAGTTAAATACCTCACAAAGTTTGCACACATAAACGCATCACACATCAGTAGTTAAATATTGCAAAATGTCTCTTTAAATATAACAAGCCAATATTAAACATTCCAGTTTAAACAACTCCTAGAGGAAATACATATATTATAGTTGGCTATAACAGGCAAAGTCCCAGTCCTGGTGATCTTGGTTAACTGAATGTCTTCACTCCAGACATTCTACAATATCACAAGTTTGCACTGAAATCCACATTGTATAAACTGAAATAAAATGAGCGAGTCGGGTGTTGCGTCAGTAACGGTTAAATCCCAGAATCGCAGTCATACCAACAGCTTATTGGCTGATCTAGTAGTTTACCAGACTGAGATGAATGCTTTCTTCTTCTTTAATAATAAGCATGCCTTATCTCCCATCTGCAATATTTCAGTCACCAGGCACTCTCTCCACTTTACTGTATATGATTGCAGGAATAGATTTACTAACGGTTTATGAAGAGCATGTTTATGTTCCTTCCTTCCTACTAGTGAAATCTCAACAGTCTCAGGCATTTTGTTTGTCTTGAACATACCCAGTTTCTAAATTGCATCTGATTGTGGTATTTTCAAATCCTCAAATATAGAGTTTTACTTCTCCCTAAGGCATTGCATTGATTCTGTCTGCTATAATAGTTTATTTGAAATATTTATTTACCTCATTTACTATTTTGTACTCATTTTCAGTGATTGTCCTTTTGGAACTCTGAGGCCTTTAAAATGAGCTTTTATGTTTTTTTTTTTTGTTTTTTTATTGAAGTCATACTATAAGAAATGTGAACTGACTGTCTCACCTTATATTGCAATAATTTTTTCAGATACTCTTAAACAATGAAATCCTTTCTTTAATGCATAGTTGCTGCTTTTACAATCCCACCTGACTTGCAGATTCTGCTCTTAATTTATTTTTTTGTAGTGATCATTTTATTCTTCCATGTTGCTAATACCTAATGAGCTTATTTCTTTCATGGTTTCATTTAGTATTATTTGGGAATTTATTCACTTAGCGCATGCATCAGGATGTCTCGAAAATTACATAATCTATTTTCCTGTTTTCTCTCTATTTCTCAGGGAATCCACTTTTCACATTCATTTCTTTGCTGTGCTTTTGCATATTTTGAAAGACTCTCCCTTATGAAAATGAAATATATTGCAATATGCCTGAAAAATACGTGGACATATCTTTCACTATAATTTAAAATATATGTAGTTCAGATGTTAATGTTTAGGCTTATATCTGAAAGATAATGAAACATATATTTCACATATCTTGTAAGAAACATATTTGCAAATATACTGTGTATATGACATGCAATATACTTTGTTTCCTGACTCATGCTGTTGACAGATCATTACTTTATTTGGATTATCTTTTTAAATAAAAAAATAAATTAAACACAGTCTTCCCAATTCAGTTTCTTTTGAACTCCAAACTTGCCAGTATGTTGGTCAGCACTGCAGTCTCCTGGGAAAGCAACTTGAGCTCAAAAGAAGCACAATGCCTGAACAGACCTATCAGGAAAATCTGCTCCATCGCAGGCAGATCCTGGACACACTGGAACCTGTTGTGGAAAAGACAATGGTGACAACATTGGACGCATTCATGAAAAACCCCCTCCAGGAGGTGCTACGTTGGAGCACAGTTAGCCACAGGCTCATTCCACCATGGTGTGCTAAGAAGCACCTCTGGGGATCTTTCCTACCCACTGCTATCAGGCAATTCAATGTTCTACCCAATTTATTCATTAAGTTCATTTTAAAATATCTGCACAATACACATTTATTGCTTGATTGATTGGCTGTATTATTTGTCCTCTTAATGTGTATTCTTGTTTTTTATGCTTCTGCTACTGTATGCATCTGAATTACCCTTTGGAATTCATAAAGGTTCCCTAATCTAATCTAAAAGTGGATAAAGTATGTACCAGCATCACCATATACAGTGGTGTGAGAAACTATTTGCCCCCTTCCTGATTTCTTATTCTTTTGCATGTTTGTCACACAAAATGTTTCTGATCATAAAACACATTTAACCATTAGTCAAATATAACACAAGTAAACACAAAATGCAGTTTTTAAATGATGGTTTTTATTATTTAGGGAGAAAAAAATCCAAACCTACATGGCCCTGTGTGAAAAGTAATTGCCCCTGAACCTAATAACTGGTTGGGCCACCCTTAGCAGCAATAACTGCAATCAAGCGTTTGCGATAACTTGCAATGAGTCTTTTACAGCACTCTGGAGGAATTTTGGCCGACTCATCTTTGCAGAATTGTTGTAATTCAGCTTTATTTGAGGGTTTTCTAGCATGAACCGCCTTTTTAAGGTCAATCCATAGCATCTCAATTGGATTCAGGTCAGGACTTTGACTAGGCCACTCCAAAGTCTTCATTTTGTTTTTCTTCAGCCATTCAGAGGTGGATTTGCTGGTGTGTTTTGGGTCATTGTCCTGTTGCAGCACCCAAGATCGCATCAGCTTGAGTTGACAAACAGATGGCCGGACATTCTGCTTCAGGATTTTTTGGTAGACAGTAGAATTCATGGTTCCATCTATCACAGCAAGCCTTCCCGGTCCTGAAGCAGCAAAACAACCCCACACCATATTTTACTGTTAGTATGATGTTCTTTTTCTGAAATGCTGTGTTCCTTTTACGCCAGATGTAACGGGACATTTGCCTTCCAAAAAGTTCAACTTTTGTCTCATCAGTCCACAAGGTATTTTCCCAAAAGTCTTGGCAATCATTGAGATGTTCCTTAGCAAAATTGAGACGAGCCCTAATGTTCTTTTTGCTTAACAGTGGTTTGCGTCTTGGAAATCTGCCATGCAGGCCGTTTTTGCCCAGTCTCTTTCTTATGGTGGAGTCGTGAACATTGACCTTAATTGAGGCAAGTGAGGCCTGCAGTTCTTTAGACGTTGTCCTGGGGTCTTTTGTGACCTCTCGGATGAGTCGTCTCTGCGCTCTTGGGGTAATTTTGGTCGGCCGGCCACTCCTGGGAAGGTTCACCACTGTTCCATGTTTTTGCCATTTGTGGATAATGGCTCTCACAGTGGTTCGCTGGAGTCCCAAAGCTTTAGAAATGGCTTTATAACCTTTACCAGACTGATAGATCTCAATTACTTCTGTTCTCATTTGTTCCTGAATTTCTTTGGATCTTGGCATGATGTCTAGCTTTTGAGGTGCTTTTGGTCTACTTCTCTGTGTCAGGCAGCTCCTATTTAAGTGATTTCTTGATTGAAACAGGTGTGGCAGTAATCAGGCCTGGGGGTGGCTACGGAAATTGAACTCAGGTGTGATACACCACAGTTAGGTTATTTTTTAACAAGGAGGCAATTACTTTTTCACACAGGGCCATGTAGGTTTGGATTTTTTCTCCTAAATAACAAAAACCATCATTTAAAAACTGCATTTTGTGTTTACTTGTGTTATATTTGACTAATGGTTAAATGTGTTTGATGATCAGAAACATTTTGTGTGACAAACATGCAAAAGAATAAGAAATCAGTTTTTCACACCACTGTAGGCTGTAACAATTATGAATGCATCTTTGATTTTCAGGAAGCACCATATTTGTTCCTTAGCTTTCTATAGGTAGTCAAATTAGACAGTAAATTAGAACAATTCAGGTTGAAAATGGTTGCAAGATGAACTGCAATGGATTTTATGATACGAAAAATTGGACAAAGTATGTTATTATTTAATTTCATCGTATCAGTAGTTGGAAGCAGCGCAGGAGGCTAGATAGATAGATAGATAGATAGATAGATAGATAGATAGATAGATAGATAGATAGATAGATAGATAGATAGATAGATAGATAGATAGATAGATGTTATACCTGTGATCTACATGCCCTATTAAATTTGTTTGGCATGAAAAAGTGGAGTGCAGATGTATTACTGTTGATATAAAAGGAGCCCCCGTAACATTTCCTGAAGCACTTCTGCTGAAAAATTTGATTGCTGTGTGAGGGCTGCATGAAGTTTTGGTCCGGCCGGGACACCCTCAAGGTGAAAGAACAGAAGGGGCAGCTTATGCAGGGTCTTGTCTCCCCCAGGACGCAAGATGGTTGTGAGCCCAGGCTCAGATTCCTGTATGGGTGCCCACAAGGCATGCCAGGAATTCTAGTCCTGGGGGACAGTCTTCTTGTGTCCCATGGGGGTTGCCGGGGCAGGTGTGTGATTTGGGAATTCCATTTGGGTTCCAACCTCACCTGGAACTGCTTCAGAGCTGCAGCATCATATCAGCTGAAGCTCTCCCGAGGACTGGATAAAAGGAGCTACCTGCCTGACATCAAGGAGCCAGAGTTGGGAGGTGGAGCACAAAGCTCACCAGGAGGAGTGGAGGAGACAGAGAGAGAGAAAGAGAGAAGATGGGGAAGACAAAGAAGAAGATAAAGTATTGTTGTGTGCTTGCTTATTGTGTTTGTTCTTGTGGCTGTGGTGGGAAATGCTTACTGAAGAGTTTCCCATGAATAAAAACTCTCTAGTGCTTTTATGTCAGTGTCTAAACCTGTCTGTTTGGGGAGCTGGAGTGCCCCCTGTCGTCCACAGCTGAAAGTATTCTGTGACACTGCAAATACCCCAGCTCTGGCTATTAAGCTCCTCCACCCTTTTTGCTATGTCTGGAGTCAGGTGGGGACCTGGAAACAAGTACCCTCTTGATGTAGTGAAGGTTCAGAAGAAGGTGTTGGGAGATAAGAAGGACTGGATCTGGACTGAGTAATGGGGTCAGATAAAGACAAATTTGTGCGGAGTAGAAGTACTGGGCCAAAACGGTTTAGTACTTTGTATGTGTGCATACCTTACTCCTTCGCTTGGATACTTTCCAGTACTTTATCTTATCTCCCAAGATTACTTTATCTTTGCTAATTAAACACAACAATTTTCTTTATTTTTGACTCTTCTGGATTGTTTGGGGCTCTGCCCTACTCCTAACAGGTCACATCTTCTATTTGATTATGTCACATGCTTGTAAATGTACAGTATATACACTCTTTTTTCCAAGTAGTGGTTGGCAGAAAATTTGTTAAATGTGTATCTCTTTGAAGTTAGTTTCTGGAGATTAACTTACCATTTTAATTATAAATAGGCCTGGAATATCATAGCTTTGGCTCTTAAACAAATGTTATATTAGCAAAAAAGTTGTATATTCTCAGCATATCAAATTACAAAAGACCAAGCTATAATTAAAATGACAACTCAGCATATCTAAAGCAAGAATAAAAAAAAAAAAAGTGCTTTACATACAATTTATTTGAAACTGCCTACTTTTAGTTGCAATTTGCAAACCTTATACTTTATTGAGGACACAACATTGCAGGCGACTATGTTAATGTTAATACTGGGATTAGAATTTGTGCCACGTCACAATGTTCTAGAGTCCAGCATATAACTCAAAATAAAAAAAAACACCATCTGTTGCATGATATTTTTCAGTTTAATTTTCAGTTTAAAATATTTTTAAAGTATATACTGCCCCACAAGGAAACAGTAAACAATATTGTGTGAGCACCAGAAGACATGCAAAGTCATTAAGCAAGCCGAGGTTGTAAATGAAAGTCAGCTCCTACATTTCAAACAAACTGGGGACGTAATCAAAAAACCAGAAATCAGAACTGGGAGCAAGAGATCAGAGACACAAAAATGTTTTTTTAATCAAAACAAAAACCTGATCAACAATTTAAAGTTAAAAAGGCAAGAGCAAGAATTTGTTAACCAGGAAAAATTGATCTTTCATACATTGATTCAAGGCTTACCTCTAAAACTAGGATAAAACATGGCCGCTCGAGCCAACCTTTAAAACTCGTGACCGAACGAGGAATTAATAAAATAAGGTTCTTGACCTCTGAGAAAACTGCCTCAACAACCTTCAGGATGTATCATAACAACAGTATCCACAAAATTAAGAAAAACGTAAATAAGTTTTAAACTTTGGTAAGGTGCAAAAAAGCACAAAAACAAATCTTGGAAGCTCTATTTGTCAGAATTGTGTAATTAATATATAACCTAGAGATCTGTACGTAGACAACGTCTTTGCATTGTATGAACAATTACATTCCAGATTTAACTTTCCAGCAACACATTTCTTTCACTACCTTCAAATCAGAAACTTTTTTAAACCGAACCTGCCCAATATTCCTCACCTCCCACCTACCTCTATGCTGGAAACAATATTGACCAGTCTTGAGGACTCAGACAGCATTTCTATAATATATAAAACTATTTTACAGTCTCTCCCTTTCAAAGGTTCAAGAGGACAGTGGGAAACGGATCTCTCACTCAATATTTCAGAAAAGGAGTGGAAAGTAGCAATGCAGAGATTCACTTGCACTCCATATGTGCAAAGCATACAATTATACAACTTAAAATTATATATCGAGCACATCTGTCTCACTTAAAACTGTCCAAAATGTTTCCAGGGCAAGATCCAACCTGCAAACGCTGCAATCAAGCTCCAGCCTCACTGGGTCACATGTTCTGGGCCTGCACCAAATTAACATCATTCTGGACCAAAATCTTTAAATGCCTCTCAGACAGCCTTGGTGTCACAATCGCTCCTAATCCACTAACAGCTGTGTTTGGTGGACTCCAGATGGGTTTAAAGTGGAGAACAGCAAGCAAACTGTAATTGCCTTTACTACAGTACTGGCACGAAGACTTATCTTGCTCAACTGGAAGAATCCTAACTCACCTTTTATCATTCAGTGGGTAACTGATGTTATATACTATTTGAAATTGGAAAAAATCGTATTCTCACTTTGAAGATCTGTGCAGAACTTTTCAAAACCTGGCAGGATCTAATCAATAACATTTTAGAATTAGCTTTTAAAGTACTGAGGAAGCTCAGATTCTCTCCCCTTTTTTATTTTTTATTATTATTATTCATTTATTATTTCATCTACTTACTTACTTTTACTAGTTATAAATTTTACTCTGCTGGCTTAGCTCTTTTTCTCAGGGGGTGGGGTTGATTTTTCGACCTTATGTTTGTAGAAATTGATTTATTTGCATGGAATGTTGTGTGATTTTAATAAAATCAATAAAATAAAAAAAGTAAAAAAAAAATTAATAAATACCAATGAATAATAAAAGTACTAAAAACTAAAAGTAGAAGTAAGTGTTCATAATTACACTGTAACTACTAAGTAATTTCCGTACTTACTGTGTAATACAAAGTAACGCTATAGTTAATTACTCAGTTGTCATTGTTATTCCACAGTTTATATAATTACAATGTAACAATTTATCACTGATCCAACAACAAGTGTACTTACATAGTTACAATGTATCTGTACTTTCAAAATGTAATAAAAACATCAGGGTATGTAACTACAACTTTGTAACAGATGTTTCATGGTCTGGGTAATTTTAATAGAGAATTGCAGTGATAACTGCATAGGTTTTCGATGATATTTCAAGATCTGTATTAAATGGTGAAAATACCTTTGCAAAATGGTTAACGCTTTTGCCTCACAGATCCATTATCCTGAGATGGAATTCGTCCTGGAGATATGTGTGTAAAATTTGTACGTTCTAACCATGTCTCCCTATGTCTTCTTCATGGGTTTTACTGCCACATCCCAGGGGCATATAGGCTGGGTTACGTGGCCATATGTGTGAGAGCGTAACTGCTGGTATGCTTGTCAGTGGACCTTGTAATGGGATGGCTCCCAATCCTGGGCCGTTTCCTGCCTTGTGCCCGATGATGCTTGGAATGGCTCTGTGGCCCTGTGTACCTTGATTGAATGATGCAAGTTTGGAAGTATTATGTTAGGGATGGGTATAATAATAGCCCACAAAATTCAACAATAAATAGTGTAACACAACTACAAGAATGTGACAAATGCTTGTTTAAGCAAAACATGTCAAGGAGGTGCCTCTCTAGATTTTGCAAAGGTGTTTTCACCATTTAAAAAAGATCTTGAAATATCATCGAAAACCTATGCAGTTATCACTGCAATTCACTTTAAAATTACCCAGACCATGGAACATCTGTTACATAGTTTTTATTACATTTTGAAAGTACAGATACAATGTAACTATGCAAGTACACTTGTTTTTGGATCAGTGATAAATTGTTACATTGTAATTTTATTAACTGTGGAATAACAATGACAACTGAGTAATCTATATATATAAAAGTCAATGTGTGTGTGTATGGATGTGTGTTCCAGCATCATTTCTCGAACGGCTGGAGCAATTTTCATGAAAATTGGTACACATGTTTCTCAATGGTCGACTAAAAATACTGTAGGGTGAAAACAACCCTAACCCACCCCCTTCTGGGTAGGGTGGGGGGTGATCTTGCGCTCATGTAGGCTTGTTATCATCCAGTTGACACTCCGAACAACCACCAGAGGGGATAATGGAGGTGACTGCCAGCATTCTTTATGTTTGAGCACCACGGCGCCCCTGTTGCTTTTGAAATCAATTGGAGTTCTGCGCGCGCGTGTGTGTGTGTCTTTCCAGCCTGGAAGTGAGACGTAGAGTCAGGGTGTGGGCTCCAGCTCTGAGGATACGCAAGCGAGGCCGGCACACCCGCAAAAGGAAACCTCCTAAGAAAGATATTCGCTTAGCTGCTAATACACAAACGATGCGAGCACGTCGGAAACATGAATCCTCATAGCCGAAAGATGCTCAGAGTACTTCTGACGATTTCAATACTTTCTAGGACCCTGTGCTTTTAACAGCACGGGCTTACACAAACAACACAAGACCACAAAACAAGCACATTAGTGAGTCTTTATTGTTTGTTAATTTACTTTTATTTTTAAAGTCGTGTTTTTTTTTTATTTATATTTTTCTCAAACAATTAAACAAAAAACACTTTGTTTTCCTCCTAGGCAACGCTGGGTATTTCAGGTAGTTAATTATAATGTTACTTCGTATTATACAGTAAGTACGGAGTAATAACTCATAGTTACACTGTACGTATACAGGTAATTACATAGTAGTTACAGTGTAATTATGGACACTTAATGTAAAGTGTTACCAGACAATCTAATTAATTACTTTATCCTCTAACTTACATTCTATAAATGCTGCTTTTTACATTTCTCTTCGCATATTGTTTGGGATATTTTTTCTTTTTCATTTATTGGACGAATCTCTTTGTTCTTGATTTTTATTATTTGCAGCTCTTTTTTGTTCATTTTCTTTTTTTTGACATTCATTATCTGCTCTTGCCGTTCCTTTTCTATTGCAATCTAAACTTCGACGTTCTTGAATAGATAATTTGCTTTTCTGCCTTGCCATTATAACCGACAATGTTGAAGGGCATGTTAGCAGCACTGAGAGTGTCACGGGGTGGAACGAGAGAGGATGTGCGCAGTAGGAGTAATGATTAGGTGAGCAGTGTGGAGGGGAATGATCAAGGCCGAATAACGCGGACAAGACGGAAAACTTTGTTAATATAATGGAGAGATTAGCCAAAAACTTTGCTAGAATTTGCATAAATACATTTTTGAAATTATCAGATCATAACAACTGCAGTATATAAAAATAGCAACTACATATTCAAATATATACATTTATACATACTCTAAAATATATTGTACAGCACACAAAATATGACATATTTTCTAAAATATATCTTACAACATTTTATTACTAGTATTTTTAATGTATTAAACATATTTTCATATTTTTGAAAATAGTTTTGCAGCAGAGCAGCTCTGTAGAAGGCAGCTTTCGATCTTATTAATTTCCAGACAGAAATGGAGTTAAGTTTTATTGACATAGTTTGCTTTGCTTTCCAGTTTTACTGAAAGACTCCAAAGTTTGTTCCTATAACTTTAAGAATAAAGATTGCTTTGAAGAGAATTGACCCAAGCTTGTATTTTGCCCATGAATTGGTTCAGTCCCTTGTAGGGAATTCTCCCTTGAGTTTATAACACTAGCAAGTTCATTGTAGACTTAAAGAGTGCTGTTTGGGTTTCTTTTCAGAGGGGTGCTTCAACATAGTAGTAACCAAACTTTCTCATGCTACATTTAAATAAAGCAGAAAAACTTGATTATTGCTGCATCAAGAGCACAATGTGCAATTCTATTGTTCCCTCTTTTTAAATATGTGTAAGTCCAATTACAACAGATCAGTAAGCTTTATCTTTGCATTACAAATTTGTTTGCCAGCTTTGCCAAATGCTACAGCATATCTGAACCCATATGTCTGTCCAGAACTCAAAACCTCCTGAGATAAGTATAAGGTAGCATTGAGCATAGTGAAGTTATGTTTTCTACAGAACAGTCTATAACGTAAATAATAAAGAAATACCTCTAGGAAGTTAATGTACTTTATATCAGCATTCAATTGTGTCAGACACTTTGGTTATTATTTCTGAAGGTTAAAGATTTGCTCCTTAAAATGTGAAATGTTGAGCCTGATGATGACTCTTTCAGTAGAAGCTAAGCACTAAATCAGATCTAAACTATAATAATAATAATAATAATAATAATAATAATAATACTCTAGTCAGAATAACTGCCTCCTAGCTCTGCAAACAGTTTTTAGATTTTTGAAAGCAACCCTCATCACCAACTACATGGAGTTTTGGTGATTGCTCTGTAGTCATGCGACTTTTCTTCAGCTAATCCAGCTTCCTTCTACACCTCAAACACTGTGTCACAACAAGAACACGACGGAGTCACAAAATAGGTTTGGGGTAGCTGCCCTGTATATTGTAGGTAAAGCAACTGGCTTCATGGAGTTCAAAATGGAACTAATGCATAGATGAGAAATGGTGGTATTTAAGGAGAGGCAGAGGGAATGATGTCATTGGGGTCAGCAGTGGAAGTGAAGCCTTCTGGGCCAGAACCGGAAGTGACATCATCAGGACCACGTGGAATTCCCGAGAATGGTTTGCAGGAGAAGAAGAAGAATGGTTAATACACTTCAACACCCCCTGGTCCGGCATGGAATTTCTCTCATTCAAGCCCTTTAGCTGCCTCTCATGTGTAAATGTGTGACAACTGGCTAGCAGGGTTCATTGTTAAGCATAAGTTTTCTCCATGTTTAAGTGAGGGAGCCATGTGATGATTTGTACCTTGTCCATGGTTAAAGCTCAATGCTGCTCGAATGGCTACAGCCCTCTGCAACTCTGTACTACAAATAATGGACTGCAAGGATGATCATTAAATCAGGAAATTGGGGGAAGAGGGGCTGATTTTTTTCTGCTTGTAAAGTATTACCCTGTTTTTGCATAGTCAGCTTTATAAAGTTAGACAACACAGCAAAAAGCCTTAGCGTCTTGGCATGCTGAATTTCTTCACCTACCCATGCTCCACACCAGGATAGCCTTTTCCCAAACTTTATAATTATTTTCATACTGAAAGTTCTAGTGTGAAAGCAGCTTTTTGTAGACAAGTAATAAAAGAAGCTCTTCAATTTTATATCTTGTTATTTTAATATAATTAAAGAATGGCCACTGCCTTTGGTTGTAGTTTGCTCTCGGCCCATCTTACTCGTGTCTATTGCTCTAATACATCAGTCATATAGCAATCATGCAATTAATGGATAACAGAAACTTATAAGTGCATCACACCTTTACAATAGCCTTTGTTCAAATTCTCTAGTTTTTTTGTGCATCCTTGAATATTTTAATCTTTTTGTCTGGTGTGTTTATACGTATGGAAGGAAAAGAAAGTCAAAGTAAAAACAACACAACCAGATAAACAATCCTATTTTTCATCAGAACCATAACAAGTCATTTCTTCTAGTGTTTTTGAGAAGTTTCCACAAACTTCAACAAAGGGATGTGCACAATCCAGGGTTAACTACGGCCATGCTGATGATGTCACTCCTGCAAAGTCTCTTCTTAGAGACAGTTACTCAAAATGGTAACTCATATTAAAAAGAAAATAGCATTACAGTAAAACAGTCAAAACAAGACAGTATATAATACAGTATTAACTATAGGAAAATATTATAAACAAAATAAAAAGTCTTTCTTATTTCTTGTGTGTTGCATTGGGTGATCTCCTCACAGGCTCAGTTGAGGTATGTAATAACCCACTGAGATGGAAGGGGGTGCTGTCGCTAACACTGTCATCTGCTTCTTTCCCCACAGTGCTGAGAACCCGCCTGCCGAAGGCTTTAGCCCCGCCCCTTACAGTTCCACTGCCATAAAGTCCCAGGTGTTCCAGAAGGAGGCATCACTTTTGGCCTGAGCAACCGCGAGAAGGAGCTCTGCTGAAAGTAGACAGAACCTTCCCTCGGTCCTTTTTTTGGATTCCCGCAAGACAGATGCAAACCAACGAGAGCTATTTTCAGTTCTTTTTTTATTTACCTCTTGCTGTAGTCCTGAGCTGTCATTACCTCACGCGGCCATGCTTGCTATTCCAAATGTATGAAAAAAAAAAAAAAAATGTAATGTTTCAAAAAAAATTAAGATGAAGAACAGCAATCACAACATTGTGTGGATTGTGCCCTTGATTCACATTTTTAGTGCCTTTTCTTGATTTCGTGTCTGTTTTCAATATGGCACATTGGCATCCAAGGTGGCGTGCTATGCTGCAGTCCTTTATTTTAACCTTTTTTTGGGCATGCCCATCAGTGGATGGCTGAGTGTGACTTTCAAAGGGCATTTACTGTATGCATGCAAGTCTTGTACCATGATACTCATAAAGCTTTAAGAGTTGCGACACTGGCATGATGATGTGTGAGATGACTTCCCAAGACAGATGTCTGCCTCTAACAAGATGTGGGAGTTTAAATTAACTTTTTACCTACAGTCATATTGTAATACCATCCATCCATCCATTATCCAACCCGCTATATCCTAACTACAGGGTCATGGGGGTCTGCTGGAGCCAATCCCAGCCAACACAGGGCTCAAGGCAGGAAACGAACCCCAGGCAGGGCACCAGCCCACTGTAGCATATTGTAATATCCCAAACGTTTTTATTTTAAAAATGTAATCTTTCACAATCATAACCATCACAAGGTATTTTGAAAACCTGACAAGAGCACAGTACAAAGCAACACAACACAGAAGGGTTAACTGTCTTATCAATTCAGCATTTTTTATAAGCTAATTCTAACACTGTCTTAGCAAGAGCAAGTGGGTGAACTGTCTCATGTAGTCACAGGAGACCCTTGTGCCTGCCTAGTCTGATCCAGTAATCCAACTGGCTGTTTTGTGATATTGGTTATGATTTAGTGACATGAAAATACAGATGAAACTTTCGTTATGTCCCCCCTGTGAACTGAGTGACAGGAGTGAGGACCATCCATTTTCAAAGCAGAAAGTGGAACAGTACATAGCAATATCACGTCTGCAACAAAGTCTCCATTTCCATATAAATATACATTCTTGTTTGCTTTGACATGACTCTGAATGGGTGAGCAGCATTCAGACTGAATGTGACATTCGGGAGATCTATAATTGGAATCTCTGCTACCACAGAAAGAAGAAGCTCCTGCGCTTAACTTGCAAAATGTCCCCTTATTGCAAAAGGCCCTGGTGCAAAGCTGCTGGGTTGTTAATATGCATGAGGCCAAAAAAACAGGTTTACATTTCAGCTATTCATCTGTAAAATATAAAGACCACTTTATATCACCTATCCACTGGGTCTCTGGT
Organism: Polypterus senegalus; assembly: GCF_016835505.1. Lineage (NCBI taxonomy): Eukaryota > Metazoa > Chordata > Cladistia > Polypteriformes > Polypteridae > Polypterus > Polypterus senegalus. The sequence continues at coordinate 107,109,171 of NC_053163.1, read as the reverse complement.
GATCTGCATCATTGACAGAGTTAAAATAATTTTTTTCTGCTTTCATAAAATGTGTCTTTTGTGTTATTTCCCATTTGGCTATCAGAGATAGTCAGATTTAGAAGTAGCTCTCACAGGACTCATAACGAACTGTCAAATAAACACCTTTCCTGGAGGATGTTGGGTTGCATTGCTGATTGAGCCTGCATTTCACTTGCAAGTGCACACATTAACAGAAAAAAAAAAATCTGCAGGGTCAGTGAATCTCAACTTACTGAGGCAGAAGATCAAGCTTAATGTGTCACCTCATAACTAACTCCTTTGCCAAACTGTGTTAGTGTGAATAACTCATTATGCCCCAATCACAAATAGTGCAAATAAGGGTCTGTACCAGCCGCCGTGTTTGCAATTGGAATCTCAAACTTCTCTTTCTACTGCCATTCTAGGCTTGATGAGAGTAGTTTCCTAGTGTTGGTTAGGTAGGTGTAACTCACATTTCCCTTTCTGCTATATTTAATTCTATTGAAAAACCACAACCTTATGCTGGCATTATCTAATTCCTTTAATTTTTTATATTTGTTTTATAAACATGCTTATAATAGTATGCTGAGGGAGACACTCCACCATGCTAGAAGTCAGCAGTCAGTTCAGCCAATGGCTAAATGGAGTTCTTTATTTAGCTCTGTGGAAGAACTGGCCGTTATGATTCCAGCACCCTGTGCTTACTCTAGGGAAAGTGAACAACACCCTGAGTGATTACGGAGCCAAGACAGTTATACAAAGCACTCTCTAAAAACGCTAACATTATACAAAGTTATTGTCTGTCTGTTATGCTTCATTGTTATCACTCTTTAGTTTAATATTGTTCTTTATCAGTATGCTGCTGCTGGATTATGTGAATTTCCCCTTGGGATTAATAGAGTATCTATCTATCTATCTATCTATCTATCTATCTATCTATCTATCTATCTATCTATCTATCTATCTATCTATCTATCATATAGTGCCTATCATCTATCTATCTATCTATCTATCTATCTATCTATCTATCTATCTATCTATCTATCTATCTATCTATCTATCTATCTATCTAGCATATAGTGCCTATCATCTATCTATCTATCTATCTATCTATCTATCTATCTATCATATAGTGCCTTATCTATCTATCTATCTATCTATCTATCTATCTCCTTCCTGTTCTTGCTGTCGCTGTGCATGCTGGGTGGTTGTCTTGAGTGTGAGCGAGTGGAACTGGTGGTGGACGCTGAGGTGAGTGTGGTGATTCTTTTTTCTTCTAATTTTCTAGTTTCTTATTTCTATCTTTTCTTTGGTGAAAACAGCTACACTTGTTTTTGTACTGAGTGGCTTAGGCCACGGCAGCCGCAATGGCTGCTAATCTTGAGCGTTTGAGCCGCCGCCATGGGATTAAACTTATATCGGAGGAGTTTGTTCCTTTAGAGGCGGGGGTTTTGGCGGTAGGCGAAGTGGTCGGATGTGACAATATTAAGTCAGCTTCACGAATGAGCGGGAATATCGTGGTTTTTTTGAGCTCTGTGGATTTAGTTCCGACAGTGGTTGAGAAGGGGGTGGTTATTAATGGCTCCTTTGTACAGGTTTCCCCTTTAGCCGTCCGTCCCGTAGAGTAACAATTTCAAATGTTACTCATGCCTTTTCTCAAAAATGAAACTATAGCGAAAGAGTTGGAGCGGCATGGGCGTCTGGTATCGAAAATTCGGCACATTCCTTTAGGTTGTAAATCGCCTGATTTAAAACATGTCTTGTCATTTAGGAGACAAGTTTTATGGTTTTAAATAGAATGGATGACGAATTAAATGTGGCAATGAAGTTTAGAGTGGACGGTTTCGATTATGTGATTTTCGTCACTTCTAACGAAATGAAATGTTTTGGGTGCGGAGTGAAGCACATTTAATTAAACAGTGTCCTGAGAAACACCACGGGAACAAGAAAACTAGCCGTACAAATACAGAAATAGAGGGGCAGAAAGTGGAAGATCACGAAATTGTGGCTGATGGCGCAGAGGCGCAAGGTGATAAGAATAAAAATGCTACTAGAGCTGAAGGGCAGGAGAATCAAGTGCCGCCCAGAGATGAGCCGAATGAAGGCGGTAGTGAAACGGTAGATCAAACAGCGACTGCAGCAGAAAGTGTGTGGGGAGAAATTGATATGGATGAGGGAGGCAGCAACGAGACAGAGGAAAAAAGTGAATTTAAACGTCCTGCTCAAAAAGGCAAGGAGAAAGAGAAGATCGGGCACGAAAGAAAATTGTTTTAAGTCAGGGCTCGGGGTCGTTGGAGAGGATCCCGCCTATGGTCCTTGTCAGGAGGATTTTCCGTCTTCGCGGAGACGGCCGATAACGTCTCAAATGCGGGAGTGTCGGGGAAGAAACGACGACGGTAATATCTCCGATGGGTCTGCTGCCTCGGAGCCCCCAGAGTTAAAAGCCAGGGGGGGTTACAGCGCTCAAAGTGTGAAAGAGTTTTTGGTGAATACCGCCGGAAAAAAGGGGTGGATGTGGCCGAATTTTTCCCTGACATTGACCTCTTTCTATCGTCTGTCCGCGGGTTGCGACGAGACAAAGCAGTCTCCGCAATGTTTGATGTTAAAGAGCTCGTGAGGCTAAAGAATTTAACAAGTAAACTGAGAAAACAGTCCAATCTAAACACCACCTAATGGCTAAGCCCCCTGTTAAATCTACTCCACAGTCTTTGTGGTGGTCCCTGTGTTTCATTGTGTGTTCATCTATCTATTCTGTTACCATGGCAAGTGTACACATAGGAACCCTAAATATTAACGGTGGGAGAAGTCCAGATAAGAGGGTCGCATTGTTTGATTTTATCAGACAAAAGACTTGAATGTCACCTTTCTACAAGAAACCCACATTGATGAGCAAAATCAGTGGGAGTGGAGCAGAGATTGGAAGGGGGACATTTTATTTAGTAATGGGACAAATGTTAGTGCTGGAGTGGCCATTTTATTTCTTGGAGGACTTCAAGTAGAAGTTTGCAGCACTGATGAGCTGGTGAAAGGGACTCCTGAAAGTGACGGTGAAACTTCAAGGCAGTGTCGTCACTTTCATTAATGTGTACCGAATGAGGGTGAGGAGAGGCTCCACTTCTTTAACAAGTTAGGAGATCTTTTATCCAAGTGTGACCCTGAGGAAGTGGTGGTGTTAGGAGGGGATTTTAATTGTACACTTGATACCAGAATAGACAGAAATAATGGGCTGGAACGCACCCTCGCTCAGCACGAGCTTTAGGTAAAATAATTAAGGACATTGGGCTGGAAGATGTATGGAGGGCTAAAATGGGGCCTGTCGGCAATACACCTGGGGCGGACGAGTGGAAATACGATCTCAATGGCAAGACTCGATCATTTTTATAGTTTTAAGCACCTGTTAGGTTTATTTAAGGTGTGCTCTATTGTGCCTACTGGATTCTCTGATCACAGTTTGGTGTGTTGTACACTTATTTGTAACACTTACAGACCCCGTAGTCCATACTGGCATTTTAACACACTCCTCCTTAAAGATCAGAACTTTAAAGAGTTATTTGTTCATTTCTGGGGAGGCTGGAAGGCTATGAAGAAGGAGTTCACCAGCTTACAACAGTGGTGGGAGGTTGGGAAGAGTCACATCGGGCTTTGTGTCAGGAGTATACCAGAAATGTCACCCAAGTATTGCGGTCAGAAATGGCAGCTTTAGAAATTAAAATAGCTGAATTTCAACAGCTTCTAGAGAAGGGTCCAAATGAGCAGCTTCAGGCGAGCCTGACTTCTGCTAAACTGGGGTTGGCTCACCTGCTTGAGACCAGAGCTCAGGGGGCTTTAGTGAGGGCCCGGTTTCAACGACTGACTGAGATGGATGCACCAACTCAATATTTTTTTGGTTTAGAGAAAAAAAACTCGCAGAGTAAAATCTTACATTGCATAAGAACACCCGATGGCAGTGAGACACAAGAGCCCAGTGAAATAAGGCAGGTGGTCCGCGAATTTTATGAACTTCTGTTTGCTGCAGATGGAGATGGTGGCAGTGAAGACCAACAGGCCTTTTTGCAGGACTTACCGCAGCTGCCCAATGCAGATGTGGCACAGCTAAATAGAGAGGTGACCTTTGCAGAACTCACCACAGCCCTGGGACAGCTGAAAACAGGGAAGGTCCCGGAATCGATGGAATACCAGTGGAGTTTTATAAAGAGTTCTGGGATGTCATCGGCCTGGACTTATTGGAAGTGTTCCAATGGAGTTTTAAAACTGGCTTGTTACCGCAGAGCTGCCGTAGAGCCGTGATCACGCTGCTGCGAAGAAGGGAGACTTGTGTCTCATTAAGAACTGGCGGCCTGTGTCTCTCTTATGCGCTGATTATAAAGTTCTCTCTAAAGCCTTAGCCAACAGGATGGTCCAAGTTTTAGGGAGAGTGGTGCATCCTGATCAGAATTACTGCGTGGCTGGCAGGTCCATCTTTAATAACATTTTTTTAATTCGGGACATTTTGGCTGCTGCAGAACTGTTTGGTTTTCAGACTGGTCTTATTTTTCTTGACCAGGAAAAGCTTTTGACAGGGTCAGTCACTCATTTTATGGAATGCCATGAAGGCGTTTGGGTTTGGGGGGTCTTTTATTAAACATATTCGTTTACTTTATAGTGACATTTCTGGTATCATAAAGGTCAATGGTGGCTTGTGTGCACCTTTCAGTGTCAGAAGAGGAGTCAGACAGGGATGTTCTTTGTCCGGCATGTTATATGCTCTGGCGCTGGAGCCTTTCCTGGTGCACCTGAGGAAGGTGCTGACTGGTCTCTCCATCCCCAACTGCAACATGGACCCTGTGAAAGTCACTGCTTATGCAGATGATCTTGCTGTGGTCATCACAAGCCAGAAGGATTTGGACAAATTAACTGATTGTCTGAGGAATTACAGCAAAGCATCTTCGCTAAAGTGAATTGGAACAAAAGTAGTGCAGTGTTGGTTGGGAACTGGAAAGGATGTAGTCCTCCTCGACTGAAGGGGGGTCTGCAGTGGACAACTGGAGGCTTCCTGTACCTGGGAGTCCATCTCGGAGATGACCACTACATCCAAAAGAACTGGGAGGGTCTGTTGGACAAGGTTACAGCTCGGCTTGCCAAGTGGAAGTGGATACTCCCTCAGTTATCCTATAGAGGACGGATGCTGGTCATTAATAACCTGGTGACCTCCAGCCTGTGGCATAAGTGTATTTGTCTACAACCTCCACCTTTGCTTGTTCAGCAGATACAGAAGGCGATCATGGATTTTTTGGACTGGTACCCATTGGATACAGAAGGGCGTTCTATTTTACCATTGGATGAAGGCGGACAAGGACTTATTGACATTACCAGCAGGATTGCTGCTTTCCGCCTTCAGACCATTCAAAACTGCTGTATCCTGTCGAGCAGAGCCAGTGGATGAACTTAGCCGTACTCTTCTTTAAACAAGCCAGGCATATGGGACTTGGGAAAAGTTTACTGCTGTGCCACTTAGATAAGATCAAGACTTTACAGGTGCCAGGTTTTATAAAAGCCTTCTAGCAGCGTGGCAACTGCTGTTGATAAAAAAGGACTGTGATGACCTCTCCACATTTTGGGTCCTTCATGAACCACTGTTCTACAATCCTGCTGTTGGCACTGCTACAGGACTTTCTGAAAATTGTATTAATCATTTCATAATACATGGAATAACCACAATAAAGGACATAATTGACTGGGAAAATTACACTTGGAAAAGTGCACAAGTGGTAGCAGTGGAGACAGGGGTACACTCAGTCCGCCTAATGGAGAAGTTTCTGTGGCAGGTACAATCATCAATGGACAGGGAATCCATGACACTCCTGCACGGAATTTTCTCATCACAATTGAAGCCAACTGACGAAACACCTTTTCCAACGCTTACTGTGTCTCCGGCTGTTGAACTGAGGGATGGTGAGACTAATGTTTTAGCCTTAAGTTCTCTAGAGGCGTTATCTCTACCTACAGTGCCGGGGAAACAGCTGTACAGGATTTGTGTGAAGGTGAACAACCTGGAGCAGCTGAGGACACGAAGACACGACACACCATGGAGAGACAAGCTTGGAGCCCCTCAAGGACTGAACCCCGCATGGAGGTCGTTGTACAAGCCGCCATTGGCCAGTAGGGTGGGAGACCTGCAGTGGAGGTTGGTACATGGGATACTAGCGGTGAACTCCTTCTTATCGATTATATGTCCGGGGTCTCAGATTGCTGCCCTTTTGTGGTCTGAGGGAAAGTGTCTTTCATGCATTTATGTATTGTGAGAGGCTCCAGACCTTTTTAGTGAAATTGAAAGAATAGTAGAAGGGCTGGGGTCCCGTATAATGGCACGGTGTTTGTGTTTGGGGTTAGAATTACAAAACACACCAGAGAAAATATGAACTTAATTAATTTTATTATCGGGCAAGCAAAACTGTCAATATGGAAGACCCGTAAAAACAAGATTACTGGGAGTGGAAATGAAAATGTTGTTGTATTTTTAGAAAAGTATGTGAAAGTAGGATATTAGTGGATTTTAATTTTTATAAGTCCACAAATAATTTAGCAAAGTTTAAGGAAATGTGGTGAATAATGTGCTTTGTGTATGTGATGAAGATAATTTGCAATTTGTGCTTTGACTTTGGTGTTTCATTCCTTTATAAATTGGGTGGATAAATTGAGAATAAGTGGGATTGGAGGGTGGAAACAATGGGGGATTAGATAAATATATACTCCAAGAACAATATGAATATGTAATGGTTTAAAATGAATATTCATCATTAGGAAAGTGTGTACGTGTTTTTTTGTAAGACTTAAGATTTTGAGTTTACTGTGTTTTTTTTTGTATTTATTCCTGTGTTTATTTAATAAAGTTTGCTTTTAAAAATAAAATATCTATCTATCTATCTATCTATCTATCATATAGTGCCTATCATCTATCTATCTATCTATCTAAAAGGAAGATTCATTTTGCACCTGGGCTGATTATTGACAGTGCTGAAGTTGCGGTTTGATTCTCAGAAACTGTACCTTCTGTCTAGAAATGACATGTTCTCATAATGTTTGCGCTGATGACATCTCATAGTCCATGGATGTGCTCTTAAGGTAATTATAAAGTCTAAATTACTCTTGTTGGGGTGTATCAGTGGGTGAATGTGACTTGGTATTTACTGAATGGTTACCCACATAAACTACATCTCCCATTAGAGTTGGCTTGAAAAAGTGGGTTTAGAAAATGGATAGATAATTACAAGGGTAAATCAAATAAAAAAGGCAATTCAAGAATGGAGCAGTAACACCAACGGTTAAAAGCTGACACAATACAAAACATTTACGATGGCTTATGGGCAGTTTGAACACACACAATGCAGCAATTTGCTTTTTATTCTAGTTGAAGCCAAGGTCAAATGAATATGGATACTCCGCTGCTGGATTACACCATTGATGAGCAATGTGCCGCAGTGAGATTTCTTTGGGTAGAGGGAGTGAAACCTGCTGAATACAGACAAGCATGTTGGCTCAGTATGGAAGTGAAAGCAGGATAACTCAATGAAAAGTTTTTGAATAGGAAGGAAGGTTTAAACTAGGAAGAACAAACCATGACAAACAAAGCTCAAATCTAGTCGACCATTAAAATTTCACACACAAGCACACATGACATGACGTAGTCCCTTCATCGGAGAAGACCAACGGATTACAATGTCAACTGTTTCTGCACATTTGCACGTCAGTTATGGATCTGCACATGCCATAGTATGTGATGACATGGGGTACTGTAAAGTTTGTGCAAGATGGGCACCCAAACAACTTTCTTAGTGCATAAGTCAACATCCTTCGGTGAATTTCAGCAGGTTTCACTTCCTTTACCTAAAGAAAGCTTACAGTGGCACGTTGTTCAACAATGGTGCAATCCCTCAGCGGCGCATTCATGTTCATTTCACTTTACCTTCAACAAGACTAACGGCAGAGCTATGTGTTGCGTGTGTTTGAACTACCCATAAGACATGTGTTGTACTGTGCCAGCTTCTGTCTGTTGCAATTACTGTATAGTTTTACGCTCGTATATCGATAGGTGATACTAATGAGTGCAGTATGAGTTCACGATTCCTTCACTAGCTATCCTTATTTGGCTTTTATTTAAATCATCTTTCAAAAGTTCTACATGCATTCTCCCACTTTCAATTTGGTTTCTGATTCCCATATGATAGTATCCATTACAAAAAACTAAAGAAGTGGTAAAGAAGCTTGGAAGAATCTTGACTGGCTCAACATTATTATCAGGTTGAACAGAGAAGTAAACATGTTGTCATGTTGCTTTTGCATGTCTGTTTATAGTTTCTCCTACCCCTACCTTTTTTGTCTGCCTGCTACTCTTCTGTAGTCTTCATTATCACCAAACTGCCACATGCCCATAGTGGTTGCATAGCACACATTGGTTTAATTTATTTTCGGACAGAAGAGATAATAGCTAGCCAGAATAATTTTTATTGTAGAATTAATGGTTATTTGTTGCCAGGATCAATACATGCAGAAAACATTCAGCGAAAATGAAAAACAGATACCAGCACAAAACAGTTGCATCCATGAATAAATGGCCAAGGTCCTGCTTACTTGTCTGAACTTAATTTTTTTCATTATTTTTCATTTTTAATACTATTTAATTTAATATTGTTTCTTTGTATCAGTATACTGCTGCTGGATTATGTGAATTTCCCCTTGGGATTAATAAAGTATCTATCTATCTACCTATCTTATCATGACTTACAAACCAGAGCGCACATTAAGATCTCAAGATGCCGGTTTTCTTATGATTCCAAGGTTTAATAAAATAACAGTGGGAGGTCGAGCTTTTAGTTACAGGGCCCCTAAACTGTGGAATGGTCTTCCTGCTACTAAAAGAGATGACCCTTCGGTCTCAGCTTTTAAATCCCGGCTCACTACTTCAGTTTAGCATCTCCTGACTAGAGCTGCTGATTAACTGTACAGACTACATCTCTGTTGTCAGTCATTAGCACTAAAACATAAGTAACATGTGTCACACACGGGAAGCAGCTGAAGGGCTTAGACAATACTGTTTATACATCTGCCCAGGGGGGGGCGGGGTGCACTGACGCTCTTTCTGAGTTCTCTGCAGGTCTTACCCGGGAAATCCTACCAGGAGCCGCTATTTCCAGGAAGGACACATCACTTCCGGTTCCGGCCCCAAGAATGAGGTCACTTCCGGTTCCGGCCCCAAGGATGATGTCACATCCAGTTCCGGCCCAGAGGACGACATCATTTCCGCCCTCTGTGCTATAAAGCTCACTGCCTTTGCTTAGGCAGGCAGTTCTGTTTTGGACTCTGTTGTGTAACAACTGTTTAAAAATGCCTCAAAGACTTTTGCAGCCGGGAAACCGCATTAAACGGGTGGCTGCCCCAAACCTTTCTACGTCTCTGGTCTCCTCTTATTACACATGATAGTTATAATTGAATACTACCCCTCACCTATTCTGTTTCTCTTCTCGGTACTCAAATGTGGCACTTGGTGCCACGGCCCACCTGTCAAGTTGTTTTGCCCGCCTAAGGAAAAGTCATCCGTGATGGAGGATCGCAGGAATCGTGGGAAAGAGGGGTCCTTTCATCAGATTAGCACTGTTTCAGCTGTGGAATGGCCAAATGGGACGCAGCTTGATGGATGAGGTCTCCAGGACTCTAAACCAATCCAAATCAAATTATGTGATATCATTCACTGTTAAATTCTACTCCGTACTTCTAAAATTTTTATTTTTATACTGTATTGAGGATTTGTTCTCTTCTGTGTATTGTATTGACTTGACCCCCTTCTTTTTGACACCCACTGCACACCCAACAAACCTGGAAACAAACCTCTTTTTGAACTGCTCAAGGATTCTTCCATTTTTTCCATACAATTTTTTTTGGGGAGTTTTTTCTTGTCTTAGAGAGTCAAGGCTGGGGGGCTGTCAAGAGGCAGGGCCTGTTAAAGCCCATTGCGACACTTCTTGTGTGATTTTGGGCTATACAAAAATAAATTGTATTGTATTGTATTGTATTGTATGCATACAGCCACACAAAAAAGCAGGACTTATAGAAATACAAAGGTACAAAATGGTAAAACATAGATGTCGAGAAAATCATTAGTATAAAAGGTATGGCAAAAAAATCATAAAATAAAAATTTATTATTACAAATAATTTTACACAAAATATATTCTAACAGGAACACATATCTGTTACAGAATCCAAACACACAAATACTGCTATGTAATGTTGCGGAAAAGTTGGAAACACAAAAAAAAATTGTCTATCATTCAGAGAGTTGTATTCTATAGAAATGAAGTTAATTTCTGTTTGATGTAAAATCATTTTTTTCTCAACTTTACATATTGCCTGTTTGCTGAATGCCTGAATTACTGTGCACAATTCTTTTCTCCTTTGGTGATTATTTCAGTGTAGGTCGTGTTTCCAGTGAGATGGTGTCTTTGTGGACAGGCACTCACATCAGTCCACTGAGTCAAAGTGAACAAGGCAAAACATTAAAAACTTTTCAGAATGATAGTGTTAGTTATTTAATGTATTAATGAAATTGAATAAACAGCGTAAAAGCAATGAGAAACGTGAAATCAAAAGAGATCAAAACCAGAAGATCAAAGTAAACCATGATTCATGGCCAAAACGAAGACCAAGAAACAAACTCATGGACATAAGCTAAAGGTTGAAATACAAACATATGAAGCACAAAGATTTTTAGCAAGCAATGGAATTGTTTTGTTTTTTTTCATCCTCAGATTGGACAGGGAAGGAGTAGCTGCGTTTTTCCAAAGTTCAGCAGCTTCAACTAAAAAATGGGATTCAACAAAAGCCTGACGCACAGAAATGATTCCACAGACAAAATATCTTCATTTTAAAAAGTTTAGTTAAGTTTCAAAATAAAACAGTTCACACAAAAAAAGAAAAATGAATGTTAAGAAAAGTTCAGTTCAAAGTTTAAATCTTGTTACATCTCAGATTGTTATTATTTACTTAACATTTCTGAACCATTTCAAAACGGTCAGAAAACTGTATGCTTATCCCATTTGTGAGTAGAAAATGGGTCTTTCAAGTCCCTCTTTATTGGGACCTGTTCTTACCACAACTAAGCTTATTATCACACTGTTTGTTTCTCAGTTATAGTAAGAAGGTTCTCTCACTTACTTAAGGGGGGGAAAGACTATACCATAAGCTATGACTATGAAAGAAATTTATATTCTATTCAAATTAAGCAAACATTAATATGAATTTAACTCAAAACTTTACTTTCTTACAGAAGGATCACCCCAGATATGCATTGCATTGTAATACAAACATAAAATTTCAAAACTTAAAAGTAAGAATCAAAGAAAACAACATTTAAAAAGAAAACCAAAAATGAAAATAAAAATCTTGGTAGAAGAAATAAAATTAATTAAAATCGAAAACTTCAGCTCATAATTTTAAGAAAGAAAAAACCATTAACTGAAATGATTATAAATATTTAACTCACAATACCTATGACTGTATTTTTATTCAGCATGCTGCAGAGAGCTTTTACTTTTATATGATTTGTTCTTCATTTAGGTAGAGAAAGAATTAAGCTTATGCACAGAATTATTAGATTAAATTGCATTCCTTTATGAGAAAATGCTGACCTTTTGATACTAACAGAACACCCTGTGATATTATAAATCAGTTATGACACTTATGTATTAAATAGGAATGTGCTAAGCTAACTGAACAAATGTAATCCTTGATATTTTATAAGTAATATGCGTGCAAAGGAAAAAGGAAGTGAGCATTGTCTAAAACTGCTGAGTTATATACACCCTATAACCGTTAGGGAAAAAACTCGCTATAACTGGTCTTATGTACACGTAAGTTAGCAGAAGTGTATTTCTTAAAATTGTGAAAATACTGATCAATTTGAATTTGTAAAAAACACTGTGTTTTCCTTGCATGTACAAATTCAGGATGTGGACAGGGGCTACAGCGATCCATGTAATAACCTCAAGATGAACTGCTATGTTTTCTTTTTTTCAACGAACTTCAGTATTTAAGGAAGTACCCCTCAGGCTGCTGGCTAGGCTGACGGTTTGGAGCACACTAGACGTGACAGGGTTTGTAGCCTGCAGTTTCCTCTCACCAAGAATAAAAAGAAATTGCTTTTTATTTTAAATTGGTGTTTTTGACTCCTGTTGTTTTTTCCGACTTCAGCGCCCACAATTTCAAAATTCAAAATACTTCAGCCAAAATTGAAGACTGCTAAGCAATGCCAAAAAAATATAGAAATCAGAAATGCTAAACAAAAAAAAAAATGGTCAGAAGACTCAAAACGCAAAAGGAGAGCAGAGGGCTACAAGGCTAATGCTCTGTGACTAGACAGTGGCAATAGGTGCTTTAAGTAGTGACCAGAAAGTGTTACAAAGCCAAATGATATCACCTAAGGGCAGTTAACTATTTAAAGGTCTTATCCCTATAACCAAACAAGAAATAAGAGGGTATCAGGAACTACATTCATCTGGGAATTATCAAAACTAACAAAAGAAATGAGAAAGAATAATGGCACAATTACTAAACAATTAGAAAACGTGAAAACTAATACAAAACATGATATAAACAACAGAGAAAATAAATACAAAGAATTGAAAAAACAAAACCTCCGGGTAGACTCAAGAGCGATCATGGCCGTGCCAGGCTTGAACTGGCTTAAACCAGCTGGTTCAGCAGAACTGGTTGCAAAACACAAGCTGCCCAACGTTTAAGCATAAATACTGTACGTCAATCAGATGGTAACCACTGCCGGACACAAATTTCAGAAGCACAGTTTGGACCCAAACTACTCACAATAATGCCACAGTAGGCAAGACAAGAACACCATCTCAGAGGGTCACCATAGCTTAAACTATTCTTATGATGTAAGACAAGGAGCTGATTAAGAGAGTAGCACAAGGAAGAACACAGCCTCCATTTGAGCTACAGTAGTGTAACCTCTAGAACCAAGAGCCAACCGAACAATTACACATCGGGTTCTTCAGGCAGCATGTGTGAAAGTTGCTAAACTTGCTAAATCTAGGTAGTATGGTGTGACTGTCATACTCATTATTCTTTCTTCCACTTTTGGTATACTAAGCCATGTTAAAGACAGTGATGATTGAACAAAGTATCTAAACCTGCTACATGTTTGCCTTGCAGCTCTATTCTCTGGACAGATAAGAGATAAGAGTCACATTAGCAGTTATGTCTTGGTGAAGTAGGACCTTATTATCTAAGATGCGTACAGTATATCCTTTCTAATGACTGCACGATAGTAAAAAATTGGATGGGTTAAATGTTGAAAATGCAAAAACAAGTGATAGCTACCTCGCCCCTTCTGTCCCATTTGAGTTTTTCTATCTCTTGTGTCTGAGGTAGAAGAGAGGAGTGTAATTTTTGGTCAAAGACAGAAAAGAGAATGGCATTTTATCCAACTGCAGAACGTGGATGGTGTGTTGTTGGAGGTAGGACGGTGGATGTTGTTTTGTAAGAGGCAAGAAGGAAAATTTTGTTTTGCCATTTGGCAGAAATAGGTGGGAGAATGGAGTTTTGCCAATGGAAGGCTGGTGCTTTGTCAGAGGGAGAAGGACATTCAGAAATGGACGCTGTACAAGTGCATTGCAACTGTAGATCGTGTCGTCCTTGTAATGAGTAACGACAGTAATTTAGCATAGAGAACAAGCAAACAACATATACATATATATATTGCAGATGCCACGTGAGCTGGATGGGCATCCCAGCCAGGAGAGGGGCCGGTTCCTTACCCGGATGGGAGACTCCTAATAGGCAGATAAGAATCCCGGCCAGGGAAGAAGAAGGGATCAAACCCGGAAGGAAAGACCAAAAGGAATGGATGGACAACCCACCGGGAAAGAAAGACGTCACTGGAGGCTTTTTACTCCCCCAGCATGCTAGATGGCAGCAGCAGACCTGTTATAATGGCCTTCCATATGACCCAGAATCGCCCTGGCACCGGAAGTACTCCTGGGTCTGTAATAAAAGGGACCACACTCCCTTATCCAGGCGAGTCGGAGCTGGGAGGTAGTGGAGCAATGCTTGATTGAAGGAGGGTAGTGTGTTAGGAAGAAAGTATTGTGGAGAGAAAACCTGTGTTATGTGCTTGTGTGACATAACTGAGGTGATTTGACTAATAAATCTACCTGTATTTGAACCCAGGACTGTGCTTGTGTGTTTGTATTGGGATTTGGGCTTGCTGGCACCCAGGTTTCCATCACTATATATATATATATATATATATATATATATATATATATATATATATATATATATATATATATATATATATATATATAGTATAAGACGCTATATAGCGCCCGACCCGGCACAGACTACGCAGAGGCACACGGACAACACATACAGGCTTTTTATTTTTTCTTCACCCGTGGGCGCACACCTTCCCCGTGACCCACAGGCAATACACAGTCCCAAAGCACTTTAGTCCCACACAACAACTCTTCCTGGCACCACCACTCCTCCTAGGCAACCTCGTCCTCTTCCTCACGATTCTGGCTACTCAGTGGTGGAGGCTGGCTCGTTTTATACCCCACCCGAAAGTGTTCCAGGTGCTTGACCACCTGGTCCTAATTGCACCTCCGGGTGGGGCTGAAGATTCGTCCAGCCAGGCTCTTGAGTCTTGGCAGCGCCCCCTAGCGGCCACCCCATCTCCCAACCAGGCTGTAGAGGACTCCATGTCCCATGGAGCCACGTGGGAGAGTGGGAAATGAACATTGGCCAGGGAGGCTGCCACCTAGCGTCCCGGGGGAGGTATTGAGCTGTCCATAGTGGCTTCCCCGGAACACATGCAGCAGGGGCGTCCCGACCGGGCATGGAACCCGGCTGTCCGTCACAATATATATATACTGTGACAGATAGGGGGCGCTGTCGTTCCCTTCAACCCTCAGATCAGACGTCAGACACCAGATAAAAGTCTAAATTATTATTTTATTTGAACTAATACATGCCCAAAGCACCCTCCTCTCCACAATACTCACAATAATAAATAAATTCACAATACAATACTCGATAATACAATTTCTCCACTCCCAGACACATTGCCACTCTGCCCCCCAGCTCAGCTCACTCGTCTGGGATCTCCCAGAGTCTTTTACATTCCCTGACCCGGAAGTGTTTCCAATCCCTCAGCCCACATGACTTCCTATCACTTCCAGGTCAGATCAAAAGTCCTCTTCTTCATCCCGGAAGTACGTCATTTCCCCTGTCGTTGTGACTAAGACGTACTTCCGGGTTATAGGGCATGTAAGAGTCTCTGGGCTTCCCTGCAGCATCCTCTGTTGGTCCTCAAGGTATCCAGCAGGGCTGTAAAGGAAAACTCCAATGTCCATGATTCCCTGCTGGCATTCTGGGCACCTCCATGTTGCAGGGAGGGCTCAATCTGGTGGCCTGGGGGTATTGGCCGGGATGACAGTACATATATATATACACATACATATTTAAATAAAGGATATGCATATTATTTTAATTATATAGGTTATTTGTCACTGTTTCATGAGGTTTCACACAGGTTTTGGTGTTTTTTTATACCATAGATCCTGAATTTGACATCAGATTTTTACTTGGTTGCTCACGTTAATTATTTAATATTTTTTAGTTTATATTGTTTTCACCACAATTTTGTTTGTTTACATCTGATGCCAATTTACATAGCTGTTGTTGGGAGGCCACTGTGGTTAAAGAGAAGACCCCATAGTAACGACATGACAGGTTTGAAAGGTCATCAGAATAATTACTTTCTATTCAAGTGTACATATTCAATAATATCCGTATTTGAGCTGTTAAATCCAATTACACTAGCTGCTGTTATTTTTTACTTTACTTTAATTTTTATTTTTGTCTCATGATTTAGCCTTAGTAAAAGTGCAGCTGACTTCTTGGTTTTCGACAAATTTTTCAGTCTTGAGTTTGCCTTTTTTTCTTGGTTACTTATTAAATATACTTTAAGTGGAATGAAATCATGACAGAATGAGCTAAGAAGCTGAAACAAGAGAATTAGTTGTGATGTAAAGTAAATCTACAGATGGATTACTGAAGAATGAAAAATTGGATCAAAGAGGACAGCAAAACCAGTTAAAATGCTGATGAGGATGAGAAAATAAATCTGAGAAGAATGTAAAAATAACAAAAATGTTAAGAAGAATGGAGAAATGCATAAAAAAACCATGGCTAGTATTGCCTCAGATAACTTAGGCGATTGGAAGTATAAACACAGGCAAACGTGGTGAGGATGGTGTCTTTTCTGTAATGATGGGAACTGAGCACAGTGTGTTAAAGAGTGGACAAAAATACAATTTGATACAAATGTGATGAAGAAATAATGGAATGAAAATGGCAAAGAACAACTTCAAGGGCTGAAGAGGATGAAAAAATGGTCAGATGACTCAAAAGTGTTCCAAGATAGTCTGGCTATCTGGTTTGACTGATAGATGGGAAAAGTCAGAAAACTGAATGCCTTCTAGCTGTACCACACCTTGGGTTAAAAGTAAAAACAAGGAAATGATGAGCTTCAGACCGATATGTAGATGAGACGTTGGAGAGAAATACAGTAAGTGTGAATGAAAGGAACACCAGATATCAGAGTGAACATGAAGAATATACAAAATATCCAGGAAGCTGTGAATCTCCACGTTTGCCCTCCAGCATGCCAATGTGCCATGGATACACCTTTGCTCTTTAGTGTTTTATCATCAGAACTCAAACAGCGGTATAATCTACCTGACAGTGGCTGCCTTCACACATGACAAGGCAGCCCATTTTAATTATAACAATCATCAGAAATCATGAACAAGAATCAATGCACAGATGGCCTCAGGGAAAGACACTTATCAGAGGAGGACGGGTGAGATAAGCAGGTGAGAGAGACAGAAAAATGAAACCAGCCACGCATGATAGAATTGCCCTGGAAAAGACGAATGCAGGCTTTAAAGCAAGCTTCTCTCCTCTGGCGCATGACGCCGAATTATAGGATAAGCAATTTCACGTTGAAGCAGCGTGGTCACAGGGCAGGCAGCAGGAGAGAGAAGATTACTGAGAAGTGTCAGGCTTATAAGGAAAGGGAGGCGGGGGATGATGGGGTCTTTGAGTAAATAGAGCTCTGCCCTCAATGCACTCTTACCAGGCTTTACCGAAAGTCAAGTCACCCAAGACCAAAAAAATAAATAAAAATCCACTCCCAAAAGTAATGGTCAGTTGAGAGAAATAAAAGGGAAGTCCTGTCATAACACTAACAAGACAAGAGCATGAAGACTGCTGAGTCAATATAAAAATCTACACTGCGACTTTCAAATATAATGTTGTAATGTAAAGCCAGTAATCAATCCCACATAATAAGAGCTTACAAGCAAGACTACTCCTCAACTCCATATTTCCTGTTCCTCATGTCTCCTCTGATTGGCTCTGCCCTGGCTACCAATTGGAAATTGCCCACTGGCAGTCTCTTAACTGTCTTGTTGGTATCCACAAATGAATCTGCACAGGTTTAGGGAGTTATTCCATATTAATGATGCTGCTGCACAATAATAGGTAGAGATGAAACTCCGGTGACTATGAGGATTCCTTAAGGGACCTTTACTGCTGGTATCAGGCTTCCACATTGCCCCCTACACCCCAGACCCTGCACATGCCAGAAAGCAGTTCTGCTCAATCTACTATAGTGTCCGAAGGTATGAGAGCCCTTCTGTCTTCTATTTATGTCATTTTAGTTTGTTACATATTGTGTTGTTTATATCATCTTTTTGATGTCCTCTTCTGTAAGTCGTAGCCGGCAGTGTGGCCTAGTGGTTGAGGCACTGGACTAATAAAACACTGAGGTTGTGAGTTCAAATCCCGCCACTGACACTGTGTGACCATGAGCAAATCATTTCACCTGCCTGTGCTCTAATTGGACAAAGAAAAGAAATGTAACCGTTTGTATCCTAAATGTTGTAAGTCACTTTGGATAAAGGTGTCAGCCAAATAAATAAATGCAATGGAAGTTTGGGTGGGTGTTTTGAGCTTTTCACTCAGGACTCATTTTACAGTGGTCTTAATTTATAGCAATCCCATAAATATGAACAAGCCCCTAAAACCTCCCAATTTTTAGAATTCAAACTAGCTTTGACATGGATAAATACATACAGTAGTAAAAGAGACAAATGGTAGAAAAAACCTATCGCCTGTTTCAACCATTTTGTGCCTTGATGCACTTGATTCACCAAATGTAACGGGCAGGACATGTAGCTGCACAATAATCTCTGTCACAGGTAACCAGCTCAATTATAGGCTGGTCTTTTAGCTGAGCGTTAGAAACAGCTGCTTATAATTCCAGGTGTCCTAAGTACACATCTAAGCCACGTCATCTCAGAAAGTATGGGACAGGGATGTGACACTCTGAGCGATAACTTAATAAAGGCAGTATGTCTCTGCTGAGAGATCAATAGTCATTTAGTGGAGGGTTTTTGTGCCATCATTATGCCTCTTTAAGGTTCAGTGTTATTATCAAAAGCTGTGGGATGTTTTAGAATAGGGACGACATAATCTACATACCCATGATTCATTTTGCTTTCAGTTATTTGTGTTTTATGATTTAAAGTATAGTAATATTGTATCAATGTCATTTTATTTGTAAGTTTGAAATATTTTTGATTATTTATTTAGTACAAATTCTGACTTAAATAGAAAATTGAGTTATGAACATAAGTAGGAACAGAACTCATTCGTATTGTGAGGCCTATCTGTCATTGGCTTTATTTCTAGATTTAGATTTTTTTTCAATAAGAATTTGTTTTATGTTCTCTTTTGGATATTCTATTTAACCTACCTTTCAAGTACAGTATTTTGCTTTGTATTTTTTTTTAATTAATTTTTGTTTTGTTAATGTTTGTAATGCTTTGGACACTTTTAATGTCTTTTTTATTTTGGGGCATTTCTTTACATAATAAAATATACATAAACATCAGTTTTCTTCTTTGGGCCTGTGTTTTAATGGTTTCCTGCTCCATTAAGTAAAGTTCTCCAGGCATTTTTAGACTTATACACATAGGCCTATAATGAGGATTAAGGTCTTCTTTCAGTTTTGTGGCCAGCAATTCCACCACATACAAACTATGCAGAGATAGCGGACAGGGCAGGATTTCAGTCAAGTTATTAGAGCTACCATTATGTCAGTGTGTCATCTTTGCTTTAAATACTAAAGTAGGAGGAGTAATATGCTGCTCAAAAAAACTTAAAGGAACACTTTTTAATCAGAGTATAGCATCAAGTCAATGAAACATCTGGGATATTGACATAGCAGAGGGGGTTGTTAATCAGTTTCAGCTGCTGTGGTGTTAATGAAATTAACAACAGGTGCACTAGAGGGGCAACAATGGACGACCTCCAAAACAGGAATGGTTTAACAGGTGTAGGCCACTGACATTTTCCCTCCTCATCTTTTCTGACTATTATTTCACTAGTTTTGCATTTAGCTATGGTCATTGCCACTACTGGTAGCATGAGGTGGGCAATACATGGACCCTACAGAGGTTGCACAGGTAGTCCAAATTCTCCAGGATGGTACATAAATACGTGCCATTGCCAGAAGGTTTGCTGTGTCTCCCAGCACAGTCTCAGGGACATGGAGGAGATTCCAGGAGACAGACAGTTACTCTAGGAGAGCTGGACAGGGCTCTAGAAGGTCCTTAACCCATCACCAGAACCAGTATCTGCTCCTTTGGGCAAGGAGGAGCAGGATGAGCACTGCCAGAGCCCTACAAAATTACCTCCAGCAGGCCACCGGTGTAAATGTCTCTGACCAAAAAATCAGAAACACACTTCATGAGGGTGGCCTGAGGGCCCGACGTCCTCTAGTGGGCTCTGTACTCACTGCCTGGCCCCGTGGAGCTCGATTGGCATTTACCATAGAATACCAGAATTGGCAGGTCCACCACTGGCGCCCTGTGCTTTTCACAGATGAGAGCAGGTTCACCCTGAGCACATGTGACAGATGTGAAAGGGTCTGGAGAAGCTATGAAGAACGTTATGCTGCCTGCAACATCGTTCAGCATGACCAGTTTGGTGGTGAGTCAGTGATGGTCGGTGAAGGCATATCCATGGAGGGACGCACAGTCCTCTACAGGCTAGACAATGGCACCTTGACTGCCATTAAGTATCGGGATGAAATCTTTGGACCCATTTTCAGAACTTATGCTGGTGCAGTGGAATCTGGGTTCCTCCTAGTGCACGACAATGCCCGGCCTCATGTGGTGAGCAGTTTATAAGGAGAGTCAAAATGAGTTAGTTCCTGACTCCTTACTTAATATTCTTATTTTTTCTCTTCCCATTGAGGAGACAGCCAAATCCTTAAAAGTTGCAGATAAGTAACTCCAGCTTTGAACCAAACCACCACAGTAAAAGAGACCCCCATGTAACAGTGGAATTTCCTATCACCCAGAAGATATATTGAATAGACTCTTGTGAACAGAAAGAGAAAATAAGTTAGGCAGACAAGCAAGACCACAGTGAATGACAAGTATAAAGAAACCTGAAGAACTGACCGCCTGTTATTTTGTTTACTGTATTTTCAGGCTTCAATGAGTAGACAAATGTTTGGCACCTCAATCCTTTTTTGTAATTTTCTCAGATTCATCATAACTGGCACTGGATGTCAGAGGAAAATTCTCGCTGTGATGTATCATAGTTGCAAACTGCAGCCAAGAGAAGAATCCTGTGTTGTGGAACAAGAGACCCTCCTTTGTAAATGGCTGATAACAAAACGGTGTTACTGCATGCTGAGCACTGGATTCTGCCTGGTCACGGATACTGCATGCCTTTCATGAACTGCATGCCCCTGTAAGCCCAATGCAAGTGTGCATCTCAATGAATGCCTACTGCTTTAGAATTGTCCACAGAAAGGGCTTTTATCACAGACATATGGAACGACTAAGTTGGACATGCATCATTAGGACAAAATCAGCTCCATCACTAGACTAGAGGTAAGACAGTCCAGGTCATAAATCTGATTGTTTGTTTATATTTTGTGAAATAAATTCAAAGAGAAAGTCAGGAACTGATTCTCTCTAACTAGAAGCGTATAGGAAACCAACATCCTCATGAGACAGTAATGACACAGACCTTTCTTAAGTCCCAGACCACTATAAATGAGACCAAGGTATAAAATAGATTGAAGAGAGGCAGCAAGAGAGACGATAAAAAGAGCGGGCAGGATCTTTGTTAACATCTCTCCTGTCGAACATAAATATTACATAGTGGAAAATTTGTAAGCTTGTAATTGTAATTGTTTCCTTTTAAGGTTTATGCCTAATAAATCAGAAACTGTCTGCTCAGCTTTCTAAATTTCATTTTTATAGAATCATTGCTATACTTACACACACAAATACTGTTATGATCTGTCATATTTATCTTTCTCTGTACTTTCTTTCTTGGACTTTATAGAAACATCTTACCTGTAAACTAGGTTTTTGAAACACAAGGAAATCTTCCTATATAATATGCTACCGTGGCTGTCTGTTTATCTGTCCAGGGTATTAAATCGCCTGCAGCTCGCAAACCATTTGACCTATTGATCTGAAATGTGGTACACATATACTATGTGACGTCTACAATCCGCTTTCAGGGTGATGATTGACCTCCACGGTTATTCCTCTTTTTATTTTATTGTATTGTAGAATCAACTCTCAGCAGCAGCCAGCAGGGCGGACATGCGGCGAATTTGTATGGATGCCGTTCTCATCCCTATCACCTTCGCCATCACTTCCCCTACCTCTTCATATCTTAAATCATTCTTGAGGCAGATTGAAGACTTAAGTGCCAGCTTAAGTGAAAAATTAAGGAAAATGTACTAAATGATGTGGTGGGCTGGTGCCCTGCCTGGGAATTTGTTCCTGCCTTGCGCCCTGTGCTGGCTGGGATTGGCTCCAACAGACCCCCGTGACCCTGTGTTACGATATAGAGAGTTGGACAATGACTGACTGACTGACTGTACTAAGTAATTGTAACACATACACTGACTTAATCAGTTTTAACGCGAAAAGATGCCAATGAAAGAAGAGAAGAAGTAGGCCACTAGGGTGGAGAAAAGAAGAGCTGCTCAGGAAGCAGCAAGCGCATGAACCTCTGAGCAAAGGAATGGAACGTACAGAGAAAGAGTATGAAGACTATGAATGCTCAAGTCAAGTGTATTCGCAGTGCGCCATTATTGGTTTTTAATATTTGACGTTTATTTAGTGCTTGACTTTTAATGTTAATTTTTCATTTTCAGTTATTTTAAAAGTCATTTTGTTTTTGTGATGATATTTTCTGATCTCATTGTCATGACATGACAGCCAGTTGTCTGAAGGGGTGACCCAGAAGTTATGTATGACGTCATCAGCATACCCATATACAAGCCACCTCTGCACTGGGACACTTTGTTTAAGACTGTGGATTCACCCAAACCTTACAGCAATTGCTTCTTTTTTATTTTAGAACATACAAACATGACAACATAAGAAATTTGACAACAAGAGGAGACCATTCAGTCCATTAGGCTCATTTGTTTAGCTAACAGCCAAGCTGTCTCAATGTCTTATTTAGGCACTTCTTAAAGATTTCTGCTTCAATTACATGTCTCAGTAGTTAATTCCTCATTCACACAGTTCTTTGTATAAAAGAAGTGCTTCTTGGCTTCAGTCATAAATGTACTTCTACTTAATATCCACTAGTGCCCTTTAAGTATGTGATTCACTGTTCAGATGAAAGAATTGTGTTGGATCTACTTTGTCAGTGCCTTTGAGAATTCTGAAATCCTGGATGAGGTCCTCAATGTAGACTCCTCTGAGGTTTAATTCTCTGAGTCTGTTAGAGTAGGAATTGTTCTTAAGTCCTGGGATGCACTTGGTTGTTCTCCACTGTGTTTTTAAATGCTGCTATGTCTTTTTTGAAGTTTGGAAACCAAATACTCCATATTCTGTCTCACTAGTGCATCATGTGTTTGTTATTTTGGAAGTTCTGCTTATCAAATTACTGTTTTGTTTTCAGACTATACAGGTGCCGGTCATAAAATTAGAATATCATGACACAGTTGATTTATTTCAGTAATTCCATTCAAAAAGTGAAACTTGTATATCAGATTCATTCATTACACACAGACTGATGTATTTCAAATGTTTATTTCTTTTAATTTTGATGATTATAACTGACAACTAATGAAAGTCCTAAATTCAGTATCTCGGTAAATTAGAATATAAATTAAGACCAAATTCAAAAAACGGATTTTTAGAAATATTGGCCAACTGAAAGGTACGAACATGAAAAGTATGAGCATGTACAGCACTAAATATTTATTTGGGGCTCCTTTGGCCTGGATTACTGCAGCAATGCGGCGTGGCATGGACTCGGATCAGTCTGTGGCACTGCTCAGGTGTTATGAGAGCCCATGTTGCTCTGACAGTGGCCTTCAGCTCTTCTGAATTGTTGGGTCTGGCGTATTGCATCTTCTTCTTCACAATACCCCAGAGATTTTCTATGGGGTTAAGGTCAGGCGAGTTTGCTGGCCAATCAAGAACAGGGATACCATAGTCCTTAAACCAGGTACTGGTAGTTTTGGCACTGTGTGCAGGTGCCAGGTCCTGTTGGAAAATTAAATCTGCATCTTTCATCAGCAGCAGGAAGCATGAAGTGCTCTAAAACTTCCTGGTAGATGGCTGTGTTGACCTTGGACCTCAGAAAACACAATGGACCAACACCAGCAGATGACATGGCACCCCAAACCATCACTGACTGTGGAAACTTTACACTGGACCTCAAGCAACGTGGATTCTGTGCCTCTACTCTCTTCCTCCAGACTCTGGGACCTTGATTTCCAAAGGAAATGCAAAATTTACTTTCATCAGAGAACATAACTTTGGACCAATCAGCAGCAGTCCAGTCCTTTTTGTCTTAAGCCCAGGCGAGACGCTTCTGACACTGTCTCTTGGTTAAAAGTGGCTTGACACAAGGAATGCGACAGCTGAAACCCATGTCTTGCATACGTCTGTGCGTGGTGGTTCTTGAAGCACTGATTCCAGCTGCAGTCCACTCTTTGTGAATCTCCCCCACAGTTTTGAATGGGTTTTGTTTCACAATCCTCTCCAGGGTGCGGTTATCCCTATTGCTTGTACACTTTTTTCTACCACATCTTGTCCTTCCCTTCGCCTCTCTATTAATGTGCTTGGACACAGAGCTCTGTGAACAGCCAGCCTTTTTAGCAATGACCTTTTGTGTCTTGCCCTCCTTGTGCAAGGTGTCAATGGTCATCTTTTGGACAACTGTCAAGTCAGCAGTCTTCCCCCTGATTGTGTAGCCTACAAAACTAGACTGAGAGACCACCTAAAGGCTTTTGCAGGTGTTTTGAGTTAATTAGCTGATTAGAGTGTGGCACCAGGTGTCTTCAATATTGAACCTTTTCACAATATTCTAATTTTCCGAGATACTTAATTTGGGACTTTCATTAGTTGTCAGTTATAATCATCAAAATTAAAAGAAATAAACATTTGAAATACATCAGTCTGTGTGTAATGAATGAATCTAATATACAAGTTTCACTTTTTGAATAGAATTACTGAAATAAAACAACTTTGTCATGATATTCTAATTTTATGACTGGCATCTGTAGGTTAACTTTATTAGGCACACCTTGCTAGTACCTGGTTAGACCCCCTTTTGCTTTAAGAACTGACATAATTCTTCATGGCATTGATTCAACAAGGTGTTGGAAACATTCCTCAGGGATTTTGGTTCATATTGACATTATAGCATCACACAGTAGCTGCAGATTTATCGGCAGTATACCCATGATGTAAATCTTCTGTTCCACCACATCCCAAAGGTACTCAACTGGATAGAGATCTGGTGACCGTGGAGGCCATTTGAGTACAGTGAACTCATTGTCATGTTCAAGAACCAGTTTAAGATGATTTGAGGTTTGTGAGGTTTGTATCCTGCTGAAAGTAGCCATCAGAAGATGGGTACACTGCGGTCATAAAGGGATGGACAAATTCAGCAACAATACTCAGGTGGGCTGTGGCATTTAAACGATGTTCAATTGGTACTTAGGGGCCTAAAGTGCCAAGAAAATATCCCCCACACCATTACACCACCACCACCAGCCTGACCCATTAATACAAGGCAGGATGGATCCATGCTTTCATATTGTTGATGCCAAGTTCTGACCCTACCATCCAAATGTTGCAGCAGAAATGGAGACTCATCAGACTAGGCAACGTTTTTCCAATTTTCTTTTGTCCAATTTTGGTGAGCCTTTGTGAATTGTACTCTCAGTTGCCTGTTCTTACCTGACAGGATGGCACCCGGTGAGGTCTCCTGCTGCTGTAGCCCTTCTGCTTCAAGGTTCAATGTGTTGTGCGCTCAGAGATACTCTTCTGCTTACCTCCATTGTAATGGGTGGTTTTTTGAGTTTATGTTGCCTTTCTATCTGCTCAAACCAGTCTGGCCATTCTCCTCTGACCTCCTCTGCACCTTTGCCCAGAGAACTGCCACTCACTGGATATTTTCCCTTTTTTGGATGTTTCTGTAAACCCTAGAGATAGTTGTGTGTGAAAATCCCAGTAAATCAGCGGTTTCTGAAATACTCAGACCATTCCATCTGGTACCAACAACAATGCCACATTCAAAGTCACTTAAATCACCTTTCTTCTCCATTCGGATGCTCAGTTTGAACTTCAGCAGGCCGTCTTTACAATGTCTAAATGCCTAAATGCATTGAGTGGCTGCCATGTAATTGGCTGATTAGATATTTGTGTTAACACATGTACCTAATTAACTGACCGGTGTATGTATGTTAAGTATAATAACACAAATGTAACCTTGAAGAAACAACACCAAAGTAAACAATACCCAAATTAGAAGGACTGAATCATAAATTATAAAGCAAATTCAAGGTCCATAAACCATAAAATCAAATCAAAACCAGAAGGCTGAAAACTCACTGTAAGTGGCAAGACCATTGGCTCAGTGCTTCACTGAGGTTATTGCAGCACTCAAATCGAGCTGAGGAGGTTCCTTCAGCTGCAGAATCAGGGGGTCCCATTCCCTTGGTTTGAATTTCCAGTGCACATAGAACATACTTTTTACAGAATAAACATATAAAGCAAAAATTCAATAATTAAAAGCCCAAGAAGTATTAAATGAAAATAATCATCCATCCATCCATTATCCAACCCGCTATATCCTAACTAAAGGGTCATGGGGGTCTGCTGGAGCCAATCCCATCCAACACAGGGTGCAAGGCAGGAAACAAACCCCGGGCAGGGTGCCAGCCCTCCGCAGGGCGCACGCACACACCACCCACTCACCAAGCACACACTAGGGACAATTTAGAATCACCAATGCACCTAACCTGCATGTCCTTGGACTGTGGGAAGAAAACCAGAGTGCTCGGAGGAAACCCACAAAGCAAACCTGGGTCTCCTAACTGCGAGGCAGCAGCGCTACCCACTGCACCACCGTGCCACCCATAATCAATAATAGGAAAAAAAAACCAAAAGTGATCAACAAACGTAACAAAATAACCAGCCGTGATAAAACAAATCACAAATCAGGAACAGGATTCTAATAAAACCTTAACAATTACAAACAGGATTTCTTTGCAGTGTGACGTGGGGTGCCTTTGAGTGGAGTTTGCATGTCCTCTTTGTCCACACACAAGTTTCTGTCAATTGTTCCTGACTCAGCCTTAGTCCAAAAGAGGGGTGCAGCTAGAATTTAATGGTCCATAGTGCAAAAAAAAAAAAAAATGAAGCATGTGAAATTAAATTAAATCCAATTTAAAAAGAATCACCATCAATGAGATAGTGTACGTCAAGCATACAAGTGACATCAAAGGTCAATAGTTATAATTAAGCCTTGTAGAGTTGTGGAAATGATAACACCATTAACTGGTTCATTCTGATATCAAGTAGGCAGGCATGTTAATAATAAAGTCTTATGAAATGATAACCATCACAGCCTCCTTGACTACACTGCCTATATTTACTCCACTGGTTCATAGACATGTCATCAGGCATACAGATGACGCTAAATGTTTCTTCTGTTACTGGTGGGATAGCCTCTGGTTCCATATATACATGTGCTGTAAATGGTCCATTAAGGGAATTAATGGATGTTATAAAGTATGTTGTTGTCATTATGTTTCTCTGATTGTGCCCTGTGGTGGGCTGGCGCCCTGCCCGGGGTTTGTTTCCTGCCTTGCGCCCTGTGTTGGCTGGGATTGGCTTCAGCAGACCCCCGTGACCCTGTAGTTAGGATATAGTGGGTTGGATAATGGATGGATGGATGGTTTCTCTGATCTTTTTCATACTCAGTTAGGGTTTTGAACCCTTTGGATTTCAGTTTTGATAATAAATTTAACATTTATTTATAGTTAAATTATATTTCATTTTTTTTTAGTATGGGTGGTGAAATTTTATGGATGAGTTACTACGACATTCCTAGAGACTCATACCGGGGGAGGTCGCAACTCATGACGTCACAGAAGCTTCAAGTTAAAGTTTGGCGTGATGCACTTCTGGCTATCCATGACTGCTGATTATTTCTTTAAGATTTTGCTGGTGTATTTCTCCTGTCTGTTTTTTTCTGGTAAAAGAACATTAGCGATGATTTTTTGTTTTCTGTTTAGGGTTCTGTTTACGGTTTTGACAGCTGTGCTTTTCTATCTTCCGGTACTGAACTGTGTGAGATTATGTGCCCTTTCTGTTTATATCTGCCCTCGGTCAGCTATGGCAGAAGAGATGTTAGAGTGATGTTTCAAATAGACATGTTTCAGGTATTGTGTGTGGTGTAAATGTTGCGGGCATCATTGCAGAATTCCTTTCATAAGCGAGTGTTAAATTTGGCCACACCTCAGAGATGTGAAATTTACATTCAGTAGCAACTCTAAGTTGTCCTGGTTGAAGAGAGTATGAGTCTGTCCTGAGGAACTTTTGTCCCATCCAGGGTTTGTTCCAGCCTTGAAGCCAATGTTGCTGGCATAGGCTCTGGACACTACAACCCTTAATTGGGCAAACTGCCTTCGGAAATGCAGATGGATAGATACATCTGGACAGAAAAAATTATGTGTACCCATTTCAAGGGGCCTTAAGAAAGCTGAAGATTGATTTTTTATTTTGCAAGATGGATTTTTGACTTCACACCTGTATAAACAAAGGGACAAGGTGTCTTACCACCCGGGCTGGATTCGGCTGTGAAGCTGCACATTAATTACTGTTAGTTATGAAAGCGTTTTGCTGCCGTTCAGAAATCACTAATCCATCTTGGCTGCACCTCTGCTTGAATTACGTGTTCTGCTTCACAATTGCTAAATAAAAAGCACAGCAATCAATATCTCTTACACTAATTGAAGCCCTTTTTATCTGAACAGGTCTCTTGGGTCTGCAACGCAATGAAAGCAGGCTTTTCAGAATGCAGTCTGGCCCCGCTCTCCGCCTTTCCCAACAAATGTGGGAAAATCATATTGATTGAGACAGGAGCAGGTCCTCTACCCTCTTAATGAACACCCCTAAACATTTAAACGCACACAGCTCCCAGATACGTGCACAAAAGACCAAAAGACTTTTCTGTATTCTTGTAGAACCACGCTCAGCATGCCTCTCTCCAAATGAATCTGCGTCACAAAACAGATGGATAATGGGCAAAGTGGCTGAAGAAACCACCAGTGAAAATGTACTTCAGCCTCCCACTAAATTAAACTACCGTTAGATGCCTTCATGCTGTGACACCAGGCCGTCAGCACTCATTGGCTTTATGTAAAAAGCTTTCACTTGATTAGGAGCTCAGTTCCACTGCCAGTGAGACTACTCTCTTTCTAGTGGGACTTCATTATATGTCAGAGGCCTTCTTCAGGTTTGGTTGTTATCAGGACTGATGAGACAACAGCACTAGTATGATTGCATTCTAGTCTGACTTTCTCTCCTTATGCCCTCATTTGTTATCTGTCTATCCATTATCCAACCTACTTAATCAATTAAAAGGTCAGGGGGTCAAAATCCATCCCAGTAGCATCAGGCATCAGACAGAAACCAACGTGAAAGGAGCACCAGTCCACCACAGGCCACTGAGTATATCGTGTCTTATTCCAGATGATTTCAGGATTAGTATAATTAGGAACTCTTAAATGCTGGCTGACATTATTTTAATTTTAGAATCCCCCCACCTCACAGTTCCTCCCTTCTAGCTCCCCATCAAATTTCACTCGTTGCTTTTGTGAAGTCTGTCTCTTCCCACTATGTACATGCACATTTTTCTCCAAGTAATATTTTCTGTTATCCCACATTTGCAAATGTGCATGTTAAGTTAAATGGTAAATATAAACTTGCATATTATATATGAGTATGCCCACCGACAAACTGCTACTTTATCCATTTGCTGTTTTCACTTTGTACCCGATGCTGATAGACAGAATAGCTTCCCGATGCCAGTATTTACCCATTAGTATGCCTGCACTTATTGAGGTGACATCAGCACCGAGGTGACTCCACTGTCAATGTGGCTCCATTATTGCTGGAGTAGCTCATTTACTACTCTAGTGTAACCCGGGTCGCATTATAAATTCATTAATACCTGACGTCTCTGTCAGTGTGACTCCATTATTTGCACATCCCACTTGATGATTTCTCTTACTGTTATGGTCCATTGTTAATATAATCCCAGTGCTTGTCTGATTTTCTTATTTAGCGGGACACTGGTGTACACAGTAGAGTAATTCCCTGTTGTAAAGATAGGACTGACTGATTGGCAGCCACACTTGACTCCTGGTGGTGTTGGATGTGGGGCTTTCCAACCCTAAAACCGTGTTCAGTAAATAAACACATGACTCCAATACTGAAGTGACTGTACTGCTAATGTGTCTCATTTTTTAGATTAACTCTGTAATTTAAGTGACTGTGCATTCAGTCTGGCTCCATCATTAATGGGCTCCAATGCTAATATAACTTCTTCATTATACCATACATAAATAACCAGAGCTTCTGTATTCAGTGATAAATGCCACCCTGTGCCTGCTCCGACACTGTGAATCTTCATAAGATGACTGTCTAATGTGTGTAAGGGGCCTCAAAACAGAACAATCTCACAGGAGCTCCCGCTGGATTACATTGGTTACCTCCTCTTACCTGCCATTTAAATGGCCTTTTGGCCGACTCTCATCACTTGGGAGTTCCATGCATGTGAAGACCTGAAGTATACATTTGGTTATGCTGGAGAATTTAGAATATTTGTGTTGCAACTCCTCTGGAGAAGTTGGAAAAAGATGGTGTATGGTGCAAAATGAAGAGCGGCAGGTGGAAACACAAGCTCCTATCAATGGGTCACTTCATGTTTGACGGCATAGCCATCCACCTTAACAAAAGGACAAGTTGCATCCAGCAGGGGGCATTAACTCCTTTGTTGGAATGAGTTCTTTTGTAATTCCAGCGTGTTACATAACCCAGATCTATATAGATATAATATTAAAAGGCGATATCTATCCCTTAGTGATACAAAATCACATAGGAGAAATAACTTAGCTTTCTTTAATGATGGCTTACACAGTATAACAGACAAAGGAAGCCATGGCAAGAACCCAGTTTGGGAGTGGGGGCCCGATGTGTAGAGTCTGCAATTTTCGTCACTGCATTGGAAGGATTTTCAGGATCGGATGATTTTATCTCCTATCCGTCTGAAGGCTTCAAAGGTGTGCCGGGCAATGTTCCAAGGCTTTATACTCTTTCTTCATGCGCAGGCCCCCACTTAGGTGAATAATGCCATTCCAAACAATACAAAAGATGATACAGTTTCATGCTGAATTTGACACACAAAAATAGTACTGTATCTAATGGCCCTCAGTGTGACTGCCCATTTTGCAGTAGTCCCTAACTTGTCTTGTCTTAAAAAGGAAGTTAAATCGTGGCTGTCTGCTATTTTTGTTTTTAAATAGTGATAAAACAGAAGTTACTTCTGGTAGGAACTAAATCTGTTTTGGTTAAATGTGATATTTCATTGACTGTTGATAATTCTCTAATCTCTACTTCCTCCTAGGTTAAGAGCTTAGGTGTTATTCTTGATAGTACCCTTAAAATTCAAATCAAATATTAATAATGTTACTCGATCTGCATATTTCCAACTGCTTAATACTTGCCATTTATGTCTCTTTCAGCTACCAGAACTGCTTTTTTTGTTAATACTCTGCTTACAAATCATATTGATTATAGTAATTCTGTCCTTTCTAGTCTTCCTCTCCTCCTTTAAAAACTCCGCTTGGTTCAGCATGCTGCAGCTCGTATCATTACCAAAACCCCTTCCATAGGACACATTACTCCTGTCCTTCAACAGCTTCACTGACTCCATATTAAATATTGCATTGATTTTAAGATTCTGCTTATTACTTACAAGACCCTTCCTAATCTCCTTATCTTTCTGATCTCCATTCCTTCTCGTATCCTTAGATCTTCTTCCTCTCTCAATCTTATTATACCTCCTGCTCACTTGACTGTCATGGGGTTCAGAGCTTTCAGTCGAGTGGACCCTCACCTCTGGAACTCTCTCCCACAAGACATTTGTAATATTGACTCTCTTCCTACCTTTAAATCTCATCTTTTTAAGCTGGCTTATTCTGTCTGATAATTTAATTTAATTTAATTTTAATTTTATTACTTTATTTATTCTGGTGTTATTCTACTGTAATATTTTATTAATTTTATGTTGTGACTGTTGTTTTTAATGTGCTGTGTAATGTGTCCTTGTGTGCCTTTTAAGGAGCCTATAAACAAAATCCATCCATCAAGTATCCAACCCGCTGAATCCGAACACAGAGTCACGGGGGACTGCTGGAGCCAATCCCAGCCAACACAGGGCGCAAGGCAGGAACCAATCCAAGGCAGGGCACCAACCCACCGCAGTATAAACAAAATAAATTAATTAAATTAATGCTTGTGATGTGCCATCTGTTGGAAATGACAAATACAACTCATTTTTATTACTACATGCATTACAAAATAAATTCCAATGTATGGTGCAGTGCAAACATTAACACTGAAGTCTACATTGATTATTTACATTTCAGCCTGTCTTAGATGGGTAGCACAGCAAGTTATCATTTAAATAACTAATTTTCAATATTTGAAATATTTTGAAATGAAAAATATAATACAAGATATTCTTTTCACACATTTTCATTGTATAGGAGGTATGATGAATCTTGGTTTTTATATGTGTGGAATCATTTCATTTCACTTTTGTAATTTTTAAGTGACTTGTGAATAAAGTGACTTTCTCATTGTTTATTTGCTTAGCGTTATTCTGTCATCACCATTTTGTCTCTAGTTGCTATACTTTTGCCACCATTTTATGTTTGTTTTTTAATGGCCACAGTCATTTTACTTACAGGTTGCTCACACTCAAAATGTAGGGACTTGTTTAAGGCAGTGTTTATTTAGGGCTTTGGTTTCAGTTTAAGGTAAAAACGATATATTTGGTTCTGACCACATTTTGTCTCTTCCCTTAGTTTTTAGTCCAATCTCCAACTTTTTCTTTTTTTGGAAACCAATAAAGAAATTATGCACACCATCAACTTCATACATGTCCATGTCAGCTGGCTATCAATCACACACTGCCACAAAAGTTTAAAGATTTTCAGGTGCAAAGCAAAGAACACAAACCTATAAGCCATTCTTTTTGATCCACAGAGAAAGCATGAAGTTGCTTGTCCCTATCATTATTTTTTCTTTTCTTTATATATTTCAAAGAAGAACAAAGAGAAAAATATGGGAAGCTGAATGAATATTTAAAGGACAATTGAAATGTATTTGAAATATCTTAAAATGCAATTCATCATTTCAGATATCACAAATTTGTGTCAACATATTTTCCTTTATTTTTTAAAGATGTCTTAAAATGTGTAGTATTTGGAATATCTTAAATTAAAACTAAAGGTATATTGAAATACATTTTAAGATATCTGAAATGGACCAGAGACCCATTTAAAGATATCATGAGATGAATTTAAAATATCTACAAATTTATTGATACCTGATGTCACACATGCATGTCCGTGGACCTCTCTCTGGGTCACCTGAGGTGTGTACTACTGCTCCAGGTCATGAGGGGGCACTGACACTAACCTTCTCTTCTCTTGTTCCCTCTGCAGCACAAAGAAGACACGTAGTGAGGCCAACTGACTCCGCCTCTTCCAGTCCCCTTCCTATACATCCTGCTGCTTCTGGAAGAGGGTGTTCAGTCTTCCACTGAAAGCTATTGCAGGACGCAGTTCCTTCCTTGCAGGGCTTCTATTTACTTAGCCTTATTTTGATGAGTCCCTTCTATTTGCACGCATAGCGGCCCATAATTTCCGTTAAGTTTTCATATATATTTTTGGTAGGAATTAAATGGGGACGACTGGGTTTGCACCCCAACATTTTCCAGTGGTGACATGCAGTTCCTTTCTCGATCACACTGAGATTTAGAATATCTAAAAATGTCAATATGAGGTTATCTAAAATACTTTTTAAGGCATTACCATTACATCCAGACCATTTTTAAATATCTGAAATGTATTTTAAGATATTTCAAATTCAGTTCATGAAATCTTACAATGACATTGAAAACAAGCAATTTTAAAGAAAATAATTTTGAGATACCTTAAATTGCATTTCAGATATCTCAAAATGCTCAGTCTTATTTTAAATATATCTCAAAATATGCCTGGGGTATCTCAAAATGCACATAAAGCTATATCAAAATAACTTGAAATGCATTTGAGATATTTAAAAATGAAGTTGGTCTTATTTTAAGACATCTTGAGTTTTCTTTGAGATGTCCGAGAAGATTCTTTTAAAATACATATTTGTGAATATCTGTAATTAATTTTTAAGATATTGCCAAGCACAAGAGCCTAGGGCAAGTCTCACGGGTGTCAGGTTTAACGTTGTTACTAGGACAAATTTGAATGTGATGCCACGACTATATTAGTATATGTTTGCCTTAAAATGAAGGGCTGATGAGATCACTTCTGCCAAAAACAGCCAATGCCCTGCCTCTCCTGCTTCCATTCTGGTATAAATATTCCCCTCTGGCAGGAAGAAGCCATCAATTCCAGGCCAGAGCTTCATGAGAGATGCGTCTCCAGTGAGGGTTCCCTATACCACTAGCCCTGAAGTGCTTTACCACGCTCTCTTTAGTTTGATCTGAGATTCATCAGTTGGAAATTAAATAAGGGTTACCCGCTTGTGCCGCAGGTCTTCTTTTGCTTCACCTTGTCTGTTTTACAATATCTTAAATCATTTCCAGATGTCTTAAAAGGCATTAAATCTAAATTTTAATTTGGCTTTCCGTACAAAAAGAAAAATGAGCTTTGCATGCTAAATTTGGTTTTGGAAGCCATGAACATTTACAATGTTACAATTGTCTGTTGGGGTGTTGTACTGTGTTAGCCAATAAAAGGTGACATTTTGCTTGACTTCTCAATGTTATAATTAATAATTTTAATAAATTTTTTTCCAGACTTTTCTGTATGTATTTTGCCCTTGTTATGTACATATAGGTTTTTGGGGGGTTCATATAATCAATTTTGACATTGATTTATTGTTGGAATATATTTACAAGTATTTATGATTTTTTTTTTACATCTTTTTGTGATGCCATCTTGGTTGTATTAAGAGTTGCCATTTTAATGAGTCCTGTTGTTAGGGAAATTAATGAATCAAAAGAATTCTTTGCATGATTGTTGTTTGTGTGTATTATTGACGTTAGAGACTCTTTTCTGGCTTTGACATTGATTTTTCATTTTTGAATAGGTTTTGTCCAAACACAGAACTGTCCCTTTTTTTCTTTTGGAAGTTTTCTTGATGTTTCTTCTCATAGTCACCTCCATTATTCTCAGTTTGCACCTTTTGGCTGACTATAACAAGCTATCTGTAGAGCACTTTCAACATTATCACAGCAAATGCTGGCACATGCTCTCCAGAGTGTGTTTTAGGACCTGCCTGTTGAGTCTGCCTGGCCGAATATGTTAGGTCAGCAGAGAAAGGAGATGGTGGACTGACCTGTCAACATAATATTATGGGAC
Source organism: Polypterus senegalus (assembly GCF_016835505.1). Lineage (NCBI taxonomy): Eukaryota > Metazoa > Chordata > Cladistia > Polypteriformes > Polypteridae > Polypterus > Polypterus senegalus. The sequence continues at coordinate 107,074,047 of NC_053163.1, read as the reverse complement.
AGAAGTTGGGAAGGATTAAAGAAGCAGAACTCTTTGCTGTTCACCGACACAACCTTCAGCACACGTCCCCGTAATTATCATCGACAAGATGGGCGCACGTTCCAACAGATGTTCACCGTGGCACCATCTACCGGCAGCTTTGGTCTCTGTGTGTCGCTCTTTACCCATGTTTCTTTAAACTGCCAACAGATGGCGGAAGTGTCCAAGTATAAGAAGGCCGACTGCTTTGATCGGGTTAAGAGGAACTGCCTTATGGATGTAAAACATGAACAACCCAGTGTGTGTGACCGGCTGACACACCCGCATTTCTGCACGTCACACTCCCACATGCACTGTTAGTGCTGTATTTCATTCACCAACGTCCATTATATGCAATCACATTTGAACAGAGACTCGCCTTAAAAAGACAGCATCCTTCCCCCACCAGTTTCCCCAAACGCAGCACTGGTTGTATGTCACTTCTCTCTGTAGTTACCATTGCCAACGTCCGTTAGATAGCATCACGGTTCAACACAGACGCTCCTTTCAAACAGACAACCCTCCCCGCCATTTTTGCCAGTACAGTTTTAGTGCTCCTCTTTCTCACTGGCTTTCCATATTTGTAGTGCTATTTGCTCCCTTTCCGACTGACAGTACGATTTCAGTGTTGCTCTTTCTGATTGACTGCTGCTATTTGTTCGCTTTCCGACATATTGTAAATAACGTAAATTCATCTCACTGTGGTGCTTATGCCGTACGTAATACCATGTAACACATTATAATTGTCCTGCTTTTCGCTAATATACCCATGCCACCGTAAAAAAGATGTCGAATTGGAAGTTCCACTTCAGATGCCACAACAAGGTTTATTACGAGCCCAATTCTAACGCCACACCACACAGAATCCACAGTAGAGGAACTTACAATAAAATGTCAATCAGAAAAATGTTTGTTCTTTTTCTAGGTTCTCTTTCATTTGGAAAATGCTAGTACTATATAAAAAAGCTACTGAGATCACAAAGATGACATGAAGGATGTTTCTCCAAACAAAGGGAACTTACAATTGACACTAATTTACTAAAAGAAATGACAGCTAATTTCTTACTGCCCACTTTAAGTTACTTTGTTTTTTTTTTTTTTAATTTAAATAAATTGCGTTCTCAGAATGGTCTGGGATGCTCTCCTCTAAACTGCAAAAAATAACTTGTATGGTGGTGGTCTGGTCTGTACGTCTCAGTCCGTTACCATGTTAAACCTCATAAGGAGAGAACAGTATGAAAACCTAAAACAAAAAAAAAAGTTTATTATTCTGGTTATGTATCTGCACTTACAAGCCCCCATGCTGAAGATGCAAACTCTGCATCTTGATGTTATTATACTGTATGAGATGAATTATTTGCCAAGCTGTCATCTCTTGATTTCATGAACAGCCTCTCCTTTCCTTTCTGTTATAGAAGAGCCCCACTTTAATTCCAGCTGACTTTCTAATTTCTTTTCTGTTGCTGCTATGGAGTCTCACTTACTTCTTTATTACTATTTTTGTGTCCTCATGGCATATCTCTTATTAAAATTCTCAGATTTTTTTGATTTTATTTTTAAAAAGAACAACGCATCCAGAAAGCTTTCTTCTCATTACAAAGAATGTAAGCTCTAATTTATTTATTACTTTTTTAACTTTTATTGAACTTATTTAAAGCATGTAGCATTCCATACAATCAAGTCAAACTTAACAAAACTAAATTCAATTCAACTCCCACTCATGAGAGATAGAAAGGCCAACAGCCAGAGTAAAACTTTTGAGAGCAGCATAGACGGAAAGGAGTGTTTCAGGCATCCAGGAGAGTGGGTTCAAATCCCACTCACTGTCTGTGCAGGTCTGCTTCTCAGTACATTAGTTTTCCGTTCAGGGGGCATGTTTTTAGGGGCTAGTTTAATTTGTGCCTCTAAACTAACAGTATCAGGGAGTGAGCCTTGCAGTGATTGGCTCCTGCCTTTACCAAGTGCTGATGGGATCAGTTCAAGTCCCTTGTGACAATGAATTGGAATAAGCAGGTTTATAAACTGTACACACAGTACATAGCCCTGCACTTTTTATTAAATGGCTCAGAGTATATATTCATTCCTTCCATCCAAACCTGCTGGAGACGCTGTCAGTAAGTCTAAGGGTACAAACACCCACCACATTGAAAATTTACATGGACATTTTTTGGGATGTTTGAGAAAATCAAAGAACTTTGAGAAAAATCCAAGCAGACATGAGGAGAACATGCACACTCCATACAGATGACATTATTTGCACTTTTCTGTAGCTGTAAGGCAGCTGCCCGTCATTTAACAACCCTTTTTTATATGTGTTTAATATTGGGTTTCAACTTACTCATAATACCTTTTCAGACATTTTAAACATCCTTCTTTCATGCAATATTGACTGCAGGTCACACGAAATATCACTTGACTGAAAATCTTCTAAATACAACTGATGTGTGATAGACTTGCCTGATACCCATGCCTCTTCTAGCTTTCCTGTGTTTAATTATACAAGAGCAAAAGAAACACATGGATTTGATCTTAAGAAATTGGTATGATCAGGTTTTATTCTCCAGGACAAATTTAAAGCTCTCCTTCCCAAATCCTCTGCTTGTATGGAGGAGAGGATATGAGGAGTGCACAATAGGGTAAGCCAAGCAGCAATTCCACATTTATATTGGATTACTGGAATTGATACCAATGAAGCAGATTATCCTCTTCGGTAACCATTGTATCCTGCTGAACAAAAGGTCATGGTATCATCAACAGCCACACACTAACGTCAGCATCTATGAGACTGGACACTTCAATGAGACTAAAGCGCTCACTGAAATAGCCACACTCCAGTTCAAAACTCATTTCACAAAAGGCCGGCCGTTGACTCTTGAGGACATTGATCAGTTTTTGTGTGTTTTTATCTTTTTGCTTCACTTTCATTTTTGGAAGACCTTTATAGTTTGCTTCATTTGACAAATGCTCGGCTGAAAGCCAAACTGTGTCAGCATGGCAAATGATTTTCTACTCAGACCTTTATTAAAGTTTGTCGCTTGAGACCAGAGAAAGGCACACTCGATGCCATATGGAGCTTTTCACACTGCAGTACAATAGCTGTGGAAGCTGGAGTAAATGTGGAACCCACTACAGGTTTGGATTTGAGAAGGGGCAAAGAAACTGAACTTAGGATATGAGAGCTAGAAAGGGTCTGTGTCTGCCCGCGATGGACTAAGTGGTCCACTCCTACAAGTACCTGGGGGTCCACATTAATAACAGGTTACAGTGGTCTCATAAAACGTAGGAACTATATAAGAAAGGACAGAGAAGGCTCTTTATCTATAGAAGACTCCATTCCTTTAATAAAGGAAGTGACATCTTTCTCATCTTTCTTCTATAAGTCTGTGATGGTCAGTGTGATTTTCTGAGAGAATTAAACCAAACCTGAATTCCATCATGAACAATGCTGTACATCCTCTCTCTGACACACTAATTCTAATACCCTCTTCTACGCGGTGGTGTGCTGGGGTGGCAGCATAAAGAAGAAGGACACCTCGCGCCTGGACAAACTGGTGAGGAAGGCAGGCTCTATTGTAGGCACGGAGCTGGACAGTTTGACATCCGTGGCAGAGCGACGGGCGCTGAGCAGGCTCCTGTCAATCATGGAGAATCCACTGAACAGGATCATCTCCAGACAGAGGAGCAGCTTCAGCGACAGACTTTTGTCACTGTCCTGCTCCACTGACAGACTGAGGAGATTGTTTCTCCCCCACACTATGCGACTCTTCAATGCCACCTGGGGGGTAAACGTTAATGTTAAACAAAGTTATTGTCTGTTTTACCTGAATTGTTATCAATCTTTAATTTAATTTTGTTTATTTGTATCGGTATGCTGCTGCTGGAGTATGTGAATTTCCCCTTGGGATTAATAAAGTATCTATCTATCAAAGCAATATAAAGCCTAAGCTGCTGTCACAACTACTATAGAACTTTCAGATCATTTCTCATGTCCCTTTATAAAACAGAGACCAGACATTGCCAATAATATGTTACTCGAGATCATTCAACTTAAACAAAATCATGGGGCTGGAGTGACAGAGAAGATGGAGACCAGTCAGAAACTATGAACAGAACTCCACCAAATCCCCAGTATAATTATCAAAACAGATCTTTCACAAAGTTCCTATATCCACTAATAGGGGAAGTTCCATCATGTCTGAGACCACATGTGCACCAATTTTTAAGGACAGGCTATGTCGCGGCATGAATCTTAGAACAAATTTTCATATGTTTGAGTTCTTTTAATTACTACTTGCTTTGCACCCTTCTCCACCATAATCTATCGTTTTTAGGGAAGGAGTGAAAGCTTTAGATTCGTCAAAAATTTTGATCTCCAGTTTTTCTTGATGTTTTACGGTCCCCTGATACCAAAAACATTTATATCTCGATGATGGGTGTATGTCTGTCTCTGTGTGTGTCTGTGTGTCACAGTTTCTTAAGGACAGTCTAGGGCTAAAACAAGTGGACAGAAAGATACCCAACTTGAAATTTAAGCCCGTTATAAGATAATGATGTGCTAATTAGTTTTTGAGTCAAATCGTGCAAAAGAAAGAGCCACTCTAGAGGAAACTTCAAATACCGTAATTCTGTAATTATTTACGAATTCTTCTCATCAGTTGTTATCGTAATGACTTATTTTATGATCAGAATGATCAGCATCATAATAAATAATTGGTAAATAATTACTGAAATATTATAGAATAGTTTGGGTAACTTGGTTCCAAGGGCTCAAAGCCTACTGACACTCACATCCAATTTTTTTTGTCTTTGTCGTTCTTGCATTCTGTATGCTGCACTTGATTCTCAGCAGATAGCACCACTCTTTTTCTTCCTCTTCTTATAATGGTGTACTTCATTATATCATCAACCTGTACAATTTGCTCAAAATTCAGCAGATGTCGCTGATTTTCTTTTTCTTTCCCCAATGTCGCCTAATTTGAAGATCACCTTGCTGTATTAAACTCATGAGTGCAGGCCAGTTTGCTGGAGTTGCCACAATCTCCAATTTTATTTAATTTCCAGAACATTGCAGGTCATAAGCTTTCAATTGTGACCAAGATGAAGGTTATAGCCCCAGCTGTTACATACAGTATGAATCTTCAGTCTCATGCACTTCTTCATCTTTGCTCTTTTTGCATCTTGCGCTTGGCTCTCAGCAGATATTGTTGCTCTTCTTTGTTTTCCTATTATGGTGTTCTTCATAACAGCCTCTCCAATTTTCTTGATGCACAGAAGATTTCACTTTTCTTCTTTTTCTTTCTGCTAGAAGAGAGGAGCTGTGAGGCAGGAACTCTAGCCATTGTGCCACCATGCCTTACAGCACTGAACATGCCAATTGAAAACCTTATTGTAGTGTAATTTACAATTATTACAAGAACAAGAAAATATGAAAATGTAACTCCAGTTCTTAAATCCTTACACTGGCTCCCGGTTAAGTTTAGGGCAGATTTCAAAATTCTCTTTTTAACATATAAAGCATTAAATGGCCAAGGTCCGGCTTACTTATCTAAAATTATCACGACTTACAAACCAGAGCGCACATTAATATCTCAAGATGCCGGTCTGCTTATGATTCCAAGAATTAATAAAATAACAGTTGGAGGTTGAGCTTTTAGTTAAAGGGCCCCTAAACTGTGGAATGGTCTTCCTGCTACTATAAGAGATGTCCCTTCGGTCTCAGCTTTTAAATCCTGGCTGAAGACTCACTACTTCAGTTTAGCATATCCTGACTAGAGCTGCTGATTAACTGTACAGACTGCATCTCTGTTATTAGTCATTAGCACTAAAACATAAGTAACATGATAGTTATAATTGGATAGTAACCCTCACCTATTCTGTTTCTCTTCCTGGTACTCAAATGTGGCACTTGATGCCACGGCCCACCTGCCAAGTTGTTTTGCCTGCCTAAGGTAAAGTCATCCCTGATGGAGGATCACAGGAATCGTGGGAAAGAGGGGATCTTTCACCCAGCATCAAAGCAGTGCTACTGTTCCTGTGTGGTTTCCCTTTCTTTTTCAGATCCACATCCCTGACGCGGCTTCATAAATACTGTACACTGAAATAAACTGCATATTGTTTATTAGTTTAATGCATCTGATTGTAATTAACCTGTAACAATATAATGGTCCACAGAATGGTCAAACTATTCCAAATGCAATAGCTGCTTTAGCGTTGTTACTCTCACTTCACCTTCTTCTTCTTCTTTCAGCTGCTCCTGCTAGGGGTTGCCACAGCGGATCATCTTTTTCCATATTACTCTCACTGCACCACTCGGAGTATTAATATCACTGTATCTGAGTGTAAATCACAGAAGTACAGCAGCTGATCAGAAAGAGAATTATCGGTATACAGCATCTAGCACACGCTGCCTCAGCCATTCACTATTTGAACTGGTCTCATCCGACAAACACTTCAGAGCCTTTCCTGTTCAGACCTCATGGTTCACAAACAGTTTCATCTCAAGAACTATACACGCACTCCATCAGTCCATCAAGTGTTCCTTGTAGAACTGTTTGTACTTGCAAGTTTACAGTTATACAGATAAAACTTTAACTTCAACTACACGGTGTTGCAGCGCTAGTGAGTAATTTGAGTTTCGCTCACGGTTTGTTCCTGCCTCATGCTGTATTCTTGCTTTGGCTGGCACAACACTGGAAGGATAGATGGATAGAATAATTAAACATTATGAAGATGTTTCAATGTTCCTTAAAAGTTTTGAAGAATCGGTGTTCTAAGCTTACAGATGGCTTAAAGTCTATTACAGAGCTGATTGTGTGGCGATTGGGTATTTTGAGAAAGAAAAGTAAGGACAGGAATTGGGGGTTAGTACATTTGAAAAAGACAGTACTGCTGCGATAAAGTATTTCATCGAAGGTCACGCATGGCGCAGCAAGCACCTTGCGTAAGACATGAACAATCACTGTGCCACTGTGTTCCCATGTTTAATAACATGCTTTAACTCCTATCATCATGAAAGTTATATCATGTATACTTCTCAGTATTTTAATTATTCAGAGAGCTGTAATATCATGAATGTAATGGATTCTGTGTCCTGTCGGAGAAAGAGAAAAAGCAGAAGCACGTAGTGATTCACACACACAGAGCACATTGAAGATCAAATACAAAACAAAGCATGTAACGTGCTATTTTAGTTACGATGGGATTTGAGAAACTAGTAAATTAAACGATTTTAAGATGAAGTTTATGATGTTCTACTTTAATGACAAAATAAACTATGTAATTAAAGTGGAAATTTAGAGATTAAAGTTGACATTTCGTGCTTTTTTCACGCTGTGTGCCTTTTTTTCTCTATACCCTAATAAGCTTTCATATGACACTCAGACGGTGGGTTATGACTCGCCTTTTTACGGTGACTTTGATATGTGACTTTTTTTATTTTGGGCACTGTGCGACTTTGTGAACTTGAGCTTTCGAGTTTCTCTGACATGCTATGTCACTCAATCAACTTCCTTTTGTTGTTTATACCACTGTTTAAGCCAACAAATAGTACATTTTTCTTTGCCTGCACTTGGTATTCGCTGATATTGTTCTATTTTTCCTCGTACTTTGCCATTTTCTTTTCACAGAACGCTGAGCTTAAGGGCTATTTATATCGATTTGCATATTCAAAGAGGCGTAATACTGGGAGGGGTTGGGGTGGGGCAGCAGGCGCGTGCACGGGCGTTAATTTCCACACTGGAATTTATGTAGCAGAAGAACGTGGAAGTTGGCGAACGCACAGATTTACGCATCTGGATTTTTTTGTGTGTAAGTACATTTCTGCTTTTGTGTTTACGTCATGTTATAGTGTGAATTCTATGCACAGCGTTATGCATGAGGCCCCAGGACTCTAAAAAATCCACATCATGTTATGTGATTTCATCTACTGTTAAATTCTACTCCGTAGTTCTAAAATTTTTATTATTATACTGTATTGAGGATTTCTTCTGTTCTGTGTATTGTCTTGTATTGTATTGACCCCCTTCTCTTTGACACCCACTGCACGCCTAACCTACCTGGGAAGGGGTCTCTCTTTGAACTGCCTTTGCCAAGGATTCTTCCATTTTTTCCCTACAGGTTTTTTTTTTGGGAGTTTTTCTTGTCTTCTTAGAGAGTTAAGGCTGTGGGGCTGTCAAGAGGCAGGGCCTGTTAAAGCTCATTGCAGCACTTCTTGTGTGATTTTGGGCTATACAAAAAATAAATCGTATTGTATTGTATTGTGTGTGGACATTCTGGAGATAGGCAGATTTGATCATGCTACATAGCTGGCATTATGTAATGAAAGGATTAAATAAGTTCTTCTTGTGCCACCCCCACATCCAGTGCCAATCACCCAATGTACAGCAGTGAAACATGTCATTGGCTTTAGTACACCAGCTCATTAGCATAGTGACAATGTGGCCTCCTCAAGAGGCAGTGTGGCCTGTGCAGTGTAAACTGAGTTACAAGATCTGACAACGTGCTGCCAGTCACTCACTTACAGAAAAAACTTGCACTTCAGATTTTTGCTTTGAACATCTTCATAAAAATATGATTATATAATACATGAATAATCACAAGAGAAATTTAATTTTAAACAGGACACACGTGTCAAGACTGCTTTGTATCTCAAGTGAATGTTCAAGACAAAAGAAGAGAGGAAATACCTTGAAAACACTCATGTTTTAAGAGAAAAGGGTTTGCAAAGTTACTAAAGACAAAGTACATGTGTGATGTCTTGTGGAACTTTAACTTTAACTTTAACATGGCCTTCTCCTAACTTCACTTTAACTTAATACTGATACTCTGTATGTTCAATTCATCACAATAACTACAGTATTCATAGTGGCTCTAAAATCCGTACTGACCCCAACTCTCTCTTCTGTTTCTTTTTCCAGTTTCTTTGTGGTGGCGGCCTGCGCCACCACCTCAAAGCATCATGATGCACCAACATTGATGGACTGAAAGCTAGAAGTCTATGTGACCATCATCATCAGGTCCTTCCATGAAAACCCTAAATACAAAGAGGACTGTTTAACTTATGTTAGGTAGATTGCCCAGAGGGGACTGGGCGGTCTCTTGGTCTGGAACCCCTACAGATTTTACTTTTTTTCTCCAGCTTTGGAGTTTTTTTGTTTTTTCTGTCTGCCCTGGCCATCGGACCTTACTTATTCTATGTTAATTAATATTGACTTATGTTTATTTTTTATTGTGTCTTCTATTTTTTTATTCATTTTGTAAAGCACTTTGAGCTACATTTTTGTATGAATATGTGCTATATAAATAAATGTTGATTGATTGATTGATTGTGGAAGGTAAGAGTAGAAAATTATCCTCAAATAGGGTAGAGTGGGTTCTGTTCAATCTTAGTGTTGTTAATTGTTTATCTCCTGTTATTTTGTCTTTAATTAAAGCAATGTTCAAGTAGCGCTACTGGGAATCCTTATCATCAACAGCAATACACCTGCATAATGCCTCACTCTGAATAGGACTGCCCCTGGGACTTTCTTTTTAATATTCTTGCTTTACAGTCATTCTTGTATGTGATTTGACCAAAGCGTGTGTGTATTTATTTATTTATTTAAAAAGCTTCTGTGAAAAGCCAATATACTAATTAATCAATCTATCTATCTATCTATTTATCAAAGCAATATATGGCCTAAGCTGCTGTCACACTACTATAGAAATTTCAGACAATTTCTCATGTCCCTCTATAAAACAGAGAGCAGACAGTGGCAATAATATGTAAAGCGAGTCTACAGGTAAAGGTCATTCAACTTAAACAAAATCATGGGGCTGGAGTGACAGAGAAGATGGAGACCAGTCAGAAACTATGAACAGAACTCCACCAAATCCCCAGTATAATTATCAAAGCAGATCTTTGACAAAGTTCTTATATCCATTGATAGGAGACCACATGTGCACCAATTTTTAAGGACAGGCTATGTCGAGGTATGAATCTTAGAACAATTTTTCATATGTTTGTGTTCTTTTAATTACTTCTAGCTTTGCACCCTCTCCCACCATAACCTATTGTCTGTTGGGAGGAGTGAAATCTTTAGATTCATCAAAAGTTTATATCTCCAGTTTTCGACAGCTCTTGATGTTTTAGAGTCTCCCAATACCGAAATCATCGATAGGGTGTGTGTGTCTGCCTATCTCCTGTCATTTTGTCTTTAATTAATAAAATGTTGATTACAAAAAAAAAAAAAAAAGCAGTTTTATATAGTGCCTTGCAAGCTGGATGAAGTCACAAAGTATTTTACAGTCCCATCAAAAATGTGGCTGGAATGAGTTTACATTACACAGACTTAATTTGCAGTTTGCTGTGGCAATTTACAAACGTCTCTTCCTGTCAGGCAGGCTCCAAGGGCGTCACTAAATCATGTCCAGTAGAGAAAATAAATTAGAAAAGGGAAGGAAAATAATTAAGAATTCACAGCAGCAGATTCCTTTTAAATGTGTAAATTAGCTACCAAATGCTGTGATTTATTCAGCTTGCCTTTTGTAGCAAAACGCATGGCTGCCAGGCCCACAGTGCCCCTGTCTAGCCTCACCTACTGAGTAGGAGAATCCTTCTCGTATTCACAGCCGTACTGATGTACTTTAACAGCTGCCTGACTAACTGCTGGCTGAGTGAAAAAAAAATGCTCACAAAATAAAAAAAGTACATTGGCATTGTCATGCTAGAGTTCTCAGCTTGAATCCTGGCTGGGTCCTTCTGTAATTACCCATGCACATGTCAAAGGTGTGTGTGTGTGTGTGTGTTATGCTCATTGACAAATCTAAACCTATGTGGCCCATATGTGTGAGTGTACACTGTACTGCCTGGATAGGCACCACCTCCCTATGACTCAATACTGGATGGATGGATGAAACAAAATCGCTTTTTCCTATACAGGAGTTATTTGTCTAAAGACTGACTTACACTACAGACTTGTCTGAAGTATGAGGGGGGTTCTAAAAGTTCATTCGCTTTGACAGAAATAGAAGATAACCTCTAATTTTTTTCATTCATTCCCTTCTTTTCCACATAAATGCTACCAACCTCAATACACTTTTGCAATCTGTAGATCCATTTTTCAAAACACCCCTGAAAATCATCTGTGTTGACTGCCTTAATCACATCTCCTTGATCCATTTTCCACACATTTTGGCCTTGGTTTTGGGGAGGAAACAGAAATCACAAGCGGCCAGGTCAGGTTCATTCTAGAGGCACCAATGAAGAAGATGGTCTTGGTGGGGTAATGCACAGGACCGTTGCTGTGGTTGAGGAACCAGTCGCTCAACGTGCACTTGGGGTGACCTCTGATGAGATTTTTCCAAACTTCAGACAAACATTTCTAAGTGTAGTTGTATGAAAACCTGGCAAACTCCTTTTGGACAGTTCTCTGAGTCAGTGCTTAGTTGGCAAGATGAGCTTCCAGCTTCTTGAAGCATTCTGCCACTGATAAACCATGATGAAAATGTGAAAGATAATGAGCACGTGTTTGTTCTCATCAGAGAAATTCACTAGCGACTGTGCACCGTGTTCACTTCTACCTTCATTTCTGGCCTCCATGATGACCTATGAACTAGAAAATGTAGGAAGTTTTTGAGAGTAGTTGAATAAAATTCCCTGAAAAAAAATCAACCTTGGTGAGAAAATTCAAAAGTCCATATGATCAGAGTTTTGCAACTGCCCTCGTATTCATGAATGAACAGAGCTGAACATGGCGATTATTTTTGTCAAAGATGCAATCATTACCGACATATTTGTAGAGTAGCAGAATGTAAGTCCCCAAGCTGGATAAAACGAATTGAGGTGAAGAAAACAAGTCAGATAAATTAAACATTAAATTTAGTAATTTATTAAATTACTATGCCCAATAATCCGAAATGGTGAAAACAACTACCTTTTCTTTGAAACCTAATACTTCAAAGCCAGTGTTTTTTTATTAAGTACATTAATTGTATTTATTATTTAATTAAGAATAGAGCTCCCCGTATAAGAATTATTAATCTTTCTATTTTCTTTTGGAAAAATCTGACTATGTGCTATATTACATTATATTATTAAATTTGAAGATTATTTACAATAAATACATTTTTGGACTTTCTGACTCAGGGAAAGGCAATAAATAAAGACACAAATACCATAAGATCCCTAAACCTGTTCAGTGCCATTCAGGGTCATGTGAGGAAAGAGAGTGAACGCAAGTCATTAACCAAGCCACAGAGCCTGCTCAGGTGCACACCCACACTTGCTAACCCCCTAGAAAAGTTAGATGTTGTGGCATATGGAAGTAAGGAGTAAAGGTGGGTCCAATTGAACTCAGTGGAAGAGATAAGCAAGAGTCTTTATTCATGGGGGAAAACAAAAGGATAGCCTCAGTTGAAGCAAGGGTCTGGTACACAAGTATTTTTGAAATTGTTTATATTTGAACTTATTTGCTTAGCAGACATTTTCCTATTCACAATAACTCACTAAAGATGTCAACATACAGTAATTGAGTAAACAAGCAAGTTGTACAGGACAAGGATACAAAATTGACCATCACAGTGAAGAGCACAGAACAAAATACAAACAAATTACAATTCCTAGATAATAACACCTAACAGCTAACACCAGTTAGAGAGGAATTCACCTAATAAGAGTCATCATACACTTCTAAAATATGCTAAGGGAGTCAGAAATTTGAGTGGAGGTGAGCAGCTTATTCCACCAGCTAGAAGCTACACATGAAGAGAGTCTGGATTGTGATTTGGTATCTCATAAGATGTCGTTTATCAGCAGATCTGAGTCAAGAAGGAGCGTAGGACCTGACTAGTATGTCTTGTGTGTCTTAGGTACTGACCCATTGACTACTCTATAGGCAAGCATCAAGGATTTGACCTGATGATGTGCTGCTACAGCAAGCCAATGTAGTGATCTGACATGAGACATGACGATTGAACAACAGACGTGCCTCAGCATTTTGAACCATCTGCAGTGGCTTGGTGACACATGCTGATTCTCCTGCCAGTAGAGAGTGGCAGAAGTCCAGATGTGAGAAGACCAAAGCCTGGACCAAGAATTCTGCTGCATACTCTGTTATATACAATCTGATCTTGCAGATACTGTATAGAGTGAAATCATTACCAAACCCAAAATTCTAGCCAAATCTTGCAGTGATCATTTGGAAAAAAATACAACGGGTTGAATTTGGAGTATGACTTTCACTGACTGAGGTGTTTTCAGACCTATAAATAGACCAGAAATAGTCACCTGATGCAGGTTAAGACCATTGCACTAAGACTTGGGCCAGTTTAATGCATTCCTGAGATGAAAGGGATATTTCTTGAGTGACATAGCAACAAGACAGACATGATGAGGATGTCATCTATGAACTTTAACGTAAGTTCTTAAAAAACTCTTTAGCAACATTGTTGACTTAGGTTATGCCTTTCACTTTACTTTAATCAAATTTGAAAAGTCCTATTTAAAACTAATTTTGTGAAAATATTAGATCCTGTTATTTGATGAATCAACAACGAAACTGAAGATAATTTTTGATTATTGTGATTATATTTAATTTTTATAGTCAACAGATGCTTCTCAAATACCATATATACTCATGTATAAGTCAGGTCTTGAAATCAGAAAAATTGATCATAAAATCAGACCTTGACTTATTTGCCTGTTCAAAAATGCGACACTTAATATTTTTTTTTTTTACATCTTCTTGCCTCCTCTAATCACATCAGTTTCTCAGTTGCATCAAATTTTGTTTTAGCAATGCAGTTACCAATTTCTTTTGCTCCTTCAACAACGTTTAATTTAAAACCAGCTTCACATTTTCTTCTGATTGAACGCTCCATCGTAGATAAGGGATGCTCTTATGATAGAGGTGTATGAGGGTGTGAGATACAAAAAACACTAATCAGTGCAAACATTGCTTCAGAATAGTTTGGGGATTACCGTGTGATCATGTAGGCTCAATAGAGAGAGAGAAAGAGAGAGAGAGGTTAGGAGCACGCTCTGATACAGCACATTGCTGCAGCCACATAGAAAAAAAAGGCAGTGTGCTCCATGGTTATTCCCTCAGGTGGGTGTTAGCATTTCAATCTCTTGAACCAATAGTGTGAGTTTTCCGCATTCAACATATATGACCGATATTATAAAATAACAGAAATTATATGGTAAAATCAAGTCCCGACATCTGCGGGAGAACTTATCCACGAATATATACGGTAGCTACTAGAGCTTCAAGATGGTCTTACAAGCCTGTTTTCAAGTTCTTCTTTATATAGGCTTCAATTGACTCAGCTTCCACTTTCAAAAGTGCATAAGCTTTGACTTTATGTAATGGAGGCCATGGAAATAAATCTATAGCACAATCATAAACTCCCTTAGTAGGAAGTTTTAAAGACTTTTGTTTATTGAATACACCAAAAAAAAAAAATTTAGGACTAGGATTGTAAGGCCTAAGTAAAATAATAAGAAACTGATGTTGAGACAACTTTCTTTAAACAGTCATTGAAAGATTTAGTGTCACATAATTCAGCTTCAATTGCACCCATTTTATGTGCTGATATGCTATTTAAGCAAGGGTTATCCCTAAATTAGATTAGTTACAGATGAATATATAACAAAAATGTTAACAGCCATCTCATAAAGAGAATGTGTTACATATTCTAAATGATCAATTGCAACACTATTAATTTGCAACTACTATTTATTAATATAATACTTTGTGGGTTACTACTACTACCTGTGACAATGTGGGTTCTGCTCCATGCTCCCATCGCTGTTCGGGAGTCCTTGAACCCAACACCGTCGGTAATGTCACCGATGAGCTAGACAGTGGGACAGCAAGGGGATGGTATAAAAAAGGTGCATAGTGCTTTTATTAAAAAACAATCAAAAACAGTGTTCAATAAATAGTGCAGTGATTCAAAAATAGTTCAATAAGTAATCCATAAAAAGAAATGTGGAGGTAAAAAAATCAATAAATAGAAAATCTTAAAACAACGAGGTTAAAACATTCAACAGGAAACAGTCTTTAAAATCATTAGCAAGCCCGGTGTCTTTCACTCCAGCGTCTCTCCTGCTTCACCCATCTGAGCCCCGCAACAAGTGAGACGCTCACTTTGCAGCTGACCTTCTTTATACCCGCTTCTGCTGTCAGTTGCCTTACCAATCCTTGGCTCCGGTCGGCTCCTCCGGACAGCGACTTGGGGAATTCCCCACGACCAAGGCTCTCACGCAGGGAACACCACGTCCCAAGTCCCAACTCCCGCTACCTTCCGCGTAGAGTACTGCACCTTCCGGTCACTCCCGCCCTTCGAAACAAGCTCTGCAAGAGCGACCACAGCCACTACTTCTCCCAGGTGTTGGTCAAACACCCAGGCTGCCTTCAGCTGCCTGCAAGCGTTTGCTCGCCTGTTTCCTGCTGCACCGACTTGCTCTCTCCCTCCTCACTGCTTCCTGCTTCCTACTGCAATCTCCATTTCCTTCTGTTCTTTTACTTTCGTTTTCTGATCGATCTTTCTGTTTTTTTTTTAATCTCCCCTTAACCGACTCACGCTTCTGTTATATAGCGAGGGGCCATAACAGCTGCAGCATATTAGCCACGGGAACAATCACGGATGTGGGCAGTCCCTCACCTGTGCACTAGGTGAGAAACGCCCACACCGCAGATCGGCCCGTGGCTTGCTACGACTAATACGCCCCTCACGAAGCCGCGAGCGCGGTGATTATTTATTTAAATGGCCTTGACTAAGCGAGCTGTAGACCCATAACACCACACTACCAATCCCAAAGTAAAGTGAACAAATACAATATGTTTTCCAGAATTTCCACAGTAAAATTAGTGCCCTTTCGCACCACATCTCTTATTCTCTCAGAGCCCACCCAAGTCTTTATTCCTATATAGTAGCCAGAAAATCTCTAGAAACAGACTTTGTTACAGTTTCCTCCCCTAGGACCACTTTGTACATTTATGTTCAGACAGTCTAATTCCAAGTTACAAAGCTAGACTGATAAAATTGTCAGATGTGTCTTCTAATGTGTGTTCTTAATGCCCTCAGAGAAGCCACTCCTAAACACTAGAATTAGAGCAGGTTTACCTCAGCCTACATCAGCAGCTAGAGTTTTAAAAGTCACAAATGTATTTCCCTAATGGACTTGTTTCCTTGTTTTATTAAAATAGGAAGGAAAAAAGTGAATGGTTGAGAATCACTGCACTGCTTGAGCATACGAAATACTTGAATGGCATAAGGAAAAAATATACAATCTAAGAATGACTTGACATGGCAGAATGAAAACACTAGCAAGACATACAATTAAGCCATAAAATTAGCAGAGATTGGTTCCTAATTAAGAAATCATGTTAGAACAAAAAACCTGCAGCCACCACAGCCCTCCATGTTCTGACATTACAGAACCCTGGGCTTGGGCATCAATTTTGGTGAACTGCAAAAGCTCTGCATGCCCTCTAAGTTTGTTACGATTTTTTCGCAGATATTGCTGGAATAAACCTGATGAATGCCATAACAAGAGGCTCAGTCAGTAATGTGTTCCATTTTTAGAATCATATTCTGGTAATGATTTTACGATGTAATCATTTTTGTTTTGAATTTATTATTTTTTACACTGGCATTTAATTTTGATGGTTGACACAATTATACAATGCTTAGGTATTGTGATAGACAGCGGGACTCTTTACCTGGCCAGGACACCATCTTATAGGAAGGGCTGGGGGAAGGAGCTTGCATGGGGCAATACCTACCCTGGGATGACAAAGAGAAGCCCCCCTGGCTTGCAATGGTGCCACAGGGCTGAAGCATGGAACCTCAACACTGCCAGGGCCCGTGACCACTGCAAGGGGAACGGCTGAGCTCTTCTTAGCAGGACTGCCGCCACATCCGGAATTGCTGCTGGAAGATGATCCCTGCAAGCACTTCCGGTTTCCCTATAAAAGGAGCCAGCTACGACTGCTCTGGGACTCAGAGTCAGGTGGAAGTGGATGAAGCTTGCCAGGAGAGGTGGAGGTGGAAGAAGAGAGAAAGAGAGAGAGAGAGAGATGGAGATGTGCTGGGTGCTTATTCAACTGTGCTTATTACTGTACTGTACTGTGCATTGGTGGTGGGAACAGGTGAAGAGCATTTCCCATTTGGGAATAAAGATGTGTGTGTTGCTGCACTTGTGCCCAATATCTGTTGTGTTGGGTGTTTGCGGAACTGAATATATACCACCATGTTGTTTATTGAAAAAAAGACTACCGTGACCTCATGTGAGCTTGGAATATGTAATTACAAGGGCATTTTTATTCTGGAGGCTGGAGGGGTGTTAGTTCTGACATTTTCCGCTTTATACAGGGCCGTCATAATGCATGGACATGCTGGGCAGTTGCCACTGGGGCCCCATGCTAATCTATGTATGTTGTGACTTGCTGAGTCGTTGTGTAGGTAGGGTGCTCAGTCCACTGCTTTGCCTGGGGGCCTATAATGCTGTCAAGATGGCCCTGGCTAGGTGCATGTACTAGACTTCCCTCTTCATCATTTGACCAAGCAGAGTCATTGGGAGAAAGTCTGTAAGGTCAGTGTAATTGTTTTCTTGAGCCTCTGTTTCCATCTTCACTGATTTTGTAATGGCAGACTTGAAAGAATATCTTGTTTGCATCAAGTTCTGTTTCCTTTTGGGAAAAACAGCAGCAGAAGCTGTCACAATGCTGGACAATTCGGGAGGCTTTCAAAGAAGAAGTTTTGAGCCAGGCAAGGGCTTTTACCTTAAAGTGCTCAAGTGATTGTGTGATGCAGTGCAGAGAAAGCGACCCAAATTGCACCGGTCGGGCTTCTTCATCACAACAATGCTCCCACCCACACAGCATTGAGTGTAAGGCAGGTTCTCACAAAAATGGGATGACAACAGTTTTGCGGTTTCTGTGATTATTTCTTATTTTGAAGAATGAAGAGGGACCTTAAAGGAAAGCATTTTCAGGATATAGAGGAGATCAAGAAACAAACGACAGAGACACTGAAGGCTATCACTTTGTAAGAGTTTCAGAATAGTTTTGAACAATGGAAAAAGCGTTGGGATAGGGGGGAATATTTTGAGGGTGATACAATTTTGGAAATGTTCAGAGAAATATACAATTTTTAAAAAAAAATTCTTTTGGGTCCCTCCTCGTATTTCATAATTGCTATTTTGGGCCTTTCGGACAGGGATGGCGTAAGGCCCTGTATGGTTTGAGTATGGATTTTTTTTGTCCAGGCCCTCATTGATCAAACACTTTAAGTTGTATCAGACATTTAATCAGGTACTTAAAGCCTGTTCTTTCCTTTGCTTTAGCAGGAACAACATTGGGGAGTTCTCTAAAGCCGGAGAGCCATTAGGATCAGAGAGTTGTTTACAGCAGTCTTCGTCTCCCTGGATCTCTGGTTGTAGTCATGGCTAGCAGTGATAACGTGAGATGTTAAATCCTCTGCTAGTGATAGTCTCCCAGTTCAACTGCTACTTATTGTGCCCCCAGGCAGAAGATCTTTGGATTCTTAACTCATTGAACTCGCATTAAAAAATGCATTTATTTCCTTGAGTTTCCCTTTTTGCCCGTGCTTGTTTCAAAAATGTTATTATCAACAGGGCTGTAAAAGGTGTTGTCTGCTTTTAAGAACAAATAAATGAGATAATGATGGTAACTTTTTTATTTTCTAAAAATAAGCTGCCAACAAATCAGACTGATGTAAGTGTAAGATTTATAATATTCAAAACTCAAACTCACTGTTATGACTGACCAAATCATTGCTTCAAGTTTTTTTTTTTTTTCACTTTAACAAAAGCCAGCCAAAATCTAAACAATTTTAATGCTAGAATTAAAAATTTGCCAAAATTAGACCTATTTTCAGTTTAGGTCTGCATTTCAAAATAAAGCAAGAAAAAAAATCTCCTCGCATTTCTGTAATACCAGGGTTGCATGTGGCCTTGCACCTGATGCTCTTGGGATGTGCTGTGGCCATTGTGACCCTAAATCTATACTAATAAAAGGCAAAGCCCTCACTGACTCACTGACTCATCACTAATTCTCCAACTTCCCGTGTAGGTAGAAGGCTGAAATTTGGCAGGCTCATTCCTTACAGCTCACTTACTTAAGTTAAGCAGGTTTCATTTCGAAATTCTACACATAACGGTCATAACGGTCGATAACGGTCGACAACGTCCGCCATGTTGAACTTTCTTATTCATGGCCCCATCTTTACGAAATTTGGTAGGCGGCTTCCCTGTGTTAACCGAAACCAATGTACGTACTTCAACACAAGTCCTACAAATACTGTCATAATTGAAACAAACCATGAAACTCAAACCGGTTATGACAGCAGCAATCCAAGCTGTGAGAATTGAAACAAGATTACTGTTCACATGGCCAACTGTACGTTGCATGCTCAAGAGTAAGCTCAGCGCACAGCTTGGTCATATTACAACTGGAGGGCCGAACTCACAATGTGGTATACAAAGAGATCCTTAACGAATAATTATTGGTATATTTTCCCTCAGTTTAAAAAGGTTTAAATTTCTTCTTAATAAAAATTTTAAGGCAGTACTTCACCGCTGCGAAGCGCGGGTATTTTGCTAGTTAAAAATAAAAGTGCATGTAGAAAATAGGCATATAGTGTTTGCATAAAAAGGAAAAGGAATGTCTGCATCACAGAAATCACAACGTAAGTCTCAAGTACTCAAAAAAACGAACTGCCAGGAAAGTTAATCTCAATATTGCAACAAAAATCACAAAAATACATCATAACAAAATTTCTCAAGTTTAGTCTAGATCTCATACTTTGACCTGAAATGTCCCTGTAGTGGCAACACTGTGCAAAAATGTGTGATCTGAATGAAAGAGATCACCTGACGTCATCAGGAATGACTCCGCTCGCAGCGTATACAAATGATCGCCGTGCAGCTGACTTTGCAGTCAGTTCTGCTGTTATGCACCTAAAATCTGGCATAGCTCACTGATAGAAATTTCCAAGCTAATACAGTGAAGCACTTTAAAAAAAAACTGCTAAAAACTCATTATTTTAACATGGCTTTCTTATAGCTCATTTTAGTGCAACCCTGATATTCTGTATATGCATTTAATTGTAATTTTTTTCATGGCTCCGCAATCCGTACTAACCCCTACTTTCTCTGCTGTTCTTTTTTCTGTGCTGGGGATCTGTGACACCACCACCTGATCAAAGCACCATGCTGTCCATACATTAATGGATTGAAGGCCAGATGTCCACATGATCATCATTATCTAATTCTTCCATGTGAAGCCTGAAAACTATGTGAAGACTGATTGAGATCATTCATGTTCGGTAGAATGTCTAGAGGTAGCTGGGTGGTCTCGTGGCCGCGAAACACCTGCAGATTTTTTTTTTCTCCAGCCATCTGGAGTTTTTTTTTCTGTCTTCCCAGCCATCGGACCTTACTTTATACTTTATTTAGTATTGCCTAATCTTATTTTTATCTTTTTATAACATTTTCTTTCTTCACCTTGTAAAGCACTTTGAGCTACATCATTTGTATGAGAATGTACTATATAAATAAAAGTTGCTGTTATTAATTTTAGCGAGAAGAAGAACATATTTATTCAGAACTAGGAAATGAAGTTAAGTTAGAAAACAAAAAGAGATTAAAAAATGGCAGGGCAGAGAGGTCAGAAGGGAAAATCGAAAACATTAAGCAGCTCACAAAGGACACAGAAGAGAATCAAAACCAGAGAATCAGACAAAAGACACACGATACAAAGCAAAAGCAGTATTTTTGTTTATCCAAACTTGGATAATAAGATTATTATCACAACCGTTTTTTTAACATGTTGCACCATTAACATCATTCACCGCAGTGCATGAAGGCACTCCCCAGTAACTGACAGGGTCTGCAATGCACATAACATAACAAAATAGCAGAGCAAAGCAAAAAAAAGGTAACAATGCCACAAAAATAAGGCAAATTCAAAACACTTAATGTGAGGTCAGAATGTGAATTTCTAAAATCTATGAGAAAAGAAAAAAACACACCTCAATGGAGGACACTATTTCTCAGATTTATCCACACAAGGCGAGGAATGAGCTTTGCACAAGTTTCTGAACTGCCCCCCATTCTACTGAAGTACATGTGCTCCTTGATTGCCCACCACTAGGGGCAGCATAGCTCTGTTCCTGTGTTTTCCTCATGGCCATCTACAGCTGTACTTTCCCAATCAACTGTCAAACGACTTTTAACTTTTCATAACCACCGTAGTACGTTTATTCTGCACTCGGCTTTGAATCTTATTCTGTGTTGCTTGTTAACTTTGTGCTTTCAGATGTCTCAAATTGTTTGTAAGCCACCTTGGAAAATGCATCCTCTAAAGAAGAACAGTAGTAATAACAATAATGAATCCTATTACATGGGCCACAGCATAATCATATAACAAAAAGACAACAAGCAGCAATCAACTGCAATAACCTGTCAGACTGAATTTATACCCAACACAGTACCTGCATAGCTCTGCCATGTATGCAGATTTTATCGCCTCCTCACAAAATAATAAAATTGGTCTCAAGCCAAAGCCCATCATGCTTAAATAAAAAAATAACACTGTTAAAACTACATGAAGTGCTTTCTACCTGGCTGACTCATGTTTTGGGCACTAAGCCAGCAATGAATTTTAAATGAAATCAAATGAAACTTGATTTTCTATATTTAGTTCACTGTCAACCTCCAGCACTTCATGTGGCCACAGCTGGACTGGTTAATAGCTCCTGCACCACGTATAAAGTCAAGTACACTGGCCAATCACTGCCTATACAGCAAGCAGGCACAGGTACCTCATCTGAAGTGTGCCACCCTGCATCAAATGCAACCACAAGTGTACTATTCAATTAAAGCATGTATTCATGGCAGACATATGTGCTCCTTCTCAAAGATATGGTTTGAATCCTCACTTAGCCATATGTGTTCTCAGTGATTGCTGTCTGTGTATAGCTGCTGGTATCTAACAAGGTGTGCTGCCCTGCATTTAGTGCAGCCAGGGTAAGCAGTAGCCCTCTCTTCAAAGAGTAGCCATATGCACCCTTATAAATCCCCCAATGCATGTTCATCCAAATCATCCATCCACTTATCCACACATCCCTCCATTCATTTCCTAAATATTCTTAGTTTATTACCTTACAGCGACATTAAATGAGAAATATTTTCTGTTTAAGCAATGGGGATTGAAACTGCACAGAAGTAAACTTTCTGATTACTCCTTTTCCTGACTTAACGGAAATTCATACTTTGAGTAACCGTTAATAATACATGTGAATAAATTAAACTGCCCTGTATATTCCATATAAAAGACAGCCCCGTCTGCTTATGCACTGTGTGAAGACCACTGCTTTGCCTTACAGGTGGCAGAAGGGTATAGCGCATCATAACTTACCACACTTGGAACAATGCAGCCCTGGTGTTGTGCAAGGAATGCTGGTTTCCAGTTTCTGTGATCTTTGCTAGCAAACTGGCTTGGGATCATAGACTACCAAAGTGGACTTGGTGGGGTAACTCTTGAATCTCTCACTGTTCGTCCAAGGCTCTGCCTGTATTCTTATTTTGTTAAGTTCCTCCCAATGCCTTTCCACTAACTTTGTTCGATCATTTGTGTTATTCCAGGAGTGCCTTTGAACAGACCTAGTGAAAGATGTTGGCAAAGATTAAATAAAGGGCTTCTCCGCCGCTAGCTCAACAGTTCTCTTCCTGGTCATTGACCTCTGGCTGCAGTGATTTTGCAACCTGTCCCCATACATCAAAAAGTTGAGTCTGCACTGGCTTTTTCCAGTCAGAGCACCACTTTCTTATTCTTCTTGCCCTGACGGAGGTCACAATACTATTCTGGTTGTGTAATGTTTCCTTAAAATCATAATATGTTTAGAAGAGTTAAAAAAAGAAAAATCATTTGACAATGTGTGCCAATTCCTTTCTGAGCTACCTATATCTGAATGTCATCTGTTCAAAGATCAGTGAATAAGTTTCAACTTCACCAGACAAGAGGTTGTGGAGGGCAACCAATGGTCTTATGGTTAACTCGAGTTAGTTAACTCCAAAAAGAAGGTCTGCTGGTTACTAAATTCTATCTACGACTCCTCATCTCAACTTGCACTGCCAACTGCTACAGAACCTTCACAGTGTTGGTCTGATCTCCAGTTCTAGACATTCCTCTGAATCCTGCCAACTATGCCACTGCAAAAATAAGTAAACAGGGAAAATGAATAAATACTGGCCTCCCAAATGAGTAACAGCCTCGCATATTGAGATGCTGACTAAGAGATAGATAGATAGATAGATAGATAGATAGATAGATAGATAGATAGATAGATAGATAGATAGATAGATAGATAGTGTCACGCACGCGCGAGTAGGAGACCGCGGACTGATCTTAACACACTTGGGAAAACATTCGCAGGCAGGGAATGGTGGAGTACTAACCTTTTTCCTTTGCTTTCTTACAGAAAAAAAGATGCTCCGCCACCATAAGCCGGGTTTGCCCGCAGTGCGTTACTTCTGCCCTTCCTCCTCCATTGTTCCTGATGTCATCGATCCCATCTTCCCCCAGCATTCCTCCACTTCCGGCTCCTCCTTCATAAAATGGCCGCCAACGCCATGAATCAATGTCGTGCATACATAGAGATTTTGTTTGTGTATTTTGACCCTTTTTGTTTTTGTACTGTGGAGAATTGTACAGTATACAGTGGGACGGAAACCCCAAACCTTTATGTTGTGTCCTGATTCGTCTTTTACAATAGATAGATAGATAGATATTTTATTAATCCCAAAGGGGAAATTCACATACTCCAGCAGCAGCAAACTGATAAAGAAAAAATTAAATTAAAGAGTGATAAAAATGCAGGTATAACAGACAATAACTTTGTATAATGTTAACGTTTACCCCCTAGGGGTGGAATTGAAGAGTCGCACAGTGTGGGGGAGGAACGATCTCCTCAGTCTGTCAGTGGAGCAGGATAGTGACAGCAGTCTGTCGCTGAAGCTGCTCCTCTATTTGGAGATGATCTTGTTCAGTGGATGCAGTGGATTCTCCAAGATCGACAGGAGCCTGCTCAGCGCCCTTCGCTCTGCCACAGATGTCAAACTGTCCAGCTCCAGGCCTACAACAGAGCCTGCCTTCCTCACCAGTTTGTCCAGGTGTGAGGCGTCTCTCTTCTTTATGCTGCCTCCCCAGCACACCACCGCGTAGAAGAGAACACTCGCCACAACCGTCTGGTAGAACATCTGCAGCATCTTATTGCAGATGTTGAAGGATGCCAGCCTTCTAAGGAAGTATAGTCGGCTTTGTCCTTTCTTACACAGAGCATCAGTATTGGCAGTCCAGTCCAATTTATCATCCAGCTGCACTCCCAGGTATTTATAGGTCTGCACCCTCTGCACACAGTCACCTCTGATGATCATGAGGTCTGTGATGGGCCAGGGCCTCCTAAAATCCACCACCAGCTCCTTGGTTTTGCTGGGGTTCAGTTGTAGGTGGTTTGAGTCACACCATCTAACAAGTCCTTGTTTAGGTTTCTATACTCCTCCTCCTGCCCACTCCTGATGCAGCCCACGATAGCAGTGTTGTCGGCAAACTTTTGCATGTGGCAGGACTTCGAGTTGTATTGGAAGTCTGATTTATATAGACTGAACAGGACCGGAGAAAGTACAGTCCCTTGCGGTGCTCCTGTGTTGCTGACCACAGTGTCAGACCTGCAGTTCCCGAGATGCACATACTGAGGTCTGTCTTTAAGATATTCCACGATCCATGATACCAGGTATGAATCTACTCCCATCTCCGTCAGCTTGTCCCTAAGGAGCAGAGGTTGGATGGTGTTGAAGGCACTAGAGAAGTCCAGAAACATAATTCTTACAGCACCACTGCCTCTGTCCAAGTGGGAGAGGGATCGGTGTAGCATATAGATGATGGCATCCTCCGCTCCCACCTTCTCCTGGTATGCGAACTGCAGAGGGTCGAGGGCGTGGCGGACCTGTAGCCTCAGGTGGTGAAGCAGCAGCCGCTCCATGGTTTTAATCACATGCGACGTCAGAGCAACAGACCGGAAGTCATTCAGCTCACTACAATACAATACAATACAGTTTATTTTTGTATAGCCCAAAATCACACAGGAAGTGCCGCAATGGGCTTTAACAGGCCCTGCCTTTTGACAGCCCCCCAGCCTTGACTCTCTGAGAAGACAAGGAAAAACTCCCAATAAAAACCTGGGACCCTGCGGGACACCATATTGAACTTCTGTGTATAATGATGGAGTACTGTCTGCACATTTCTGTACATACTGGAATCGATTTGATAAATAAGAATTGAAACAAGCAAGCACGGGGCCTGTAAGCCCAACATCGTTTTCTAGCCTGTGCAGTAAAATAGAATGGTCAATGGTGTCAAACGCTGCACTTAAGTCCAACAACATAATTACAGTGGAATTTCCTTCATCAGAGGATATCAGAATGTCATTTACAACCGTTTCTGTACTATGACCAGTGCGAAAGCCAGACTGGAATTTCTCAAATAGATTGTAACGCATAAGGTGTGACTGAAGCTGACTGGCGACTACTTTCTCTAGTATTTTAGAGAGAAATGGTAAATTTGAAATAGGCCTATAGATATTTAGTATGTGTGGGTCTAGGTCTGACTTTTTAAGTAAAGGTTTAATGACTGACACTTTTAGTGCATCAGGTACGGTGCCATGCAGTAATGAACTATTGATAACGGTTAGAATAGGTGCTGCAAGAACATCCATTGCACTTTTTACTAGTTTTGTTGGCACTGGATCTAGGGAACAAGTAGTGGGCTTCATTTTAGTAATTAAAGTTAAAACTTCCTGGTGAGTTACAGGATTAAAATTATTAAAGTGCTGAATGCAATGTGCGACAGGGTCTGCTAAGCTAGTATTTGGTTTGTACTGTAATGCTGAAATCTGGGATCTTATATTTTTAATTTTCTCATTGAAGAAGTTCATAAAGTCTGTACTGCTAATATCTGTTGGTATTTTGCACTGTTGATCTGAATTCCCATTTGTTAATTTAGCCACTGCTCTAAAAAGTACCCTAGGATTATTATTATTGCTATCTATTAATGTAGAATAGTATTCTGAGCGAGCTTTAAAGAGGGCTTTTTTATATTTATTAACACTCTCTGTCCATGCAATTTGAAAGACATGTAGCTTTGTTGTTCTCCATCTGCGCTCCAGTTTTCTACACTCTAATTTAAGAACTCGAGTATTTTCATTAAACCAGGGAGAGTTCCTATGTGCTTTGATCACTTTTGTTTTTAGGGGAGCCACTGTGTTCAGAGCATCTCTCAAGGTCACATTATAATGCGATATTAGCTGATCTAAATTGTTTTCCACGTTTACATTTGATGTTAACTGATCTAAATGGTTTTCCACAATTACACTCGACTTACTCAAGGTATCTATAAATTTTAAAGCAGAATTACAGTCTAGATGTCGCACTTTCTTTGTTTTAATCTGCGAGTGCGCTGGCATGGGCAGAACTAAATCAAATGTAATTAAGAAGTGATCGGAAATAACTACATTTAATGGAGTAATATTTAAATTTTGAATTTCAACTTTGTAAGTTATAATTAAATCTAATGTATGGTTATGATTATGAGTTGGACCTTTGACAATCTGACAAAATCCTACTGAATTTAACAAATAAGTAAAACATTTGCTAAAAGTGTCAGTTTCCACATCAATGTGTACATTAAAATCCCCCATCAGTCATGAACAATAAATATGGCCCTGGTGGTCTGTAGACTAGCACTATAATTGTGTTGGAATCTGTTTTAATATTTAAAATGAATGCCTCAAAGGGATGTAAAGTTGCCTAAATTCTTAGGAGTGATTTGCATTTTGTTACAATGAATTATTCCAAGGCCTCCTCCTCGACCAGAATCTCTAGACTTATGAAGGAACGAGTATCCATCTGGTGACGCCTCAGCTAGGGGAACAGTGTCACATTTACTAAGCCAGGTTTCAGTAAGAAGACACAGATCAGA
The DNA here is from genome assembly GCF_016835505.1 of Polypterus senegalus. Taxonomy (NCBI): domain Eukaryota; kingdom Metazoa; phylum Chordata; class Cladistia; order Polypteriformes; family Polypteridae; genus Polypterus; species Polypterus senegalus. The sequence continues at coordinate 107,046,985 of NC_053163.1, read as the reverse complement.
TTTTGTACTTAATATTATATCATTTACCAAAACAGCTTTAGTGCCAAGAGAGCGAATGTTCAATAAACAGCATTTAAAACTGCATGGTTCTTTCTGAACTGCTGATATATTTTTTGTTTTAATTTGAATTAAATTTCTATTACAGATGCCCCTGGTGGAGTGTCTGGTTTTATCCCTTGGTCTAATTATACACCTTATTTTTGGTTATCAATTAATTTATGGTTTGTATCAAGACTAAATTTACTGGATGCCCCACAACAGGGATTATGGGTAACAGCTTCAGGAAAATAACAGGTGGGATAAAGAACAGCCTGTGATTTAAGATCACATGACTGCGGCCTGGATGGTGCTCTAATCAGTCAACCAGGCAGTTTTGCTGCCATATTTTGGGATAATACATAAGATCCCCTCCAGTTAGGATGAAGACCATCTCTTCTGAAAAATCCAGGCCTTTCCCAAAAATCATCCCAATTGTTCACAAATGCTATGCTTTTATTTGCACACCAGGTTTCTAGCCAGCAGTGAAAGGAATGCAATCTGCTATAAATCACATCCCTCTATATAATCTTGGTAAGGGACCAGATACAATTAAATTCCGACATTTTGTTTTAGCTTTGGTGCATAGAGAGATGAAGTTCGCTTTAATACCTCAGATTGCTGTAAATAAATATCATTAGTGCCGACATGCAGCAATAAGGTAGATACTTCATCGCGGCAACACGGTCCAATGCGCCTTTATGCCAGAAATCTTGGCCCCTGCAAGGCACTTAACATTAACTGCTGGTTTAACATAATTTGGAATTCTAACATTCCGCACTATGGAATCGCCAATTATGAGCACTTTATTATTCTCAGTTTCCACAGGCGCTGGAGAGCTGAGAACCTGTTCTGGGTCCAATTGGTGACCTGGGTGCTGGGGACTAAATTTTGGATTCTTAGCCCCCGTCTTACTGTTACCCACTCGCCCTGTGGCTGAATTGGTGCTGCTGATTTCGGCCTCGCACTGACTACAGTGGGACCTGGAGAGACTGAAGCCGAATCAGATGTAGCCGAATTGTCTAAACAAACCGAGTCGATCCAATTTTCGGTTTGCCTAATCGCTATCAGATTCCTAACGCGGTCCTCCAATTCGCGTATTTTCCCGACCAACTCTAAATTAACTAAACATTTTTGGCAGGTGAAGCTATCTGCACTGTCGGCCGGAAAACCTGAGCTGTACATACTGCAGGACACACAACATATAAACGTGCCCTCGATGGGCAGAGAGCAGATAGAACTTACATTAAATGTTGAAGTCATCTTTGCCGTTTTATAGGTGCTTCGGCGCTTTCCGTGTTCAGCTGAATCACCGTCGCTTTAAGTTTCCACCACCCGCTGAGCGATCGACTTTAATTTCTCACTGCCGGTTATTTCTACTGGTCAGCTGCCGGCTTTACCTCAGGTGAACTTGCTCGGGTGCTTTCGAAGGGCTACGTGCCTGTGGGAGACGCCGCCGCTCTCTATCACTAGGATGTGATACCTTTGGACAGGTAATATTGGCATTGAATCTCCCTTCCAATGGTTATTAGGGATGCCAGATGTGAAGGTAGCACTAGGCAGGCAGTCAGACACCTGGGGTCACAGCTGTTCCTGGTCAGCAATACTGGAATTTGAAAGGAAGGAGACAGATACTTCTACAGGTCTCTCTTTTTTCCTTTTACCTTTAAACTATTGTTAAGGCATGTGGGTTTGAATGGATAATGATCCCTTGATATGACATAAATCATCTTTTAACAAAACATTTTAATAAAATAATTACCTGTTGTCACACACGTGTGCATGGGAGGCAGCTAAAGGGCTCAAAAGAAGGTAATTCCATGCCAGATCAGGAGTTGGCAGAGTACACTAATCCTTTCTCTTCTGTCCCTGCAGACCAACCACAGGAAATTCCGCCTGGACTTGATGATGTCACTTCCGGTTCTGGGCCAGATGATGTCACTTCCGGTTCCTGCCCAGAGAGCGTTATTTCCCCTGTATGGCTTTAAAAACCATCATATTCCTTCTATTACCTCAGTTCTATTTTGGATGCTTGTCTGCAAAGGCTGATTGCTTACTTTTTGCCATTTTCAGCCAAACTTCAAGTATACATGGTGGCTGTCCAAATGTTTTTGTGGTTTCAAGGCATTTCATTTCATACTGTGTTCACTTTTCTGCCACTCCTTTTCCACCTCAGTCTATTTCTCTTCCTGTTGTACTTTTTTTTCTTTATGGCTTTCATGGTTCCTGTTTGCAGATTTTGGAAATTGTTCATGTTACACAAAAAATTATATACGTAAATGAAGGTTCAAGTCATTCAAATAAATTGGATTGAACATTAGGCTGCATGTTCTTAATAGTTGTATTTTACTGTAATGAAACTCATCTAATTTCTCAAAGCATCTACACATCTCAAAGCATCTACATGTTAGTCATCTATTCACAGTATAGATAGATAGATAGATAGATAGATAGATAGATAGATAGATAGATAGATAGATAGTGTGATGGGCGGCCGGGTCCCATGCCCAGCCGGGACGCCCCGCTGCATATGTTCCGGGCGAGCAACCATGGGCAGCTCAGTACCTCCCCTGGGATGCTTGTTGGCAGCCTCCCTGGCCGATAGTGATTCCCCAACCTCGCGCAGCCTGGTTGGGAGCTGGGGTGGCCGCTAGGAGGTGCTGTGTGGATTCCACAGCCCTGCTGGACAAATCTTCAGCCCCACCCAAAAGTGCAATTAGGACCAGGTGGTCAAGCACCTGGAACACTTCCGGGTGGGCTATAAAAGGGGCCAGTCACCACCACTCAGGGGCCAGAGTCGAGAGGTGGAGGACGAAGCTGGATGGGAGGAGTGGTGGTGCCAGAAAAGTGTTTTGAGTTATCTTAAAGTGCTTTTGGGACTATGTATTGCCTGTGGGGTCCATGGGGAAGACGTGAAGATAAATAAAAGTTACTAGTGTTTTACACGTGCCTCAGTGTGAGTCTGTGTCGGGAACTATATAGCGTCTATATCACAATAGATAGATATATAGATAGATAGATAGACAGACAGACAGAATGACTGATTGACTGACTGATTGAGTGAGTATTTGAAGTTGGGAATTGCATGATACTTTCACGCAAGTAAATTTGTTTGGTTACTGCAGCAGAAAATGGTAAATGATATGGAAATGTAGCACCGAATTAAATTGGCAGGAATTTGTAAAGTGCTGTTTCCTCCTTTTATGTCATAGGACAAGAGGGCCATAGTCTGCTTCTTCTTTCCCTTTCCTTTCTGACTTTTCCTGCCTTTTATAATATTTAATATAAATTCATCTAAGAGAGAAAAACCATGAAATTGGATTACTGCATTTGTGTCAAAGCAGCACCCCTTCACAGCTTTTTCATTCCCATTGCCATTAGGCATGGATATTACTGGAATAAACCTAACATTATAAACTATCAATTTAGGACAATTAATTTTTCCCCTTTTTTACACTTATTTTGTACACCTGTGGTTTTGTTACAGGAAATAAACCAAGGGAAATTTAAATAAAGAGTGAAAAAGAAATCTTCAGCATTGTCTCTGCCATTTCTCTTCAGCACTGGCTGCACTTCAAGGTAATCTGAGGTCAAATTAAGAATGGAGGATAATATTGATCAATATCTATCAAAGTGATAGTTATTTTTTCCCTTTATTGGAATAACTGTTATTTTTGTAATGGGTCTGTCAATCTCCATTTAAACACAATTTATACATTGTATAATTTATCATTGCTAGCATGAGCCAGAGTGCCATGGTTGATGTTTTTAGAGCAATCTCTAAAACAAGCTGTCAGCAATCCAATTCTTTATGAAAAAAAGAGGTGCTTAATAGCAAATATTATATACATGGATCGAGGAGCTGAGGCTGTCACATTTTGTCATGCCATTATTTTGAACAAAAAGAAAAAAATCTCAACTGATGAACTTTTTCACATAAAGCACAAATTGTCATATTTATATACCACATTGAAAAACAAACATGAACTGTACGCTTTGTTAACTATGAAAGAATCTACAACTAAAGGCACCCATCCATCCATTATCCAAGCACTACAAAGTAAATTGTGCCCCCATTTAGATGCACTTAGTCGGAAGCACTACATACAGTATGAAAATGTGGAACAGATGCTGCAGTAATTTGGATTCCACCCCAGCTAAATTGAACCAATGCTGAGTAATTAAAGTAAAAGTAAAAGTTACAGCATACCAGACTGGAAATTTGTTGTCAATTTCCAACTATCTAGTAGTTCCTACTACCCTTGCTGAACAAGCAGGCCCTTGCCTAATGTTACTTGATTAAGTTTACCTCTTTTACAAGTTGCTTTAGATAAAAGTTTCTTCCAAGTAAATAAACATTAAAAGAAAAAAAATTTAGTTTTGAGAAGTTTGAACCACTGACACAGGAAAAAAGTATTTAGTTCCTGTCATGCACACATGTGTGTGCCTGTCATTTAGTGTTTAACATTAGAATTACCAGAGCCTATGAAAAAACTCGTAGATCCATCCCACCTTAAATCGCTTCGCACCTCTCCGTCAGGGTCTTTTGCCCTTTAAATGTGTTGATAAGCTGCAAGCAGCCTGCTATCACTTCCCCGACCGGCGCACAGTTTTCTCAGCTCTGTTTACCTGTGTGTCAGTTGCTTAGAGTTGTATAGAGTGAGAAGTCAAGCAAAATCACACCTTTTATAAATACTATATCGTTATTTGGAACACATGCATTTCATGTGTGTTCCGTGTCTACAACGATCTATGTAAACACAATTTTAAAAAAGAAACGTTTTTCATGTTTTAGTAATAATTGACAAAATGTAGACATGAAGTTTATAATTTGTGATATCTGAAGTCCAAATATCAAAGAAACATTTTCACAAAAGGTACAAATATAACAGAACAAATGCACTTTTATTCAAAAATATAACTGCAGAAAAACAACCCGTGTTAGGGTGCGACATTGACACGCATTTACTATGACTGCTTTGGTGGTGCAACGGTATCAACTGTTGACTGGTAATCAAAACTTCACGGGTTTGATCCCCGATGAGTCTGTTTTGAGAAGTGAGCTGCTTTTATTCTTACTATTTTAGTATAAAAACATACATTTGATTTCACTCTGTAACAGCCAGTGTAAATGTATGATACTTGTAAAGGTTAGCTTTGTTTTTTTGTATTATTATTCAGTTTCATTCTCTCAGTCGCATTCACGATCCTAGCCTCCCACACCATCTGACACTGCTGTTTTCACATAAAGACGCGCTATAGCTCTCCATTTTGTATAAAGTAATTAAATAAATACAAATAAATAACATTCGATCTGGCTTTTATAAATGTTGATGTACAAGTGTAACAAAACATGTCCACTTTTATTCAAGACTATATCCGAAGAAAAAAGAAAGTCAAAAGTACATTGCAGAGCTTCCTGTGTTTGAGTGACACAGGCATGCTCAAAAAATACACATGTAATGCCACGGAAAGTGCATGCAGACAAGAGTTCGCAAGCATTGGTACGAGAATGCTTATCTGAAAAAGGCGTCACACATGGTTGGAAGCTTGAACGTGCGAGAATAAAACTGAAAAAAAAAATCGACAAGTACTATAAATTTACAGACGCAAATTAAATGTATGTTTTTATTGTATGATATAAACAATAAGAGAAGCTCACTACTCAAAATGGTAAATTTGGGAAGCAGCTGATATCGAAACTGCAACCTCTTGATTGAAAGGCAGCAGTTCTTAGCAATGCAACCCCGCAAGATGTTGTATCAACCATCTACCGTAACCTGCTTTCTTTTTTCTTTGGTTAAATTCTTGAATAAAATTGCACTTGTTTTGTTATACTTGTACCTTTTGTGAAAGTGTTTATTTCATATTTGTATTTCAGGTTTCACACATTATACATTTCATGTCTACATTTTGTCAATTATAAGTAACACATGAAAAATGTTTCTGTGTTAGGGTTAGCAACGTTTTTACACAGATTGTTGATGGCACTGAACACACATGAAATGTATTTATTCCAAATGACAATGTACTTTTTTACGCAATAAAGCTCCAGCACTTCACTCAAAGATAAACACTGAGCACTGAGAAACTTCTTTGCAAATTGAACTGCGGCGGTGGGTGGGGGGATGGAATAACTGGCTGCTTGCTGCTTATCTTAATCGGCACATTTACAGGACAAAAGATGCTGAGGGAGAGGTGCGAACGGATTTAAGGTGGGCCAGAGTTTCGAGTTTTCTCGTAGGCTTTGATAATTCTAGTGTTAAACAAAGTTTTCTAATAAAAAAAAAATCAGTTATATCCTATAACACATATACATATTATTCTGCTATGAGATGAATGCTGTCGTTGTTTTGGTGGTACAATGCCCACTTTGACAATTATAATGGCTGAAATTCTAAAGATGCATTGGAGACAGAAAGGACACTCAGTACATTATCTCACAGCATTTGCAAAAATTCCTGGAATTGTTAAAGAAAATACATATTTAACAACTTACAGAAATGACATTTTAGTTACCATGAAAATATTGAGATATAATACTTTTGCTCTAGTACTTCTCCCATTCCTAGAAACATTTCCTGTACTCCTCTTTTGTTACGGTGCTCAGTACCTCCTGTGAGTTTTCCTTTATTTCTAACACAGTAGCAAATCAACTTCTTTTCAGTCTCAATTTTGATTTTGGGAATGAAGGGAAGTCTCACGGAGTGAGATCTGTGGAATACTGGAAGTGTGAAGCAACAATCACTTTGTTTTTGGCCAAAAAATCTTAGACTGACGATATGGTGTGTGCAGGTGAGCTGTCAAAGTCCAAAATACAGTTTTGCATGTAGTACTACTTGGGATGCTTTTTTCTCGATGCTTAGATAGAAAGACAGTTCGACTGTTCAATGTGTAATGTCACTGATTAACAGTCTGGTTATGAGGAAGCTCTTTATTAAGTCCATTCATGCAGGAAAACATAATCATTGTTGTCTTGATGTTCAATGTGACTTGATGTGCTTTTTTTCAGTCAGGAGAAAAAAAAATGCCAAAGTCACATGCATGACTGTAAAATAAATGACAAAAATACACATTTTGATCATCTCAGCACAATGCCAATGCTACTTTCGTGCTATTAACCAATTCTAGGAATTTTCAGTTCCCCTCTCATATGTTCTCAGTTTCATCAGCAAGAAAGAAGGAAAAGGAAAGGCAATTACTAGGTTTTGGTTTGTTAATGGCCTCTTGGGTTGTGCATTTTCTTGTAGAGAATACACATTAACGTGCATGATGATGCATTGTGATGTGTCATTCTGTGGAAAATATGCAACATGTTATGTTATTAAAAAACACACTATGCTCCTCTGTGTGATGTGAACGAGTAACATACATATGGTTATACTACAATGTTCCCAATTACACAGAAAAAGAAAAAACAGCAAGTGTGTAGGAGGCCATTTGCTTACCACACCCAAAATTATAGTGAGTTTTTCATTTCATAATTATAAAATCAAATTCAATTGCTTCAATTGTTCTAAAAGTTTATGCAAAACAAAACTTTGCTGTTTCACTCATCACTAATTACAAGAGACAGAGCTACTGAGTTGCTAAAAGGCTGAAGGCAGCCCACAATTTAAACATTTCTAGCACAGCATTTAATTTCATAATTTGATGCATTATTAATTTTTATTTCTTAATGTTTTGATTTTTATTATTCTTTTAGTGATGCATGTGAACATGGCCTGTGACACTGGAAATGACTACATTATTAAAAACAGTATTGCCAAAACCATAGTGTCAGAACTTTTTTGCAATCTAAGGAAAGGCCATCCATCCATCCATTATCCAACCCGCTATATCCTAACTACAGGGTCACGGGGGTCTGCTGGAGCCAATCCCAGCCAACACAGGGCACAAGGCAGGAAACAAACCCCGGTTAGAGCACCAGCCCACCGCAGGGAAAAGACCATCTTGAAAGAATTCATGTTTGAACAACCAAATGAAAAACGGTAAGGCACTGCTGTTTTAATTCATGCCTCATTTTGCGTTTCATTCTAGTTTTGTCCTAGTAACATATTGAGGGATTAGATGAAATTACATTAGATTAGACTTCTGTGTACCAAAACTGTGTACTGTGTACCAAAATGTCTGTGATTCACTAAACCATTTGTTCCCTTGTCCCCCAGTTCATTGTAGTGCACACATTAGTAAAAAACTGGCTGGTTCCTATATGAGGCCTGTAAAGGAAACCTAACAGTAGTAGTAGACCTTGCAATGCCTATATTAACTAACTCCTAATGAGCTTTTAATACCACTAATGGCTATAAGAAAATAGGCAACTGCCTTAAACAAACAAGCAAGAGTACAAAAATGTGCTCCAGAACACTCCAAGAAATTAAGATTTTAAGTGAATCTAGCTCAGTAGAAAGAGTTCAGCGATTCCAAAAAAGATCAGAAGAGTTCACCAGGTTGCCAGGTCTGTTTATATAGTACTCCAAACTGGCCACCAAGCCACATATCATACCTTGTGACTATGTCCAAACCGTCAGGATACAAGACAACATCAATATTATGATAGTATGGTCATTTTGGACCAGTGAAAAATTTCTAGCAAAAAAAGCTATGGAAAAACCAAGAAGATAAATCACATAAAGACAAATACAGCACTTTTACAACATGTAATTATTGATACACTCGGACACTTCATCAGTGACTTAACCTGCGGTCCTTGGGTGTTTTGGGTTTTTCATTATCGGACACGTTTACCAGGCACCCCAACCAGGAGTGATCAGCTAGCAATACATTATTATAGCCTGGAAAGATTAGACAGGTAACAAAATGACTTCACTAACATTTTTAGACTAAACATATCCTCAAAGGACTGGGAGATATTAAGGTTTTAGGGGTAAAAAAATTAGGAAGGTGTTATTCAGAGTAGGAATCAAAAAACAAAAAGTTTTTAAAAAGAGTCAATGACTCAAAACAGTAACTAAGAATTCAAGCAGAGCAAAGTCAATGCAGAGGTCCTCAATGTAACTAAGAAACCCTTGTGTAAGTAAATAATTATTTGCAAACATAAAATTATTTTGAATATTATCCAAAATTTTGGTACGCCTCCATCTTAAGTCAAGTGTGCAGGATGACATCATGTGTCACAACAACATCTGAACACTTTATTAGCTATGGAACTGCTGGCAACAGCAAAGTGGTGCCTCTGATCACAAAAACTCATCCAAAATGTCTACGATTACAAGAGAAAAAAATGTGGAGCCATCTTATTTTCCTAGTTGGTGCCAATATTCCGCAATTTGACTTTCAACACATGGTTATTCATTCCAATGCTTTGCTTCCTGGAAGTCGCACTACTTGACATCATTGCCACATTTCTATTTAAACCAGTCTGTGTCCAAATTTGTGGACACAATCTAAAATCTGTCATGAATGATTGTCATGAGATTTTGGCTATAATGAATTTCTCACTAGGTTCTGTAAGACTTTGATTTTGGTTTGCTTTAATAATAATAATAATAATAATCATAAAACATTTTCTTTATATAGTGCCTTCTTTGTCACACAATCATTTTGTTTCTTGTTTGAACCCTACTAGCCCTTCGATTAGTAATCTCCTGTTCCTCTGTTTTCCTTTCTCCTTGTGAAAAAACATCACAAAACAATGTTATCACATAATAATCTTAAGAAAAATAATTTATGTAATGAAAATGATTAGTTGCAATGATCAATTATAAAGATAAATGGGCTTTCCTAGGTGTGGATCTTGTTACCCCTCAATTTAAAATGTGAAAGGCACTTTGCTTCAATGCATTAATAAAGTGTGAAGAACATGAGAGCAGAGGTAAGGAAGGAATGACACAAATAACCATTTCAGCTACCTTAACAATAGTTTAAAGAAGCTGCTAAATGGAAGACGAGGATACAATCTTTTATTAGGGTGCAAAAATAAACAGCCTTTACCGTTTATTCCCAGTGAGGGATGAAAATGAAGAAGTAGGAAAACATTGTCAACAATTGGCACAGAAACAATAAAGGAATATGCACACGGTAGGAAAGAATTTGAAAAGGGCACAATAAATCATTTATGGTATAGCATCAAAACGTCTAAGAGATTCCAGCACATAATACCACATCAAACAGAACTACTAATAAGGAGTGTAATCTGATGCACTGGCATTTTCTCATCTTTGCATCTGCCATGTATGGACTAGGGATGACAGTGATGGGCGCATAAAGCCCAATTAAAGAGAAGAGCAAATAAAAGTTAGCCCACTGTCTGGTGCTGATAGCATAACAGCGATCAAGATTGTCATTTTACTAGTACTTGGGTATTTTTAATTATCCTAACACCTTTATTCAAAAGTAAAGTACAGTATAGTAGTAAGAACACTACTGTTAAGAAATTTATAAGGATGGAATGATCAGTGCCAAATCAATGATCAGAAGATGAACTCATCCAGGGGTCGTCAACCTCTTTCATATTAAGTGTCAATTTACAAGCATTTGAAAACCGGCGTGCTAGGGGATAGTTGCATATAATGTATTTTACATTTTTTCACTCACAGTTGTACTGTTAATGGCATATTAAAGTTGCCCTAATTATCATTATATTAACATGCTCTAAACAGTAAATCGGACTTGCAGTTTCACTGTGATCCTGTTCATGGCATAGTTGTGCTATGTCAGTTAACTAGATGATATTTAACCAACTTTACAACATAAGACATATCAAATAAGTTTGTAGACACGTGACTATTGATCTTCAAGGTGCTACTGAAAATGGAGTTGCAGGTCCACTGTGGCACACATACATTAGGTTGTCAACCTAAAGGATAATAAAAAGGAAAGACAGAATTGAGGTCAAACAACAGACAAGGTCAGAAAACCATAGAGACCATAGAGAAGCAACTAAAAGTCATAGTCAAAGCAAAAATAAAAAAAGACAAATGAAGTTAGAAAACCGTTCATAAAGCACTACGTCTTCTTGGTAGTGCCTTTTAGCTGTCTCCTACCTTTAAGCAAGAAAAACAAAACAGAGAACAAGAGTGGAAGTTTGGTCCAAACTAGGACACAATTAACTAGGTGTGGCAAAAGGCAGTGACATCATAGAGTCACATGACTGGTAGTAACCATAGCAACAGTAAACAATGTTTCTGTGCCTGTGACAAAATGAGGTTGAGCGTGGACAAAAAAAGAAAACTAAACTTGCAACGCAGTTATGCCATTTACAGAAATTTGGCAGGTAAAAGGGCAAAAAGAGAAGAACTGGAAGATGAAATTGTTAACCAAAATACAAGAAAGGATCAAAGCAAGAGAGAAAAAACTTATGTCAGGGACCAGCATGCAACTCAAAAATCCAAGTCTCAAGGATCTAGCTCTTACGTGAGAAAACAGTGCAATTAAAAGGAATCATTCGCTAAAGGGTTTGTTTTTAGTATCACAAACCTGAACAAAGCATGAGGAGGCACTGAGCTGTGACGTCATGCCCTGTGGCATCTGGGTCACAGCCACTGACACTAAAAATGGTGGCACCCACTAAAAAACAACCTGGCATTGTGGTAAATTAAAAACATAACAAAAAAATAACCAGGCCCAGAACAAAAGTAAAAATAATGACACTGTATATTTCAAACCCTAAAAAATTTCAGTGTATAAAGTTAATGAAGAATCAACAAACATTTAGGCACAGTGATGTAACCTCTGCAACAGAAAATGAACTAACATTAAGAGAACTAAAAATGACCACATAAATCTCTCTATTATATAAAAAAATTTGGGACAAGATGAGACCTGTTCAGGGAGATGAGACATGACGTTCTCAGAAAGAAAAAAGACACCTTCACGTCCCACAAGACTAGATTTAACCATGCCTGGGGTCAGAAAAAGACAAAGAATAGATGGCAAAGAAGAACGTCGTTATGAATTCAAAAATGTTGGTGCGATACACATGCAGAGTAAGTCAGAGATAATGGAAGTAGGAAAATTCGAAAGTCTCAAAAAAATTATAGTAAAGATCACATTAGTGCAAACAAATGGAAAATATTACTTGGTGAAATAATGGAACAGCGAAAAGAGATTGAATAGTGTTTGAGGATGTCTGGGGGAGAAGAGAGACAAGGTAGTGAGACAAATGACAGGTGCTGTACAGGCTTTTAAACGTTTGAAACGCCACACGAGATGCAGATCACGTGGCATGGCAGCAGCACCAAGCTAGCAGCTGATCGAGCAAAGAGAGAGAGGAGGTTAGGAGCACACACTGATACAGTGCACTGCTGCACCCACCACATGACAAACCAACTCAGGATCCCAGATTAGGAACCAAGTGCAGCCATGCAACGGGTGACACCTCAGCACCACACTAGTTCAGATGGAATGGAACCAGTGTGAGGTTTTTTTTATGGTGGCTGGAGTGCCACCAACCCTCAGATTGTTCCCTTCAGGTTGGAGGACCTATATACAGGGCTGAATGCAGTTATTCTTAAAAAAAAAAAGACTTAATAAAAAATAACACCCAGAGTCATAACAATCATGTTTAAGGATTGCTCAAAAATATGAAATTGTTAAATGCATCAACTTCAATCTCCTAAACCCTGCTTTGGATGGTCAGTGTGTATTTATAATGTAAATTAATCTACACCCAGAATAATGCCAGGGGAGCCATTAATTAAAATTCATGTGTACTTATTTAAATGTCACACAGGAAATTGAAGTAACTGTTGATGTTGGAGTCACCATCTTACTTAAGATGAGTTCTAGATATACCCTGTCTGAATGTAGAATTCAAAGAACAAAATGATAACTGTATATCTTAAGAATCTCAGGTTGATGGTTTTTGCTTTATCACAGCTATAAGTTCAGTTTTGCCCTTTTTAGAAAATCTGAATGACTGATTGTCCCTTTTAACTCTTTCATGGCTAATTTTTACTTTGTATTTCATTTAGTGTCTCTAACCTCTGTCCCTCAGTCTTAAATCTAAACTTGCAACATGTGTCATTTTATGGAAAGATCTGCACATTGGTCACATGCAGCAGCTTTAAACACCCTCTCAGTGCGACCTTTGGTGAATTCTGGGGTAGTGCATTGCTAGCTGGACACCAAGCTATCACTGCCCCTAGTGAACCAATAATGGCCCTGCAGGCTATTTCTTTCTTTCTTACTTTTAGCTTAAATGGGCAACTTAGTTGCTATTACCACCAAGGAATAGCTCTGATGATACTCTCACCTTCTCTCGTGCAACTAGGTAAGATGAGACACAAACACTGGTCTCTGAAATCTGAGTTGCCAGATGATCTCTGTTAGCCACTTGCAGATCTGGCCCTGTTAGCTGTGACTTGACCTGTCCGCACAGCAGCTCCCCCTCTCTGCCAGATTGCACGAGCCACTTTTTACAGTCACAAACCTCAGAGTGGGATGGTACTTGATGGGCTGAAGAGCAATGCCTTTTAGTCCTTCCAGTCCAAAACTTTAAAACAGCCACATGGTTTCAACATTTACTGCTTAGAGACACCTACTGTACCCTACTAGACAAAAACTGGCTTCTTAAAAACCCTTCCTACTTTCATTCCCATTTTTTGTAGGATCTAATAAATTCAATTTGAAAAATGGAAGAATGGAGGAGTGCAAATGAAAATATTATATTGTATATACCAGATGCTGCAGATCACTTTGCTGTCTTTTCTCTGTCCATTCTGCTGTTATACCAGTCACAAAAAACACAAAACAGAAAACCTGCAACACACGTGCTCACTGCTCATCTTCTTTTCCAAAACAGCTACTCCAGGTTTGCCACTGGCACAAACACTGTTGGCACTTTTACAGCCCAAGTAGTCCTCGGGTCTTACGCAAGAGGCATATATATGCTTGTAGCACTGTTTTTATAGCCTGACTGATGCTCAAGTCTAACTCTAAGGAGGTTGATATCCACAGTCAAAAGAAACAAAAAAGAAAATGACAAAAGGGTGAAAGTCAAAACAAGGATAACGAATCATAAACTTTCCACAAGCACTAGTTCACTGGTTGAATCTTTATCTCCGACAAAGAAACTCATGCCACTGTGTCATAATTAATCAACTCATATCAGGAGGGTGGTCCCTAGTAACCACTCAAGGTCTCATAGTATCTCATTTCCTTTAAGCCTGAGAATGTGATGCATTTATACCAATAAAAGGCAAAGCCCTCACTGACTGACTGACTCACTCACTGACTCATCACTAATTCTCCAACTTCCCGTGTAGGTAGAAGGCTGAAATTTGGCAGGCTCATTCCTTACAAGTTACTTACAAAAGTTAAGCAGGTTTCATTTCGAAATTCTACGCGTAATGATCATAACTGAATCCTACTTACTTACATATATACGTCCATAGCCTGCAGCTCAGTCGCCGTGTGAGGTGGAGTTGCGTCCCCCATCACCACGCCTCCCACGTAGTTGGCTGCCTGCCCATATAAGGCCGCCTGTCAGCAGCAATCCAGGCTGTGAGAAAACAGTAAAAAGGATGCATGTCATACGTCGTGGTACATTTTCTGATGCAGCTAAATGGAAACAACTTCATGACGCTGCCGCCAAATACTCACAGAAAAATCCACAAGTTAATAGACACGCTGTCGCTAAATACTCGCGGGCTAATCCACAAGTTCAAAGACACGCTGCCGCTAAACAACCGCCAATGCCTCAAACATCTTAGATTCACAGGTGACGATTTCAGTAGTGGACACTCTGATGTTTATGAATGTTTAAACTCTCAAAAGCTGGATGTGAAGTTATCGATGAAGCCGGTTGTATGCTTACAACGCTTGACAGATGACGAATGTCACTTCAACATAAGTCCTGCAAATACTAATGTAATTGAAACAAACCATGAAACTCAAACCAATTATGACAGCAGCAATCCAAGCTGTGAGACAACAGTAAAAAGGAGGCGTGTCAGACATCGTGGTACATTTTCTGATGCAGCTAGACGGAAACAACTTTGTGACGCTGCCGCCAAATAGTCGCAGAAAAATCCACAAGTTAATAGACATGCTGTCGCTAAATACTCGCAGGCGATTCCACAAGTTCATAGACACGCTGCCGCTAAATACTCGCAGGAAAATCCACAAGTTAATACCAGGAATGCCTGTTAAACATCTTAGATTCATGAGTACCAATTAGGGTAGTGAACACTTCGATGAATGAAACCTGTTATCTTTACAACGGTTGACAAACACGGAATGTAACTTGAACACAACACATCCTCCAAATACAAACCTGATTGAAAGAAATAATGATAATCAAATCTTTGATGACAGCAACACTCATAACAGTCACAAAACAATTACATTGACAATCATGTAACGTTATTTTTAAAATGTTTCCTTTTCTTTTTCATAACTTCTTTAACACACTACTTCTCCGCTGCGAAGCGTGGATTCTTTGCTAGTCTAGCAATAAAGCAAAAAATAATCAAAATCTTTTAAACAAACCAATGAAATTCAAAGGAATGCATAGAATTAAAATTTGAAAACTAAACTTATGAAATATAAAACCCTTGTAAATTAAAAAAAATAGGGTTTCTGATTCTCTCATTTTCACCGGGTCAGAACAGGGTGGGGAAAGTTTAAGAACTTTGGATGTCCCAAAGCTTATTTGTGTCTCATTACTTGAAAAAGGACTAGAAACCAAATGTCAAGAAGTAAACCCCACTCAGGAAAAATGAGATGGCTTATGAGATTCCACCACTTCTGTTTATGTCCCTCTGAAGAAGACTATAAAAACTGGAAAATAAAGAAGTGCCTCTGATGGACAGTACATCCCAAGGTGTCCTTGAAGAATCAGCAGTGTTTTATTATAATCACAATTCAGCTTCCATGACTGTAAGGAATGTTAAAGAAAAAGTCAAAGAAATTGGTGCGTTTTTGATGAGCTTGTGGTGCAGGGGTTCGTTTTAAGGCCTCACACCTGGTCACTATCTTTGTGCACTTCACACATTTTCTCATGTCTATGTGTGGTTTTAGTTCAAGCACTCCAATTATCATCTTAAAGATGTGCATACTATGCTGGCTGATTTGTTAGCTGGCCCTGTAAAGGTTCTGTGATGTGCCTGCACCCCAATGACCCCAGACAATTGGATTAAGTAGGTTTAAGAATGTTATATACAGTACATACTGTATCTATTTATTCTTAGCCTCACACATCTCCTCCTTAAATTTAATCAGCATATGTTGTACATCCGAATATGTAGAATAAGAAACTATAAATATAGAATTCTTCTCGCTTGATTAAATCTGAAGCTTTCTGTTAGCCCTGCTGCAGTCTGTGAATTGATAACCACCCCGACGTGTCTTCTTCTTCTTGTGGTCTTTTTTTTTTTGTGAACATGAAAACTCTGCTTGAAATAATTTAAACTGCTATGTGCTTGTAAACAGTTCTAGTAATTGACTAATAAACAGTGAATTATCTTTTGTTTCCCTTTCCATCACAGTTTAACTTTTCACTTTTGATATCTTGGGGGAAAGTATATTGAGAAATCGTTAATATGTGTGCACTCTCGTCTACCTAATACTGTTCATTCTATATGTAATTGATCAGCATTGAAGCTATTTCAATTTATCACAAAGACAGCAATTTCATTTAACATACTAGAATGAAACCTTTCAAACAAATGGACAAGATAATACAAAACGCACAATTACTGACAATTATAACTGGCAAAATTACACAGCTGTAGAACAGACAGTTATAAATAAATAATGTATACGGGAGAAAACTGACAGACTTATGAATAAGCTAATTACAGTATAGTAAAAATCAGCAAAGGGATTTTATTGAGTAAAACACAATACACAAGCCAGTGAAACTATAGTTTAATGACAAAAATTAATGTGAACTGTTTTTTTCGTGGAGAATTGTGTGGCACCAGATAGGGAAAGATAAGAGCGAAAAGAGCGCCCTGGCCCAGCAGACATGCACTGTCCAGCCAGCATAAAAAGGGTTGACTCCACCAGTTGCTGAAAGCGTGCCACAAGGAAGCAAAAGCAGACATTGTCAATTTGGTTAAACTGTCCTGCCCCCTCATGTTTCATTTGCTTAACCTGCACTCTAAGAAATACTTGTACTTTGCAATAACCCCTAATTCATGCTAAAAGAGTCAATCCAGAACAGCATAAATGTCCAATTCATGCTGACAGCAAGAGTATTTCATAATTGAATGCTACAGTCAGGGATAAAAACAACAGTTTTTGTTTAATACAGGGATCTTCACTCACCATCCTGGTGGGCCACACTGGCTGCAGGTTTTCATTCCAAACTCTTTCCTAATTGCAAGGCCATCATTGGAGGTAATGACACTTGGAATTTAACTCTGTTACTTGTTAGTGTATTCATTCACCCAAGACAAATTTGAACTACATTGTAGAACAGGGGTCTTCACTGACAGTCCTGGGGGATTGCAGTGGCTGCAGGTTTTCACTTCCAGCAATTTCTTAATTTCTTTGACCCCATATATTTGCCGCTAAAACAGTATGTTTAACTGAGCTTCATTTACTTAACTCACTTGTTAGAATTCAGAACTCTTAATTTCCCATTTTAATTTTGTGCAGCAGCATTTAGGTTTTAATTGTTTCCTGCTTTCTTAACCAGCCACAGTTAAAAATAAATGACAAATAACAAAGAAACCACCAGCACTCAAACTAATACTGTCCCATTTACAATGGTCAGGTCAGGCACTAGTACAGCACAATGCCACACCTACCATACAACAAAACAGCTCCAGATCCTCGTTGGCAACAAAAGTCCAGTCCCACAACCCCTAGAAATGATCAACTATCTGTCACAGCCAGGGGTTACGTGGGCATCCCCTTAGCCTGGTAGAGCTGCTGAGGTCCCCAACAATGAGAATCCTGCAAGCTGGATCAACCTTGGGGAATTCTACCACATGGCCATAGTCACTGATGCTCCCTCACAATGCAGGTAATGTGCCTCATTCGGGACTCCGCGACGCAAAGTCAAACCAGCGATACCCAAGGATTCTCAGAAGAGACACAGTACCAAAGCTGGATAGCCTCCATGTCTCACAACCATATAGCAAAACAGGAAGCACCAGGACTCTAAAGACTTGCACAAAAGATATCAGGAGTGCAACACACCCATTTCCAGCAACCTCATGACACCTCCATTCTCTCCCAGTTTGTCTACTGACTTCTTAGGAAGAGTTACCAGAGACATGAATGTTGATGCCAAGGTAAGTACACCTCTCAACAAGGTCAACACTCTCTCCGTAGACAGACACACTGCTGATGGCTGTGCCTAAGAGGTCATTAATGGTCTGGATCTTGGTTTTTATTCAGGACACTCTCAATCCCAGACACTCAGATTCCTCGTTTAGTCTCTCGAGAACCCTGATCAGAGCCTCCATTGACTCTGCAAAGATCACACCATTATCTGCAAAGTCAATATCAGTGAATATTTCTTCACCAACAGATGTTCCGCAGCCACTGGATCCCACGACCTTGCCCAACACCCAGTCCATGCAATCATTGAACAGAGTAGGAGCAAGAGCACACCCCTGACAAACCCCAGATTCAACTGGGAAAATGCAGAGGTTCTGTCTCCACCCTGCACAGCACACACAGTACCAGTATACTCCGTGGGGATCCTGCAAAGTATCGGGATGTCGCACAGGGCAGGGCAACGGAGTCAAACACATTATGAAAATTGACAGAAGCTGCAAAGAAACTCTATGGTTTGCGCTCTATAAAAACCCTCAGTGCCAGGATGTGGTCGATGGTAGACTTCTTAGGCATAAAACTAGACTGCTTTGGTCACTGGTAGGTGAGCAAGTGATCATGGATCCTATTGAGGATGACCCCAACAAGGATCTTACTTGGCAGTGTTATCCCGCTTTAGTTGCAGCAATCCAGGCAGTCACTCTTCTCTTACCAGAAAGGGACAATAAGTCCCATTTTCCAGTCATTTGGGATGATGCTCGGTTCCCACCTTACCACCAGCCTGGAGAAGTTCACCACAGATCCCTGCAGCCTTCCCTACCCTCAGCTGGTTAATCACCTGTGCAATCTCAGTGAGATTGGGTGGTTCACAGCTAATTGGAGGATCATCCTGAAGAACTGTGGACCCAGAGATGTTCAATGTCCTAGAGGAAACAGCTGCTTAAAGTAGCCAGCCCAGCGGGTCACAACTGCAGTGTCATCCATAAGGACAGTTCCATCACCTGCCCTGACGGCAACTCTCTGAGGAACAGATTCAGATGTGTGCAATGCTTTGATTCCTCTCTAAGCAGGACGTGGGTCACTAGGCCAATAAATGGTGTGTCATCTTCTCACTGACTTTTCTAAGAAATGGCTCCATATGCTCTCAGAGCCCTCGCAGCTGCACTTCTCAGTTTACAGTACATACTTGAGTTGCCATCAAGCCGTGTGTTGCGACTTCTCTCAATGATATCAAGAGTGCCCTGCTAGATGAAACACCTACTTCTGGGAACATTGGTAATACCAATATAACTCTCAGCGACCTTCAGTCTCTTGTCACGGAAGGTCTCTCACATCACATTAGGATCGGCAGTCAAGCCCAAATCTGTCAGTTCCTCATACAAATTGTGTGCAAACTCATTAGAAACAGCCGGATTATGGAATCTGGCCAGGTACAGCCTCATTCTCCAAGTAGGTGATAGGCTACTGGTCCTATGCTGGATCTTCTGAGTAGCAACAAGAAGTCTGTGATCAGAATTCACAAACTGGGCACTTCTGTAAACTGTGCAGTTTTGTAAGAACTTCCAGGGTCTGCCCATGAGGATGTGATCGATCTTCTTCACTGCACCACGAGTATTGGAATACTAAGTCCAACGATGCTGCTCAGGGCAATGGAACCAGGATCCGGCGATCCGCAGCCCCGGACCTTTTGCAAAGTCAAGGAACATGGAGCCATTTTCACCACAGTCACCAGACCCATGGGGACTGACACAATCCTCATAGCCAGCCCTGTCAGTGCCAGTGGTAGCATTGAAGCCACCTATGACCAGAGGAGTGTCACCTCATGGGCACCTTTTAACCACAGAGTGAGGTTGCAAATAAAATGTCTCCCTCATCGAGACATTACTCACTGCGGTTGGAGCATACACCGAGACAATAGACAAGGCACTCAGAGAGTGGGTTATTCTAAGTCTCATAATACACTTGCTGAAAGGAGTGACATCGAACACCATCAGAAGGAGCTGATCTGCCCCAGCAACAGTTACTCTCTGAGTATGACAGCCATCAGAGTGATTAGACCAATAAAAGGGGTACCCACCTATAGAAATCTGGCCAGTCCTAGGTCTGCGTACCTCAGAGAGTTTTGCCACTGAAATGCAGAGTTTACGAAGCTCCTCTGATAACAGAGGAAGATGATCATCATGAGAGACAAAATGTTCCATGCGCCTACCTGGATGAGCCACGTCAAATTGGGACCTGAGTGCTGCCGTGCAGTGGGCAACGCCTCAGCACCACACCAGTTTCGATGCCCAAACAGGCCTGACCCCATTGCTCTCGGGGGGGTTTTACTCTTCCGGGGATGAGGATCGCAAGGGCTTTAACCCATCCCCTTCATAATGCAAGCAGCCTTCCTATGGGTGGCTACAACAGAGGTTCTCCCGTAGAGAGTAGAGAGGAGCCTTGTCTCTTGTTTTGGAGCTGTGTGAAGTTTTTTTACAGTGGCTAGAGTGAAAATTCTGCCACCAGCCCCCAGGTTTTCTCTGTAATTTGGAGAAACAATTTGCAGGGCGAATGCAGTTTAACATCATACCCAAGACATTATCTATACTAATAAAAGGCAAAGCCCTCACTCACTCACTCACTCACTCACTCACTCACTCACTCACTCACTCACTCACTCACTCATCACTAATTATCCAACTTCCCGTGTAGGTGGAAGGCTGAAATTTGGCAGGCTCATTCCTTACAGCTTACTTGCAAAAGTTGGGCAGGTTTCATTTCGAAATTCTACGTGCAATGGTCATAACTGGAACCTATTTTTCTCCATATACTGTAATGGAGTTGAGCTGGATGGCCTTGGGGGGTGGAGTTTCGTGTGACATCATCACGCCTCCCACGTAATCACGTGAACTGACTGTCAATGCAGTACGTAGAAAACAAGGAAGAGCTCCAAAAAACGCTGAAGAAAACATGCATTATATAATTGAGAAGGCAGCGAAACAATAAGAAGCGAGCGAGTGACACATACAAGCATATTAATGAGTACAGCTACTTCGGAAACAAAGCACGGTGTAAACCTAAAGTTTAAATTAAGTTCATAGACAGGCTGCTGCTGGCGTTTGTCATGCCCACGGCTAATGCGGGATACAAGTTTAATGAGAGGACACAGGGTATAAACGAGAGTTTTGATCACTTTGTAACTAAGTTAAAATTGCTGATGAAGGGCTGTGCTTATGCAAATTCCGAGAGACTGTGTTTGGGGGGGGATTGACAGTTAAGGCGGGTGGGGGATTCACGTCATCATCTCCCCTCCCATTCACCTCATTTCGCTCTGAGCTGAGCTCCGCAGGCACTACTTACAAAAGGTTACATTGACAATCATGTTACATTATTTTTAAAATGTTTCCTTTTCTTAGCAAAAGCACACCTGAGAAGCTTCGATGCATATGCTCCATAACGCGTTAAAAAATCACGCATTTAATCACACTTTGCATTCCAAGCAAAGGAGAACTTCTGTCAATGCATGATTTCCTGGTACACCAATTACATTGATGTACACATCAAAGCTACAAAAATGTAACAGTCGGAAGAAAGTGCGTTGCTAGGACTGATTGGAGGAAAATTTCATTTCAAAAGAATACCCGACAGAAGCCTTGATAAAAGCATGGTTTTGTGCACACATATATATGTATATATATGTGGATGTATATGTATATATGCTGTATATATGTGTGTATATGTATATATATGTTTATGTGTGTGTGTGTGTGTATATATGTTGATCTTCACCACCACACGTGTTTATTTACAATTATTTACAAATAATATGGTCACTCAGACCCAGAATACAGTGCACAAACCCCAACACTCAGTCCTGGCCACAAAATGCCTCTCTTTGGGCCGCCTCCACTCTCTCTTGCCTTGTCCATCTTCCACCCGACTCTAGCCCTGAATGAAGGGAGACGGCCCCTTTTATAGTCTCCCGGATGAGCTCCAGGTGATTCCCGGCATTCCCCTCTTGGCCACGCCCCAGCGTGGTGGAAGTGCCGGCTGTTCTCCCGGCAGCCCTCCGGGTGTCCTTATAAATCTTCCCCCCAGCACTTCCTGGTGTGGCGGAAGTGCTGAGGTCACAAGTCCCCAAGGCATTGGGGCGCCTCCTGGCGGTGACCACGGGCCCCTACAGGGTGGGGCTTCCATGCCCTGAAACCGTGGCCCCCAAAGCAGCCAAGAAGGCGGCCCCCACGTGATCCCAGATGGGCGCAAATGAATGAATGGACTAACAAGCAATATCATTAAATACCAAAGATTGCTTTCTAATTAAGAAAATGGAGTGAAGACCCCTGGTTTAGTAAGTTACCTGAGCTTTTGAATTGCAATTGCTGTGAACCCTGCAAGTAAAGCAAGTGTATTTTTCCTTAATATTTAGAAATAAGTTTTCTTTAACATCTATGAATCTCTTAAAGTAGGTGAAAGTTGGGTGAAGTCAAAGATATAACCATTGTCACACATGTCCACTTAGGAGGCAGTCTAAAAGCCTAAATGTGAAACATCGTGAGACAAGGGGTTGTCACGTGGTACTTACCCAGATCTCTTAATCTCCCAACAGGAAAACCGAAGAAAAGTAAGCACTTCAATTCCGGGTTCCAAAATGGCTGCCAAGATGTCACCCAGTTATGACATCACTTCTGGCCACCACTGATAACATCACTTCCGATTTCATTAAAAATGAAGTCGCTTCCATCTCCTGTTTTCGATGTCATCTCCTGCCAACCACTTCCTGTCCTCCATTTCAATACTGTATATAAATGCCATTTTGTTTCATGTAAACTATCAACTGTTACGAATTACAAGTACTTTTGATCACTGCAACCATTTTCTTCCCTTTATTTTTGTCTGTTGTACAATATATGGGGACGGTCCCCAAAACTTCATTTTTGTGTAGCTTCTTGTTTTCTTTTTACAAAGTATTTTCCACACCATATTATGTTTTGTTTGAGCAGAGGTTATTAAGAAGATAATAAAATACCAATTAACTAAATAACACACCTGACTGTTTTATAATCCTAAATTTTAATTGAAGTATTGATTGCTACTTCACTATTTATTGGGAGTAAAAGTAAAACTAAAGTTTCATTTGTGTAGTTGCTCCTCAACAAATGTTTTCTTGGGTTCAGAAGAGAGGCCAATAGATGAACAGAAGATGTCCCCTAAACCAGTAAAAGGTTCCTATTTGGGAACATGTGTGGCCCTGCTGCATATTATGGGGGCAAATGCAAGCACAGCCAGATGTAATATAGAGAGAGCTCTGGCTTGATAGTCCTAAGGATTCAAAAATGACTGCTCCAGAAGTTGTGTGGAGGTTAAAGTTGCCTCTGTGTCTGTGGTCAGCTGAGTGTGCAGATGATTTTGACAGGAGAGGCTAGGCTTCAGGAAGACAGAGGAGGTGAAGAGAGGTCGGTAAGAAGATAAGCCATTCCAGCTGTTAAACTAGACCTCATAACTTTTTAGGTAGGTCCAGCTAGGCATTTTGGAGTGTTCTTTTCTTTATTTTTAACCCTTTCTAATACTTTAACTTTCTGTTTTGTCCATTATATTTTATAACTGTACCTCCATCCATCCATTATCTAACCCTCTATATCCTGACTACAGGGTCATGGGGGTCTGCTGGAGCCAATCCCAGCCAACACAGGGCACAAGGCAAGAAACAAACCCCGGGCAGGGCGCCAGCCCACCACAGAGCAACTGAACTTATATTTCTAAAAAATGGACTGTTTAGGCATTATTTGGGTTTTAAGGATTGCATGCTCTTTATTGTAACAAAGAGCCAGCAAATTAAATAAGGCAACATATACTGTCTATGCAGTAGCAAACTGTTACAGCTATTAGTGCACTGATGGATATACCTGATGATGAAGAGTATCCATCCTTATTTTAACTAATAGATTTGCCAACTAATGGATACATTGTTAGCGGAAAATTCATGTAATTAACTTCAAAACAGTACATATGGCTTGCACTGCCATATAAAATGGATTCACAAAGTTTTTAGACCCCTTTGTGCGCATTTATTGTGTTGTAGGTTTAATTTTAAATGGATCAAATGGATGAGGAGTAAAAGACATATGACAGCTTAAAGGACTATGAGCGCATGAGAAGAACAAATCTCTGGTCTGATTAGACAAAAATGTAATTTTTCGGAAGAACTCCAAGCACTATGTCTAGTGAAGACCAGGCACTGTTCATCACCTTTTGGTGGTGGAAGCATCAATCTATTGTGTTCTTCTCAGCACCAGGGAAAGGGAGGCTGGTCAGAACTGAGGGAAGGATGAATGGAGCCAAATGCCGAGAGGTCCTTGAAGCCAAGAGTGCACAAGACCTCAGATTGGGGTGACAACTCACCTTGCAGCACCTCAATGACCCAAAGCATACAGGCAAGAAAATACCAAAGTGGTTTTTAAGACAAGCCCGTGACTGTCCCTGAGTGGCCCAGCCAAAGCCTAGACTTAAACCCAATAGAACATCTGTGGAGAAACCTGAAGATGGCAGTTTATAGGCACTTTCCATTCAATCTAATGGAGCTTGAGAGCATCTGCCCAGAAGAACAAGATCAGCCTCCCAAATCTGGGTGTGCAAAGCTTGTAGAGACTTACCCAAGAAGACTCAAAGCTTTAACTGCTGCAAAAGGGAGTGCTGCAAAATACTGAATTAAGGGTCTGAAAACTTATATGAATGAGAGAATACAGTTTCTGAATTTTAATAAATTTGCAGACTTTATTCACTTTACATTCAATCTACAGCACAGTAAAATGTGCAGAAAGTGAAAGGGTTTGAATATTTTATGAATTCACTGTAGCTTTGTAAACAAACAAACGCATCTCCCAGTGCAGAGTTGGCTCCAACGTTACGCTGGATTCTTCTAGGATTGGCTTCACACCCTGCAACCCTGAATTGGATTAAAGTAGGCTTGAAAATGGATGGATTGATGGATGGACAAGACTAAGTCCTGGTGATGGTCTTTTTTCACACTTTTTAATGGTCATTAATAAAATGCATTAGGTGTGGCTATACAACATAATACACAAGGAAAAGGCCTTTGAAGCACAGATGCAGAGGTTTAGTTGGAATGCAATGTTTTAAAGTACAAAAATCCATACAAAAATGTGTTATGAAGCAGTAGGTAAATGAAAGACTACATTTGCACAATGATAAATTATGAGCGATTTAAAAAAGGAACGGAGCCAAGAGAGATCTCAAGTGATTTTGTTTACTTGGCATTAATTTAAAAAAGCTTCTAAGTACTGAGAGATACAATACATTTATGGCATACATAATTCATACATAATAAATAAGTAAATAAACCTTGCCTTATTTTATTACCTATTTAATCTTTTTTTTCTTGTACTGTATGTGTGTGTTTTATTTCATTTTGCCTAACAGTGTGATAAATACACACAGCTTTATCCCAATGGCCTATGAATATTTTTTTTTTCCTTTTTCTAAAAAATAAACACGATGCTTAATTAAATATATTATCGAATTTAATGGCATACAAAAAGAACAAGCCAACATGACATAATAGCCCTGCATATCCTTCATGTATAGATGCAATGTCTCTTGTCACTGAGTGGCATCTAAAGATCTTTTCCTAGAAGTGATGCTTTAATTCAAGCCTTGTGGAGCCTCGTGTGCTCATGTAGCTATTAAGAGAGGAGAGCAGAAGAGCAAAGACAAGACACAAGGGGAGAGCACAGCACTCTATTGTCTCCTCAATAGATCAGTGAAGCAGAGAGGGGTCTATCTCTTTCAGCCTGTTTGGTGTGATGAACATACTGTGCCTCAGAAACAACATTACATAAAATTAGATCAACTAGCTAACAATTCCTGGAAGGAAAGCAGAGTTTTGTTTCCCACAACATTTAATGTATTGTATAAAAGTAACATAAAGTTAGAAAAAAATTACTTTCGTGGGTGGCAGATATGGAGTGAAGGACTACTGACATTGATCCTTAATGGTTTGCTTCAGAGAGAAATCCTATTTCGATTACATTCATATCAGACATGGTGCTACATAACTGGCAGGGATAGAAAGCACAGAGTTATAGAGTGAGCAGAATGGCATTACATAAAATTAAACAAACAATCTCAGTAAAACAGAATTGTGCTGATATTTAGACCGCCATACTACAACAGACTAAACTGCCTACTGCTGGCACAGTGTTAAACCATTCACCATCCATCCATCCTCTTCCGCTTATCCGAGGTCGGGTCGCGGGGGCAGCAACTTAAGCAGAGAGGCCCAGACTTCCCTCTCCCTGGCCATCTCTTCCAGCTCTTCCAGGAGAATCCCAAGGCGTTCCCAGGCCAGCCGGGAGACATAGTCCCTCCAGCGTGTCCTGGGTCTTCCCCGGGGCCTCCTCCCGGTTGGACGTGCCCGGAACACCTCACCAGGGAGGCGTCCAGGAGGCATCCTGATCAGATGCCCGAGCCACCTCATCTGACTCCTCTCGATGCGGAGGAGCAGCGGCTCTACTCTGAGCCCCTCCTGGATGACTGAGCTTCTCACCCTATCTTTAAGGGAAAGCCCAGACACCCTGCGGAGGAAACTCATTTCAGCCGCTTGTATTCGCGATCTCGTTCTTTCGGTCACTACCCATAGCTCATGACCATAGGTGAGGGTAGGAGCGTAGATCGACTGGTAAATTGAGAGCTTTGCCTTACGGCTCAGCTTCTTCTTCACCATGACAGACCGATGCAGAGCCCGCATCACTGCAGATGCCGCACCGATCCGCCTGTTGATCTCACGCTCCATTCTTCCCTCACTCGTGAAAGCGTTCACAATACTTTTAAATTGAATTAATAGACACAATCTGACATACCTGTAGAGTAACTGGTCAGTAGTGATGAGTGAACCCCATGGAGTTTGCTTTGCTGTGAGTTCAGCAAAATCGCAGAAACGTTTGGGAACTTCAGCAAACTCAGCAAGAAGCAATGAAATCAATGGAGAAGGAAGAACTGAACTAGTTTTGAGCAGATTACTGTATAATGATGGAATAGACTTTTAAGTGTTCCCAAGGGCTAGAGAATCATCTGCCAGATATACTGGATCAATAATTGTGGTCAAAAATGTGAGTTGAACTGTGACGAAGCAGTCCTAACCATTGTGACACCAGCCTCAAACATGGAGACAAGAAGAGATGTAGATGGATTAATAACCACAAACAAAATACAAACAAGGCCAAAAACTACCAATAATTTATATATATATATATATATATATATATATATATATATATATATATTGTGGAGTTGAACCCAGACACACACAGACGGACATCGTTGGATCCACCACACACTGTTTATTTACAAATATTTATAAATTAGTGCACTTCTCAGTGCCTCCAGCACCGTTCCCCCAAAGTCCAGGGCACACAGTCCAACTGCCTCTCTGGCCGCCTCCAGTCCTCTCTCCAGCTACGTCTCTCTTCCACCTGACTTCCACTATCGACTGAAGGGAGGCGGCCCCTTAAATAGGAACCTGGATGGGCTCCAGCTGCTTCCCGGCACTCCTCTGTAGCCACCCCACAGTGTGGCGGAAGTGCCGGCTGCGCACCCGGAAGCCGCCCGGGTGTCCCCTGTCGTCTTCCCCCCAGCACTTCCTGGTGTGGCGGAAGTGCTGGGCTCCAGGGATATTCAGGCACTGGGGCGCCGCCTGGCGGTGGCCACGGGTCTCTACAGGGCCTTTACCCGTGGCCCCCAACATAACCAGGGCGGACGCCCCTCGCGGTCTGGAGGAGGTACAAGTGGATACCACTATATATATATATATATATATATATATATATATATATATATACACAGTATATACATACATACAGTTGTGCTTATATGCTTACCCTAGCAAATTTGAAAGATGTGTACCATTAAACAAAACATAGTAATAACGAAAATAATGAGATGGTTCCTGTTCAGAAGTTTGCATACCCTGTGTTCTTACTACTGTTTATTACTGTTATACCCTTTAGTATCAATAAGGGTATGCAGTCTTTTGTGATAGTTGTGGATGAGGTCCTTGATTTTCTCAGGTGGTAAAGCTGACCATTATTATTGGCAAAAAGCTTCCAGGTCCTGTAAATTCTTGGGTTGTCATGCATGAACTGCACATTTGAGATCCCCCCAAAAGTAGCTCAATGATACTGAGGTCAGGAGATTGTGATGGCCACTCCAGAACCTTTACATTTTTCTGCTGTAGCCACTGAAGGATCAACTTGGCCTTGTGTTTTGGATCATTGTCATGTTGGAACATCAAAGTGCGTCCCATGCATGATGAATGCAAGTTGTCCTGCAATATTTTACGATAACATGCTGCATTCATCTTGCCATCAATTTCCCATGTGTTACCTGTGCCACTGTAGCTAAAACACCCAGATCATCAGAGATCCACTTACATGCTTCACAGTAAAGATACTGTACTTTTTGTCATGGGCCTTGTTGTGTCTTCTCCAAACATAGCATTTATGATTGAAACATAAAGTTCAACTTTGGTCTCATCACTCCAAAGGACTTTGTTCCAGAAGTTTTGAAACTTGTCTAGATGCTGTTTGGCATATTGTAAGTGGGCTGATTTGTGGCATTGGCACAATAAATACTTTTTTTTGTGCAGCTCGTCTGTGAATCCCATTTTTGTTAAAATATCTCTATATTGTGCATCTTGAAACAGCAACACCACTTGTTTACAGAGAAGCCTGTATATCAGCTGAAGTGGCTTATGGGTTTTTCTTGGCAGGTCAACAAATGATCCTGGCAGTTGTGGCTGAAGTATTGGTTGGTCTACTTGACTGTAGCTTAGTAACAACAGAAATCTTCACTTTCCACTTTTTTATCAGAGTTTGAACGCTGATGATAATCATTTTTTGATCACTAGATATATTTTGATCACTGGATATCTTTTTATATCCTTTTCCTGATTTATACAATTCAACAACCTTTTCTAGCAGGTGCTTTGACAGTTGTTTGGCTTTCCCAATGGCTTGGTATCCAGCAAAGTCAGTGCAGCTCTGCATGAATTATTTATATGCAAACACAGATTACAATCAAAGAAGTTACAGATGTGGATACTCTCTCTTAAAATACCCTTAATTTAAACCTGTGTGTGTCAACTTGTGTGTATATTATCAGCCTCAACA
Organism: Polypterus senegalus; assembly: GCF_016835505.1. Taxonomy (NCBI): domain Eukaryota; kingdom Metazoa; phylum Chordata; class Cladistia; order Polypteriformes; family Polypteridae; genus Polypterus; species Polypterus senegalus. Next base: position 107,017,592 of record NC_053163.1, on the reverse strand, counting down.
TTCAAGGGTATGTACATTTTTGATCAGATCCATTTGGGTGATTTCAGTTATAATTATGATTAAAAAGGGCACACAAAATTATATGATAATGAATTGCCTCACTTGAACACACTCCCTAATGCTTTCTGAATGATTACTTATACTGTGGCAAATAGTACAGAATCCTGCCAGGATATGTAAACTTATGAGCACAACTGTATATATGTATATATATATATATATATATATATATATATATATATATATATATATATATATATATATATATATATATATATGTATGTATGTATGTATGTATATATATATATATATATATATATATATATATATATATATATATATATATATATATATATATATATATATATATGTATGTATATATATGTATATATATATATATATATATATATATATATATATATATATATATATATATATATATATATATATATATATAGTGGAACTGGGCCCGGACACAGACAGACAGACAACAGTTTAGCACCCATCACACTCATTTAATATATACAATATTTACAATAAAGTCAGTGCACACCCAGTGCCTCCAGGCCTCACAGTCACCAAATGCTTTTCTGGCCGCCTCCAGTCCTCTCTCCAGCTCCGTCCTTCTTCCACCCGACTTCCGCTCTCGAATGCAGCTGCTTCCCGGCACTCCTCCTTAGACACGCCACCGTGTGGCGGAAGTGCCGGCTGCGCACCCGGAAGTCCTCTGGGTGTCTCCATTCTTCTTCCCCCCAGCACTTCCTGGTGTGGCGGAAGTGCTGGGCTCCAGGGCTCTTCAGGCACCGGGGCACCAGCTGGCGGTGGCCACGGGCCCCTACAGGGTTGGGCTTCCAAGACCCCTACCTGAGGCCACCAATAAAACCAGGGTGGTCGCCCTCTCATGGTCGGGAGGAGGCACCAGCCCTCCTCCGGTCCCCTCGGGCGTCCTGGCTGGTCTCCACCCCCAGCCGCCTGTGACAGTGCCCCTCTGCAAGTGAAGACCCGTCCGTCGGAGCGATACCTCCCGAGAGGGCAGTACGTCCCCGGAGTGGGTCCTACTCCGTACCCAGGGCCCATCACGGCACCTTGGGACGCACCACTTCGGCTCCCCTTCCGAGGCCTTCTCGCCTCTCTGGTCTGCACCTCTCTCACCTCTACAGTCCCCGCCAGCCGGGGCACCATCCGGTTGCCGGTGGAGAGTCCTCCCACGGAGCAGCCCATTCCAGGAGGGCAGGTCCCCAACGGTGCAGGTCCAACGGCTCGTCGTGGCTTCAGTCCTGTGAAGACACAAAAGGGAGGGCTAGAAGCGCTGCCTTGACACCCATACCGGGCATCCCTCCGATCTCTACCCCTGCAGCGCTCTCCCCCCTATTGGTAGCCCCCGACTTGCCTGTTCGATGCCTCCACTGTGGGTTCCATTCCCGTCCTTTCTTCAGTGTCGGGTCTGCTCTCGCAGACGGCTCCTCCACCCACCCAGGATTCTCCCTCTGCCTCCCCTGAGGACGGCCCTTCACCGGACGTGCGCACCCAGCGCCACATCCGTTCCTGTCGGAGGAACCGGCATACATCCCTCGGCTCCTCCTTCCTGTCTTGGACGCCCTGACGGTCTGGGTCTGAGCACAACGAAAGCTCAAATCCAGCCCCGTCTGCATCCATGCAGAGCAACGGGAGACAGCCGCAGGCTTGGAGTGCAGGGTGCTAGGACCCAGGGCACTCATCAGCCCTTGTCCTGCGAGCCCCTGCGATCTCGCTCCCCTCACTCTGCGGGCAGCCTGCACCGCCGCATCCGCTGTTGGAGAATCGCGTACTTGTTGCTGGTCATTGTTATCATGGCCGTTTTCGGCGACTTCTCCCCTATGCTGTACGGGGAGGCCAACACTCACCTTCCCCGCCGTACTCCTCCAGCCAATGGCTCCAGCGTCACACCGTTCCTCCGCAGCCTGTGGCGTCCCAGATGACGCGATCGCCGTCCCCCTCAGCTTCTCCAACTCCACGGAGAGAGCACATAGCACCTGTAATAAAGGTGACTATGCGGGCCGAAGGGACTCCTCCGGCTCGTGCAGAGCCACCAGCGAGAACAGGGAGACAGACGTCGGTGGGCCTACCTGTCCGTCAGCCGCACTCATCGACTGCCTCCTGTGGGCCACTCCCTCTGGCCCAATCGGGTCTCTCTCAGGCACGAGACTGACATTCCTTGGTCCCACCTCTATACAGTCATTGGCGGGCACACAAGACACACCGGCCAATTCCGTGCCTGTCAGCAGGTGGGACTTCCGGTCCGCGGCCATTTTGGCTCTTTTTTTCCCAGTGTGGCGGCATGCTGGCTCTTCAGGTTGCAGTGTCTCCCTCTCAGCAGCTCTCCTAGCTGCTGCTGCACTAACGAGGTGCCGCGGTTCGATATGCGCCTGCCACCGACAAGGATCTGGGCAGCCCCTGCCTGTTGAAGACAAAACACACACGGCCCCGAAGGGCCGGTTGCTAGCAAGCAGGGAACTTACCTCCCGGGTCCTGTCTGTCCGGGTAAACGTCCCCGGCATGGCCTTGCTAGGCGACATGCCGTCCCGGGCGCCTTCTGCGGCGGCGTGCTCGCGGGAAGCCCGCTGCAATCCAGCAATGCCCGTTCTCCTTCCTCCACACCTGGGGAACTTGGCCATACTGAGGACCGGCGGCGATCCGTGGGAGAACGCCCGCTGGTTGTGCACGCGCCGCTCCCGCGGCGAGTGTGTGGGGTCCACTGCTGCGCCAGGCCATCCACAGAACAATGTTTTGTTACTGCAGGTCCCTGTCTTGGAACAGACAGAGCATCCTGCCGACTACGCCACTGTGGAACTGGACCCGGACACAGACAGACGGACAACAGTTTAGCACCCATCACACTCATTTAATATATACAATATTTACAATAAAGTCAGTGCAAACCCAATGTCTCCAGCACAGATCCCCCAAAGTCCAGGCCTCACAGTCACCAAATGCCTTTCTGGTCGCCTCCAGTCCTCTCTCCAGCTCTGTCCTTCTTCCACCCAACTTCCGCTCTCGAATGCAGGGAGGCGGCCCGTTTTATACCACCCGAATGGGCTTCAGCTGCTTCCCGGCACTCCTCCTTAGACACGCCACCGTGTGGCGGAAGTGCCGACTGCGCACCCGGAAGCCCTCCAGGTGTCCCCGTTCTTCTTCCCCCCAGCACTTCCTGGTGTGGCGGAAGTGCTGGGCTCCAGGGCTCTTCAGGCACCGGGGCGCCGTCTGGCGGTGGCCACGGGCCCCTACAAGGTTGGGCTTCCAAGCCCCCTACCTGAGGTGGCATGATGCGTGCTTAATTGTGCATATATTTGGCCTTCCCTTATACGGACCCATTATATGGACTTGAAGATTAGTTTTCACTACTCCATACCCTTTTTCTTGTTTGTGTTTCAGAGTACCAGAACAACGAGAGAGCCTGTGATACGAGGGGTGGGTGTTATATACTCAGGTGGGGGGAGGGGTGGTCTGTGTTTGTCACTACCCAATCTGCACTGTCTAGCAAGGAGCGTAAAATGCTTAAATCAGCAGTCAAGACACAGCATCAAGTAAATCTATACTGAACAAAAGAAGACACTGTGAGGTTTTTGTATTTTTTAATGCATTTGGGGTGCAAATCTGGCTAGGGTCCTAATCAGGTATCAACATCAAGCTTCAAACTAGATTAAGTGGGCTTGAAAACATTATTTCATATACAGTATGCTATTGTGATATTGTGTTTTTGCTAAATATACAAAGCAGAGAATAACTCTTTTCAACTGCAGACAAAATGAATGCTGCCTGTAAGTGAATAAAGTGGATTAAAGCAATCATTGTGACTAATGAGGAATGGAGGCCAGGTGTTATTTCCCAGGGGTAACCTTTGTTTTATTTGCATTTGTTCTTTAATTGAAAAATACAAAAGCGAAACTTCAGTCAAAGAATATACAATGTGTAATGTAGCATAAATTATTACAAAACACCACATGTAATGGCATATAACATAACATTGTCAAACATGAGTAGTTGAGGTCAGGAATATGAAGAAAAGATGATGTGGCAGTCTGAATTCTGAATACAGGGTCTGGTGAGTAAATTGGTGATTATGGCTTTTGTTTTCCAATAATCCAATTTTTGTTTGTTTATTTATTTAGTATAAAAAGTAAGGAATCAGGTAGGCGTAGTGGTCAGAGCTGCATCCTTGCTCCCTTCAAAGACTGCATTTCAGTACCAGCCTGTTCACTGTTGGTGCTGAATTTGCACATTCTGGTTGTGTTTGTGGGGTCTTTTTTTGGGGATCATTTTGTTTTTCTCATGAAGATGGGTGACTCAGTTTGATTAGGAAGTAAGTGACTCTGCCCTGCCTAGAGATTTTTCTGGGCTTGTGATTGACACTGGTATTCTCAACCTCTCAGTAACAGTAAAATTGAATTGAATGGGTTCAATAATAAGCTTCTTTATTAAACATCTTTGGATACGAGCTTCTTTTGGTGCATTGAAAACTTTATCAATCTTTTATAAAAAATTATAAAAGTTTTAAAAGACCCAATTTACCCTCACACGCAATTGCATAAATATCCCTTTGAAATAGTGCAAATTTTCTGCAAATTCGGTATTATGGGGATTCGAGTGAATGTTTTTCATTTCACAGAAATTCTGTAATCTGAAAAGACCCCATCCATCAAACTCCCAGATGTGTTGCTGTCACATATCTTTCAGAGTACCAAATACAGCCTTTGGCAGGCAAATTAAAAGCCAGCTAATATGCTTAGTTGATGCATAAGACATATACTGTACACCATCTTCAGTTTTTATTTTCACTATTGGCAGAGCTTCTGGATCACAGATCTAATATCCTGGGTTTGAATCCCATGCCTGGTTGTTGTCAGTGTTGATTTTGCACATTCTCTCCATGTCCAGTGATGTTATTTTTTTCCTCCAACATCAGGCTGTTGGTTATGTGTAATATCTATCTGTTCATCCATCCATTTTGTAAACTCACTTATAATTTAACATCATAATACTGTATTAGGTAGTGGTGAGAGAAACAGCCAAGTCTCTTTTCACATACAGTCGTGTACGATTGACACTAAACTTTATTTTGTGTGTGATTTTGAAACTTCAAAGCTCACTAAAAAGAGTTTCCTGGAGATATTTAGGGGATTTAACCAAAGGAACGTTGCTCCTTATGGGTTTGGAAACACCACACAACACTTTGAACCCTTGTTCCTCAGAAAAGGGTTCACATGAATATAAACAGGAAAAAAAGTTTCTTTCGGAAATTCAACAAGGCTAAACACAACCCACAAGAAGTCAAAAAAAAAACCAAAAAAAAAACATACTCTTAGACAAAAGCTGTAATCCGGGATGGTAATGAAATTATTATTTAAAATGGTTGAGAACAACACACTGTATCTGTGCTTTTAGATGACTTCTTGCTTTAATCATTACAAAACATTGTGCTCACTGATAACCGTATCCCTCTCATCAGCCCCATCACACTCCTTCTGTCTGATGAAAACTGTAATCTCTGCATTGGCACTGGAACATGGGTCCCCCCATTACAACCCCTTTCCCCAATATGCCATATAACCAGTATTTTATGCTGGGTCAGCAGCAACGTACGTGCAAAATAGCTTGAAAATCAGATTAGCTATTTTTGCGTGATTTGCAAATGTACAAACTGACAAATAGTTTAGGATTTTATTTATCTATATATCTATACACTACCTTTCAAACATTTGGAGTCATACTGGCATTCCTAAAGTTAATTTCTGGGTTCATAAATTACCAAAATAAAATATTTTTCTCAAGAATCATATCAGTTTATTCTGCTTTTCAGAATGAAGTCTATTCCATGTGACAGATTGTGAAGAAACTGAAGGTTTCATACAAAGGTGTCTGTTACTGTCTTGAGAGAAGGGGGCAAACAGAATCTAACCAGGATAGAAAAAGAATATCTTGGGACATATTCTTAAATAAAAGCACATTTGTTTTGTTATACCTTTTGTGAAAGTGTTTATTTGATTTTTGGACTTCAGACATCACACATTATACACTTCATGTCAGCATTTTGTCATTATTACTATAACATGAAAAAAGTTTCTGTTTAAGTTATGTATTCAATATTTCTTGCCTCACATTACATTTACACAGAACGTTGTAGACACAGAACACACATAAAATATATGTATTCCATTTAAAAATATATTATTTACCCTATACAATTCCAGACACCCTAAACCCATATAAAACAGACTCAGAATTTTGCATCTGACTTGACTTCAGCTGTCTCTGTGTGGGATGAGTGAGCAGGCTGCTTGCTGCTTGTGCTGATTGACATATTTGTAAAACAAAGACGCTGTTGACGAGGTGCGAGGGAATTTAAGGTGGCCCGGCATTACAAATATTTTCGTAAGTTTCAGGTATTCTAGTGTTAAATGATTTTAGCAAAAGACCTCAACATAGCAAAATGTCTAAAAAGTAAAAGGGGTCTGAATACTTTCTGAATCCACTGTGTATGTGTTTGTAAATAAACCAAGTACACAATACAGTTTGTCTCAAAAAGTGAAGAGCATGTTAAGTAGCAGGATTGTGCTGTCCCATCAGGACTACCACCGCCTCACATCAACCAGACAGTTTCTTTCTTCTTAGGGTAATCAGTCTTGCTAATCCAGGTGCTTTCAGGTTTAAGTGTCTACGGCTCCCCTCCGGAGGTGATATGCGCCTAACAGACAAAAGGGATAATTAGGAGAAGCCAATTAGATCATTGGTGTCAGTAGAATGAAGAAGAGGCAATTAGTCAGGGAGCACAACACACAGCGCTAGGTTAGTTTGCTGAAGGGCACTTGTAGTAAGTACAATGAGTATGCTTACATATTTAAAAAAATGCATTGTTTGTGAATAAATTTTATAAGTGGAAGCAGCTACATATTAAAATTCACCAAATGCTGGTCCTACTTCAACATTTTACCTTGGTGTGTTCTGTGGCAATTCAGATCCGTTTTCACAGCATGGACTGGAAGAAGCTTACAAGAACTGTACTCTAATGACCTTGTTACACCTCCATTAGGAATTGTCACTAGAAAGGTATAAGCGCTTGTTTCCCAAATGTAGAGAGGGAATGAAGGTAATGACAAGGATAATTCAAGTTTAGACAAACCACCCAGAGGGAATTCATACAAAGTTTACTTATTGCAAGGATATTTTAATCTGAATCCGAGTGTCACGCTATGCTTTTCAGATATTTTCAATGAAGAAGAAACTTACCACAAATGCAGGTCAGCTCAGGTGCATGTCCCACTAGGAAAAAATCCTTAGAAACAGAGTTTAAAAAGAATACTGCATGTAAGGCTTCTTCTATTTGTAGTTTTTACTTTTTTTCAGTGGAAAAAATATAACATGTACAAATTGGTTTGTTGTTTTCTGCAGGTAATCAATGAGCAGAAGTTCCAGGTGGAGGAGTTCAGTTACCTTAGGGTCTCGTTTACAAATGATGCTCAATTGTGAGATCATTCAATGAATTGGTACAGCAGTACTCAGTTTACAATTGTTCTACAAGAACTTGGTGGTGAAGAGGAAGCTAATTCTTAGAGGTTTTTGATTTACTGGTCAGTCCATATCCGCATCCTCTGAAGTGGCCAACTCACAGTGAGACTGTGAGTACAAGCAGCCTGTATTATCGTGGGATGAATGGAATTTATCAAGTTTGTTATGGGCTAACCTACTCTCAGAGCTTAAGCTTAAGGCCTTGTTCACATGGGCGTTAAGTTTTTGGATAAACGAACTTGCTCTGAACGTCCTAGACGTTTATGTTGCATTTTGTGGTGGCGATCGATTGACTTCTACACCGGCATTCGTTTGTCTCTGTCTAACGCCAGCCTGCAGCCCAAATTGTAGTTTGTGTGTTAACCTGTGGAGGCAGTGTCGGGAACTGGATATGAAAGCCCTTGTCGTTTTATTTGAGGTGCCTCCTTTCAATATGGACCATTTTGCTATGTTAGATATTAATCTTCTTGTTTTAAAAATACTCGTAATACGGCGATGTAGGGAGAGAAAAATCGCCCGCTACTGGGTTCATCCTCTGACTGCACAACGTCGGGTTAAAGGAAGTTTTTTTGTGCTGTATGAAGAAATGCGAAAATTTCCGCAAGTTTTTAATTACTGTCGGATGTCGGTTTCCACTTTTGATTGTCTGCTGCAGCTGGTGCAATGCCACATTGCACGCCGATCAACCAATATGCGACTTGGTGTTAGCCCCGAAGAGAGACTACTTGTCACTTTGAGGTAAGGAAACAGTAGTCGAGTGCGCGCTTACACCGGTGTTATGCACTGAAATGCCCCCCCCTACATAATCGTTCTCAAATATTATATTAGAACATAAATTAATAGGTTCATGGTTTACAAATTACATGAGACAATAAAATAAAATAAGCAATATGAAAATATATATGTTGTATATGAAAAGATAAAATATCCGGTCCTCCGAGCGTAAAATAACGCAGAAAACGAACTAGAAGCGGTTTCCTTGCGTTCGTTGGGTTTTTTTAACGCCTAGAAAAAGCTGCATGCAACGTTTTTTTGATGCCGTATAAACGCGCTGCTGGACAAACGCACGTCACCAAAGCCCGTGTGAACACTCTCATTGACTCCTACGTATAGAAAACACTCGGCGCTTGATCCGCGCTCACCGGACGCTACGAACGCAAAAAAAATGCTCGATTTTAACGCCCGTGTGAACAAGGCCTAACATACATAGAGAAAGAGAGACACACACCCACACACATAGACCCTATCCACTTCAGCACTCTGTATAAGTGATGTCTGCACAGCCTATCAATCCTCAGTACTCCACACAGGGACTCACTAGCGCTGGCATGAACAACACATCAGTGTCCCGAGATAAATTCTACACCTAAAGGCTACCTTGGTCTCTGAGAACAACCTAGATACATAAAGGCTTACATGGTGTCCCCAGATATAGCATAAACCTGAAGCCTGACATACCTTCATTCCTGAGAATAACCTAGAAACAGAGAGGCCGATGCCAGTTTCCAAGCAGCTCCCACCACAGGGTCATCTGTTGCCACGTCTCCAAACCCCTGCTAATCCTGTGTGAAAGAAAGTGGCAATCTCCCCACACCTAGTTTCCTATATTTACCTTATTACTTAAATCACTTAATATGTATACAGTACAGTATTTTAAAAGTAATAGTTATTAAGGAAAGAACAATAGCATGTTACCTAAATTAAATAAATGACAAATAGTGAATAATAGTAAAGTGTGGAAATAAATTACTAATAAAAATACACTCTTGCTTTAAAATTAAAAATGCTTAAATAACACTTTTCAAAAAGAATAGAGTAACATATGTGTCAGAGGAGGAGAGGTCTGGTTGGGAGGTTTTAGATTCAGCAGTCAGGCTAATGTGTGGCCATCCTGGTGGATGGAGTCTCTCTGGCCGAATGAAGACTCTCTCTCACTGATGTCTCTGCTGTGTATCTCTCACCTTTCTCAAACAGGCTGTTCTTTATGTCAAAAGGCACAAGTGGGGGTCCGTATCTCATGGTGTCACATGCAGATAGTTGTCTGGCTACACAGGTGCTTTGATCATGAAAGTATGTACAAAACACTTTACCTCATCAAGGGTGTACACTTAACGAAGGGTTCAAGCCTTCCATTTGATGCATACAGAAAAAATGCACAGTTTAAATATCTTTTGAAATTCAAACTAAAAATGGTTCACACAACTGGAGACAAAATTAAAAGAAACACACAAAAAACAAAAAAAATATGATACTCCAGTTTTAGGCTTTTATACTGTATATTTGTTAATTTTTTTTTACATGAATACCTTAGTACATAAGTGTGTTAAAAAATTCATTAATACTGTATATGGTTCTGTCTGCACTCATACTTACAATTTGAAAACACATTTTTTTTCTGTTACATAATAATTATAGCATGTTTCAATTTAAATATTGGCATAAGGCAGAACCTTCCATTATCTATCAATGCATTCTCTATGCCAATTCAAATTCATATATTTCATCTTAACTAAGAAATACTTATTTGAATTTAACATTACCACACTAAGAATGGCTCAGACACTTCCAGGTTCTAACTGTTTATAGAGAAGTTCTACACACACAAGCCTCACTCACACTCCAGTGGCTCTAATCAGTTAAATATGATGGGGAAGGCTTTGAATGTGACACAACCAGCCACATCTGCCTTTGCGTTCTTAGAATGGATGAGGGGTAAACTCAAGACACACAAAGACTCTTCTCAAAACTGCCAGAAATCTCACCCCTTTCACTCCATTGACTGTTTAAAACTAACTGCCGGAAGTTAGCTTTCATTCTGGACCCTGCTCCCAATGACAGAAGACCTCCCATGGGGAAAATTTACTGCTTCCCAGAAAGCTTAAGCCTATGTAGCAGGGTTAATCTGTTTTTTCGTGTTATATATATATATATATATATATATATATATATATATATATATATATATATATATATATATATATATATATATATATATATATATATATATATATATATTTTTTTTTTTTTTTTTTGTATTTCCCCCAAATTGTTACACCTCTTTTATATAATATGTACATAATGTTAGGTAGGAACCAATCATTGGGAGAGCATGTGTTACAGGCTCTCAATTGGGGGTTCATTTCATGGTACCCATGTCCTTGTTTCAGCAGTTGCGTATTTGGCTTGCTAGACAGAAAAGTTTACATCCTAAGAAATTGTGCAAGATACTCGTTTTATGTTACATTTACTTTTTTTTTTTTGCTCTCTTAGTGTGTATTTGGCTTGCAGGAGTAAATAAAGTGGCTGAGACTCTTAAAAGCAATGGCCGTATGATCTTTGTTTATCTGCCGTCATAAGAAGAAAGGAGGATGTAGAAAGATACACCTATATTAGGCTATATGCCTTGGACTGATGGTCGTATTTTTGATGATTATTTTACTGTCCTTTTGTTTTGGGTTGAGTGACAGTACTTTGCCAGACTCGTACCCTAACCCTTCTTTACATGTAACCATTTGTTTCAACTGAAGGTACAGACAATTACCAATATACACTGCTGCTAAGACTAAAATATTGTTCCTAAGTGTAACTTATGTACATAGCAAATGTTCAAAGGGCTTTCTTGTGACACACAAAGCTTAGTTATATTTGTAAATGTTAAAAGCAACAACTTCTTGTTGGGCTGAAATTCCAAACTTCATTGCTAAAATAACATTAAAAAACAAGAGTAACATGAAAATAAAGCTACAACATCAGAATCAGGAGAACAGTCAGTTTACTGTGCAGTCCTTCAGAACTTTGTTTGACCACCAATTATTGACACCTCTGGCCCATAGACCCAATGAATCTGAATCTGCACTTTTGGCCATTGGCAAGCAGAGGGTCCTGTCACCAGTTATTGCGACCCAGGGTATCCCAGAGGTGCTCTGTGGATTTAAGAGAAGGAAAGTCAAAGCAGCACACCAGCATTTCATTATGTGTGTATGGCTTGGTGTTGTGCTGCTGCAGGTTCGGATGTCTAGTAGGTTTGACTAGAGGGTCTAGAGGGCAACATGCAGCCTGACCCTTACTATCCCATCACTGATGCTTACATTGTATCTACTGGACATTTCAACAACAGTACTGGTAATAAACCTAAAAGGATTTCTTAGAATCACCAGTCGGATGTGTCAGAGGAGGATGGCCAGAACTTCCACAGTCATTTGTCCAGCCAGTCTGCTGAGACCCTTCCCCTCAATAGGGACACAGTAGAGAGGCTTAATCCATGGTGTCCTGCAACAGTGGAACATTAGATTTCTAACTGCAGGATGCCATTGGGCCTCTTGCTTGATAATGGTGACATTCAAAGAATTATGGACTAAACAGAAAACTGACTTTGTCTTCTTGTGACCTAAACTTTTAAATGATGGCCTGATCAGGTTTCGTCCTTCCTGGACCTCCATGGTTAAAGACGTACCAGGTGTGTACAAGGTGTATGGCTGGTCAAAATGCTATAACCATTTGACAATGATTTGTGAAGGAGCACAAGCTGTAACTATAGTATTTACATTCTAAACATGGCTCTGCTTCTTTTTCCATCATTAAATACATGTACAAACACATTCAAAAAAGTGCTTATAGGAAGTTGGAAGGCTGCCGTCAGTTTAGAGGTTTAATTGTTCTGCTATTTAGAAAAGTAGCAGATACATGAATTGCAACAAAGGTCATTTGTTAACATATTGATATTTGCTGGATAGTTTAAAAAAAATTAATTGTTTAATTGATGCTTTATCATTGCCAACAACTGTCATTATGAGACACCCGCAGGCAATTCTGGCTAACTGAGAGCAGATCTCTCTGACAGACTGGGACACGCTTACTGTACTTGGTGGAGTGTTCAGCCAAGAGGAAGCTGGCACTACGTTGACTTGGAGCAAGAAACAGAGAGATGTTTTTTTTTTTTCCTTTGATCCCACCAGTTATAATGCATTTTTTGTAGTGCCAAGAAAATGATTGTTTATTGTAGAGAAAATTTGTTTTTCCATCTTTTAAACTGTTTTCTTTCTTTTTCTCTGCTTTTTACCTTAAAATGACAGTTCAAACCAGTAGAGTAAATCTGCTCCACATCAGACAGGCATACTTCTATGAATTCTAGTTCTATTCCTTTTTGTATCTTCTGTGGTTTAGTAGAGACAGTCACTGTTTAAGTCTCACATCCCAGAAAATCTCCACCATTGGTGAATCATTCACTTTGGAAACCTACTACCACAAACTTAAAGCAATGGCATTTCTACAGTCCGTTGGAATCTCCAGGCTTTCTGTGTATCCAACTGAAGCAACATGGCTGCTGGCTCACTTATGCCTGATTAGACACCAGAGATTAAATCGTGCTGGCCTGGGACTGACAACCCCCCATTCCTCAAATCCTGGTGTAGTGCTATGGCCCTGAGGCATTGTTCAGGGATAGGGCCAGGTTAGTGGCCAAGTTATAATGTTCCCTGAATCACCCATTGGGCGACAGATACGTTACATGGGGAGGCTGTGAACTTGTAGTTGCTTCAGTGGCACTGTGAAATTGCTATTGCCTCTGCGATGGACAGGTGTGCCGCACCATTGGGGCGGTCTCAAAAGAGCTCAAAAACCTCACAGCAAACAGGAGGAGAAGGAGCGAACAAAACCAGTGCAGATGAAAGGTGAGAAAAAGCTGCCATTAGTGTTGATGAAGAGAGATTAAAAAAAATGTCAGTCATTAAGACCTGATTCCAGTGTGAGAATGAGGTTAGCCCCTTTCAGTTTTTCTTTGAAAAGTGTCTTTGAAGTCCTTTAAATGAACACAAACAGAGACATCAGTGTGTCTATGACCAAAGAATGTGAAGTGTTCTGTAATAGGCTTTGAATTCTAGTTTTGGCTTCAATTTGCCCTCTAAAAGAGTGGGCTAGTCAACCCTCTGTTTCAACTGTGTAAAATGGATGGCTGGACATTTCCTGCATGAAATGAAGTAAATAAGACCTTTAGACTGTGAGAGGCCTCTAATATAATAATGAACTTACTAGAGGGTATTGTTGGTGACATATTTGCAAGTGACACAGCAGCTCCTGTTACAGCTCCAAGAGCCTGGTGAGGAATGTGGCTCTCCTCTTTGAAGTGAGTTGTGGACAAGAAGTTTGTGTAGGTTAGGTGGTTGATGGAAAGTGATCAACAGAGGGTTAGGAAAAAAGGATCCTGTAGAAGGATCAGTATGCAAAATTGGGAAATTTTGTTTTAATGACCTGGTGGAATGAGAGGTCTAGCTGGATGTGGGTCTCGTTATTGAAGTTCATCTCAGAGTGGATGTAAGAATATCTGATTTTGGACTGAATGAGGTACATGTCCTCTACCTGAGAAGGGTATCTTCTATCAATGAATAAACTCCTCACTCTGAGTGCTCCAGTACAGAAGTCACCTTCATCACTGCAGAGACGGTGGATCCTAAGGAGCTGTGAAAAAAGGTAGAGAGTTTTTAATATGCCAGAAATAGAAGGAGCTGTGGAGAAGGTTAACTGTAAGCCAGTTGGCCTTTAATAGACAGAGGTTTGAAGTCCTTGAAAGCTGATATAAAGATTGGTGTCTAAAAATGGTAAACATGTGGTGGAAAAGTCAAGTGTAAACCTGAGAGATGGACATAAACTGGTAAAATCATTAATGAATTCCTGTGGCTGGCTTCTGGAACAAGAGGCATCACAAACACAATAGTCAATATATCTAATGTACAGGCAGAGGTGGGTAGAGTAGCCAAAAATTGTACTCAGGTAAGAGTAGCGTTACCTCAAAATAATACTACTCAAGTAGAAGTAAAAAGTAGTCATCCAAAAAATTACTCAAGTAAAAGTAAAAAAGTATTTGGTGAAAAGACTACTCAAGTACTGATTAACTTTTTGATCATAATAAATTATTTATTTTTTAGAAATGTTGTAATAAGACAGACGAAAGTATAAAATAATTTGCAAATGCTGTTATTTCCAAATAATAAAATAAAAAATGAGTAAAAATAAATAACATCTTTACAAAATAAAGATGCACAAATAACATAAAATTCCAAATCTCAGTTTTTCACAACAAAGCTTTTGAAGCCAATACTTACAGTTGGTAACATGTACGTCTGAACAGTGCAAACGACTTACAGTGACAAGATATACTGTACACTGACAGTATAATACTGCATATTCACTTGCCCTCCAAATAGCACAACTGATAGAAAATCACATTAGAACAAGGCAGCTTGTGTCCGTACAAGAAGTCTCACTTTACCTTGACTGTCTGTGTCTGTGCATGTTTGGTTATAACATGCTTGTTCTTCACTCAGTGAAGTGATGGTTAAGCTTCAGCAGGAGTTGGCTCTCATTTTTCATGTACAAGTGGAACCCTGGATTGCAAGTAACTTGGTTTGCGAGTATTTAGCAAGACAAGCTAAAATTTTTAACAAATTTTGACTTGATAAACGAGCGAGGTCTTGCAATGCGAGTAGTCCAAATACACTTTGCCTGCCGAGCGTCACGTGATCACAACTGAGCTGATATTTCTTTTCTCTCTCGCTGTGGAAATCATCAGTCGGCGTGCCTCACTCATATAGTCAACAATTGTACAAGCATATACTGTTTACTACAGCATTGTGACCACGTGTGTGTGCTGTGACGTGTGAGTCCCCGTCTTGCACCCCAAAACATGAAGCTGAGTCTCAATACTTTAGTGACACCATCTTTATTCAGCTTGAAACAGGAACAGCGCGGTTATTTATTGTAGCGGGATCTGCCACTCTCATATACACAGAAACAGCAGTCAGGCAGGGTCATGCCCAGGTTAGTGGCCAAGTAATACAGTGCCCTGCCCATTTATAATGTTCCTTGTTCCTTGTATCACCCATCAGCGGCAGGTGCTTATAACATGACCACAAATCTTTTTGGATTCGCTTTTACGGCAAACGGCTACAGCGCTGGGTGTCTGCGGTCGCTTCCGGGATGCTCTTCCGCGTGTCGTCCTGTTGGGTGAAATCCCACGAGTTTAGAAACTCATTCACATCAGCCATGATTCTTTTCAAAGGTAAAGTGCAGGTTAATTTGTTTTATGTATTTTTACTATATATTTTGTATTAATCATTTTTATATGAATAGTTTTGGGTTGTGGAACGAATCATGTGCGTTTCCGTTATTTCTTATGGGGAAATTTGCTTTGATATATGAGTGCTTTGGATTGCGAGCACATTTCCGGAACGAATTATGCTCGCAAACTGAGGTTCCACTTGTATTCTTTCTTTCCCTGTCGGCTGTCTGTGAGGAGTTTGCGCCGTTATGCCGCCACAGTTTGTGTGTGATCATGTGACTGCATGGCTACGTCTGATTTGTGAAACAAAGCCATGTGATTATTGTTGCTATATCTGATTGGTGAAATGGAGTCTTGTGATTATTATTGCTACATCTGATCGGTGAAATGGAGTCTTGTGATTATTATTGCTACATCTGATTGGTGAAATGGAGTCTTGTGATTATTATTGCTACATCTGATTGGTGAAACAGTCATGCAGTAGATCCACTGCCAAAAATACAGTATAGCGTATCTAATGGTAAAAAAGTAACGATTTGAGTGTTGCCCAATGTAGCGGAGAAGAGCAGGGATTCTTCTTCACACATGTACTCAAGTAAAAGTAAAAAGTATGGTGCAGTAAAACTACTCTTAGAAGTACATTTTTTGTTACTCAAGTAAATGTAACGGAGTAAATGTAACTCGTTATTACCCACCTCTGTGTACAGGTATGGTACAAAGCCGAGAAAGGAAGAAAAGAAATATTATTCTACCTAGCCCAACAAATATGTTTGCATAGCTTGGTCACATCTTAGTACCCATTCCAATGTACAGAAAGTAGGATATTAATGGGCCTTTGTCTGTGGTGTTAGTAGATGGTGTTTGTCCAGAAGGCCTCCAAATAAAATCAGCTACTAGGGGACACTTTTTATTTCAACCTTTTTTTTTTTTTTAAATAAAAAGCTTAACTCCAAAGTTGTTGTAGGGGGAGATGGGTTTCTAGTAAACCAAAATGCTGCTAAGGTTTATTTTCTATTTGTGAAGTTACACATGGGAGAATGAGACTGAGCTGTCATCTTTTCTTGTCACCTTTTACATCTCTGTTCTGAAAGGTGTAACCTGAAGGGGTGGTCTCTTATTTGCCAAGTCCACAGACTCCTAGGCCCACCATCCCAACCACTGTTGATAGCCAGAGCCAAAATACCCTTAAGATGAAATAAAAACGCATTATTCAATCGAATGATGATGTTTATTTGTATTTCTAGGACACCACACTCAATCTAATAACTTCATTGCAGTATACTAACTCAGTGCCAGGATGAAGGGGTGAGGGTGCTGAGGGTGCTGCAGCACCCCTTTTCGTTGAAATAATAATTGAGTAATAGCATAAGCCAACTTCTGCATGGCTGCTGCCCACGGCCCCCAGACTACAGACTACTGAAATTTATTAACTTGTGTGGGAAAAAAAAATTGTTCTGTACTTCCACAGAAATATTCTTGCCTCTATACTGGCCAATTGATTTCTCTTTAACCTTATTAATATTATCCATGATATTACTCATCTGCCATTAGTCCCACGCACACCGTTGTCCCTGAGTGCTCTTGACATGGCGTTTTCAGCATCAGGATGGGTGGAATATGAGCTATCAGAATGTGAAGTGTGAGAAGAAGAAAGCAATTTTTTGTGTTAGTGACTGTTCTTCAGAAGCAGCTAGTGACTGCATTATACACTACGTCCCAGTTTTAGTGATAGTGAAGCATGCAGAGGTGATGACTTTACTCAAAGGGTACATTCTGATGCCTCTTCTGTATACATACAAGCTTATTATAAATGTATTACCCAGTTTGTGCCCTTTGGCATAGACAATAGTTAGTCCATTCTAGGTCTGAACACAGTATTTCGTTGTTTTCTGTTTTTGATGATTCAAGTTAACCCAATGTCCTTGTTATTTAAATAACTAGTAACCCAGCAAGTATTACATTCAGTACATTATCAGGTATACATTTTCCTGTTAATTGGTATGCATACTGGCTTGTTGGCAGGTAGAGTTAGTTAGGGAATTTAATGTTTACTTGTACCCCGTCCATGATAGGTCTAATGTCATGACATGCTGCTGTCTTATATAATCCAGAAACCCAAGGAGGAGATGTAATGCTCCATCATTTGAACCATCAGGTGAAGTGCCTTATGGGCAGCAGATCACGACTTTGGTACTTCAGACAGTAGTGAGAAATCCCTTTTGAAAATAAAACTGTTAGTTGATTCAATGATTGTTGACAAATCAATTATGGCTTGGAAACGTAATCTGGCAATGAAGTGATACAAACACAGTGTAATTGCTGAGCTGGAACTATGTCTACTCTACTGAACAAAAGTTAAAGTTTATTGGAGGTTTGACAGAAGAGGCTGAAAACTGGCAAGATAGAAAAGTTCATTTCTTAGGCATGTACTGTATGTACAGTAGGTCATGTAGGCCTATGTGGATCATGCACATTGCATAGTCTTCGTAGTCAGCAGCACCCCTTACCATTGTTCCTGTTTTATTTTACAATAAAACATCCAGCATTTCATGAAGAAAGTATGATAATATTATGATAAAAATATGTACTTACTGTAGAAGAAGAATAAAACTTTAAAATCAAAACAAAAAACCTTAGAAACCAATTGTTCTTACTACAGGTTAAAACTGTTACTGGTAGCTGTTGACTTATGACCTATGCGTCTTACAACCATTTGATTTACGACCACTACAATGTCTCACGGGCAAATGACAGTTTTCGCCACCCCAGCTCTGTATGCAATGACTCATTCATCTCGATCTCAGTTTATTACCTGCAGCAGTTTCGACTACATTCAGTTACATTTGTCTTACAATTACAGGTAAAAAAGCAATTGATCTAGACACAGAAATGAAGGTGATCAAGCAGTATGAGGGAGGAAAGGAAGCGAATGCGATCGCATGTGACTTTGAGTTATCCCATTGTAACCGGTGTGTGCTGCACGTACAGTACTGCTGTGCTTTGGCTTTAAATCCTGTTAACCTCCGAAGCTTCTGTGTTGTGACTCTTGAACTGCCATGAAGGGGTAATGAAACCACATTGAACTCCTTTGTCTGTTAATGTTTATTATTAGCAGGCTGAAATGTTAAAACAGAAAACATATGAGTGCTCAAACTCTGCTGGCTCAACTCCTCTCACAGTAAGCACAATGAACACTGGGAAATGCTCACGCTGGCAACGTAACATAACAGACAAAGAAAGGATTTGTGAAGCTGTTCACCCATGTAAGCAGCAGTAATAATGAAACAAAACAATAAATCATTTACAAACAAAAACCACAGAATGATGAGAGACAAAAAACAAACAATATGACTTAAGGGACTTATTGCACAGTACTATACTTACGTTGAGGTTTCAATGCATATACCGGTCCGTCTTACTTCCAGATCTACTTATGATCAGACGAATAACTGGTTTCATCTATTATAATAAAAAAAAATCTTGGGACGAGATGTGATTTTCTCAGAGACACTTTAACGTCCTGCATGACAAAAGGACAACTGATGTACTGGCTTTTAAATTTTCGATGCACTGCGCGACATGCAAATCACGCAGCACGGCACAAGCAACAGCAAGCCAGTTGATTGAGCACAGAGGAGGTAAAACAAAATGTTTCCCATTGTATCACTCTTTAAGAGGGGGCTTCGGAGGAGCGACTGTTTAGCCCCCATTCACAACACGAGAGGCAGAGCCATGAAATGGCTGGCACGTACGAACTCTGGGGTGAGGGATTGGGAATAACTCATTCACTACAACAGGGCTGTCGAACTCCAGGCCTGGAGAGCCGCAGTGGCTGCAGGTTTTCATTCTAACCCTTTTCCTAATCAGCGAGCAGTTTTCATTGCTAATTCACTCCTTCATTTTAATAGCCCTGTTTTGGAGGATTCAGTCCTCTGAATTGATTTCTTTCTTCATTAAATGAAAGCCAAACGGAAATGAGATGTGAAATGAGCCAACAGATGACCAGCTAAACTGGGATTTCAAACTCCAACCAATCTCCTAATGAGAAGCTGATTCTTGCTGTTAATTAAACCCGTTATTTAATTCCATGGCTTGTTGCTGCTCTCATTCTGCCACTGCAGACATTTCCAAAACTGTTAATTTTTCGTTTTTTTTCTAAGAACACTGTCCAAATGTTTTGTTGACCTGAGAGATCAACCTTACTGAGACCTTCACCTTTCTTTATTTTTAGATATTGTGTGATAGGCACAGGTGAGCTGGTCATGTGGTGGCTCGTTTTGTGTCTTATTATTGTTTGGCTGCTAATTAAGGAAAAAACAGACAACTATGGGGCCTGAGTCAAGTTACTTAAAACTAAGGCAAAAGTTATTTAGCAGCCAAAACTGGTCACTAATAAGGAAGATGGTTAGAATGAAATCCTGCAGCCACTGTGGCCCTCCAGGACTGGAGTTCAACACCCGTTCACTACAACTTTATTACTGCCAAATACTGTATAAAGAAATAAAGAATGAATGAAAATGAATGAAATGAAAATAACAATCTCTTTAAATTGTATATCTGGTTAACCAAACCCAAGGGTGGGTGAGTGAAGCAAACAGGGGGCAGAGCCCCCTAGTTTTTTTTAAAGGACAATCAGTTGTGGACACGGCCCAGACACAGACAGGCAGACATGTTGTTCATCACCACCACACGTTTATTTTACAACTAATATTTACAAATGAGTCAAGTGCACACAATCCCAACACAGTCCTGGCCACACAATGCCTTCCTCTTCGGGCTGCCTCCACACTCTCTCCTGCCTTGTCCTGCTTCCACCCGACTCCAGCCTCGAATGAAGGGAGACGGCCCCTTTTTTATCATCCCGGATGAGCTCCAGGTGTGTCCCGGCATTCCTCCCTGGACATGCCCCAGTGTGGCGGAAATGCCGGCTGTTCTCCCGGAAGTTCTCCGGTGTCCCTCTTCTTCTTCCCCCCAGCACTTCCTGGTGTGGCGGAAGTGCTGAGGTCCAGGGTCCTCAAGGCATTGGGGCACCCCCTGGTGGTCTACCCGTGGCCTCCAAAGCAACCAGGAAGGCAGCCCCCACGTGATCCAGGGTGGGCATTGACCCACTTCCAGTCCCTCACGCCGTCCCGGCCAGGTTGTTGCCCCTGGCATCCCTGACACAGTATATTTCTGTTCTGTGATGAACTTGTGCTCTTGCCAGGTTTGGTTCTTACCTTGATGAGTTAGCCTCTAGCTCTACTCAAACCTGAATTGAATTTGGTGGGTTTGATAATAGTTGCATGGAATCGGTTCAAGAATTCCAGGTTATATCATCAATATAAAAACCCTGCTGAATTCACTTCACCTTGGGCTAGGTAAAAACTAGTAAATGTTTGGGAATTTTGGTAAATTTGGTAAAAATCAGTGTAGTCAATGGGGAAGGAGAAACTAAACTAGTTTTGATTTGATTATAATGGTGGAATGGTCTTGTTTCTTTGATCTTTGTTCCTGAGGGCAAGGGAATCTTCCAACAACGACGCTGGGACGATTACTGTGGTTACATAGTGACATGAGCTGTGAGAAAGCAAGGCTAATTATTATGCCACCACCATGTTTCCTTCAGATAAAATTATGACATGTATTGGGCTGTATTGATGCTTTCTAGAGCCAACTCAGTTACAGAGGAAATACACTTTCAAAAAGAAATAAGACAGAGAAATGCTGAATCAACCATGGTCACGCACAAGTCTCATATCTCACAGTCATACAAACCTGTATAAGTGATTAATTGTGTGATGCAATCAACCAAACCCATCTGAAATGCTTGCTTTGTCCATTATGTGATCAAGCCCCTATGCAGAGGGACAGCTCTTGACATATAAGTGCCATGGTTGGTGCCAATTGGCATTGTGTTTTTAAATCTTTTATGATGATTTAATCAGGTTGCATATCCCTCTCTTGTTCTTCCAAGACATTTTCTAAATTGCTGCACTTCAAACACCCATGTTTTGCTACTGTACAATTTTACTCAAACAGCATGACTGAAAGATCCCCTATTACTGCCACACTCAATACCATTGAATGTTGGTACCCAGGTGTCTCTCTGCTCTGGCTCACAATTGACTGCATTTGCATAGCCTTTTTACCTCACCAAATCCTTTCCTGCTGCTCTTATCAACATAACTGAACATTGCTTCTTAAATGTGAATTACTGTTTGTCTTCAGCAGACAATTACAAAATATTCAAGGAAAAAATGTCACACTTATAATAACTCATATTGTTTCACTACGCGTGATGAAGAAAAAACAAACAAATGTGAAACTCCCAGGACTCCAGTTATTTTAGCTCAGAAAAAAATGATCACAAACCCACTTGAAATGGCATTACCATTTTTTTCATCCACCATGGAATACAAAGTACACAGCAAGAATGAATTCGACATGGGGATGGGAGAATATACAAAATTGTACGTAGTGGATGGAGCAATCAAGCCGCAAGTAAAGAACTCAGCATTAGACAGCAGCTCACTCTCAAAGGTTTTGGCAAACCTAACAATGAATACAAATGTGAGAATAACTGTTGGGTCTTTCTTTTGTAAATGGAAGGACTGATGCAACATGGTACTTGACCATAAATGAGGCACCTTTTTGAAGAAAAAAATATGATTTGAGCACAGCTATATTGAAATTCTGCTGCATGTACTGAATTGCATATGCACACAATTTCACATATTGAACTATATGCATGATTTGATGGAAGAAACAACTGTTTTCTCTTGCATTTACATACATTATCATGTCTACTTTGTGAAAACTTTGTAATTCGGCTGTATTTACTCACAGATTGCTGCAGCCATAATGTACCAATGCACGTGTTCTTCTTTTCCCATGTAAAAGTGATGCTGGTTGAGCACTTTGTATAACTGACAGCTTTGCTGCTATGAATAACACACTTTCTGCAGAATTCCATCATGAATTACAAATTTGGGCAGATATAACCATTGATGAGCTAGGGATTATATACTGGGTTTGTCACATTCAAAACTGGCTGCTACATCTTTGTGATGTTAAGCTGGCCTCACAAAGCATCATGGAGTGCTGGGAAAAGAAAGTTCACCAAAATTAGCTGCCGGTAGTGAGAAATTTGATGAACAATGTCAATGGCAAACTCTCTAAAAAAAGAGTCCCCAACTCCGGTCCTGGAGGGCCCCAGTGGCTGCAGGTTTTCATTCTAACCGTTTTCTTCATTAGTGACTTGTTTTTACTGCTAATTAACTCCTTTTCCTTTCATTTAAATTGACTTGTTCTTGTTCAGATTTGTTCATCTGAATTGCTTAATTTCTTTCTATAAACAGAAATGAAATGAGAAGTGAGTGAGCTAACAACAGAAGACAAACTAAGTCAGGGCCTCAAACTCCAACCAATGTCACTCCAACCAGTTGCATAGTTAGGCGATAATTCTTGTTGTTAATTAAACCCGTTCTTTAATTCCATGGCTTGTTGCTGCTCTCATTGCACAATAGCAGACATTTTTGAAATTGTTGATTTTATCTTTTCTAAGAGCACTGATAAAATGTTTTGTGGACCTGAGCAGATCAGCATTCCTCAGACCTTCATCTTTCTTTATTTTCAGATATTGTATGATCGGCACAGTTTGCTGGTCTTGTTTTGGTTCATCTCACTGTTGTTTGGCTACTAATTAAGGAAAGATGAACAATTAAGGGGTCTGAGTCTTCAAGAGCAAGTCAATTAAAATTAATTCAACAGAACTTAATTAGCAGCAAAAAAAAAAGGTCACTAATTAAGAAAAGGGTTAGAATTGAAACCTGCAGCCAATGGGGCCCTCCAGGACCGGAGTTGGGGACCCCTGCTCTAAAACAATGCTTTGGTATTTTCTACTGTAATGGCAGTGACAAGTTAAATCAGCCTGGTGATGACGGAGCAGGAGTATGAGCTGGTATTCTATCGATCAACAAAGTGGATTCAGTGGCAGCTGCAAAAGAACCTGCCACATTCACACTGTCTTTGTTGTGCTGTGGCTAAGCGAGCGGTCCTTCTATGGATAATGAGCTACCTAAAAAAACATTGAAATGAGCGGGCGAGTACTCTGCAGTACTACAATACTAATGCATGATGTGCAAGTGATCACAGGCTCTGATCCAGTGGTGCAACATCTGAAAGCTCACTGCTCAATTTACAGGTTTATTCTATGTTGAAATCTACACATACAATGCAGCTGATTCATCCTTCCATTTTCTGATTATATCCCTTTTAGTGCACAGCTTATTGTAGCAACTTCAGGCACTAGGCAAGAAGCAGCCCTGGATGGAGTACCAGTCCATCACTGAGCAAATTCATACAGTCTCCCACTTTTGGCGGTAAAGGGCCGATTTATAGTCATCAGTTATCTTAACACATAAGTCTGTGGCAGGGAACTGGCACATCCAAAGAAAGCACACACAGACTCACCTCAAATAGTGGTTATAGCCCAAATCCTTTGAGCTAAGAGGCTGCAGTGCTAATGTGCCACTCCATCTATCCCATTGCGAGTGGTATGAAGTGAATTTGTGTTAGGCATCTTGTTTTTTTGTTTTTTCAGATTAGTTATTGTTCCAGATAAAACCCAAGGGGTGTTTATACTTATTTTCACCTACTGGATAGTAATGAGAGCTGGCCTAGCAAGGGGAATTTTTATACTGCTTCCAACTTTAAGTACGTGAGATATGTTAAATCTGAAACTTTACTGTTTTCCATTCACGCACTAGTTTTCAGTAATCTAATTTTGAAGAGTATGTGGTGTCAATAAACCATGGTGTATCTCTTTCTCACTATAACTACCTTTGTGCTGAGAGGAGCTTTATTCAATGTCTCTTTCACATACAAGTTGTAAAACTGTCTGTGAGATGAGCTGCATTAGTCGTAAAAATTAGGTTAAATGTTGTCAGAAGGTTATTCAATTTTTACATCTTGCAATTTTTTGTGCAGTTCTGATCCTTATTCCTTATATATTTTTTTGTCTTTTGCAAGAATTATATAGCATAATCACAGATAATTCCCCTTCCCCATTAATTTAATATCCCTCCGTCTCCAGGAAAGTAAGTAGAATGTGCAAAACTGAAAAGTCTATGACTACTCTGGAGGCTAAAAATGAAGAACTACATTTATGAAACCCTAGAATGATTTTTATAAAATAGCTGGTGTGACCTCTATTGTGTGAGTTTCATTTTCTTCTGATTACAGATAATGAAGTGTGTCCATAGGCCATTGCAAAATAGATAACATTGTTGGATTCTTCCAGCTGAGCAAAATTTGGCTAAACTCCAAACTGGGTTATAAGTGTAACAAGAAGGCAAAATACATGGAAAAAGGGATATGGATTTAATGGAGCTTGACCGGCAAGAGGATGTGAGACCAGAGGACTGTAGTTAAGGAATAGAAGAAGGGAGAGAGGCAGGGAGAAGAACTGGAGAGCTTTACGTGTAGTGTGCTGAGAAATGAGCGTGACACTCATACAGTTATCTAATGTGGATGTCAAGGACACATAAAGCAAAGGAAAAGATAAAGTCTCAGGTGGGATAATCTCTTTTAATGGTGGGTAAGCTTCAAGTCATCACTGGTGCAGTCATCCTCCTGTCATTCAGTCATTTGATGGACGAGTAGTGAGTACCTGTGGGTATTATGGCCTCAGGTGGGTGGGAGAGGCAAGTCAACAGGCAGAGCTTTGCTGAGGTCACAAGTCTTCTTACATATAATAAAATAAATATGAATTCTAGTGCTCACATGTACATGGTCCACTTGCATCCCCTTTTAAGTGGTCTACATAAAAAGAGTGGAATGATCACATGTTGGACACTAACATACTTTGTACAGGAATGTCCAGAGAGGCATCAGAATCGGTTTGTTTCAATTTTTCTACCTACTTATGTAATTCTGTAACTCCTATTATTAATTTCTCACTTGTGCACTGTACTTATTTTTCAACATGGCGCCCTCCATAGCAGACGTGTTTGCTCTCTCCACTCCATGCCATTTTTTGTTTTGTTTTGTGTTTTTGTTTTTCGCCTTCTCTACAGCGCACAAATGCCTTGCACTACTATCATACAGCAGACAGGCATTGCTGGATATTGTTAACTCACACAGTACCCTGGAATTTACTGGTTTTATACCATTTGAGCTACATTGTTCACTCCTGCAGTCAACATCACAACCACACCCAGGAAGACCCTGGGGCACCGAGTTCAAATGACCAGGTTGACCCCAGAAGAGAGTGATCCTGAGATGGCGAGGCAAGAGTGTAGGGCTCCACGCTAGGCTGAAAGCCCGCACTAGCCGACCACCGCTACCCAGCCTCTTGCTAGCCAACGTGCAGTCTCTGGAAAACAAACCGGATGAGCTGAGAGCCAGGATTACAGCGCAGCGGCAAACAAGAGAGTGCTGCGCTCTAATTTTCACCGAGACCTGGCTTTCGGACAAAGTCCCAGAATGCGCCGTTCAGCTACAGACTCACTCCGTGCACCGAGGAGATCGCACCGTAGCCTCTGGTAAGGCTAAAGGGGTGTGTGTGTGTGTGTTTATTAACAACTCGTGGTGTGGAGATGTACGGACTGTTTATAAGCACTGCTCACAAGATGGGGTGTTTTTACTGCTGAAATGCCAACCCTATTATCTACCGAGGGAATTCACTGCTGTGTTTTTGGCCGCTGTTTCCATTCCCCCGCGAGCTAACTCCACGGCAGCGCGCGGCAAACTCCAAGACATCATCTGCGCCTTAGAGACGGCTCATCCCGATGCTGTTTTTATTGCAGCTGGCGACCTTACTCAGTGCAATTTACGGACTGTACTTCCTAAATACCACCAACACGTGAACATTCCCATCCGTGAGAAGAACACACTGGATCAGGTTTACAGCAACATACGCGGTGCGAACAGGGCTGCACCCCACCCCCACTCAGACCATGCGACTGTCTTCCTGTACCCAGCCTACACACAAAGGCTGAAACAAACAAACCCTATCATTAAACAAGTTAAATTTTGGAGCCCAGAGACGGAGAGCACCCTGCAGGACTGTTTTGCCCAGACAGACTGGGATGTGTTTAGGGTTGCAGCCACTCTAGAGGACTTTTCTGTCAGCATACAGAACTATGCTGAGTACGTGACTGGGTACATTAGCACCTGCATTGACAACATCGTACCCACAGTACCAGTCAGGAAGCTCCTCAACCAGAAGCCCTGGATAAACAGTCAGGTACGCCATATGCTGTGTGCCCGCTCTCTTGCATTTAGATCAGGCACTGAGATGGAGTACAAAGCTGCAAAGTACGGACTAAGAAAAGCCATCACAGCAGCCAAGAGGCAGTACAGAGAGAAGCTGGAGGGCTTCTGTTCTACTGCTGACTCTGGACGTATGTGGCAGGGTCTACAGCACATCACAGACTACAGGACCACCACCAGCACAATCAGCTCCACAGACAGTCTGCTGGATGATCTCAACACTTTCTACACCCGCTTTGAGACCTCCAGCAATAGCACAGAGTGGAGGCACACACACACCTGGACCACACAGAAACAGTCTCTTCAGGTCAGGTACACAAAGCACTAAGGAAGATCAATCCCGGTAAGGCAGCAGGACCAGACAACATCCCTGGGCGGGCTCTTGAAGCATGTGTCAACGAGCTGGCTGATGTTCTCTGCTCCATCTTCAACCTTTGCCTTAGTTAGCACATCGTTTTGTCCTGCTTTAAGACTATGATCATTGTCCCCTTGCTAAAAAAATACCACCCACCTGCCTGAATGATTACAGGCCAGTAGCACTGACTGCAATCATCATGAAGTGTTTTAAAAGAGTGGTGCTGGCCCACATTCTGAGCTGCATACCGGACACTCTGGACCCCCTGCAGTATGCTTACCAGCCCAACAGGTCCACCTCAGATGCCATCGCAGCCTTACTGCATTATTCCCTCTCCCATCTGGAGAACAAAGACTCCTACATCAGGATGCTCTTTGCTGACTACAGCTCAGCATTTACCATGGTTATCCCCATAAACTCACCCATAAACTGTCTGCACTTGGCCTACACCGCACCCTCTGTGACTGGCTCCTAGACTATCTGACTGGCAGTGCCCAGTCTGTCAGGATTGGTAATAGGATTTCAGCCACAACTATCACAAACACAGGCACTGCACAGGGATGCATCCTCATCCCCATTCTCTACACCTTGTTCACTCACAACTGTGTTGCCTCCCACAAAGATAACATCATCCTAAAATTCGCAGATGACACCGCAGTGATTAGATGCATAACTGGTGTGGATGAGGCGTCCTACAGGAGGGAGGTGGACAGTCTGGCGTCATTGGTAAAATAGCATTCATGCATCCATAATGTTTGAATCCTCAATGGTCCTTTTCTACTGCAAAATAAAACACTACTACCTGTGTGTGTGTGTGTGTGTGTGTGTGTGTGTGTGTGTGTGTGTGTGTGTGTGCACACACATGTGGTCTCCCCAAGCAATCTTATTGGTTGGTTTTGCAATCAACACAGGAAGAACCTGGCACATATGGATACTGAGAAAAGGCAAGTGAACGCTGAAAGTTGCCTTCCAACACAGGAAGTATTCACAAAAATACAAATAATGTTTCACGGGGGTAATTGGGGACCATCTACAACTACTGGCTGGCAAAAAGTGGACAGCAGGGGAGCAAAGTGGCTTGAAATCATAGAGCCTGAGAAGCAGGCTTTACAGCAGCACTGTCAAGGGAGGAGGTGCAGGGCAAGAGAGGTTGAGAAAGGCGTAGGACAAATGCTGATGGGATACGTAAGGCAAGAGATAGCAAACATTTTGAAACTCATTCAATTATCTGTCTTCAGCGGGTAACATTGCTAATGTTTAATAAAAAGGCTTGGCATTCCCTCATCTAAACAAAGAGTAAAACGTGTTTCTTCCACAAATATCACATAAACACTTTGAAAATATTTCAAATTAACTTGACATCCTTAGCTTATAGTATGGGAAATAAACAAAAAGCACTTGTAAGAGAACTGTGATGATTTCAAATTTAATTTTATAATTTAAATGTACATTTCTCACTCTATATTACATTTTTGTCTGGATATTTTTCCTTTGTGGTTTTTAACTATGCAGGGTCTTCTACTGGTGACATTTTTTGTTTAAACACATATATCTTGTTTCTTTAATACGGTCGCTGACATTTTGCTTTGGTAACTACAAGGTTGTTCGTCTCAGATGACTAGGTGTATGGAGTGTTTCATCTCAGTGATAATTCAGCACAAATACTTCCTGGATATTTCCATTTGCAGGTAAAAACCTTTATTGTGGTGAGTAATGATTTTCTGGATAAATACCTTGTGCAATTATGCCCTTTACTTTACTTCTGGAACTACATTTAGCATTGATGATGGACTTTTGACAACAGTTCTTCTTCCTATTCATTTTCAGAAGAATCTGCTTCAGCTCTCTTTGTGTCAGAGCAGGAATGACGCCTGTATCTCTAGGCCAAGTTCCAGTGAGCTAGCTTTTTTGTGCTTAGAGTAATGTCATTTTCTGAAATGAATTTATTTTTAAGAGAAGGTGTTTACTTAAAAATTTGAAGTGACGAATTTTAATATTTAAATATTTTACACTAGCAGACCTGGCGTGCTTTGCTGCACGTTTAACCGGCTAGTTTCTGCAGCGGATCGTGGTTTTTCTAATCTAGACATCCTGTCTTTTTCAGATTCTTTTAACTGCCTGGTTGTGGCAGCCAATCGTCCTTTTACCAATCTGGAAATCCTGTCTTCCTTAGATTCGTTTAACCACCAGATTTTGGCAGCGAATCGTTTTTTTTTTCTAACATAGAAGTCGTTTCTTGTTGAGATTCGTTTAATCGCCTGGTTTTGGCAGCCAAGACCTTTTTTTCCAACCTAGAAGACCTCTCTTGAGATCCGTTTAATGGCCTCATTGATTGGATGTCTTCCAAGGTAGTTTCAATACCCATTTCTTGCACGGAGTCTTCTCTCCTTTTATGAGTGACTGTGTAAGTACCGCGTGTACTAAACAGTAAATTAGTAAAGGAGAAAGGACTAAAGACTAAGGAAAAAGAACGGCAAGATGGCGTCAGCTGTGGAGCGCAGTGGAGCTCAGCTCGGAGCGAAATGAAGTGAATGAAATGACGTGAATGGGAGGGGAGATGATCACGTGACTCACCAACCCACCTTAACTCTCAATCCCTCCACAAACACACAAACACAGTCTCTCGGATCCCAATTCTGCTTTATATATATATATAGATATGGCATATTTCAATGTCTTATTATGCTCTCGCGACGCTAACAAAAACAGGATGATGTTGCTACAATAAACATTATCTTTGCATGATACATTTTGTATTCTTTCAAGACAGCATTCATTGAATGCCCTTTGGGTGTTTTATTTTAAAATCTTTCTAAATGTCTGTGTTTACTGCTCATTGTAATTTAAAGCATCCCAGGTAGGTAGCTCCAGAAAGTCTATGGTCATAGGTGCAGGTCCTAGATAGGAATAGCATATGGACAATGCTGGCAGATCCTATAACAACAGAACACATGTCAAAGGTGGATATGAAGTCATTTGTATTTTGAAGTTGCTGAAGAACAGCAAAAAAATCTTCACCTCAGTCAAAGGAAGCTGTCCTAAATTATTTGAGATGCCTCTGCTCTTATTTCAAGTACAGTGTCTTTTGTATAACCTCTACACCTCTCTAAAGCTCTACGCTACTCTTACCTATTTGTAATTTTGCCTCCCACAATTCATCTGGGCATTCAGTTCATTTATTGGATGCAAGCATCACAATCAATTCATAAACCCTCATTTTATATAAATGTCCGAGTGCATTACTACACTACATACTGTACATGAATGATAGATGCTGTTATATACGTGTCCCAGTAACACCATAATCTTCAGTTAAACTATTGTTATACATAACATCTTTCAGCTCCTTGGAAATTAGATTTTTTTTAGTTTCCACTCAATTGCTAGAATCTGAGCACTCAGTTTAAATGAAAATGGGAAATGCATTTGTCTACATGCCACCATGTTTCAAAGGAACAATCCATCCATCCTTCAACTGTCTAAACCCATTTGTTTCATTACTGGGTCATCGAGCCTTTAATTAGATCTCAATTAAATAGCTGGTGTCTTGTACAACAAAAAGGCAGCTACAAATGCATGGTCGCATTGTCAAGCATCAGCTGGTGCTTTTATGAGTGCGGGAGGACAATGTGTTTCTTTAAAGCCAAAGCCAGACATAAAAAGGCTAAAGCTTCTCTGGGAGTCTCTCCAAATTTGCAGGCAGAAGATTAGCAGTTCATCTTCTAAATCTAAATCCAAAAAGCATTGCATTTTAGGCAACAATTAAAAGGGGAATAAATTAGCACCTATTGTATATGTGTGCGTCTGTAATGTACCCACTAATCAGTCCACTACCAACTGCCTTCTTTCTTTTTTCTCTTTTGTTAATGAGTTCCCTCACAACGAGACTCTTCCCTTTGTTTTGTTCTTTTAGAAACACGTCTCTAAAGAGATAGTCGATATTCACTTCATTATCAAAAGTTTTTCAATGCAATTATGTATTTTTACTCAGGAATTATAATGTGGAATTCAGAAAATGTATGACACACTAAATATATAGTAATCAGATAAGAAAACAAGTTGAAGGCAAGTTTTCATGATCTTAATTACTATCACTGATTGCCAGGAAAATAAGAGCTGTATTGTGATGTTTTTGGATAATAGTTCAGTACACACCAATTTTTTCATAATTATTGTATTACACCTATTTTTTTTTTTTAGATAATACAACAAGCTCACTGACCAACAGATACGAGTTGGCTGAAGTCAAACATGATGGTTTTAATCTCCTTTTATGAACTTGCTACATTTCCATTCATATACAGTACTATTTCTGGCCTTTTCTGTTTTTTATCCTATTTGAACAGAGCAGGCATACAATATTTCTTATTAATTTGGATTGGATGGTTTTTCCTTTGCTTTATTGCTTTAGTGGTTTTAACTGATAGATTGAGTTGTACAAAAGCCAATTAAAGTAATTATTTCGCTGTTTTGTTTAATTTTTCTTTGCAAGGCTTGCTGAAATGTGCATTGAAGTATGAATATACAAAGCCAATCAGCTGGATGGAGTTCAACTTCAACTTGAAGTTCATTGTCATGTCTACAAAGCCCATGTACTAATATTTTAGGAATATATATAAAGTAACGTTTTCATTTCCTGTTGATTCAATTCAGGATGACACAGTACTGAGCTTAGGCTGACAGCACTGAGTTCAAGGCAGGTGCCAACTCTTGATAGGACACCAGCCCATCACAGGGCCCATTAACACATAAATACTCACACTCTACCTCACTCAGGACAGGTTTGGAATTTGCCATTGATATGAGATGCATGTCTTTTGGGGATGTAGGAGGAAAATTAGAGATCCTGGAGAAAAGATCAGACAGTATACGGGACAACATGCAAACTCCTCGTGGACAAAGACTGGAGTTGGTATGCAAAAATAGGACACGGAATATATGAGGCAGCAGCGCTAACCACTGCACCAATATGCCATTATTATTATTATTATTATTATTATTCAAAGTATTTTCTGGGATGGTCCTGCTGCTACTGACTACTGTATATAGAACCTAGGCTAAGACATCGGGCAGTTTTCTGAGGCATATATATGTGTGCATGTTTCAGAGTACTGTGTTAAGGAATTTCCACACTGCAGTTTTATACTGTATATGTGTATTGGCCTCTTTTGTAATGCCAGTCAAATTTTGTGTAGTGTATGAGGAATGACACCAGTGATGGATACAACAATGGGCATAATGATCAATTTGGCCATTCCCTGCAAGCAGTATATGTCTTCCATCTGTTCTGTGTATTTTTGCATTTTGTTTGTTAATGTATTTTGTAAGTTGTGTGCGTTTAGTATGAAAATGTTAATACTATGTGTAGTTTTTATTTTGTTTGTCTACCAGTGTTGCGTCTGGTGGACAGTTCTGTCTGTCAGTGCAGTTATTTCCCACTATAGTTTATGTGTGCCATTTTCTAGTCCTGTGTTATGGCCTAGTAGACTTCTAATATGGTTTGCAGGCGTCTACCAGTTTGTGTTTTAGTGCCAGTTCTTGATATCTAACATTTGCCACCTTGCTGTCTGTAGGTGTCAACATAAACCCTTTCATCTCCCCAAAGATATCACCAAAGCTTAGCCAACCATTTGACACAATCTTATCCGCACATGCCTGATTAAGGTCATGAGGACGTCTGCCATGCAATGATTTCTGGGTCCATGCTTATGCTTTAACTTGTATGCTTGTTATGTTCTCTGTGATGTTGTCTGTGGAATGTAGGTTAAGTGAATTGGACTGATGTAAGTGGTGTGAGTTATTGCTTTGAACAGTGGTGGTGTATACTGCTTTGTGTGGAAGAATGTTCTTAAATTATTAATCTCTTTAATTTGTAACTCTGTTTGTGATGAACATGTAACTCATAAGGAATAAATGAGTATTGGCAAGGCATCTGTACTGATAGCTTTAATTGTAGCATACGTGTAAGTGTGTTTGAAGTATTTGTGAAAGACGTTATG
Organism: Polypterus senegalus; assembly: GCF_016835505.1. Classification (NCBI taxonomy): domain Eukaryota; kingdom Metazoa; phylum Chordata; class Cladistia; order Polypteriformes; family Polypteridae; genus Polypterus; species Polypterus senegalus. Next base: position 106,984,390 of record NC_053163.1, on the reverse strand, counting down.
TATATTTTTGTGTGAAAGTTGTTTGTGTTGTATAAGTTTGTCCTTTTGGAACCCAAAGAATTTGTATAGTTAACCTCTGCCATTTCCTTGATTCATTTGCAGTATTCGAGGGTATACTCACCTTCTCTAAGAAATCCCTTGGTCCATTATTATTAGTAGTAGTAGTAGTTGTTGTAGTGGTAGTAGTAGCAGCAGCATTCATGTTCATATTAGTATTATTAGTATTGGTAATACCAGTTGTAAGGACAGCTGGGGTCCTTACCCGGTTGGGACACCCTTTTGAGGAGAGGACATGTCAGCAGCAGTACCTCCCCCGGGACATGAGAAGGCAGTCCCCCTGGCTTGCATTTGAGCCACTGGCTTGGAGCTTAGAAGCTCAACACTAGTGGAGCCCATGGCCACCGACAGGGGGCATCTGGATAGCTCCGGAGCCATGGCATGCAGCACTTCCACCACACCCGGAAGTGCTGCGGAAGTTGATCGAGGAGCACCTGGAGCACTTCCAGGTGCAGTATATACTGTACGAGGCTGCCTCACTCCACTCGGGGAGCCAGAGTTGGGAGGCAGATGATGGAGTTTGAGAGGAGTGAAGGTGGCAGAAGAAAGGGAGAAGAATAAAGAAAGGAAAAAGGACAGAGCATTGTGGGGTTTGTGCATTGTGTGCATTGTGCTGTGCAGAAGAAGAGAAAATAAATGTGTGTGTGTTTTGGACTTCTGTGTGTCCTGTGTCTATCTGTGTCGAGACTGATCTTTCACACAGTATAATTATACATCTTTATGCATTAATATAAAAAGAACTTTTATATTTGAAATACTTTTTGTTCATGAAATAATACATATCACCAAGAGTCTGAGAGTTAGAAAAAGTATACTTTAGAAATTATTATTCAGTAAGAGAATACTATCATCACCACATTTGTTAAAATGCAAAGGTTTTATAAATAAAATAAATTATTAGTGGTATGTCTACTGTGAAATGGACACAGAGGAGGATAGTGACCAGAAGAAACATTAGCGTAAGCCAAGCCTTTGTTCAATAACTAAAAGTAGATCTTATCTTTCAACAAAGCCAAGAATCATAATCAAAAAATCAAAGTCAAAAAGCAAGTCAAGAATTCTTTGTACCAGAAAATCAAACACAAAAGCCCACAACAAAGAAGTCTTTTGTTTTTATTCAAACTCAGATACCAGGATCTGACCTTTATGCTGTTAGTCCAGTGTCATCCAACAAGTAACCATCCTAGCAACAGGATACAAATATCCAGGAAATGGCAGCTCTTTTGAACAATAAAGTGGTGTCAGTAAAGACGCAAACCAAAATTAGCACTGCCAAATACAAAAGTGTAGAAAGGAATGGGAAAAAGAAAAATTTTAAAAGAGATCTAACAAAGACAGGAAAAATTAAATATGCAGCCAATCTTGAAAGTTGCATTACTTGTAATTGCCAAAACTGTAGGTAAAGGAACCATGTTATATGAAGATTAAAGGCAGATTCAGTAGCTGCAGTACTAATTATGAGAATTTTGGCTAAAAACATGCAGTAGTCAGGAGCCAGGACATAAAATAAAATTTAAACCAGTTTTATAGTCCGAAAGGGTGAACCATTATCCAAAAAGGTGAAAAAGAGGTATTGTATGTAATAAGAACAAATCATAATGATGGAATCCAAAAATAGTAAAAAAAAGATTAAAAACTAAAGCTCTAACACAAATAATGTAATAATGGTTGGAAACACAATGGGATAGATTTTGACCTAGTGATTTCCAATCTCATGACTACCTTATAAATACTATTGCTTGTCTACTTAATTGGAAAAAAAGACAAGAAGCGCATGGCAACAATGGTAAGGGAAAGTGAAAATAACAACCTGACAGAGTGTACATCCGGAACATCCATTCATTAAGTCTCTGGATAGCGAGGTTCCTAGGAGCTCAAGTATACTCACAAGCATAGCTTACAAAACAGGATGCCAGAGAGTCACAGTCCTGCTCTTCACCTTCAGTCACAACTAATGACAAGTAAAATGATTAGCACAAAATACATTTGTAACAAAACTCTGTTTCAGAAATTTGTTAAATTGCATTTCACTTCTGGAGACATTTTTAACTCAAGAGGAAAAGGGTTTACTCTTGTCTTGGAGCATTTCATGCAGGCAAAATTCTGCATGTGTCTGCCCATCATTTAGTATTTAAATAAAGATCACTAGTGAAATAAAAATCACCTGACTTATTTCCTGTCATGTGTAGACATTTTGTTAAGTCACCATAAATATTCTAGTAGTATGATTGCCACCATTTTGTCATTTGCAATCCTAAAGATGCATCAGAGACAGAACAGCAACCTGTGGTGCTGCTTGAACAGTGCATAAGCTGAAATTCCTCAGCCAGAATCAAGAAACAGGGAAAATGGTTGTTAAGTAGCATTAGGTGGGGGGAAGCTTCCCATATAGTGACATTTGAGAAAACTCAGTAACATGTACAATGGGGCATTTTGGTGTGTCTTAGTGTGGAAAATATGTCACTTTAAAGAAAATGCACTGTGCTCCTCTGAACTTTTAAGAATGAGATATGTAAATGTAATTGATTTTGCTAGTGTAACACAAATTACATGCAATAGCATGTAAAGAAGCTCCAGAACAAGACACAGGTGAACATGGAACTGTGAATGATGTTTTGGGGAGCAATATACCTTGTTTTCCACCACCAAAAAACTCAATTTAGTAAGCTTTGCATTTTGCAATTGTGAAATCGCCTGTGAATTGTATTGTCAATTTTCCAAAACTGCATACAAATGCAGGCTTGGCTGGCTCACATCACTACTCACAACAGGGTAACTAGATTTGCCATTTAGTGTAATGGGACGTGGGGCAAAGCATCATGGAAAAACAATTAAGCCAATAATAAAACCCTGGAACCTTAAGTTATGCAACGACAATACTTAACATTACATCTCTTGGGTGCCGCTACATTATTGAAATGTACCGTCAGCAGGCTATACAGAATGGGCCTCTGATATGTACAATGGAAGAAAATGGCTTTTAGTATAATTAAGGGCCGACACACCTGAATTCCTCACTCCGTCATCTCCCAAGCTGCAGGTGGTGTTTAGAAATCATTAAGTATGATCTAGGTTTGTCATTTCCTCTAAGAAACAAAGTGTTTTATTTTACCTTCAGAATAATAAGCATTACTTGAGAAATATTACCTTTTACTATTCTTGGAGCCATGCGTATATAGTGAACCCAATGAATCATCTTTCTTTTTTTATCATACAGAACATGTCACTTTGAGTTATTCAGTTTTACTCAAAATTTCATAAAAGGTTTAAATCACAAAATTACCTGTCTTTGCTTTTCTGTCACCCTCTTTCCACCTCAGCCTATTTCCCTTTCTTTTCTACTATTACTGCTGCGTGTCTTTCATGGTTCCTGCTTGTAGATTTTAGAAATTGTTCATGTTAGACAAAAGAACAGCCTACATAAATGAAGGTCAGGGCCATCCAAATAAAACTGGAGTGAACATTAGGCTGTGTCTTCTTAGTGGTTATCTTTTACTGTAATTAAACTTCTTATTTTTCAGAGAACTTAAAGAACATTGTAGTCATCTATCCACAACGGAGATAGATAGATAGATAGATAGATAGATAGATAGATAGATAGATAGATAGATAGATAGATAGATAGATAGATAGAAATTTATTGATCCCCAAAGAGAAATTCACTGAAATAATTTGCATTAATGTTTCAATAATTAAGTTTACTTTAATAAAAAGGATCTTGTAGAAAACCACACATTTTCAAAAACAACAGAAAAGTGTGTTTGGTTTACAATGGGGTGAAACATTTGTACTCCAATTCCCTGTCCTCCTTTTAAGGGAAAATATCAGCAAAGCTCTCAGACCTATTCAAGTAAAAAAAGTTGAGATTTTGCATACTAAGGGGAATTTTATTTGGCTTTGTGGTAAATCTCTGATATTTTTTCATTGTGTTTGAACACTACATGGCCAAAAGTGTGACAGACACCTGAAACTCACACATACTGTATATGAGCTTGTTAGACATCTCAATCCAAAACCATGAGCTTTAATAAGGAGTTACCCCTGGTTTGTGGCTATAACAGCAAAGGCTTTCCAAAAGATTCTGGAGTGGGTCTGTAGGCATGTGTACCCAGTCAGCCAACAGATCATTTGTGAAATCAGGTACTGATGCTGGCCGAGGAGATCTGGCTCACAACCAGTGCTCCAGTTCATCCCAAAAGTTTGCAGTATGGTTGGGATCAGGCCTCAATACAGGCCAAACAAGTTCCTCCATGTCATTATAGACCTGGTTTTGTGTATTGGGGCACAGCTATGCTGGAATAGAAAAGGGGTTTTCCCAAACTGTTGCTACAATATTAGTAGTGCACAATTGTCTAAACAATTTTAGTCTTTGTATTTTGTAGCATTAACAGTACCCCTTCACTGGAACCAAGAGGCATAACCCAAAATCAGAAAAAACTGCCCCAGACTACTATCTCTCCTCTACCAAACTTTACAATAGGCACTATATAGTCCGGAAGGAAGCATTCTCTGCTAAACTCAGATTCTTCCATCAAACTGCTGAATAATGAAGTGCAATTCTTCACTCCAGACAGGACCTATCCAATGCACTAGTCCAATGGCAGCATGCTTTACACAACTCCAGCTGGCTTTGTGCATAGGGATCTTAGGCTTGTGTGCAGATGCTTAGCCAAGGAAACCTATTTCATGAAACTCCTGACGCACAGTTTCTGTGCTGATGTTGCTTCCAGAAGCAGTTCAAAATTCAGTTGTACGTGATGCAACAGAGCATAGGCGATTTGTATGTGCTATGCTCTTCAGCATTAGGTGGCCCCACTCTGTGAGTTTGCATGATCTACCACTTTATGGCTGAGCTGTTGTTGCTCCTAGACACTTCCAATTCACAATAACAGCACTTACCATTGACCAGGGAAGATCTAGTAGAGCAGGAATTTCACGTACTGGCTTCTGGCAAAGGTGGCATCCTAAGACGTATAGTGCTGCATTTTAAACTCACTGAGCTCTTCAGTATGACCCATTCTACTGTCACTGTTTCTCAATGGAGATTGAATGGCTTATGTGGTTGATTTTATGTACTTGCTAACAATGGTTTTGACTGAAACACCTAAACTCAGTAACTTAGTGTAACTTGCAAATGAGGTAATTTGGTTACATTGAATGGTGCCACTTACAGTACATCTGTGTTACATCTACAGGTATACACTCATGTGCAAATGTTTGATGGGATATCATCACTAGGCTCTACTGATCATTTTGGAATTGCACTCATAGTAAAGGGCTTTCCTGAAATGCACGTGAAAGCTTTGGGGGGATAATCTGTACAAATGATGAAACTGCTGGTTTAGAACATTCTCAAAACTGTCTGGTGCAGTTTATGGTGACCACTAGTGGAGGGCAGAGTCTGTCCTGGCAGCAACAGGCACAAGACAGTAGGAACTGTTTGACAGGTATGAAGTCAGTCAAGAGGCCCACTCGTTCACACTGAAATGAAGCCAACATGGAGTCAGTGAATGAATAACAACAAATGAATATTCTCTTTCTTGAAAAGGTTTTACTTTGACTAGAGCTGTTTTGGCAATATTTTATTTACGGAAACAGAAAGTCTGCCTCTTACAAAATACTTTTTATAATTTAGTCATCATTCTGTATCTATGCAGTAACTACCAAATGCCCAACACAAAACAATCCTTGTCTACTGAATAAAAAAAATTAAAAATGGCACTTAATATTACTGTCTATGCCTTCACCAATTTCAGAAAAATGAGAATGTACGCATATTTTGCAATAATGCATTGATTAAATAGGTTACAAAAATACTATATTTTATTGAAGAATTTCTATGCTACACTATGATGAATGATATGACGCTGCCCTCCCCATTAACACTCAGTGTCACACTGTTTCACAGCACATTTTTATAATAAAACCTTTGTCTATCTATACAACAATATTCCTTTTTGACATAACAGTATCAAAGGTCATGATGAAATAAGTTATTTAAATGAACAAGGGATTAGTCATCAGGATTAATCGGCCGTCTCTTTCTCAATTGTATGACTTCAGAGATACAAAGAAAAATTTTCAGACTTCATGATGAGAGTACATTTGCTGTCATGCTGAGGTTAGCAAAAGAATAATGCTGCTGATCACTCGAGCTGTGTGTGCATGGAGGAGAGTAAGTAGGGCTCACAGACAGACAGCAGGGTGGGTTGAGTTTTGTGTAGTGCTATATAAGATCACTTCTCATGCTGATTAACCTGAACTTTAGAAGATTAGAACATTTTTGACGAGAACAGGTTCAGCCGAAACAAACCTCCCCAGTCCTGTCCACCTGATCTAGAGCTTTAAAGGTTCCTAAAGTCCTCCTGTCCACCACACTACTTGTTAAGTTATTTCACGTGTCTGTGGTTCACTGTGTGAAAAAAAAAAACATTCAAACGTTAGATGGAAATTTACCCTTAACAAGTTTCCATCTGTGTCCCTGTGTTGTTGTTGAAGTCATTTTAAAACAACAGTCTCAATCCTCTGTACTAATTCATTTAATAATTTTAAATACTTAAATCATGTCACCTCTTAACCTCCATTTGCTCAAACTGAAATGGTTCGGCTCCATTAATCTTTCCTCATAACTCACACCCTGCATGAATGGGATCAGTCTAGTTGAACTTCTCTGGTTGTTTTCTACCACTGCTTTGTCTTTTTCATGGCTGGAGACCAAAACTGGACACAGTGTTTGAGGAACACTTTCACTACTTCATTATGAAGCTAGAGCATGACCCCCTTTGAGAGAGAGATAGAGAGGTTAGGAGCACACACTGATACAGCGTATTGCCGCACCCACCACATGACAAACCAACTCAGGATTCCAGATTAGGTCCCGAGTACAGCCATACAATGGGTGACACCTCAGCACCACACTAGTAGTTCAGATGGAATGGAACAGTGTGAGTTTTTTTTATGGTGGTTGGAGTGCCAATTGTGCCACCAACCCCTAGGTTTTTCCCGGCCAGTTGTAGGGCCTACTTGCAGGGTTGGATGCAGATTAACATCATGCCCAGGACTGATCAATTGCAGGTTAAGGGCTTTGCTCAAGGACACAACAAAGTAGATTCACTTTTTGGCGTTTACGGGATTTGAACCAACAACCTTCTGATTGCCAGTGCAGATCCCTAGACTCAGAGCCACCACTCTGCCCTGACCCCCTTTGACTTGGCTGTATAACCTAACATTCTGTTAGCCTTCTTAATGGTTTCCAAACACTGTCCAGATGTACATAGTGAGGAGTCCTCTATGAATCCTAATTCCTTCTGATTAGCAGTACTTTCAATTTTCTAAACTCCCATTGTGTATTAAAACATTTTTTACTTCCTATGTGTAATACTTTACATTTACTTGCATAAAATTTATCTTCCACAAATCTGCCCAAGCCTTTGTGCTATCCAAGTCACTGTATAATGATTCAATTGATATGAATATATAAATAGTAGTGGCTCTAGCCTTTAATATCAGTTCATTCTGATAAAGTCCCTGGCACCATGACCCTTTGCTCTAGCAAATTTTGCACCCACCTACACCCAATGCCCTGATTTCCCACTTCTTTTAATTTGTTCACTAACCTTTCATGTGGGCTCTAATCAAAAGACTTCTGAAAATCAAGATAAATATAATCATATGACCTTCCTGATTGCGCCTTTTGTTGCTTACTCGTCGGATTCCAGTATGTTGTACTTACCTATCTGATCCCTCATTGCCTCTTGCCATGTGCTGCTCTGTCCATCCATCCATCCATCCATTATCCAACTTGCTATATCCTAACTACAGGGTCACGGGGGTCTGTTGGAGACAATCCCAGTCAACACCGGGCACAAGGCAGGAAACAAACCCCGGGCAGGGCGAGCACACACACCCACATTTTAGAATCGCCAATTCACATTTTAATTTAGAATCGCCAATCCACCTAACCTGCATGTCTTTGGACTTGGGGAGGAAATCGGAGCACCCGAAGGAAACCCATGCAGACACGGGGAGAACATGCAAACTCCACACAGTGAGAGCCCGGGAAGCGAATCCGGGTCTCTTAACTGCGAGGCAGCAGCGCTACCCACTGCGCCACCGAGCTGCCCGTGCTGCACCATATTTTCCTTAATAATTCCATCCATTCATTTTCTTGTGATGAAGATTAAGCTTACTGACCTATAGTTATTTGGTTTTACCTGATCTCCCTTTTTGTACAACAGGATAATATTTGATATTTTCCAAACTTCTCCAGTGTGCAGTGACTGTTGAAAATTGTGTCAGTGGTTTATATTGTGTACTCACTAACATCCTTAAGAACTCAAGAACGGATATTATCTGGTGCTGTGATTTGTTAGATTTCAGCCTATTTAATCTAAACTTCAGATGAAAAGACAAATATCGAGAACTGTCATTACTGTGTGCTCAGGTTTCTGCCATGCGCCCAGTGCAGCTAAGACAATTTCAGCCCATGCTAACCTGAATGACATTAAGTGGGCTCAATATGAAGAGATGTATACATACTCTAGTTTATATTTATTTGTTGTCAAATTCTGGGCTGTGGCTTACGCAAATAATCTGGGAACTCAGTTTCTTTTCAATCCAGACTTTATTCCAGGCTCCTGAACAGAATTGTGTCATTTTCAAAAACAACTGATAAAAATAAAAGAAAGCTTCATAAATTGTGTTGAGGGTCTCCCATTTTATTCTCAAGAATTAGTAAAATTAAAGAAGTCACATTAATAGCAAGTACTTTCTTAGATTTAATGCACTCTTTGGGTATACTGCAGCTTTTAAAAATCTCCCATATTGCCTATTAAGGTCAGTTATTTTGGTAGTAAGCAAAATTAGGTCTTTGCCAAAAGTATGGCTTTTTATTGTGGCCAGATAGATTCATTTTAGACTTGTTCATTTACAAATTGATAAGATCCTCATGTTAACTGATTGCAAAATGAATATAAGTGATACTTTTTCTGTTTTTCTTCCCTTGACATGAATGCCATCATTATTGGAGGATTCAAGTTGGATTATATTCTTGAGTCTTAAGCATGAACTTCAGGTACACAAGGCAAAGTCCTGTAAGTCCTTGGATGTGGTCATGGCCTCTGTGAGTTTTCCTTTTGCCCAGGGAAAAAATTTTGGAAAACAGCCCAAATCTTTATAGCAGCACAGGGCTGGTTCCTTTGGTAGGTGTTGATGTTCCCAGCCAAAACTCTGCTTTGGGATTAGCATGTTTATACAATGAATTATTATTTTGATTATTAATATTTCATTAAGGCTAGAAATAGATGTAAACTCCCATTTAGGGTTTTTATTCAGGTATTGCACATCCCTCAATCATTTCCCCCTCTGGACCATTAACAGTGAACATACAGATTTCTGTCACAACTTGACTTTATTCTTTTGACATTCAAGAAGAGTCGATGATCTTTACACATTTCCACTAAACAGGCCACATGATTCATACAATGGCTCTAATCCTCCTTCCTGGAAGAGTCCCCTATCATTTGCTTAATGCAACACAAGCTGCTGTTTTGTTTCAAATCACATTCTTTAGAAACCCTAGTGCTTGACTGGATGTTTTATGAAGAAAAGAGAGCTTTCATTTCACTAGCAGGGCAATTTTGGAAAGAACATTATGCATCCACAGTGTGGTTATATGGATTGAAATTCACATTAGACTTGTGATGGGTTGGTGCCATGTCCAGTGCTGGCTTCTAACTTGTATCAGAAAATGCAGAATAACAAAGAAGGTGCTGGAAACATGTGAATGATTTAAAATTACGAAATGTTTGACTTGTATGTAAGTTTGGTGTGTTTGAAAGGCTGTTGCAAAATCCAGAAATAGCTCGCTGACTGAAGTAACAGACTTACCAAGAAAAATGTAGCTAGGATACATTATAAGAGCATTGTGTCTCCTATTTACATCCATCTATACACACAATCATTCATTTAATCAATTTGAAGAACTGGTGCCTATTGTGTCCTTTGGAATAAGATGAGAACCAATCTTGGATTAAATGCCAATGCTTCTCAGGACACAGCCACACACTCACACTCAGTGCATGCAAAGAAGAAACAAGCCCTGAAAAGATCTCAACCCAGCTCACCTCATGCACATGTAGACTTTCCTGTGGGCAGAAAACCCTAACAGACATAGGCAGCAGGTTCAAATTCTGAACAGACAGTTCATGAATTGGACTTGAAATCCAGAGCTCGGTAGCAGCAAGGGGACAGTGGCCCTTTTTGTAGAATTAGCAAACTGATTGCTACCTTAGAAAGACTAAGTCTTTGGCATGAAGATGCACCATAGTGGTAGTGCTAAGCATTTAGATGGAATGGAGGAAAACTAGAGACAATAAAACTCTACCTCAAACGTTTCACCAAGAATTAATTACCATCTTTCGTAAACAAAATAAGGACTTATTACAATGTGCATCATACAGACCAATTTCATTTCTGAATAACGATGTTAAGGTTCTCTTCAAAGTCCTAGCTAGAAGGATGGAGAAAGTGCTCCCTTTGGTAATATCACAAGACCAAACTGGCTTTTTTAAAGGCAGACACTTAGCTGCCAATCTTCAACGCCTGTTTAATATAATATATTCAACCACAAAGTCAAACACCCCAGAGATGATATTATCATTGGATGCAGAAAAGGCACTTGACATGGTTGAATGGAACTACCTTTTCACTACATTAGAGAAATTTGGGTTTGGCCCGAACATTTGTGCATGGATCAAACTACTGTATGCCAATCCAGAAGCTTCAGTTTGAAATAATTCAGACTACTTTAAACTAGAACGTGCTACCAGACAAGGATGCCCCCTGTGAAAACTGCTTTTTGCAATCGCCATTGAGCCACTGGCAATTCACTGTCAAAATGCTTATGAGATAAAGGGGATTATCAGAGAAGGACTTGAATAGAAAATTTCACTATATGCAGATGATATGGTACTGTATATATTTGATCAGTTGTTTGCGGGGGAATGTTAAGAGCCTCCCTGATATAAGGTACCTAGCCCTGTTGATCTTAACCCACCACTAAGACTTCTTCACTTTGGCTCTGCTATGTTCCATCATTGAAATACTGTTGGCATTTTCCCAACAGCCTCTCACATTGTTGTCTTTTTTGGCTTATGAAATCATTAGTTTCAAATCTCGAATAACAGGCAGTTAACTCATTGGCAAGGACTCTCTTCTCAGCAGCATGATCATTTTCAAGCCTCTCCAGCTCAGCTTTGGATCACTATCATTTAACCACTTCTCAGTTCCTCTTTATAAATCAGTTTATTTTGTTTAATGGACTTATTGATCCTTCTCTGTATAGTCTGCTTTTCCAACCTCACTCTCCTGGCAAGCATGTTGGCTTTCCAAAACAATGTTTTAATGTTTTCCGCAGGCTATATTTGTTAAATGCACGCATCTTGATATTTTTCACTCGCTGTAGCTTTAAGTGATGATATCATATGAACAGAGGACAGTGGAATTCTTACTTGCATTTGTTAATTAACATGCAGCATTAGAGAAAGGAACAGGCCATTCAGCCCAACAAAACTCACCAATCCTATCCACCAAATTCATCCAAAATAAGTTTTGAATGTCCCTAGAGTCCTACTGTCCACCATACTACTTGGTAACTTATTCCAAGTGTTTATAGTTCCCTGTGTGGGGAAAAACTTCGTTATGTTTGTGCAAATTTTAAACTTCACATGTTTTCAACTGTGGCCCCATAGCTCTTCTTAAAATCATTTTAAAGTAACCATCTCGATTCACTGTACTCATTTTTAGCTCCATATTTCCTCTTACTCTTCTTATGGATAAACTAAAAAATGTTCATCTCCTTTAGTCCTTCCTCAAAACGTATCCCCTGCAGTCACAAAATTAGCCTAGTAGCTCTTCTCTGGACTTGTTCTAGTGCTTTCAGCCCTCCCATTGTGTACTCAAGTCTAATATGTTTACTTCCTACATGTTATTCTTTACGTTTACATTAAAATTCATCTGCCACCAATCTGCCCAAACCTCTAAGCTGCCCAAGTCCCTCTGCAATGATTTAATGGATCTGAAATGATCTGCCATCCCATCAAGTGCAGTATCATCTGTAAACTTAAAGAGCTTGCTGTTTATATTCCTATCCAGATCATTTATAAATAACAATAATCGCGGCTGCCCCAACATTGACCCCTGAAGAACACCACTCTCAACATCACTCAATTCTGAATATGCTTCTCACACCATCACCCTCTGCTTCCTATGTTTTAGCCAATTCTGTCCCCCTCTACAGGCAACACCCTGAACTCCCACTTCTTTAAGACTTACGCCCAAACTCTAATGTAGGACCTTATGAAATTCTTTCTGAAAATCAAGATAAATGATATAATTTGCACCTTTCTGATCTTACCTTTTGTTACATCCTCATAGAATTCCAGCATATTAGTAAAACACAACCTTTCTCAATACTGACTGTTCCCTAAAACTCCTGTTCTTGGCATGTGCTGCTCAATCTTCTCCTTAGTAATTCCTTCCATTAATTTACCTGTGATGCACGTTAAGCTTAGTGGACTTCAGCTATTTGGATCTGCCCAAACACTATGTGGTGCCATTATGTGCTTCACAATATTATTAGACGCCTCCTCCTCCATTGCCCTTGCAGCCATTCTGTCCAAAAAGGTTCTATCAAAGGTACACCTTCATGGTATTCTTATGACTGATTTTTTGTTTTAATATCTGTAATTTGCTGGAAACTAATAGTGTGGAACCTATTAGCTGACAAATTAAAGGAAACCTAAATATAAATTGACATAATAAGGTAAAAGGCCACTATGAACTCTCAGAACAGCTCTAATGTGCCATTCCATAGGGTGGTCCAGATCTAATTATGCAATTTTCATTATGCTATAACTTATTAAGTTTATTACATAGAAAATCAGCTGAAAAATCCCGGACCATTGAGATGTGTGCGAACTGACGACATGAAAAATCGTCTTCGTGCTGAACTGGAATCGTCCCCGCATAAATCAAAGTCATCCAGACGATCTGGATCTGCATAATTAGATCTGGACGACCCTGTATAGATTATGCAAGATTCAAGAATTACTGTATATTGGAGAGATGTAATTTCACTTTCCCAAGAGAAAATCCCTTGTTTAGTATCAAGATGAAGCTGACAGGGTTCAGATCTGATGACCAGCGTGACCACGGCATTTGGCTCACCTTGTTGTGTTGCTCTTCATAGCATACATTTCCTTCTTATGATGTGCCATTCCTAGATTGCTTTGCCATCATGACACTGGATCTGTTTGGTCAACCTGAAATGCTTTGTATTTTCTACCCTCTTAGAAAATCAGTGGATCTGAGCAATATCAAGAAATGCTTATAACACCATAACAGAGCCACCACTGTCAGCATTCAGGCCTGTTGAAAACTTTGGGTGTGTACACATCTGCCTTGTTGAGAACAAGGTGAACAACGACTCAGAAGATCAGAGGGCTTTCCCACACAGCTGCAGTAGACCAGTACGTTTGTTCTTAAAAGTGCAAATTTTGTCATAGCAGGGGGTTATACACTAAAGCCTACCTATAGTATCTTTTTGTCAGCTCTCAATGCACTACCTTTGATGAAATACAGTACAGTATTCTGGTTCAATCTAAGCTTGACACTTGCAGTCAAATGATCCAGAGATGCTCGCCTGTTTGTTCTTTGTATCTCAAACTAGTCCACCATTAACAAGTTTGTACTTTTGGTGATGTTAAAAAAATGGAGGTTTCAGGAGAGATATTATAGTCATTGTGGATTTGAATTCCCTAAATATTATTTAGGATAACCTTGCAAAAAGTGTAGCACAAGAACGGAACTTTATAGATATAATCAGTAACAGTATGTTAAAGCACCAATGAGAGGAGAGTCAGGTCTGGTTTTATCATTTTGTTGTAATCTGGATAGACCTGAGAGAGCAGAGGTGGGTCTAGCGACTATTGTATAACACATTTCACAGTGTTGCAGTGCATATATTCAAAGACTGAAACTGGTTAAATGTAATTTTATTACAGCAAAATTTGACCAGATGTCTTCTAGGATTAAAAAGGGTGAAATTAGACAAAATGCCAGGAGCAGATAGCATTTATCCTAGAGTACTTAAGGAGGCTAGCAAGTACTGGATATACAGCATTGTAATGAAGTTTCCAGAGCAGGATGCAATGAATAGGGTGCCACACCAGCTGTTACCCTTTTTATGCCAACTTTTGAAATGAAAAAATTCAGTAAATAATGCAGTTTGAGCATGAACCATCTCGGCAACATGCTCCTAACAGTAAATGAACCTGAAAGTAAACTTTCCAATGCTGAGAAATCCTTCTCTCATCCTTTCCATCTCACTCTGGTGGACTTTGGTCAAGCAAGACAACCATGCCGACTTCATCCTCCAATGTTTATAGGCCCCGGCACATTGAGGACAGGACTGACACAGCCTGTCAGGACAAGGCTAAGCCTCCCATGCTAGCGGCCACTCTGAGCTGTTGGGAAATTGGGATACACTGGCAGTAGCTCTGCCACCTCACACCCTATGATTGTATTTGTGGACTTACCAGAGCAATCCAGACGGTCCCTAAGCACACATTGGTGACAGTATGTAAATCCTTTATAGGTATTTTTTAAAAATTACTCCACATGATGGAATTTTCTACAGACTGGAAGCTATCAAATGTCGTCTCATTGCAGGAAAGGGTGATAAGGCCGATTCAAATAACTAGACGACAGTCAGCTTTACATGCATCAAGGATAAGTAATTGAGGAAAGCTCAAGCATCATATGTCAGAAATGTGCATAATGATATTATTTATCTTGCTTTTTAGAAAGATTTTGATAAAGTCCCACATGAGAGGCCTGTGACCAAGCTGAAAGTGTTCAGGGTAGAGTGTGTAGGTCGGTGAACAATTGGAATAACACAGAAGCAAGGGGTTATGTGAATGTGATATTAATAATTATGTTCCTTGGGGATCAGCGCTGCAGCCACTGTTTTTTTTTTTATATAGTTAAATGATCTACATTAAAATGTAAGAAATAAGATGGTTATGTTTGCTGATTATATTAATCTGGGGGGAATGCCAGAGAAGCAACTATGAGCTAAATCATTAAAGATGGACATGGGCAGAATTCAGCCTTGGGCAAAATTTAAATAAATTTAAATATGCTTTAATATACAGTGGGATGCAAAAGTTTGGGCAACCTTGTTAATAGTCATTATTTTCCTGTATAAATCGTTGGTTGTTATGATAAAAAATGTCAGTTAAATATATCATATAGGAGACACACACAGTGATATTTGAGAAGTGAAATGAAGTTTATTGGATTTACAGAAAGTGTGCAATAATTGTTCAAACAAAATCAGGCAGGTGCATAAATTTGGGCACCACAAAAAAGAAATGAAATCAATATTTAGTAGATCCGCCTTTTGCAGAAATTACAGCCTCTAAACGCTTCCTGTAGGTTCCAATGAGAGTCTGGATTGTGGTTGAAGGTATTTTGGACCATTCCTCTTTACAAAACATCTCTAGTTCATTCAGGTTTGATGGCTTCCGAGCATGGACAGCTCTCTTTAACTCACACCACAGATTTTCAATTATATTCAGGTCTGGGGACTGAGATGGCCATTCCAGAATGTTGTACTTGTTCCTCTGCATGAATGCCTTAGTGGATTTTGAGCAGTGTTTGGGTCGTTGTCTTGTTGAAAGATCCAGCCCCGGCGCAGCTTCAGCTTTGTCACTGATTCCTGGACATTGGTCTCCAGAATCTGCTGATACTGAGCGTCCCTCAACTTTGACAAGATTCCCAGTCCCTGCACTGGCCACACAGCCCGACAGCATGATGGAACCATCACCATATTTTACTGTAGGTAGCAGGTGTTTTTCTTGGAATGCTGTGTTCTTTTTCCTCCATGCATAACGCCCTTGTTATGCCCAAATAACTCAATTTTAGTTTCATCAGTCCACAGCACCTTATTCCAAAATGAAGCTGGCTTGTCCAAATGTGCTTGAGCATACCTCAAGCGGCTCTGTTTGTGCTGTGGGTGGAGAAAAGGCTTCCTCTGCATCACTCTCGCATACAGCATCTCCTTGTGTAAAGTGCGCCAAATGGTTGAACGATGCACAGTGACTCCATCTGCTGCAAGATGATGTTGTAGGTTTTTGGTGCTGGTCTGTGGGTTGACTCTGACTGTTCTCACCATTCGTTGCTTCTGTCTATCCGAAATCTTTCTTGGTCTGCCACTTCGAGCCTTAACTTGAACTGAGCCTGTGGTCTTCCATTTCCTCAATATGTTCCTAACTGTGGAAACAGACAGCTTAAATCTCTGGGACAGCTTTCTGTATCCTTCCCTAAACCATGATGGTGAACAATCTTTGTCTTCAGGTCATTTGAGAGTTGTTTTGTGACCCCCATGTTGCTACTCTTCAGAGAAAATTAAAGGAGGAGGGAAACTTACAATTGACCCCCTTAAATACTCTTTCTCATTATAGGATTCACCTGTGTATGTAGGTCAGGGGTCACTGAGCTTACCAAGCCAATTTGAGTTCCAATAATTAGTTCTAAAAGTTTTGGAATCAATAAAATGACAACGGTGCCCAAATTTATGCACCTGCCTGATTTTGTTTGAACAATTATTGCACACTTTCTGTAAATCCAATAAACTTCATTTCACTTCTCCAATATCACTGTGTGTGTCTCCTATATGATATATTTAACTGACATTTTTATCGTAACAACCAACGATTTATACAGGAAAATAATGACTATTAACAAGGTTGCCCAAACTTTTGCATCCCACTGTAAATGTAAAGTGTTACACATAGGAAGTAAGAATATTAAATTTGATTACTCTCCTCTGTATCTTGTTATGACACTTGGTACCACTGCTCTACTGCCAAGCTCTTCTCCTGCCCATGGAAAAGTTATCTCAGATATTGGCGGCTATCTAGTCATCAGATGGAAAGATTCTCTCATCGTATTGGAAGGCCCAGCATAGACTCTGCTTCAGAATTCCTATGATTGGGGTGGACTTTTAATTGGTCGAGTTTTTCAGGATGCTAACTGTGTCTGACTGTCTCTTATATCTTATAACTGAATATTCATGCTGAGTGAACCACATGGAGTTCGCTTTGCTGTGAGTTAAGTGAAATCACAAATATGTTTGGGAACTTCCTGAACTCCACAAAATGCATTGGAGGTAATAGGGAAGGATAAACTGAACTAGTATCGAGTGGATTAGAACGGTGCAATGGCCTTTTTAGTGTCCCTGAGGCCCATGGAAAAGTCTGACAACTTTGCTGGACCAATTATTCTGGCCAAAAATGTGATCTGAGCCGTGAGGCAGCAGTGCTAACCACTGCACCATCATGCTTGAAACAACAAAAGATGCAGAAAGGAATGAATACCACAAACAAAATACAACAAACATCCACAAACTAGCACCTAAGAACCTGCCTTTTCCTGTTATGCACCTATAAAACCCGAGCACTTCACTCTCCAAATCAGTCACTATTTGATGATCACTCTATTTCACTGAGTCAATTTATTGTGTTATTGCAATATACTAGGTGGATCCCCAAAACCTTTTGTCACACACGTGTGAATAGGAGGCAGCTGGAGGGCTTGGTGAATAATGGTAACACATCCGCCCAGGGGGTGGCGGGTTGCACTAATGCTCTTTCTATGTTCCCTGCAGACCTTTCCCTGGAAATCCCACCAGGAACCACTGCCTCGACTTAGGACACGCCATTTACAGTCCCAGCCCCGAGGACGACATCACATAAGGTCTCAGCCCAGAGGACGACATCACTTCCCCCAGACCTCCTATAAAATCTCACTTCCTTCCTCTGGAGGGCAGTTCTGTTTTGTCTCTGTCTTGTAAACATTACTCGCTACCAAACTTTTTACTTTTGCAGCCAAGAACACATTATACAGGTGGCTGCCCCAAACCTTTGCAATTTTTCCGGTCTCTTCTTGTCACACTTTATATTTGTTTCTGTCTTCTTTACACCAGGAATGCCTTTTTTGTTTTATCATGGATCTGTGCAGATGCTTCACACTTTCTTCATTCATCAAGAAGAGAAACACATTGTAAAAAGTAATCAATTTTTTATTTTTACTATTTTACCGTATGTCCTGTGTTTTCTGATGAGCGGAAGAGGAGTGGAGGGCTCATTTTGGGCACAAACATTTTTTCTAGGGTTGCTGTTGAGTGGAGTTTTTGTTTTTGTCTACTCTTTTATTAGCTGGTTATAGGTCAAAAATAATTTTAATGGACAGAAATTGTTGGTTTCTAATTATGTTAAACAGGTTCAAATTGCCTTATTCTTCTATTTATACAAATCTGTGTATCTATGTGTATTCATTATGTAATTAACAATTTGCAAAATTTATACTGGCATTTTACATGAGTGCTGGTCACAGCTCTCTGCACCTACATTCACTGAAGAGCACTATGCAAAACTAAACTGAATTTAACAATTACAGATTTGAAATGTGAAAGTATACCTTATGACATGGACGTAGGAGTTATAGTGGACTTGTCACCATCTAAATCCATGCAATATAAAGAAGCAATCAAGAAGTCTGAGAGGATGTTAAATGATATAGCCCAATGTATAAAGTACAAATTAAGGGAGGTTATACTTAAGCTTTATACTGTAACTCTCCAGTGAGTCCTTATCTGGAGTGCTGTATGCAGTTGTATCTCCATATTATGAAAAAGTCAAAGCAATGCAAGACAGAGTCCAGAGGAGTGCGATTACGCCGATTCCAGGACTAAGAGATATGAGCTCTGAGGAGAGATCTACAGAATTGAACCATTTTAGTTTAACCAAATGGAGATTAAGAGAGGACATAATTGAAGTGTACAAAGTGACGGAACAACAATCTAAGATGAATTACAATGAGCCATAACAAAGGATTCACCACAAAAAAAGGCAGTATATGAAATAAAGGTTGCTTGTTTCCTTAAATGAAACCAAACATGGATTTTATAGAAAATTATTTTTATACACTAGATATAATTATTAGTGGATCATATATTCTTTCACTTTAACAGACATAGTGGAATAAAAAAGTAAAAATCAAACCACTACAGAAGCAATAAAATTAATGTACTATAGGTTGATACATAATCAACACCATAAGAAAAATTACATGTAGAACATAACCATCCTAGTTTATACACAAGTCATCTCTTTTTATTATTTTGATTCTGAATTCAAAGAAAGAAATCTGATGTCTCTTGACTGAGAGAGCTCCATGTTAATGCAAAAAAGATCTAATGGGCCTTGAAGGTTACACCCCAGGAGAGCACAGCATCAAAAATATAAAACACTGAGGAGGCACTAAAGACAGCACATTTGGAAAAGATAGTTTGCATTAAAAGGATGTATTTATTTGCTCCAAGTATGATGCCCTGATGTCATGGGGATGGGCAGGTTTGTCTGAACGTCAAGGTGTGATTAGTGTCTGCGTTATTTCAAAATGCATGAAGAGGTGCAGAATAAAAAAGACTCCCCAGACATGTAGAGACGGGATGCATTATTACTTAATTGATCTGAAACCTCATTTCAGACCCATGAAGCATACTATGATCCATCAGTCAATCCTTGTTATGCTCTCAGTGGCCACTTTATTAGGTCCATCCACCTGCTCATTGATGTAAATAGCCTACTCCGTCACAAAAGGCCAATCACGTGGCTGTAATTCAGTATGTATTGCATGAGGACATGATCAGGAGTTTCGTTTGGTCCTTGACTAAACCTTGAAATGTGCAAGAGGTGTGATCTAAGTGTCTTTCACCAAGGTACTATTTTCAATATTAGAAGTGGTGTTTCAAGCATTTCAGCTGCAGTCCTGGTATTTTCACACACTAAAAACTGTAGATTTTGCAAGGAATGGTGCAATAAACCAAAATATTTAGTGACCAGCAGATATGTGAGTGAAAACACTGAAAATGAGAGAGTTCAAAAGAGAATGGCCAGACCAATTCAAAATACAGAAAAGCTACAAATACTCAATAACAGTGGAGAATGGGATCCCTGAATACTCAAAGTGTCAGATCCTGAAGAGGATGGGCAACAGCAGCAAAAAATCATGGCTGGTTCCATTCATATCAACTAACAACGGGAAAATTAGGCTACAGTGGGCAAATGATTGATAAAACTAGACGACTAAAAACTGAAAAATAGCCTCCTTGACTGATCTTGAATCTTTATTTCTGTTAAATAATCCAAATATTAGCACCAGAATTTTTCACAAACAGCATGAATCCATGGATCCATTCTGCCTTGTCTCCACACCATAATTATATTGTAAAGAAGTGGGGAATGCTTTCTTGAGTCACATTTGATCTCTTAATACCAGCTGAGAGTCATTCGAATGCCACCTATGTACCTAAGCTTTGTCGCTGACCATATTCATCCCTTTATGGCCACACTCTGTCCTTTCTTAATGGACAATTTCAGTAGTATAATGCACCATGACACAAGACATGCATAATCTCGATCTGGTGTCATGAATAAATCAGTGACTTCAGTTTACATAAATAGTCAGCACTGTCCATAGATCTCAGTTCAATAAGATGCCTTTGGGTTAAGGTGGAATAGCCAAAAAATCTGCAGGAAATGTATAATGCAATTGAGTCATTATGGAGCAAAATCCTTAAGCCATGCTTCCATCTCTGTTGACAGGGGCTTTATGTCACCCAAGGCAAACTGGTCCTAGGCGAGGGATGTGACAAAGAGCGGTTCAGAAAACCTCTTATGATGCATACAAATTTGGATTTGTAGATTTGGATTTTCCCTCGCCCAAACACGGGTCACCGGGGACCCCTTCTGGAGCCAGACCTAGAGGTCGGACTCAATGGCGAGCACCTGGTGGCTGGGCCTGTACCCATGGGGCTCGGCCAGCCACAGCCTGAAGAGGTAATGTGGGTCCCCCTTCCCATGGGCTCACCACCAGTAGGAGGGGCCAAGGAGGTTGGGTGCAGTGTGAGTCGGGTGGTGGCCGAATGCGGGGACCTTGGTGGTCCGCAACTGAGTATGAAGCGGCTGGGATGGGAATCAGCACCTCCAAATCAGAGACCATGGTTCTCAGCCGGAAAAGGGTGGAGTGCCCCCTCAGGATTGGGAGAGAGATCCTGCCCCAAGTGGAGGAGTTCAAGTATCTCAAGGTCTGGTTCACGAGTGAGGGAAAATAGAACAACAACAACAACAACATTTATTTATATAGCACATTTTCATACAAAAAGTAGCTCAAAGTGCTTTACATAATGAAGAATAGAAAAATAAAAGACACAGTAAGAAAAGAAAATAAGTCAACATTAATTAACATAGAATAAGAGTAAGGTCCAATGGCCAGGGTGGACAGAAAAAAAAAAAAAAACTCCAGACGACTAGAGAAAAAAATAAAATCTGTAGGGATTCCAGACCATGAGACCGCCCAGTCACTTCTGGGCATTTTACCTAACATAAATGAAACAGTCCTCTTTGGATTTAGGTTTCTCATGGAAGGACTTGATGATGATGGTCACGTAGACTTCTGGCTTTTGATCCATCCATAATTGTTGGAACATCATGATGCTTTGAGTAGGTGGTGGTGGCACAGAAGAAACAGAAAGAGAGTAGGGGTCAGTATGGATTTTACAGTGACCATGAATAGTTATTATGATGAATTGAACATACAGAGTATCAGGATTAAGTTAAAGTGTAGTTATGAGAAAGCCATGTTAAAGTAATGTGTTTTCAGCAGTGTTTTAAATTGCTCTGCTGTATCAGCCTGGCGAATTCCTATTGGCAGGCTATTCCAGAATTTAGGTGCATAGCAGCAGAAGGCCGCCTCACCACTTCTTTTAAGTTTTGCTCTTGGAATTCTAAGGAGACACTCATCTGAGGATCTAAGGTTACGATTTAGAATATAAGGTGTCAGACATTCCGATATATACGATGGGGCGAGATTATTTAAGGCTTTATAAACCATAAGCAGAATTTTAAAGTCAATCCTGAATGACACAGGCAACCAGTGTAGTGACATCAAAACTGGAGAAATGTGTTCGGATTTTCTTTTCCTAGTTAGGATTCTAGCAGCTGCATTCTGCACTAATTGCAAACGATTTATGTCTTTTTTGGGTAGTCCAGAGAGGAGTGCGTTACAGTAATCTAGTCGACTGAAAACAAATATGATATTTGTAACATCTAATATGTCTTATTTTCTCTTATTTTGTCTAATATATTGGGTAATACGAGTGTAAGGGTGACTAAAGGGTGTTATTTCATGTCTAGAGGGCTCTAATAATGTTAAAAAAGTATTTAGAAGGTCATAAAACAGGTTTTCTATACTCTAACTGAGAAAATATTCGATTTATAAATAAAGAATCCTACTTCACGAAAATTCATTTATCACGGTAGAGTCTGGAACGGATTAACCGTGATAAACGAGGGTTCACTGTAATTACTAAACAATATATGATAGGCAAGGTTTTATAAAGGTTAGTGCCCACAGCAGAAATGATCATTGGGACCCCTTTACCTTCTATTAAAGACATCTTTATTAAGTGTTGCATTTCCAAAGCATACAGTATAGTGGGGGGCTGTTCCCACCCTGCCCATTGTTTTTTTTGGTCTTTCTTCCATCTGGCTTAAAGTACTGTTACATCCAAACCAATTCTGCCCACCATAGCTTCTAACTGTTGGCTGTCCAGACTTATATGTGCTGCTTCTCTCCTCACAGGTCCACTCCGAGTAGTTTAATATATGCAGTACATTTGTTACTACTGTTGTTTATATTGTTAGTTGTTATTATTTATTTATCTAATATCTATTATGGCATATAGCGGGGGCCCTTGCCCTACCAGGACGTCACTACGCTGGAAGTGTAGGGGAGGGAGCGTATCCAGAGCATTACCTCCTCCAGAGCGCTAAGTGGCAGCCCCCCTGGGTTGCAGTGGTGCCTCAGACTCCATGGGAATTGGAGTTTGGTGCAGCCCTGTTGGGTTTCTTGGGTGGCGCCAGTGGGTGCTGCAGCTGAGCCCATAATTGCAGCACTTCCGCCTCACCTGGAAGTTCTGCAAAATCTAAGTCAACGAGCACCAGGTGCACTTCCGGGTGCCTTATAAAAGTAGCCAGCAGCCATTACTCAAGGAACCAGATTCCAGTGGGAGAAGACAAAGCTTGCCAGGAGGAGTGGAGGAAAAAAGAGAAGAAAAGAGTGCTGTGCTTGTGTCTGTGCTGTACACGTGGGGAACTGGAGAAGGCCTTTCCCACGTGGAGAAGAAGAAAAAATAAAAATGTGTTCCCTTAACTTGTGTCCCACATCTGCCTGTTTCAGGTTTGAGCAGCATTGTGTTTCACTTGTCCTATGCTTATGTATATGTTGTTAAAGGCTTTCTGGGAAACCTTATTTTGTAGTACTATATCCTGCGATATAGTGTATGAATGGTATGACAATCACTTGACTGAAAACATCCAAAAAGACTAATCAAACAGAAAAGACACTTGAACCAGGGATAACAATCTAGCTAAACTATGTAAACCTACTGACATAAAATCAAAGTTCAAATAAATTCGAAATCATAAAAACCAGCTGAAAATGACAATGAGCACAACTGAAAATCACAAAAATTGTAACAACAATGTGGGCAATGTCATGAGGAAAATACACAAAGTTGAAAATTAACAACAAATGATCAAAACAGTATAATCATTTTATAATCCACACTAAAAAAATGTCCAAAAATGAATCATGAGGTATCAGACCTGAAAATCATGACAATGACAAATTGCTCCATAACAAAAAGTAAACATACACTTCAACTTTATTTTTTATGGAGTCGTGCTACAAAGTGCTTTTCAAGGCAATCAAGGCCAACCTCATAATCACAGAGCACCAGTCATGAGGCACACTGCTCACATTGCCGAGTGATTGTTATCCCAGGGACAGATGAATGATGAATGGCAAGCACATCACTGTGGATAGAGCCTGTTTAAAAAACTGCACATCCTCTCCTGTCTTCAAGAACAAAATGAGTACTATAAGAAAATGGCGCTTTTGCCAGATGTACGGTGTCAGTGCCTGAATTGTCTGTATGGGGGTACAGCTTTAATACACACAGGTCTTGTTCTCTCTTCCTCCAGAACAAAGTGAAGGCTATAGAGCTAGCCTTGCCCTTCACTTCATAGCCTCCTCTCATATATCAGTCTCATCTTAGTGAAGTTTTCAGTCTTCAGTCTTGAATGGCGGCACTTTTCAGAGCAGAACACCAGGGATACCTTGGATCAAACTCCTATTGCTCTGTCAGCCTCTTCACAACTCTCCTGGCATATAACCCTCTTCTTGTCTTCATCTATTAACTACTGTGCTTCAGACTGCTGTCACAATGATTACCAATACAAGAACCATACAACAAGAGGAACTGGAGTGCCAAGAGCAGAAGTTAAGTGCCAGAGGGTGAACCATGTGGAGTGATGGATGTTTGTGACAAAATAATTGATTAGTCTAACACCAATGTGTTATTAAAGGTGGGGTACTTATAGTTCTGGAGGCAACATCATACCCTGAAACTGGCACATATGCAGCACAAGATGTGGGTGGTGGACATTTACTGGTTTATAATGAATGGCCTGTTGTTGTCTCATTATTACATGCTAAACTTTGCAGGTAGATG
The DNA here is from genome assembly GCF_016835505.1 of Polypterus senegalus. Taxonomy (NCBI): domain Eukaryota; kingdom Metazoa; phylum Chordata; class Cladistia; order Polypteriformes; family Polypteridae; genus Polypterus; species Polypterus senegalus. Next base: position 106,959,630 of record NC_053163.1, on the reverse strand, counting down.
GATCTCACTTGCTCCAAAGCACAAAATGCAACATGTCATAGCAGAAGGAGAAATGATGTGTGTATTTTTGAGGGGGTGGGGGGTGGCTATGTTTTTGAAAATAAACATATTGATAAATATTAGAAGTAAACTATATCACCCTTTGGCAGCAGCAGGCTCTGCTCTGTTTGCATAGAACATATTTGTAAAAGGTGACTTCCAAAATAAAGTTGAGCACCTTCCTCTCCTTCAGTCAACTCAAAAACAAACTTCTTTCTGATTTGCGTTAGCCATGAAAACAAACCATCCCAGGCTCTGTTGATAATGTAAAGTGACATTCTACCACACTTGTAAATTACCTCAAATCTACCAGCTGCATGCTGCCCACAGCTTCACCCTGTTGATCTACCTAATCTCATTGCTCTCTGTACTTTGTGCTGCACAAATGATTTTGTCAGTGTGGCAAAGATGAATCAATCAATCAATCAATCATCATTTATTTATATAGCACATATTCATACAAAAAATGTTGCTCAAAGTGCTTTACAAAATGAATAGAAAAATAGAAGACACAATAAAAAATAAACATAAGTCAACATTAATTAACATAGAATAAGTGTTAGATCTCTAATACGGAAGGGATATGTAATGAGGACAGTTTGATTTTTGTTTAACACTACCCACATCATAACTTGGGCTAGCATGCTGAGCAAATCATCACAAATCTCAAAACAATCAATCAATTAAAGTCAGAGGGCACTCACTTTTAAATAAGAGAGAAGATTCTACTATACATATCCATTCAAGCTGGCAGAAAAGCCCAGAATAAATCAAAGCCGCCTGGGTCATTAAATATCTTTGTGATTGGACAGGCTGTGACGCTTGAGCCTCCAGGATGCAGAAAGTTATATGTATCTCCATCTTCCACAATACTAGTTGACACTAATTGATTAATCAATGAACTGAATGATCTCCTGTCATCTGTAAAGAGCCAGGTTCTAAGCTGAGGGTTATCTAGGCTGCATTCTATCCTAGTAGTGATGGGTGCAAGACAGATAGTAACCCTGTAGGGGGCATCACACTCACTGAATTTGAGCATAATTATAATCAGCAGTTATGCTATCCTATAAAAAGACATATAAAGAACATGCAAAGCGCAGTCACTCAGTGAAAGTGCAGTGAAACACTGTGGTAATGTGCCACCAATTAAATTCTTATTCACTTGTTTTCAAACTTTTTAGAGTGAAGTTTTACCCCTCTGAACCTCTTTGCCCATTTCATTCATGAACTGTAAGATTGAATAAACTAATACTGTAGCTGTCTGGTTATAATCCACCTGTGCATCTTGAGTTTTGGAGTTACCTGGAGTGTGGCCCTTTCTAACACAACACAAGATTTCACACTAAATAGTTTATCAAAAACTGTTTTATAAATGAGACAAGACCAATCAGTCTATCTTACATAGATAAAATAAGGTTGAAATGGTCCAAAACTTAAGGAGTAGGCTTTGTGGCCTACATAAAGTAAAGCCAAGGCTGAAAACAAAAATCAGACTTCTTAAATATATTTAAAGTATTTATTACAAAAAAAAAAATGAAAAACCAAAACATGAACGAAAAGAGTCCAAAATGTTTGCCAGGAACTAATAAGTTAACAGATGAAATCTTTTATCTAAAATCCAAATCCAAAAACCAAAGTAAAATCCGTAAACCACTTACAATATTTCAAAGATGAAAATCCCAAATCAGTAGAGGGCTAAATAAAGGTAAGTATGAGCCAATGTCTCCTTTCTGATACTGAGTTAAATGGTGGGTAGTCCCTCAGCCTCACTGTCAGGGGCCCAAAACCCATGGGTACAATACACAAAATACAAGGCACAGTAGACCCAGATTAAACACAAAATATATAATTAGAATAAGACAATAATTTGAGAGATGTAATAAATAAAATAATATTCAACACCATTTACAAAAAGAAAAGAAAGGTATGAAAGTACTGGGAAAAGATGAGACACACGATGACTACTTGGGAATTATCTATCTTGGCAGCGCGCTAGGGCGCAGCGGCTATTCCAGATCCAAAAAAAAGGGTGCATTTAGCTGTTTTTACCTATTTATTTTGTCCATACAGTCATTAAATCATGTGTGTGAAAGACAGACAAAGACTTTCATACAATCGCGTCACTCTTCTGGAAATCAGTACAAGATTTAACACCAACAACTTACCTGAAGAAGCTCTAAAAAAAGAGCTCCGCGAGCTAGGCCTGCTCCGTGAACCCGCCCCCGAATCGCCTACAGGTAACATCTCAGCGAAGAGACGCCGCAAGCGGTGTGAGCGTACCCGGAAGCACGGTAAACGAGGAGGTGTCTGAGCTAAGCTAAAGGCTAATCCAACCAGACCGGCTGTTCCGTCCGTCATTCTGGCAAATGCTCGTTCATTGGACAACAAACTTGACCATATCCGACTTCTAAGATCAAAACGTCGCGAAGTAAGAGACTGCTGTGTTTTTATCTTCACGGAAACCTGGCTGAATGATAATATCTCTGACGCGGCTGTACAGCTAACAGGGCTACATGCTATCCGTGCGGATAGAGACGCCAGCAGATCCGGAAAAACTCGCGGAGGCAGCCTGTGTGTATACATCAACACAGAATGGTGTGGAAACACAGGTATGATCATGAAGCACTGCTCATCGCTGGTGGAATTTGTGGCAGTTAAGTGCAGACCTTATTATTTGCGGCGAGAATTCAGTGTTATTGTTATTGTGGCAGTGTATATTCCTCCTGATGCTAATACTAAGGAGGCGCTACGCGAGCTCTATGAGGCCATCGGTGACCTGCAGTCTCGCCACCCTGAGGGATTTTTTATTATCGCTGGGGACTTCAATCAAGCGAATTTAAAGACTGTTCTGCCTAAACTCCACCAGCATGTTAAATTTCCGACTAGATGAGACAATATATTGGACTTGGTATATACTAACACCAAGTCTGCATACAGAGCAACCCCCCCACCCTCACATTGGACTGTCTGATCACATTACAGTAATGCTCACTCCAGCATATATGCCATTGCTGAAGAGAACAAAGCCGGTAATAAAGCAGGTCGGAACATGGCCAGATGGAGCTATTGAAGACCTGCAGGACTGTTTTGAGTGCACAGAATGGAGTGTCTTCAGAGAAACGGCGACCACTGACCATCACATTGACATTAATGAATATGCCGAAGCAGTGACGGGATACATTGACAAATGCATTGGAGATGTCACCGTCATCAAATCTGTCTCAACACGCGCTAACCAGAAGCCATGGTTCACAGCAGAAGTTCACAAGCTGCTAAAAACAAGGGATGCTGCCTACAAAGCCAACAACGAACTGGCACTCAGAGCAGCCAGAACCAACCTGTCTTGAGGCATCAAGCTAGCAAAGCGGGAGTACTCAAAGAAAATTAGTGATCACTTCGCCTGCTCAAGAGATTCTCGGCAAATGTGGCAGGGCATCCAAACCATCACAGATTATAAGGCCACACTGCGTATGTGTGTTAACGACCCCTCTCTTCCAGGCACTCTTAACACCTTCTATGCCAGGTTTGAGACACAAAACAACAAACCAGCATGGAAGACCACCGCATCGCCAGACAATCAAGTCCTGTCCCTGTCTGCAGCTAGTGTGAGAAGGACTCTCACCAAGGTCAACCCACACAAAGCGGCTGGACCAGATAACATACCTGGACGTGTGCTCAGAGTCTGTGCTGACGAGCTGACTGATGTCCTAGTGGACATCTTCAACATCTCCCTGAGCCAAGCTGTTGTGCCACAATGTTTTAAAAATACCATCATCAGACCTGTCCCAAAGACAGCCACAGCTTCGGAACTCAATGACTACCGCCCAGTGGCAATTACTTCAATCATTATGAAGTGCTTTGAGCGGTTAGTCTTGAGCCACATAAAGAACCAGCTGCCCCCCAAACTGGACCCTTTACAGTTTGCATATCAATCAAACCGATCAACTGACGATGCAATTTCAATGGCACTCCACCTGACTCTGTCACACCTGGATCACCGCAATGCACATGTAAGAATGCTGTTCATTGACTTCAGCTCAGCATTCAATACTATCATTTCCAGGCAGCTGATCAGTAAGCTGAATCTGCTTGGACTTAACACCTCCACCTGCAACTGGATTCTGGACTTTCTCACTGGAAGACCCCAAACAGTACAGATTGGGAATTTAAGATCTAACACCATCACACTGAGCACAGGTGCCCCCTAGGGTTGTGTGCTGAGCCCGCTACTCTTCACGCTGCTGACCCATGATTGCACTTCCAACTCTGACACAAACCACATTATCAAGTTCGCCGATGATACTACAGTAGTGGGACTCATCGAGAATGACGATGATGCGGCGTACAGAGAAGAGGTGGAACGTCTGGCACTTTGGTGCAAAGACAATAATCTGTCTCTTAATGTTGAAAAGACAAAAGAGTTGATTGTTGACTTCAGGAAGACCAAGGCTGACCATCTTACACTCAGCATTGATGGCGTCACAGTAGAGAGAGTGAAGAGCATCAAGTTCCTCGGTGTTCACATCACAGAGGACCTGTCCTGGACCAAAAACATCACCTATCTTACAAAAAGAGCCTAGCAGCGTCTACTTCCTGCGACGACTGAAGAAGGTGCACCTCCCCAAACCCATACTTACCACCTTCTACAGAGGCACCATAGAGAGCGTCCTGACCAGCTGCATCACAGTCTGGTATGGAAACTGCCATGCCTCCGACCGCAAAGCCCTTCAGAGGATTGTGCGGACTGCTGAGCGCATTATTGGCAGTTCACTACCCAGTCTGCAGGAGATCTACACCTCACGCTGCCTTCATAAAGCCACTAGCATCATGGCTGATCCCCACCACCCCTCCCACCAACTGTTTACTCCTCTTCCATCTGGAAGACGACTCTGCAGCATCAGGAGCAGGTCTGCTAGATTGTGCAATAGTTTCTTTCCTCAGACAGTCCGGCTCCTGAACACCATGCTGCCCTCCTCCACACTGGACTCTTTACTCCTTACCCTCTCTGGATTACATAGCACTACATAACACTGTATATTTCTTTTTATTATAGTTATATATATATATATATATATATATATATATATATATATATATATATATATATATATATATATATATATATCTTGTGTATTGCACCTTTTGACTCTGGAGGACGATATTTCGTCCTAATGTGTACTGTAAGTATATTGTTAGGATGACAATAAAGCTCTACTTGACTTGACTTGACTTGACTTGTCTGTTTATGAAAATGTGGGCAGCATTATTGGTCCTGCAGCCACTACATGCTGAACATCCTTATCGACCTCGATAGGGAGCCTTTTTACAGGACCCAAAAAGAAGACCTGAATCCTAGCAGAACACAGCTTCTGCCTCAGAGGGTAAATATGCGGAACAGTGGAGATTCAGTTTAGAGATTTATTCACAAAGAAGGACTGCACTGCCTGCAAAAGAACTCCTCAAACACTTAAGGGGTGGAAAACTTCAGTTCCCAATGACGCAATATTTTTTCTCCATTTTTCTCCAGTGTTTGATTTCTGGATTTAATTTTCAGCCAAGAAAGTAAAAGAAAAGATTTTCAATGATACAAAATTTCAATTTTCTTTATTATTAGACTAGCAGTGCCATTTTTTGTTTTTATTCAACTGAAATAATAAGTTGATAGGTGATAGTTTGTATGTTGGTCTGAAATGCATACAGTCATTGTTTCCACCTGTTGATTATCAAATCCATGTTGGAAATGAAGACTCTTTTCATTTTTATGCTTGTTCTTACTAGTGCAATTAGATATGGGAGTACATTGAATTATGGTGTGTTGAACCATACTGATTTTACAGTTGTGAAAAGACCCTAAGTATACCCACAGTCCTATGACATATGAGCAGGTTAAATCTGGTAACAGATTGGCAACAGTCTTACACCTGAAACACTATTTGTAATGGTATTAATAATGTTTTATGTTGGGCTTTAAAAGTAACATATTTCTGTGCAGGTGTATGTATTGATTTAGGGTCTTATAATAATGTGAATGAGTTCAGCCACAACACATGTCTGTTTTACTTAAATGTATATATTTTGTTAAGGACTCTTGGGCCATCCAAATACCCAGAAGATACACCATGGTGACAAAAGATATAAAAAGAGAGTTTTACTAATAGAATATTAGCACAGGGAAGAGGATAAACCCATGGAGATCTAAAGGTAACATATACATGTAAATAGGCTTTTAGCCAACTGCAATAATATCCTCAATAACTCCTCTGTAACTGCTTTTACTACATTTTCTCTGGCTTTTCTTCCACCTGCTACCTGAACTCTTATCTTCTCAACTCCAGGCTGAAACTTTCAAGGTCCAGAAGAAACTTTTAAGCACTCACCAGGTAGATAACATAAATAGCTGGGGCCATGACTAGACTAGAAAACTCCTATGTTCATCCACCTGGAAGTCGAACTAGTGGCCTCAGGTATCCCAGCAGTCTTGGACCCAATCCATTGAGTGGACAGGCAATCCCTAGGTTACCTACCCATTATTTTGATGGTGCCCTAAATAATTATGGGGCTTGAAAGCACCTGGTGTTTGTGGCCCAGTTCTAATTGCATGGTTCCATATATTGCCAATGTTGGTGTTCTCTCCCACCGCTGCTGCCCAATTCCTATCCTGTTCAACATGTAATGATCTACATATCTGTATGATATGAATTAATTGCCTGCTCCACTTGTGGTCAGTTTGCATGTCAATCCCTTGCTTCAGTAAGGATTCCCTGAAACTAAAATATGGATCAATCAAGACAGTGGAAGATGAGGGACCTTCAGGTCAAGACAGGAAATAAACCATGGAACCGACATTTGAGAAAAAAGACACGAGACACACTGCGGCAGCAGCAGGGTACGGCATGAGATCAGCTGTCAAAACCATCTTTATTATCACTTCATCTAGGTCTTTGCTTCATTAATTAGGCAGAAGAAAGGGAAAGCCTGGCCAGGCAGAAGAATTGCAGACAAGGGAGCTAAATCAGACATCATTTACATAGTCATCTTCCTCTGATATATTCTTCTTGCTATTATTTCACTTGGGACAGTCAAAACATTCAATAGGACTTGTGTATATATCCAAATTGTATCTGGTCCTATTGCTGTAGGTTTTAATTGTATGTATATTATCATGTAGATAAGAGAGTCTGCATATTGGAGAAGGTGCACTGCAGTAAGGGGGTTGTATATATTTTTGTGAGTCTGTTTTGACTGTCACTCAGAAAAAGATGTTATGCTAGAGGACCAGGTGGGTTCTTAATCGACAAAGGAAACCCTAATAAGTGCTACTGTATATCATGAAAATGGTGAAGGAACTCATGGACCAAGAGGATATACTATAACAGTAAATGGTTCCCTTAATTTCCTTAAATATAATGTAATTAATTTTCCTATAGCACTCTTATTATACTCTATATTTATATTATACTCTTATTATACTCTATTTTAAAAATATATCTCAAAATATTAAAATGACACTAATTTGAATGATTTCATCATTAACAGCGCCTCTTCTCATATTCTCAGTAATGCACTCACATATATTTTTCTATATATTTCATTTTTCTCTACTTCTAGACCCTTATGCTTCTTCTGTGTATATGTAAGACAATAAGGCTGAAGGCCACTCAGCCATTCCTTATAATTCATGTTATGATCTTTATTTGCATTGTCAGTGTGTAGGAAGAGGTCTTTAGACAGACTACAGCCAGACCTAATCTCTATATTAAGGAAACACAGGAGAAAATGGAGCTACTTCTGAAGAATTCAAAAACAAGTCCTGTCCCTGTGGTTGCCTGGTGGTACTTGCACACCTCACCTAAAGGCTGTGATGGACCAGAGTCCCGTTTAAGTGCTAGTGGATGCCTTGCGCACAATAGACTCTGGGACCCCATGACTCTGAACTGGAAGAAGTGGGTTTCAGAATGTTATCTTATACAGTATATATTTAGGTATTTTTGCTGCTTTCTTTCATAAATTGTTTAAAATAAAGGTGACCTGTTTCTTTTGCCCTTACTAACAGTGCTTAGTTTTTCCTTTGTGTTGACAAGTGCGACAGTTCAGCCATATAAAATCATTGCAGCATAGCCTTCTTTAATAAACAGAATTTTACAGATAGTAAAGTTGTTTAAATTTGGAGTTACATAATACACTCTGGCATTTACTACATTAAGAAATGACTGCTACGACCTGAGAAATGTATTAGAAAACAAATGAACAGTTGTGCAAGATGCCGTTTCTATTAGAGTACTCTGCGAGTCTGAAACAGTGATTTTATTATATCATGCCAGCATCTGATTGTGATAAATTACCTTTCTGCAGAAATGCAGCCTCTACTAAATCAGCCGACTGTGCTTCTAAAAGCGTTGAAGCCCTTTCATATTCGCGGACCGCAGCAAAGTGCAATGATTGGTTTGAGGATACGATCCGCCAACTGCTTAGGCCAATTTGATTTTCGCATTCATTCTTTTTCAATGAAAGGTCTCTAAGAAGGGCTTGCTTTTTCTATTGTGGCAGTCCTGCTCCATCTTTGTCAGATGCATACCATACAGGAGGAGGTCTAAAACATAATGGCTGTTCAGCAGTGTATTTGGCTCCTACTTTTACTCATTCAGCACAAAACCATACTAATGCATGAATGTTCAGATAACACATTCAGTACGTCATTCTCTTATTGGTCTTTTAGCCATCTGCATGTCTCCTTTTGCTGGATAAGCTCTTGCTCCTTTTCTCTCATCATCTCAAGACCCAAGTGACTTGAAAACAAGAACTCAAGGTGCTTTCACACTAGATTTCCAACCCATGTTTCAATGAATCTCCTTTCAACCCAAGTACTAATCCATGTATTATAGGTTTTGTGTCTTAATTCATAAGAGGTATAATAGAAGACATACTTAAACCATGGTTGAACCAAAAATGTTGAAAAACTAGTAAAATTTGAAAATAATATGTTACAGTGTAAACAAAGGAAAACACACACCCCAACTGGCTCACTGGACCTAAACAAATAATCACAGGCCGTGTCTACCTGTTGGTATGATCGTCCCCTAATCTATGTTCCTATCATGGTCTAGTGCTCTCTCTGTCTCTAAACACACCTCCACCATTTTAGTTTTCCTTAATTCCATGTACCTGTGATTGTTTCACAAGTCTGGTTTTGTTGTTTAATTTACCAATTATAGGAGCAGAGCTTTAAGTCGGCCGGTCACCCCTCGTTTGCCAGGAATCAGGAATGCAGAAACCCAAGGAAGACTTCAGCATTGGCCTTGGCCTCTTCCCTGCAGCATTGTCTAAAGTTTCAATAACTTTGAGTTAGAGTCAAGATGTTTCTTCTTTTGATTCAACTAGGTGAGGTTTCCTGGTTTTAATTTCCACGTGTTTCATGTTTGGTTGCGACTGTAGTTGCTAATTTGGCTCAGTAATTAAGGATATTAATTATTTACTTCCAGGTAAATAGAAGCTGGTCATAGAGTCAAAACTTCGCTATCAAGTTAAGCTCAGATGTTCAAAACATCAGGAAAATTTGATCTTAGCATGGTGTTGGTATGTGTGTCTGTGGAAAATCAAAATTGATGGCCATGGCTTAAAATTACCATTTTACTCCCTGAACAACTAAATCCTAAAAACTTTGAATAAGTGTTTTCTGAGATATCCACCCTGAATGATGAGACCTGTGTACAACAATAACTGATGAAAAAATGGACCCATCTTCTTCAAACAAGTTGCCTTGTGTTTGCCTTATTACTGGCTCCAGGCCTATTGTTTTTGGTTCAGGACTTATCCCCAAATCCTTCAAAAATGGTTTGACTTACAGAATGTCCAACGATAACTGTCACAGAAACTGTTTTAACGTTACTGGGACCAAGCCTATTGATTTGCAACATTTTTGTATGGGTAGCTTTTAGATACATAATGTATTTAAAGATACATGTGCGTATGTATGGGCGCACACATACACACACACACTGCAAGAAATTCACAAGGGAAGATGGATGGCAGCTTTTTGCCCTACCAGGTAGGGCAAAAGCTGTCATCCATCTCCAACATTCTGGATGATGAAGTGAAAGAAAGGAACACACACAAACACATACACACACATCCTAATAGATCTGTAAGGTCAATGTGCACAGAGGCATTAAGCCACCCCTGTACTAATGTCTCTCTATGCAGCTTGTTTGTTTCATTTCACCCAACATGTTTAATTTCAAATTAAAAATTATTTAAGAGAATGTACTTGATTCAGTATTATTGCTCAGTACAATTGGTTGCATTGTATTATAAAATCTTCCATTTCAGTGATTTCCTGTGGTATCACTAAAGTGAAATTGACATGGAGGTCCTGTATGGACCATTCCATACTGATTGTTTTAATCCATGTTTGTTTTCATATTCTAGTTCTTTCACTTTGCTGGCTTCTGCTTTAGATATTCAGTGTTGCTTTTTCTAATTAATTTTATTACTCCTGCTCTTGTTCTCTGTTGATTTGTCCAATTCTTCTAATTATTGTTCATCTAATTATTGCTCAACAAATATTTAATGATAGAATGAGTGTCTTCTGAGTTTGTATTTTTGTTTTTTTAAGATTTTGGCCAACCCTCTAAGGGTAAAATTAAAACAGTGCCCACTGTGCTCCCATTATCACCACTATCCTTCTTTCTCTCTCTCTGATTTCTTACACTTCTTACTAAAGACTGAGCCTTTGCTCTTGTAGAATACTGGAGTGAGTATGGACAGCAGAATATTTTATTAATCAATCCACCATACATTAACTGAGTGCAGATGCCTTTTCTAAGCATCAAATCAGCAGTTTAAACATCAAAGAGTGAGAGAGCTGTTTCCATTTGACTGGAACACGTGTTACCTCGTGCTTCTGATAAACCACCATGGGGGCTGGATAATTAAAGACGATTAAATAATCATCCCCTGAAAAGGCTCTCAAGTATGTCAAATCATTTTCGCAAGATAAGCCAAAGTTCAATTCAGCCTTTGGCCTTATTTAGGGATAAGAAGTCCTTCTCCAGACTCTCTTTCACTCACTCTTTTCTGCAAATCATCAACACATCGGTCATTCAGCATAGACACATTTTCTCTGACATTTAAACAGATTCAAATAACCACTCAAACTCAAAAAGTTCACAGTCGACCCATCTCTAATTACACACCAGTCTCTCTCTTCTTCTTTTTATCTAAAACTTTTGAAGTGCTGTCTTCAACCAAGTCACTTTTTTCTCATGCAGAATATTCTGCTTAATCCTAACCATTCCAGATTCAAGAGGGGTAATTCTACCAAGATGGCTCTGCTGTCTGTTGTTGACATGCTTCGCCTGGTTAGAGTTACCACTATGTTATATGTTCTTATTCTTCTTGACTTATTGTTAATCATGAGGTGTTCCTTGCCACTGTAACCGAATAAACATCACTGGCACTGCTCTCACCTTGTTTTAGTCCTACCTATTAGGAATGTCCTGTCAGATGCCATCCATGCATACCCCAAGCTCTGACATTTTTATACTTCTCTAATTATAAGGATAATAATTTTTTACTTACTGATACTTTAGTCTCCTTCAAAATACTCTCCATGTGAATAAATTCACTTGTCCCAAATGTTTTTCCACTGATGGAAAAATATTTGGAATTACTGAAGTAGAACATTGTCCAGTGCCTGCAAAAATTTTCTTTGACTTCCACCATGGTACACAAATGCTTTCCTTTGAGTTCTTTTTGTCATATGTGGGAACAAGAAAAAGTCGCACAGAGCAAGATCAGGTGAGTAGGGAAGGTGGCAAGAACTCCAAGACACACAAGACAATTCAGAAATCTTTTCTAGTAGTCTGACGACTACCTTTATTAATTGCATTGTGGACTTTTTCAAGATTTTCATCATTCCTAATTGGGGATGGTCGGCCAGATCTTCATTGTTCTTCAAGTGACATTTCCCCTAGTTTGAAATGTAAAAACCACTTGTAGACATGTGTTTTACTTAAAGCTGCTCAGTTTCAAGCATCACTACAGTTTCAGTAGCTGTTTTCCCTAAGATAAATTTAACGCATACTCACTGTTCTTTATGATCACCCATCACAAAAATCACAGAGCATTTTTAATAAGCACCAAGAAAAACTGACACATATTGTAATGCCATATGTACAGTACAGAGAAACACCATTTGTCAGACTGTCACAAAATACTGTAAGTATGCTACGCCTAGTGGTGAAATTTCATAACTAAGTCTAGATTGCGTGTCAGGTGCAGATTCCATTTATTTTTGGGTACCCCCTCATACACCTCCTCACTAGGCTATATCATCAAGTCCCACAGCTTGTCATATCACAGCTACATCAATTATACTTCCCTCCTGAGGATAACACGGTCTCAGCTAGAATCTCAGCATGTCTCAGTGACATCTCAGCCTAGATAAAGGAACAACATCTCTAATTCAACAAATGGAAGACTGATCTTCTTAACATCTTAGCTAGTCCTTCAATTCATCATAACATGTCTGTAAAACTTGACTCGCTATCAATAACATCCACCAATGACTCAACATGTAACTGTGGGATAGCGGGTCCATGGCTGGGAAATTAGTGACCCATTTTTAAATTATTAATAAGTTTATAGTCAGCTCGATCTCTGTGGGTGTATGTGCTTGCGCAGCTGGGGGGAAGTTAGTGAGGTAATTGAGGCGAGACACACCTGCACGTGAGGGTATGGTCTGTCTCAATTGTTTCATCAACTTTCTGCAATGCATGATTGAGATGCTGCGCCCACTGAGGTGTTTAAGGGGGAACCAGCATAGAGAAACAAGGGAAAGGAAAGCTGATCAGGAGAAAAAAGAATGACAGATTGGAAGAAAGGAGGTTAAAGGAAGGAGAATAGAAGGCAGGAGGTGGATGCAACCAGTGCAGGTGAATAAGACAGAGAGAAGGCAGGCAGCTGGGAGGAAGGGAGCGTGCTGTGAATGTTCAGGGGCTGAAGAAGGCCACTCCAGCTGAACGACTAGAAAGCTGGAGTGACTGAGGCACTGCTCAGTTGGAACAACTTCACGCAAGGCCAGGAGAAAGGCAGTGGGAGCAGCAGGGGTATCGGAAAGCTCGGTGAGCAAGCCAGCAAGCTGGAGTCAGAGGCTTGGCATGGTGCTGTGCCACGGCCACAGACGACAGCAGTGGCCCAAGCCTAGGAGCAGTGCCGAAGCTTGGCTGAACTGCCAATTAGGTGTCTCCTTGGCATCAAGGACTTATTTCGGGTTAAGATAAGGAGACTTGCATTTTATGGGAGTTTTAAGGACAGCTTCCTGCATTGTGTTTTAACCTCATTTTAATGGATTATTTATTTGTTTGTATTTTTAACCTCCACCTCCACATCTTTTTATTGGGTTATTTATTCATTATGGAATTTTTGCACTGCACTGTTGGACACTTAGTTTGGATTGTTTTAATAAAAGCACCAAGGTACTTCGATTTACCCCTTGCTATTTTTGTATGTTGTGTCCACAGCTCATCCCTTGGGTACAGAATCGGCAGTAGTGGGTTAAAATGGCTCCCTGGAACGACCCGATAGCTTGGGGTCAACCTGCACCATCCCAATAACTTCAGTGTGATGACTGATGAACACTTATCACTAATCACACAGCTGCAGTCTCAAATTCATGCAGCTTCACTCAGCATAACATCCATAAAATCAGATCAATGTGATGGAGTGTTTAATTCAGCTTCTTGCCAAGGCACTTGTCACAACACACCTTGGTAGGAGTAGTGACCTGTATTGTCAAGCCACTGCAGATCCTCCAAAATGTATTGGCATGTCTTGTTTTCAACCAGCTGAGACAAGTTCACGTCACTCCCCTTCTCAGGTCATGCCACTGGCTCCCACTAACAGCACATGTCAAGTTCATGTCACAAAGCAGAAAGCAGTAAAGGTCCTCATCAGCATGATGAAGATCTTTGGTCCTTCCTGCCCACTCAGGTCTGCTAATGAACAGAGTTTCAGTCCCAACCCCTCTCATGTGTAGCCCCTCACTGGTAGAATAAGCGTCCCACATTCATCCAAACAACCAACACCCTTGGTGTGTTTAAGAAGCATTTGAAGACTTGACTCTTCTGTGAATAGTTTTCTATTTCTATTTTCTAATAGCTTTGATGCAAAGTTCTTTTCGTAGATGAGGTAAGGTTAGTTTGTTTTGTGCTTTAATCGGTTTAATGGTGGCTTACTTTTAAGATCTAGACCATTTTTTTTTGCTTTGGTTAATTTTTGTAACCTAGTTTTGTAACATTTGATTTAAAACATGATTTCACATTTCTTCTAAAACCCCATCATAAAACAATCAAAACTAAAAAATTACTTCCAGTCCCCATCTCATACTGTAAAACAGAGAACAAATGAGAAGATTGAAGTTGTTTAGGGTAACAAGTACTAAAAATAGCTTATTAGAAATAATCCTCACAGTATAATAATTAGTAATATTTTATAAACTGCTAAATGAAGAGATTATACATGGCTATAAATATATCCAAGATTCATTTTGGCTCAATTATGTTCACCTCATTTTTACCTCACTTTGGATAAAAGCACCTGCTAAATGAAAAAAAATGTAATTGTACAAAGTGGGGGGCTTTGACATTTTCTGATAAGCAATATGAACATATTACTCAGACTGCATAAGGTCGGCAAGATGAGAGATGAATATGGGACACGATTTATAAATAAACTGACACCGGGGTTAAAAGTGAGCACTAATTACCAAAACATTGCTAGTAATTATTATTTAATTGGAATAGAAATTTAACAATTAACTGTAAAACTGTAATCCGGCTATTACGGAAGTTGATGATTTTCACTGTGTGACTCTGCATGTAACAGGATCTCCTCCATGTTTACTCGCCCGGCTTTTTAGGCTAATTAGATTAAAAGTGGGTAATTTCATTTTGGGTAAACCCTCTTCCCACCTTCGTAGGTGCTTTTACACAGCACAGTTATAACTGGGATGAAGACATGAAAGGAGCTTCACCCTTAGGTTCCCTTTCAACTGTACCTTTCTGATTTCTATTCTACAGTACCTTGTTTAATACAGTTAAAAAAACGAAAGCTGCAACATGACATAGGTGATGTAAGCAATCACCGAGGGCACATGGATTTATTATCGGCTGGTGTCATCTGCCATTACCATTTTGATGTTGAAATACTGAGAGACTTTGATAAACGGTGGCCTGTGCATGCAGAGATAGGTCTAAAGAAGCACTCGTTGTGATTAATATGGGAGAGGTCTTTAGCCAGCACACCTCCATTTGTACGCTTATCTATAGTGTGAATGGCTGAGGATTATCACTTGACAAGAAGGCCTCTTAATCCACTTCTGCCAGACTACTGGTGTCACTGTCTTATGTAGGAGGACTTCAGTTCTAAACCTTTTGATGCTGTTCATGAACTTTCAGGTGTCTTTGATGTATAAGACCCTTTCAGTGTCACTCAAAAACAAACATGTGCCATGTACCTGGACAGATAAATAACTCCAGTTAAGTTTTGATTTTTTTCAGACATCACTTAATAACCCATCATGGCTGAATGCTATGAGTGTTACTCTTGTGTTTGTTTGAAGGAGAAGCTATCATTGTGCTGTCTGAACATATTGGTTTTCAATACAAAGTGTTATAACCTGATGGCCTCTCTTAAGCACGAGCACCCTGCTAATCACATGCTTATTTGCCGCAGACCTAATAGGAAATATTTTCTCTCCATTGCATGCCTTCTGGAATCCACATCACGTAATTATAAATTGATTGTTATGCAGTCTTGTTGCAGTTTTAATGTCCTCCTTGAAAATGAGTGATAGAAGGCTCTGTACCTTTCAGGTGATGGTAGGCTTGGATAAGGTGCATCAGTGCTGATGCTGAAAACTATTACATTAATTTGTAATCTTGCATGCCTAATATATTAATTTATTTGGGAAACAAGACAGGAAAACCAATATTGTAAAATAACTGCTTTGAATGCACACGGCAACACCACTGAACTCACTGAGTAAGCTTTGTGACACTCCACCTTGTGAATGCTCAAACAGAAAGATCCAGGAACAGGCATATTTATTATTTTAGTGAATGCGGGCAATCACTTAATACTGGTGCACCTAAGCAAACTTTGTGATAGGGACTTCAGGGAGCCCTTCCAAAATGACAGTTATGCACCTAGACACGGGCAAGTCGTATATTGCCTTATCTTGCTCTGCTTCATGTGCGCTTGTGAAGATTGTGGTCACAGTTTGTTGAGCATCTATGGCAGTGTGGCCAAATCCTTGAAATCTCTTCTCTAGTAACCTCTCCCAAGGTTCCTTGTGGTTACTGACTCTTGGCACCTCCTTGACCACTACCCAAGCTTTCCTAGCTCCCTCCAGCTGTACACTTTCTTCTCTATCTGCCACCTTCTTCATCACTTTGGACATTAGAAAGGTGATGGAGTGGGCTTGTACCAATTTGGAATGCTATGAAAATGGAGATGATCGATATTCCTAGGGGGAAGATCAAGAGGAAGGAAATCGATGACATTGTTAGATTAAATTCAGCAAGGAGGGACAACTAAGCAGTTAAAATAGTAGCTGAACAACCTGGTGGATGGGAAAGTCGTCCTTCGGACCTGTCTGAGGACACAACACTAGATGATGATAGATCAGGATGAAATTGTGAGTCTATACTGGCCCAATATGAGAATCGATGTGTGCATGAATGGATTTGCATTCATGAATTTAATAATGCCCTTATATGCAATGAGTAGAATTAAGAGTTAGATGTTGTTGTGTTTCTCATGAAAGACTAGCCTATGAACAACTATAGATAAACTAAAATTACAAGTATATAAAATGTAATGTCATCCATGTATATACTTATATGTCCAAAGCTTGAGAAAAAACAGTTTCAAAACTGAGGTCATGATTCTGCTTTGGTAAAGTGTGTTTTGTTTTGCACAGGTTAAGTTTCAGCAGAAGCTCCAAATATCAGTCTTGCTCAAGAGCGACAACAAAGATCATTCTGAGTTTGACCAAAGAATCAGTAACAGCAGTTTTGCATGTGTTATACTGAACATTCGGTCAAGTTAAACACTTTAGAGATCAGTCTATAACTCTGTTATCACTTGTGGTCATGGTCTCTGTGAGGTCACCAGAAGAATGTGACTGAAATGTGTTTTATACACTTGGATTGCAGGGCTCAGAGAAGGAAATCAACAATACAGTATGACCTAGGACAGAACTTGCTACTACTTGAAAAGGAGCCAGTGGAAGAGGTCTGGGGAATTCAGTGAGGATGCCTCCAGCTTCTCATGCTGAAGGGAACATTCCCAGTTGACCTGGGAACACCAGGGAATTCCCAATAAGAACACCTGACCTGTTTTACCTAACTCAGTTTGCTGTCACCCTGACCTTTACCAAGACAAGTACACTAAGAGTGAGTGAGTTACAGTTCTCGGTGACCTGATTCAGTGTTTCCTTACTATTCTAAAATGGAAATCTATAGCCAGACTTCCCAGTTGGTTTGTTTGGGTTAAGTATGCTGGTTGCAACAACTGTAATTTTTCCAGAAGCCACTGGGAGAGAGCAAACATAGGATTTTCTAGGGAGACTCCTGACCATGTTCAATGACTCTGGTAATGGAAGTTACCCTAAAAAAATATTATAAAATATTGGGATGTTTGCGAAATGCTGCATCAGTAGTGTGGTCAAAATTATGATTTAATTCTTGCTGTTAAGGCCGCAACCCTTAGGGCACCTGAATCTGAATGCCAGCCCATTTCACTGTCTGAAAACAATTTTGTTCTGCACTTTCATGAATTTCCTCTGGGTACTCTAATATTGCAACCACATGCATTATAGGGAGCTTGGCCTGGTGTGAGCGTGACTTTTAATAGACTGGCATTCCTGAAAGGTTCGTCTGCTGTCTTTCGAAAAGCCCTGCATGGACAGTCCCCAACTGTTCTGATGTGGCTTTTGTTTTACATTTTCATAGTCATTCCTTGGGAGTTTTAGAGGTCAATGCATATAATTGCTACATTTGTTTTTAGATTTCAAATGGTTTCCCTACTGTTATGGTGTATAAAATCTGTACATTTTGGTTTCCATTATATTTTGTTCAAGACAAGACAACAGATGAAATTAACAAATTAAAGCAGGTTTTCTTCCCTTACACCTTACTTTTATAACACTTGTTCATAGCTTCGTGCTAATTTGGTTTTATAGCCCGGGAAAGGATGCTGAGGTGATACCTCAGGCTATTGATGGATGGACATCTGGAACAACAATTTGCTTTATGGCCTAGGACAGGAAGAACTACTGATGCCTCCGAGCACATCAAAGGTTTTGTTGTGTGGGAAAACAGACAGTGAATTAATTCATCAATCATTTGGACAGCCAGCCAATCAGGTGCATGTGTTGTGAAACCAAGGCTTGACATTTCATAATAAATATGCCTTGGTTTGGAAAGAAGAAGAGAGAAGCAAAGGGAGAAGAAAGAGAAGCAAAGGGAGAAGAAGAAAGAAGAAGAGGAATGGACGAAGACGGCCCTGGTCGTCAGAAAGGCATCATAAACACCGACTGCTAAATCAAACGCCTCCCTGGGACATTCATCCTTGCCATCTGTAACTTTTTCGTAAGCTTTTTCTAAAGACTATATATATTCAGACTTTTCTATCACTACCTATTTTCTAGTATTCTTTGTTCTTGTGGTATTATTATTATTCTTGTAATAAATACCATGCTGCTTTTAACTTTCAATGCTTTGTCTTAATGTCTAGAGTGATTGAAGTAATAAGTTAGATTTCTTTGAGCACCTGGTGACAGCCGGATTTTTGCCATTATTTCTGTGCTGCGAGGTTTATATGGCTGAGAGTGAAGAGCGCTATACTCAACAGAAGGAACAAATATGAGAAAGAAGGTATTCTTGGCTGATGAATGGCCTATAGTCAAGAGTGCTGAGTCTTTGTATGTTTAAATGTATTCTTGTAGACCAAAAGTAATATTTAGGTCTGAGATATCACTAAAACATCGTATTGTTGTTCGTGCCGAAAATAAGTAAGTCTCTTGAAGTGCTGAATGACAGGCTGTTATTCCTATAGCACTTGTGTGGTTTAAAGTGCTAAGGGTTAATCAGCGTGTGTGTGTCATTCATAGGGCACTGTTGTGGTTAGGGTCTGTGTGTGTGTTTATCCATGTGTGTGTGTGTTCATCTTAAAGTGCAACAGTAGACCAACCCGATAACGAACTTGACGAGAACACTTACCTTTGAGGAAACAGGTAAAAGGGCAAGTGGAGGGAAATACCACGATAATACACCTACCTTAAAAACAAATTCCTTTCTTCCATTGTGTCATTCTGTTTTTATTATGGGTCCCAACCTCCTCCTCCTCCTATGGGTGCTGACATTTTGTGCTCTTTGTTGTCTATGTTGCTTAGCAAATTTGTGGTAAAGTAGGTAAGAAGACTAACATTGGATACTTCCTAGTTTGTGGATAAAACCTAAAAAGCCTAGAGTTGCTTTATTTAATTCTTAGTTTGAATTCTGGTTATGAACTTTTTCTGCATCTTTTGACCACAATCTTCAAGCTACGTTTTGGTGCAGTTTACATGTAAATTCCTATTTTTCAATCTCTCTCCTTTTGAATATTGACAATGATTTTTGTCTCTCCTGTCTTTAACTTTAGCTAGTTTATTTTTGTGTGTCCAACTCTTAATTCAGTTTCCATTCTTTTATAGTCATTGCACCAGTATGGTGTGATCTTGTCATAGAATAACACATTTCTTAAGATGGACGAGTGGAATTTTCTCTAATGCAATTCAGGCTGTCCACAAAAAAGAAAATAAATTTGCTGGTGAACTCCATGCGTAAAGAGAAGCTTGGGAGATGTTGTTTGAAGAATTCCATCCCTAAATGATGAAGAGTACTCAAGCCAGAAGAAATTCTACAATTGGACTTCTTTGTAAGACATTTAAAGAAAACTCATTCCATTCTTAAGCTAATGGTAAGCGACATGTTCCAAAAGTAGATTCACTTATGTACTGTTAAAAGGTAGAAAATAACGTTAAATGCACCAAGAATACTGGTGTAGTCAACATGGAAAAACTTTTCATTGCTGCCATCTCTATGATCTTATTATCCATCCATCCATCCATTTCCCAACCCGCTGAATCTGAACACAGGGTCACGGGGGTCTGCTGGAGCCAATCCCAGCCAACATAGGGCACAAGGCAGGAACCAATCCTGGGCAGGGTGCCAACCCACCGCAGGACACACACAATCACACCCACAAACCAAGCACACACTAGGGCCAATTTAGAATCGCCAATCCACCTAACCTGCATGTCTTTGGACTGTGGGAGGAAACCGGAGCGCCCAGAGGAAAACCACGCAGACACGGGGAGAGCATGCAAACTCCACGCAGGGAGGACCCGGGAAGCGAACCCAGGTCTCCTAACTGCAAGGCAGCAGCGCTACCACTGCGCCACCGTGCCGCCCATGATCTTATTATAATTTAGTTAATAGTGCAGGCTTAAGCTGATGGTGATATTTCTTACTATAAATGAATTTTTATTAATGAAACTGGCTTATGGATAAATGTATTGTCACAGATGCTGGGATTCTTACCCAGCCGGGACACCTCTTCGCTGGAAGGATCGGGGGAGCAAGCCTGGTCAGAGCATTACCTCCCCCAGTACACTAGATGGCAGCCCCCATGGGTTGTAGTGGTGCCTCAGACTCCCACAGGGCTTCATGGGAGATGGAGTTGTCAACAGCCCTGTTGGGATCCAGAGGTGCCGCCATGGGGCGCTGCAGCTTTTCCTGAGCCCATGTGGGTGGTTCTTCTGCCACACCTGGAAGTGCAACTGAAGCACTTCCGGATGCCTTATATAAGGGGCCTGTGGACAGTACTTGGTGAGCCAGAGTCGGGTGGAAGGTGGACGAAGCTTGAGGATGAAGAGTGGAGAAGAAAAGAGAGAAAAAGAAGGGCTCTTGGGAACAGGGAAGACGTTCTCCACGAGTGAAGAAAAATAAAAGTACTCGTGTTTTTATAAATGTACTTCCCATGTCTGTCTGTGTCGGGTTGGGTGGCTGGCACAACCCCTAGTGGTTCTGTCACACCTTTTCTATGAAAAGGAACACAAGCAAGATTTAAAGGATGGCTGCACTTGTCGGAGGGGGTCTGTTGCTCATGTAGATACCTCAATGGGTATGCAGAGGAGATGTCAGTGTGAGATGGAAGCAACACGACTCAGGACAGTTTTAATGGACAGATTCTGATAGTGCTTTTAACCCCTTTTATCTTTGGATTATTTATTGTGACTTTTAACCTCCACTCAAGCACTGTTTTAATGGATTATTTACTGACTTTATCTATTAATTGAAGATTGCACTGCACTTTACTGTTTAAATAAAGAAGCATATTTGTGTGTGTGTGTGTGTCCTCATTGACCATTCTATTGGGTTCATGGGGAGTATGCCAGCTGTGGGCAACCTGGGCATCATGTGCCAAGGCTGCAGGCACCCATGGCATTACAACTTATTCTTTTTATTTTTCTAACACTGAATTTGCTCTTTTTTATTTCTTTTGCTGTATAAGTCACACTCTCAAACGCAATGAAAGTTTAAACAGTGGAACACTGCAAAAGTTGTATGCAAAATGGTGCCCATGAGGTCATGTGTAAATGTGGCAAGAGTCTTTACTCATAGTGATGTCAGATGCTTACAGTCAAAAATATTAAAAAGTAAAACAAAACAAAAAAAAATCAGTAGATGTGTGATCATGCAAATTTAAATCACCTAATCACATGCAGTTCTTCATCCCATATACTGTAACGTAATACTTACATGTACTCACCTGACAGATGCTTCAATCCAAACACAAAAGAGGTCACCATAATCAAGGAAACATCAGCATGGGGATGTTTACATTCATGTACAGTACTTACTCATCAAACCCTTTTTATAAAATATTATTAACTAGGAATAGTTCTAAAATCTATTTTTAGCCTAAGACATTTTCAGTTTTTCCCTTTTCTCTCTATTTAATAGTGTGGGCAGGGGACAGGGCGTAATGTTTTAGTTTTGATTATTATATGATGGGAGTGTGAAGGAAATATAGTATTTAAAAAAATGTAAAAAAGAAGAATAGAATTTAGAAAATGTAAGAATGTTTTTCTCCTATAATTGCATATTTCATGGATTTTCATTATCATTTGTATGTACATTTGACATCATACTACACATCACAGTGCACGTACCCCATATTAGCTCCCAGACAACATATGGGACCTCAAAAGCATCTCCCTTTGAAGGTTACTAACAGACAGAGTATTGGAGTTAAGAATGTCTCGCTCTTTCTCCATCCATCCATCTTTCCATTCATTTTGTCAGTCCACTTCGGAGTGGTGGAAGCAGCAGACTTGTTCTGAAGACAGGAAAAAAAAATACTGGACTGAATACCAGTCTATCAGAAAGCACACTCCTTAACACCAACACACACAATTACTTTTACTGCAGGACTTCACAATGAACAAGTAAACAAACTTGGATGTCTTTTTAAACCATAATACCTGGAAAAAATCCTGTAGCAGACACAATAGAAAAGCACAATGGGCAGTAGCCATCTTGAGATTAAAACCCTGCGTTCGGGACCTCTGAAACTCCTTCGCAGCTGCAGGTGACTGTAATTTATTAATTTTTAAGGCTGATCCAAACTTAATGGATACACTATGGCACCTGTTTTAACTGAGGTGTGATGGAATCACAGTTATGTTTAATTAGTTGCTCTTCTCCAGGATACTAAGATTTTTTTTTTGATGTGACAAGGTCATACACATTAAATTATAAATAACAGGGAGGATCAGTGAGAGTCGCATTAGGCTAACAGCGCCCCAGTCATCGAATTGATAATCATGTAATTAGCTTAAAACCCACCACACATGCAAAAAAGTTCATTAATATTGATATGCGTGTCACTAATGCTTTACGTTACAGTTGCTTAAAGCCACGGTGCATTCATTAAATGGTGTTTTAATACTCTCCAGATCTACTACCTAATTTATAAGAAAATAAAGAAGAGACAGGATTTCCAAATGACACTGCAAAGAGAACAGCATTGTAAGGTCTTAACCATATCGGAAGACAAAGAATTGTGCTATAAGGCGCAGGTTGCTTTATTTAGCCTTCAGCTGAGAGTATGACCTTAGATTCTTATCAGCAAGAATTTGCATTTGCTGCAGTGTGCCTTCCATTCTAATCATGTCATAAACCTGCGTTATTTTGCCCTTATGCAGCCAGATTATATCTCTTAGAAATCTTATCTTAACTCTGTGCTTTTGAAATATGATTCTGTGGAAATACAATCTAAAATATTTAGCTATGCAAAAACAGAATTTTTAAGACCAAAATGTTTTAATTTATTTCAGTCAAGCTGCGGGTGCTGACTTCCATGAATCACTGCAGGCACCCTCTCACTATCCTCCTGTTCCCAATGCTTTTTTTCTTAACAATGAATACCTACGGCTATGTTTTTAAAGAAGCAAACAGTGACACTGGAAACCTCATTGACTGCCTCTGCCTAATTTGGGATTTTTTTTAACAGCATGGCTGTATAGCCCTGCTACACAAACCATGACTTAAGTGACAAAAGGTTTCAGCATGAAGCATATGTTTTTTATATGAAGGATGACTTTTTAATTGTAGGGTTAAAACCTCCTGTAAATCCATGAACATCGAATCTCAAACTAAACGAGACTTTCATTTAAACTTTGAGAACAGTGCTAAATAAAGCCAACGAATTAAACAAGTGGATTAGTTTTTTCCCATCAGATTAGTTGGAAAAGCTATAATGATAATAAGTGAAATGCTTTATAATCACATGAACATGACTTATGTTACATATTATGAAATGCTAACCACACAATAACTGACCTGATTCAAGGAATGGCACCAAAGGGTGCACTTCATACCAGCCTGTCTCATTCCAGGTCATAGCATTGCATTTATAAATAGAAGAAATTTGCTGCCATCAACACTGTGATTGGTAAACTGAAGCCACACCCTCTCCTACATCCCTATACATTTTGAACACCATGCTTGCAAGATGTTGACCAGAGGAAAACTGAGAAAATCATTGAGAAATGAAAGGAGCCTACACAGCAGACAAATGTTAACGTAGAAAATAAGCAAGAGGCCAGAGTCAGAATGAAAAGATCATCAAACCCAAAAACACAAAAGAAAACCAGAGATGGATTGCCAAGGTCCTAATACTGTATTAACATATTTTAATCACCTCTACATGTCTTTTGACAGAGTTTAGTTTTTATTGTGGATCCAAACGATTAGATACCAGAAGCCGTGTGTCACCATTTTAGCTGGGACACAATGACACAAATTTGTCATGTTGTAATGGGTTCTGCTCCAGCTTTGGTCACAGTCTGTTGTATTTTTATTTGTTCATTTTGATTTTTTGCTTTGTGCCCGGAGGAGCAAAAGCTTTAGATTTGTCAAAAATTTCAATCTCCGGTTTTCAACAGATATCATGTTTTTTCTATCCCCTGATACTGAAAACATTGATATCTCGATGAAGGGTGCGTGTGTGTCACAGTTTCTTGAGGACGGTCTAGAGCTAAAATGGCTGGAAGGAAAAATACCAAACTCAAAACTTAAGCCTGTTATGAGACGACGATGTGCTGATTAGTTTTTGAGCCAAATTGTGCAAGAAAATGAGGCATTCTAGAGGAACCATGAAACACTGTAATTCTGTAATTAATTATAATTTTTTCTCGTCAGTTGTTATCGTAATGACCTATTTTATGATTAGAATGATCAGCATCAGAGCAGTAAATAATTAATGGAATGTTATAGAATAGTTTGGGTTCCTATGGCAGAAAGCCTACTGACACTCACATCCGAATGTTTTTGTCAATTATTTTGTAATATTTTTTCATGTTAATGTTCCTGTTAATTTCTTTCATTGTGATAGTTTGTTTTGTCTTTATAACTTTCTAAATGACTTTGTAACTATCAGGTATGTTAATTCTGTTTAGATTCATATTAGTTTGCATGTCGAGCCTAAGGAGGCGGGGCCTAGTGACACAGCATTGTCCGGGGGCTACTTAAGAGCCCAGCATGCTTCAGGCACATCACGGAGGCTTTAGTTTGCAACATTTGTTTTTCAGATCACTTGTTGTTTCTGCCACTTTTGATTTATAATTTTGAATTTCTTAGCTTTTTGGCTGTTTGCTTTTGTTTTTTGGATTATGTATTTTATAATTTACACTTAACTTATTTTTTGAAATAATTGTGATATTTCTGCTCTTGGTTGCTTTGTTCTTAGGACATTTATTTCATTTCTGTTTTTTTTTTTTGCATTTCTGATACTTTTTAGAATTTTGAAACCTTTTCCTATAGTTTACTACAATACATTTATATATTATGTCTTTGATGTCTGTGCAGATTAAAAGAGTATTGTTTCCCCTTTCCTATTTAGATGTATTTAGGCATCAGCTCTTTTTAAAGCATTCTGTGGGTCATCTGAATCGCAACCTGTAAGACTTCTGTGTCATGAGATTGGCAACAGGCAAAGCAACAATGTGGCCATTTCTATACGAAGATGATCATAAAATGGCAACAACCATGCAAACAGAAACTAAAATATTGTTGCCAGAATAATGAAAAAAACTATAAAAAAATACAAAAATATTACTATTGTATACATGAAACAAACTGCATCCCAGAACACCAAACTTTAGGTTGAATTTTTGGATGAAACACCACAAGGGCCTTTATGTCAGTTGTTTACAATAACTAGATATTAAAAAGCATACACAGGGCCAATTCAGGTCAGGTCAAGTTTATTGTCATAAGCACGTATTACACTGAAATCTTTCATAAATGTGTCCTCAGAACACATAAATAAATAGTAGGTACAGCATGAAACACATTATACATATATTGTAACATAGGCGCTATATATGCCAACGACCCAACACAGATTGGACACGGAGGCACACGTATAAAATAAATAAACTTTGGTGGCACCTGCAGAACCCAACAGGGCTGCACAAAACACCAACCCCCAAGAAGCCCTGGGGGAGTCAGAGGCACTGCTGCAACCCAGAGAGGCTGCCATCAAGCGTCCAGGGGAAGATGTTGTGTTTCCCATGCTTGCTCCCCTAGTACATATGCTGCAGGGGCGTCCTGGCCAGGCATGGGCCCCGCAGTTCCATCTCCCATACTTTACATGGCAGTGGTCCACCAGAGGCATCGCAGACCTGTCACCCACCGGGGTTAATGGGAAATGGAGTCCAGAATTGCAGACCTGTTGGGGTTCCAGGGTACTGCATAGGGGCGCTGTTGGGGGAGGACTGCCCTAGTTCCCAAGCAATCCACAAATCATGCCAGGTCACCAGAAGCTTCCTGTGTCCATCATAAAAGTAGTCCATTGCCTTACCTCGGAGAGTCAGATTTGGGATGCAGCATGCGACAGCCTACTGGAATGCGGAAGGAGAGGGAAGGATTTTCATTGTTCATTATTTGAAGCCGTGACTGGCTGAGGTCTTTAATAATTCCGTTTGCCTTTCTTAATCCTCAAATGTTGCATGTATCATGAACAAAAGGCAGCAGGGTGCCAGTAATATTCTGTTAAGCCATCACTACCTTCTACGGTGCCTTACAGTTTTGAGCCAAACAAGATATGCAGTCAGTGAGAATGAACTCCACTGAACACCTGTAGAAGTTAATGAGAAATGAGGCACATATGTTGTGCCCACTTTAATCCCTTGGTGAAAGTCTTTCAACAGCATCCACTCATATATAGGTATCAGTGTAATCTGTCTTTTTCTTTCTGAAGTCAATGACCAGCTCCTTGCTTTTGCTGACATTAAGTGGGAGATTGATGTCTTAGCACCACTGAGTCAGCAGGTGGACCTTTTCTCTGTAAGTCATTGTTGGTAATCAAGTCTACTGTATGATGAATGGTGTCATCAGTAAATGTAAACTTTAAATGCTGCCCTCCCTAGCATTTTTTGACTATTTCAAAAACCAACTATTTTGATATATAAAAGTTAAATTTTATTATATAATGATAATATGATGACAAGCCACAATGTTACATCAGCAGATTGATACTACAGAAGAAGTTGCATTATTTTCAGTCAAACAGTTTTCAAACTTTTCTACCATCCGCTATAAATGCCTAATGCTAAAACTGCACTTTTGACTAATATGCCTCAAAACAGTTTTTAGTGCCAGAAGCAATGCACAAAAACACTTCACATGATTTTCACCATCTTCCAATCAATCGCCATGCACGCCCCCTTCCCAGCGGGGCTCTCACTTCTGGCATCAAGCACCCAAACTCCCTCGGGCGTGCCTTAATTAGTGGCAGGTGAGAAACTTGACCGGAGCTGTACACCTGTCACACCATAATACAGATATCCTAAGGTGAGCTCAGGAAAGAAAGAAACCTCATGTGACGCAGAAGGGAAAAAACTACCTTTGCTCGCTTGTACTTCTCTGCAACATACTAAGCATCCATTGTTTTCAGTTGCTCCCATGTTAAAGTACAATTGTGTAACTAGATAGCAGTATATTCTGGCCAGCCGGGTTATAATGGCAGAGAGGTGTAGTGGTCATTTGGGATTATTTCCCTAATGCAGAAGACTAGAAGATCTGGAGAACAGTGAAGCATAATACTAGTGTAGCATTAACGTAACAGCCTTTAGTAGACCACTATTCAGGCCAGCAGGGTTATGACGGTAGATAGGCATGCCATTATACCGTCTATTCAGGTATATACCGCTATGAGGCTGGATTTGGTTTTGTAATTTGGCAAAAGATCAGTTTGTCTTCTTGCTAATGAGTTTGGTGTGGCTTTTCACACACATCAGTTGACTGCACAACTGATTACATCAACTTCTGTATGGACATTGTAGTTCCAGTAAGAACAGTACGCTGCTATGCTAACAACAAGCCATGGATTACAAGTGACACCAAGGGCCTTCTGAACCAGAAGAAAAGGGCTTTTAAAGGCGGTGATCAGCATGAGCTCAAGAGCGTGCAGAAGGAACTCCGAGTCCAGCTCAGGGCGGTGGAGGTGCAGTACAGGAGAAAGCTGGAGCAGAAGTTGCAGAACAACAGCATGAAGGAAGTGTGGGATGGGATGAAGATTATCACAGGCTGCAGCTCGAAGTAGGGTGCCACCATCGAGAGAGACGTGGAGAGAGCAAACCAAATGAACAACTTCTTTAACTGGTTTGACCACCCTAACCTACTCTCACCTTGGAGTACTGCATCCTCCAACCGTTCTTCTGCTGATACCAGCATAGAAGAAACATTCCCACCCACAATTACAGCAGCGCAGGTGAGCAGAGAGCTGAGGAGACTTTGTACCAGCAAAGCAGCGGGTCCAGATGGAGTATTGCTATTGTGCTGGAACTGGGGAGTCCTCTACAGCGCATCTTCAACCTGAGCCTGGAACAGGGGAGAGTCCCGAGGCTTTGGAAAATATCTTATATCACTCCAGTCCCAAAGGTATCACGTCCTAGCGAGCTGAATGACTTCTGGCCTGTTGCTCTGATGTCACGTGATGAAGACCATAGACCATAGAGCAGCAGGCCTCACCACCTGAGGCCACAGGTATGCCCTCGACCCTCTGCAGTTCGCATACCAGGAGACTTCTCTAGCACCTTCAGCACCGTCCAACCTCTGCTCTTTAGAGACAAGCTGACAGAGATGGGAGTAGATTCACACCTGGTGGCATGGATCGTGGACTATCTTATAGACAGACCTCAGTATGTGCGTCTCGGGAACTGCAGGTCTGACATTGTGGTCAGCAACACAGGAGTGCTGCAGGGGACTGTACTTTCTCTGGTCCTGTTCAGCCTATATACATCAGACTTCCAATACTGTTTGGAGTCCTGCCACGTGCAAAAGTTTGCTGACGAAACTGCTATTGTGGGCAGGAGGAGGAATATAGGAAGCTAATCAAAGACTTTGTTAAATGGTATGACTCAAACCAATTACACCTGAACACCAGCAAGACCAAGGAGCTGGAGGTGGATTTTAGGAGGCCCAGGCCCCTCATGGACCCTGTGATCATCAGAGGTGACTGTATGCAGAGGGTGCAGACCTATAAATACCTGGGAGTGCAGCTGGATGATAAATTGGACTGGACTGCCAATACTGATGCTCTGTGTAAGAAAGGTCAGAGCCGACTATACTTCCTTAGAAGGTTGGCGTCCTTCAAAATCTGCAATAAGATGCTGCAGATGTTCTACTAGACGGTTGTGGCGAGTGCCCTCTTCTTAGCGGTGGTGTGCTGGGGAGGCAGCATAAAGAAGAGGGACAACTCACACCTGGACAAATTAGGGAGGAAGACAGGCTCTATTGTAGGAATGAAGCTGGACAGTTTAACATATGTAGCAGAGCGACGGGCACTGAGTAGGATCCTGTCAATCATGGAGAATCCACTGCATCCACTGAACAGGATCATCTCCAGACACAGGAGTAGCTTCAGCAACAGACTGCTGTCACTATCCTGCTCCACTGACAGACTGAGGAGATCGTTCCTCCCCCACATTATGCGACTCTTCAATTCCACCCGGGGGAATAAATGCTAACATTATTCAAAGTTATTGTCTGTTTTTACCTGCATTTTTATTACTCTTCAATTTAAGTTTTTTTTTTTGTTTTTTTTTGTATCAGTATACCGCTGCTGGATTCTGTGAATTTCCCCTTGGGATTAATAAAGTATCTATCTATCTATCTATCACATATATTCTTCTGATCCCTATTCATTCCATCTCTTTGGCAGAACATCTCCACACTTTTTTTTTTACTGTTTTAAGTGGCCTTGTTTCACACACACACACAAACACATATGGAACATGTACACATGGAAAACTGTGTTACTAATACTGGTGAAGCAGCATGTTTCAAATTACATTTTTTTCTAAACATGTTCTCTTAGGACCTGGGTTCTATTCCTGGGTCCTCGCTGTGTGGAGTTTGCATGTTCTCCCCGTGTCTGCGTGGGTTTCCTCCGGGTGCTCTGGTTTCCTCCCACAGTTCAAAGACATGCAGGTTAGGTGCATTGACGATTCTAAATTGTCCCTAGTGTGTGTGTGTGTGCCCTGCGGTGGGCTGGCACCCTGCCCGGGGTTTGTTCCTGCCTTGTGCCCTGTGTTGGTAGGGATTGGTTCCAGCAGACCCCTGTGACCCTGTGTTAGGATATAGCGGGTTGGAATATGACTGACTGACTGACATGTTCTCTTAGGGTGGCCATTGTTATGCAGGTGTCCCATTGGACATAGCTCAGCATATCAAATAAGCCAAGGCTGAAAGGAGAAAGCTAATACAGATCACAGACTAAGTGTGTAGATTATTGTTGTCATGATATGTCAAGCTGAATACTTGACCTGGGGATGTAGAGGAAATGAGTGACAGGATTGGAAAGTTTGAAATTACAGCATGTGAGGCTCTTTGAAAATCCAATTTAAGCAATCAATTAGGAAATGTGCAGTGGAACTGGGGACATCCATCTATCTATCTATCTATCTATCTATCTATCTATCTATCTATCTATCTATCTATCTATCTATCTATCTATCTATCTATCTATCTATCTATCAGATCAATAAAAAGTGGGGCATTGGTTTGAAGCATTGGCATTTATTTCTGTGATGATAAAGAAAAATAAGAATCAGCTGTTCAAGTTAATTCACTCTGGCCTCCATCACACACATCCTACACTTACACATATCATGACCTGCACTTAAGCCACAGGCATATTCAGCACCAAGGATAGCTACTGAAATTGACTCAGTAAGTCTTTACTGACATACGTGTATGATAAGAACTTAAGGGCAAGTGCTTCTATAAAAACAGTTGAGGCCAAAGAGTTATTTTCAGTCACCAGCACTATTCCCTTTTATCTGTAGAAGCTTTCCCTTTTTCAGTGAGCCTGTTATGCTCCCCTTTCATCTTGCAGCTTACACTAGGCAGTGTGGCCAACTGGCTTAGGAGAACTAATAAAAATCACAGGTTTATAAGAAAATTTTGCTTTTGAGACCGTAGGGATGATCTTGAAACACAAACTCTAAAGCAAAAATCCCACCCACCCTTTGTTTTGTGGAGTTTAGTTGGCATATTAGATCAAGGAATATATAGTGCACTGCCTCTCTTAATATGACCTCCTTTAAAACTGGAATTTTGCACTCAGTTTTCAGCTATTAATTGGACATCTTTTATGCACACTTAATTTCACATGAATCAAAATCAAATATTAGTACAAAAAATGATTAATGAAATGAGTAAAGACTGGAAACTGACAGTGGAAAGATACAGACGACACTGCAAGATTTAAAGCAAAATAAAATTACATAACCTTTACACAGGCATGTTCTTTACAGTTATGAAATGATATTTGCTTTCTTTTTTAATCATTAATGGTAGCTCTTTAGGTCAGTGTCTTCCCAGGTTCTCTAAAGACTGCAGTAGTTAAATCACTGATCAAGAAATATAATCTAGCATTATCTGTCCTTGACAATTTTAGACCTACAGTATTTCTAATCTGCCTTTTTAAGTAACATTATAGCCATTTTTCAGTAGGTAAATGATTACTTGAACAAACATTCTCCTGGACTTGAGTGCAGCATAGACCACAGTGCTCTCATAAACAGCCTTTGAGAATGGGTTCATCCCTCTGGGTTTACTGCTAAAAACTCATTATTTTAACATGGCTTTCTCATAGCTTCATTTTAATTTAACCCTGATATTCTGTTTATGCCATTAATTAGTATTATCATTCTTGGTGGCTCCAAAGTCCATAGTAACCCTTACTTTTCCTGCTGTTCTTTTTCCAGTTTTCTGTGGTGGTGATCTGCGCCACCACCACCCAATCAAAGCACTGTGATGTCCCTACATTGATGGATTAAAGGCCAGAAGTCCACATGACCATCATCGTCAAGTTCTTCCATGTGAACCCTGAATACAATGAGGACTGATTGCAATCATTTATGTTAGGTAAAAAAACTACAGGGAGCCTGGTGATTTCATGGCCTCTGAACCCCTGCAGATTTTTTTTTTTTTATGTTTTTTCTGTCCTCCCTGGCCATCGGACCTTACTTTTATTCTATGTTAATTAGTATTGCCTTTATTTTTTTATATTTTGTCTTTTTTCTCTTTCTTCATCCTGTACAGCACTTTGAGCTACATCATTTGTATGAAAATGTGCAATATCAATAAATATCGTTGTTGTTGTTGTTGTTGTTTAACAGGTAGACAATTCTCTGTTTGGTGTGGTGATTCGAGGATCCACCATACTGTATGCAGAATATCACAAGGACCTCTTCTAGGTCCGCTGTTATTTTTAATTTCCATGCCCCCGTTAGGTCAGATTGCTGTATATTGAAACACAAGGTCAGGTACCGCAGTTATGCAGATGACATGCAGCTTTACTTATCTATTTTGCCTTCTGACCCTGGGCCCTCTGTATTTTTGAATGGATGAGTAAAAATTTCCTTAACAAGGGAAAAACAGAAATCTTGGTAGCTGGCAAAAATAAAAACAATAAGGGTCTTGCAAATAAATGTGATCTGTCAACATTAAAAGTCAAGGCAGAAGTAAAGAATTTACAGTACATGTAATCATGGACTTTGATGTAAACTTAAAATCGCACACTAACCATATTACTAGAGCTATATTCTTTCATTTCAGGAACACTGCAAAAGTTAGACCTCTCATTACACCACAAGATGCTGAGAACTTAACTCCCGTTTTTGACCTAGATTATAATGCACTTCTAATAGGACCACCTAAAAAAGACAGCAGATTAGTTGCAAGTAGTTCAGAATGCAGCAGCAACAATCTTAACTAGAAAATGAAAGTCTGAGCACATGTCACCAGTCCTAGCATTATTATTCCAAGGAACTGTTTAAGTACATTAATGTTAGGTATAGTGCACAGTGGGAGCTGGATGGTCTTGGGGCCATGGAACCCCTGAAGATTTTGTTTTTTTCTCTAGCAACGCACCCCTGGAGTGTTTTTTTTTCTTCTGTTCTTTTTAGCCATCTGACCATAAAACTGGATTAAACATAGAAATATTACTTGTAGAGCTGTGTTACTTAAGTGTGTATTGATTTATTCTTATTCTATTTTGTGTATGCCATTAATTCCTTTTCTTACCTATTTTTAATTTGTTATTATTTTCTTGAATGTTTTTTCTTTGATTTCTTGTGATTTACACCATTTGTATGAAAATAGGCTATATTTAAACATGTGTATTCCCACAAACGAATGCATATTGGGCTTCTGTGCCTCCTATGACAAGTGGTGGGAGCCGTGACTTTCCCAAAGAATACCACTAAACAATGCATTGAGCAATTTTCTTGTAGGTGGGACAAAAGTGAGAAAGAATATCTCTTAATATAGGTCTAGAGCCACAACAAAACAGAATGTTAAATCAGTTTCAAGGGACTGCAGTGGTGCATGAAATTATTTTCTGTGTCACGCTGCAAAGAGCCATTCCCATTGGGAAAGTAGAATAAGCAGAAATAACTGCACTCCATAGTAAAGCCCACAATAGTGATCGAGGAAAGCTGATAGATAATCCCTCCTGCTCTTAGATTTTGGTGTTACTTAAAAGAGTACTAACCTGATGGAAAATTGTACGCTTAATTCCTAATTTACTACAGCTTTGTCTAAGACAGTGGAGAGCCTGCCAGCTGCTTGACTACAGAATCGTCTACTTGAGCTTTAGTCTAAATCGTTCTAACATGACCATATAATGACACTTTCCTGTATAAATCAATCGCACAATCAGAAGCAAATACACAATGAATGTGTCTCTTTAAACTGAAGTGTAGAATTTTCTGAAAGATATACATACAGTATATACAGTACGTATATCAAAGTAAATACGTTGTGCGGAGAAAGAGATGGTACAGGGGGAAATGTTGGGGTCTCACCAAGATTCCCATTTATTAGCGATAATACATAAAACATATTAAGAAAAAACAAACAAAGGAACTGAATACAAAAAGCATTCATTTTCATAATGCTTGTTTTAAATGTCTTTCTGTGGGCTATTAGGCTCTGGCAGTCACAGTCTATAATATGAACGCCAGTTTCCGGGTTTTTCACTTCTTCTGTGGCTGGGTGACCACAAGAGGTAGGAATTCTGAGGCAGCTTGGTTGGGATATCACACATCATTGGAGCTGATGGACTGAAATAGGAAGTGAAGTTCGTGTCTGTGTCTTGCCGACATCTGTCCCCCAGTTTACCTTGTGAGCCGAGCCTTCCATATGCTCCAATAGAGTACAACAATATAACATCTTATTTAGAAATTCCAGTGTTTTGACATGTAATTGCTTAACAGGGTAAAAAGACTTCAAAATAAACAATAAAACAGAACACAACTTTACTGGTCTGCTTAGACACAAGCCTAAATCCAGGCAGCTTGGCCCAAGCTCAAATGGCAGGCTTAAAGGCCTGTAAAGGGTTTTAGGCCCTAACAGCTCGAAAATACTTTCAATGTGCAGAGAGAGGATAACCATAAACCTCTGACTTGAGAAGAGAAGACAAGAGAAGAACTTTCCTAAATTAAGAATTTATATAAACAAAAGAAGAACAAATGGGAGAAGGGGGCACATAAAAAGGGTACAAAAAGGTTTGCCTAAAATGTCAATCAAAGCTAGAAAAATCATTTTGTAATACAGAAATAGAAACCATAAAGACAGAAGGAAGAAATCCAAAGACCAGTAAAAAATCCAACAAAAACAGTCACAGAATCTGCAAATTTACTCAATAAAGGACGTAGTTCGCAGTCAGAAATATAAAGGCTGAGGGTGGAGGTCCATCCACAGTGACGTAATGGTGGCACCACTAACAGAAAGCAAGGAACAGAGTAAAAAATACACAATGCAGTAATATTAAATGCTAAAAAATAAAACAGTGCTGACAAAAATAACAAAAACACACTATAAATAATAATTCAACAACAGAAATGGCTTAAAATAGGAAAATGAACATAAGTGAGGGAAGAGACCCAGGCTGAAACATCACAACTAGTCACTCATGATTAGTAAAAAGTGAAACAATCGAGCGTCCATCAGCATACTGACACTAAAATCTATTTTGCACCCACTAAACTCACTAAAATGTTTTTGGGGATTTAAAAGATTTATTCGCTTTGTGCCTCTCATTCACATTACTGTGGACTGTATTTTTTAAGCAGATGATATGCTGCATAATTTCTATGCAAAAAGAAGCCATCATGAACATTACTGTGTTTTCTCCACAGCGAAATCACACGATACAAAAAGCCATTACTGCCAAACCAAGAACTACAGTAAATGTTTTTATATTTGTTGTGAATGGCACGGATTTCATTGGAAGTGAAACGCTATTTATTTCACAACATTTTTTGTGAAGTGAAACACTGAGTTTTGCTTTGAATTCAATTTCATGTGAATTACTTTGCTCTTCACTACTCATGACTGAAAGACATTTGCATTTTATGATATATTTCACAAATCTGCTGATTTTTTCCTTAAACACCGTGCTAGGTAGTCTGCTGGTCGAGTTCATGAGCCACTTTCTGTATTATCTGGACTAATGCTACTCCTAATAAATGAGTTATCACTTGCACTGCAGTGTGTATGTAGTACAGTGAAATTCTACTTGTGTATCTCCCACAGACTAATACCAGTAGTACAACACCAACAACAGCAGACAGTGAATACAAGGCCTCACATTAAATATAACATCAGAAGATAAATACAAGAAACACTCAGCCTTTGTAGGTACAAGCAGCTATCCCAGGATCTATTGGTGTGAATATTAATGCGCCTGTATTACTTTTCAAAATTGAGGTGAGAGAAAAGTGATTGTGTGGGATGGCTGTGGTCCTTAATGAAATTGTGTGCCAACTTCATTAAACTCTACAGTGCTTTACTGTCCTCAGCCAGATAGGCTGTCACACACATGTGGATGGGAGGCAGCTAAAATGACCAAAAGAAGGTCATTGCATGCTAAGCCAGGGGGTGGTAGGGTGCAGTAAACCTCTCTTCTATTCCTGCAGACCAAACACAGGACTTTCTGCCTGGACCCGATGATGTCTGTTCCAGCCTCGATTACATAACTTCCGCTTCCGGCCCCTCTGACATCACTTTCGCCAGCCTGTCTTAAATACCAGTAAACTTCCACTTGTGAACTTAGTTCTGTTTTGGACTCAACCTGTACACAACTGTACTGCCAACTTTCATTTCTTTGTAGTCTTATTCAAGTATACAAGTTGGCTGCCCCAAACCATTTTCCTGCGTCAAGGGTTTTCCTTTCACAAGGTGCAGTACAAAAAATATCAGACAGCATGTGAGAACAAACTTCTCCATGCACCTGGAGAGGTTGGTGAGCACAGAAGGATTGCTTTGATGAAATAAATGTGTGGGTGAGGTGTCTTGTGAACCACTTAGGGGTAGATAAATTCCAAGCAAACAGAAAGTTTTTCTTTACACAGAGGACCATAGACACATGTAATAAGTGACCAAGTAGTGTGGCAGACAGTTAGACTTTAGGGACTTTCAAAACTTGACTGGATGTTATTTAAAAAGTATTAAGTTGATAGGAATGGTGTGCTTTGTTGGGCTGAATGGCCAGTTCACGTCTAGATTGTTCTAAAAACACTTCACGTCATCAGTGATGTTGACTAAACGTCATTCAAAGCTGCTGCCCTTCTCCACAACTTCATTCTCAATGGAGATTAGGGTTATATAATCCCATTCCAATTGTGTTATCTGAGATCCTCCGACTCTGAAGAGTTTAAAAACTTGAGCTACATCATCTAAGACAGGTTTAACTTATCACTTATCTGAACTAACTTCAGTTACTATGGAGGGACAAAGAGGTGATGCTCTTATTAGTAGAAACACAGCAAGTTCAAAATAGAAACAACCCCACACAAGATACCAGGTCATTGTAAGACGCATTTGGCCACAAATAACCTAACAGCATGTCTGTGGGTCATAGAAAGTAACTGATGATCCTGCCAATACAAGCATGAACAGAGCAAAAGGGTAAGGACAGAGCTCAAAGTACTGTAAGATGGCAATGCTCCTAAGGTGTCTGCTGTGCCACCCTGGGCACCATGTACTCCCCTCTAAAAAATACGCAGTGGTCAGGTCATTTGTGTCTTCATTACAAGTGCACTACACATTTATACAAGACACTACAGTGTTTATGGAGCAATGGATTGTAATAAAATCAGATTTCTTGTCTGTGGGCCATTTTCTTAATTGATACTATTCAAACAGTAGTTCAAAAGATGTATCAACTTAGACAGTAACACAAAAACTGCACAATAAATTCAACAGAACAGCACTTTAAATGGACAAGCTAAAGAGTAGAAAATTACAAACGACCCTGAGCAGAGCCCTGCAGCCTGATGAAAGGTCGACTGCACCAATGTTAGTTGTACAAGTCATTGAGAATAAAGCACATATTTAAGAGCGGCCGCTGATCACCGATCACTCAACTACTAAAATTCATATTTATTACAAATTCAAGCATTCAACTGACTTTCAAACCTATTCATTGCTAAAAGCAGTATTCTGTTTTCATTCTTTTTTATGTCCTTAAATTTCATTTTCTCTTATGTTTGTTTTCAGTGCACACCCCACCCCATGATATACAGTTGTATAGTATATGATGTACAGTTTTGAAGAAAAATGAATGTTACTTGAAAACATCCTATGCATACATTGCATAATTTTGGTAATTATATTATACTAGCCATGTAAGCATGTGCTGTAAAAAGCCCGGGGTCCTAGAAACTATTGAAACCGTCAGAAAAAAAAATGAAATGTAGAGAAGTCAGGTAATTGAAAGGGCATCTCTCTCCTAGGAGGATTCGTTTTGCCAATGTGCTCACATCACTTGAGCACAGAGGAAAAGTAAAAGGGATACTGTTTTGCCGATGTTAGCGGCTAAGCGACTTTGTCTTTCTTCTGAGGTTTCGTTTTGCAGACATGCTGGCCTCGCTTGTGTTATTAGCGGCTAAGCGAGTTTTCTGTTTCCTCAGAGGTGGAGCCCTAACCCCGACTCCACTTCTCACTTCTGGGCCAGACAGACACACACACTTCAAAGCGTAAACATTTATATATTATATTATATTATATTATATTTTATTATATTATATTATATTATATTATATTTTATTATATTATATTATATTATAGCTACAGTAGGTTCAGCTGCAGACTCACAGATCCTGTTTTTGGGTCTCCATAGCTATTCCTCCCTGCGTTGCTTGGCCTGTGTGGATGTGTATGTGGGGGGCTGACACCCCTCCTTGAGTTGGGTTCTGCCCATTAATGCCAGGATAGATTTCAGCCCACTGTGATCCTGAATTGGATTAAGCTGATTTGAGAAAGTTATAATATAATATTTGTACAAGTTCTTCATTTCTTGTTTAGCCTATATGCTTGGATTAAGTATTTTTTATTTGCAACATTTATTTTTAACATTATTGCAGTAGTTAATTCAATTTAATTCTTTTTGTTTTTCACCGACTGTAGGATCAGCAAGCTGCACCAAACATAAAGCTATAATACTAATTAAATTTAATTACATAAAAATGAAATTATGCTAGACAGTTCAAGTCCATTAACATAATTTAAGTAAACTTTAACAAATATATGCCATTAATTCATTGTTGCCTTCTTTGTAGATCTGTACTGTATATGAGTTTATTTTTTCAATAACAATTTTTTTTGTTTTGTTAATTTTTCTGCATTCTGTAGCACTGATTCATTTTTATCTGTATCTCTGATTTTTTTCTTTTTCATATAAACTGGTTGTTGATTACTATGTTTTTCTATCAACATATAACTTTTTGCATTTTTATTCCTTTAAATATATTGCTGTCATTTGTATATCCTGCTTAAATTTCATTTTCACTAACAGTTACTTGTTATTATAAGCAGGCTTATATTTGCTGTGATGGTTTCTTTTGAGCGCATAGTTTAAATAACGGCAGCTGAAAAACTCCAGCCTTACTGGAAAGAATGAACCTTTTTGGGAAAATGTGCCCACGATCAGTGATAACACAAAATCAAAAGACACAGACACTTCACGTCTCCCATAACATGCAAGTTATGTTAACTGATGAATGTAAACTGGACCAGGGTGGGGTCGATGAATGAGTGGCCCCTGTTCCAGGGCTGAGTCCTACCTTGCACTTGATGCAGCCAGGACAGGCTCTGCTCCCACATTTTACTGAATTGGCCTAACCAAGTTTGAGAATGTATGTGTATGTGTTTGTTTATAGTATAGTAAAATATACTGTAGAATGACTTAGTAAAAGTAGTTGTTACCTATCTCTTTGAATTCCACCTGATATACCCTTGCCAATTCTTTTAAATGCATAAGCCTCCAACAGACAGACCTAAAAGGACATGGGTGTCATTTTTTGTATCTAAAGTCTGTTTTAAGAAGCCTGATACAGATTTCTGTGGTATGCCTTGTCCATATATATTTGCTTTGTTGGGAAATGCTTATCTAGTTATTGAGCTGATACCAGTGTTATAATTCTGTTTCTGTCTGCATCCAACTGACAAGCTTCTATTTTAATGCACCTGCTAAATATGTAATTTCCGGAGTGGGATGTAATTATAGGGTTTTTTTTTTAAATGGTTTCTTTACTCCCAAACTGACCTCCACCTTCACATAACTATATTTGTGACAAGCTGCATATGTACATTCATGCTAGTTGCTGAAATGTTACAATATATACAGTTCATTGATCTATAAAACATGCACAACAAACAGTCTTTGTGTATGACCCAGTTAATCATTTAGTTTTATTTAACTTTGGTATACAGTGTGAACAAAACAGCATGCTGTCACAAGTTTGCTGTGTATGTTTGTTAGATGAAGGGGGGCAACCCTTATTTCCCTGTGAGGTCCTTTGCAGTTTGCAGACCACTTTTAGATACCTTCATGTTCTATTAGTCTTATGTAAGAGGTACAGTCTTTCATACAGCAGTCAGATGGGACAACAGCATACTGAGGGTGAGGCCAGCAATTCCAATAAAACTATAAGGAAGACTGACTCTGATTGGGGGGTTAG
Source organism: Polypterus senegalus (assembly GCF_016835505.1). NCBI lineage: Eukaryota > Metazoa > Chordata > Cladistia > Polypteriformes > Polypteridae > Polypterus > Polypterus senegalus. The sequence continues at coordinate 106,919,441 of NC_053163.1, read as the reverse complement.
TCAAGACATTGATGAGGGAAGGAAACTTCATTAAATCATGGACAATGACACACACACTTGGTTAAGCAGAGGAGTTCCTTGAGCAGCAGACTGCTCTGAGGATGCTGCAGCAGAAAGCACTATATGAAGTAAGCTCTACCGTAGCCATTACACTCTATGACGAGACTCCGAACTGCCAGCACAAGGCTAATCTTTTAATGTCTGAAAGGTATAAACTTGTTTTTTGGTCTTCATAATGACTTGCATTTTTTTTATTCTGCATTTTCTGACAGATTAGTAGGTGCATGATTCAGCCAGGATTTTAGCACTTGCTCAAATTGGTTTTCTTAGTATGAAATAATATTTGTTGTCCGGGGCTTTATGCCCCTGGTAGGGCCACCCAAGACAAACTGGTCCTAGGTGAGGGATGAGACAAAGAGGGTTCAATAAACCTCTGATGAAGAATAAAACCTTGGACGACGTTTTCCCTTGCCGGACGCTGGTCACGGGCCCCCTCTGGAGCCAGGCCTGGAGGTGGGGCTCGATGGCGAGCGCCTGGTGGCGGGCCTGCACCCATGGGGCTCGGCCGGGCACAGCCCGAAGAGGTAATGTGGGTCCTCCTCCCCATGGGCTCACCACCTATGGGAGGGGCCAAGGAGGTTGGGTGCAGTGTGAGTTGGGTGGTGGCGAGGGGGACCTTGGCGGTCTGATCCTCGGCTACAGAAACTGGCTCTTGGGACGTGGAATGTCACCTCTCTGAAGGGAAGGAGCCTGAGCTAGTGCGCGAGGTCGAGAGGTTCCGCTAGATATAGTCGGACTCACCTCGACGCACAGCTTGGACTCTGGAACCAATCTCCTTGAGAGGGGCTGGACTCTCTACCACTCTGGAGTTGCCCCGGTGAGGCGCCGAGCAGGTGTGGGCATACTTATTGCCCCCACTGGAGCCTGTGCATTGGGGTTTACCCGGTGGACGAGGGTGGCCTCCCTCCGCCGGGTGGGGAAGGGTCCTGACTGTTGTTTGTGCGTATGCACCAACAGCAGTTTGGAGTATCCACCCTTTTGGAGTCTCTGGAGGGTTGCTAGAGGGCATACCTTCTGGGGATTCCCTCGTTTTGCTGGGAGACTTCAATGCTCACGTGGGTAATGACAGTGAGACCTGGAAGGGTGTGATTGGGAGGAATGGCCCCCCCGATCTGAAACCGAGCGGTGTTTTGTTATTGGACTTCTGTGCTCGTCACGGATTGTCCATAACGAACACCATGTTCAAGCATAAGGGTGTTCATATGTGCACTTGGCACCAGGACACCCTAGGCCTCAGGTCGATGATCGACTTTGTGGTCGTGTGTCGGACTTGCGCCATATGTCTTGGACACTCGGGTGAAGAGAGGGGCGGAGCTGTCAACTGATCACCACCTGGTGGTGAGTTGGCTTCGATGGTGGGGGAGATGCGGTCAGACCTGGTAGGCCCAAACGTGTTGTGAGGGTCTGCTGGGAACGGCTGGCAGAGTCCCCTGTCAGAAGTAGCTTCAACTCCCACCTCCGCAGAACTTCAACCCCGTCCCGAGGGAGGTGGGGACATTGAGTCCAATGGGCCATGTTCCGTGCCTCTATTGTTGAGGCGGCTGACCGGAGCTGTGGCCGCAAGGTGGTCGGTGCCTGTCGTGGCGGCAATCCCCAACCCGTTGGTGGACACGGCGGTGATAAGGAGTCCTATAGGACTTTTTGTCCTGTGGGTCTCTGGAGGCAGCTGATAGGTACCGCAGGCCAAGCGACGCTGCTTCGTTGTTGCTGAGGCAAAACTTCGGGCATGGGAGGAGTTTGGAGAGGCCATGGAGAACGACTTTGGACGGCTTCGAGGAGATTCTGGTCCACCGTCCGGCGTCTCAGGAGGGAAGCAGTGCAGTGTCAACACCGTATATGGTGGGGATGGTGCCTGCTGACCTCACTTCGGGCGTTGTGGGTCGGTGGGAGGAGTACTTGAAGACCTCCTCAATCCCACTAACATGCCTTCCAATGAGGAAGCAGAGCCTGGGGACTCTGAGGTGGGCTCTCCCATCTCTGGGACTGAAGTCACCGAGGTGGTCAAAAAACTCCTTGGTGGCAGGGCCCCGGGGTGGATGAGATACGCCCGGAGTTCCTTAAGGCTCTGGATGTTGTAGGACTGTCTTGGTTGACACGTCTCTGCAACATCGCATGGACATCGGGGACAGTGCCTCTGGATTGGCAGACCGGGGTGGTGGTCCCCTCTTTAAAAGGGGACGGAGGGTGTGTTCCAACTATAGAGGGATCACACTCCTCAGCCTCCCTGGAAAAGTCTATTCGGGGTTCTGGAGAGGAGGGTCCGTCGGATAGTCGAACCTCGGATTCAGGAGGAACAGTGTGGTTTTCGTCCTGGTCGGAACAGTGGACCAGCTCTTCACCCTTAGCAGAGTCCTGGAGGGTGCATGGGAGTTTGCCCGACCGGTCTACATGTGTTTTGTGGACTTGGAAAAGGCATTCGACCGTGTCCCTCGGGAATCCTGTGGGGGTGCTCCGGGAGTATGGGGTACCGGACCCCTGATAAGAGCTGTTCGGTCTCTGTACAACCGTGTCAGAGCTTGGTCCGCATTGCCGCAGTAAGTCGAGCCCGTTTCCAGTGAGAGTTGGACTCCGCCAGGGCTGCCCTTTGTCACCGATTCTGTTCATAACTTATAAGGCAAAGCTCTCAATTTACCAGTCGATCTACGTTCCTACCCTCACCTATGGTCATGAGCTATGGGTAGTGACCGAAAGAACAAGATCGCGAATACAAGCGGCTGAAATGAGTTTCCTCCGCAGGGTGTCTGGGCTTTCCCTTAAAGATAGGGTGAGGAGCTCAGTCATCCGGGAGGGGCTCAGAGTAGAGCTGTTGCTCTAGAGGAGTCAGATGAGATGGCTCGGACATCTGATCAGGATGCCTCCTGGACGCCTCCCTGGTGAGGTGTTCCAGGCACGTCCAACCGGGAGGAGACCCCGGGGAAGACCCAGGACACACTGGAGGGACTATGTCTCCGGCTGGCCTGGGAACACCTGGGATTCTCCCAGAAGAGCTGGAAGAAGTGGCGGGGAGAGGAAGTCTGGGCCTCTCTGCTTAAACTGCTGCCCCCGCGACCCGACCTCGGATAAGCGGAAGAGGATGGATGGAAATAATATTTTAAAGACAGTGTTATTGATTAACTTTATAGTTTCGTTACTTCTGCATTTTTCTTATTTAATGTTGTGGTGGTTATTAATCATTGAGCATTTTTGTCTTATGTTGTTAATGTATATATTAGTTTTCAGTGTTTTTCTGCCCAGTCCTTTATATTTGGAGCCTTGGGGGGGTGAGGCCACTACATCCTGCAGCTGGAGAACTGCTCCAGCGGGATTTAAGAAGAAGCAGATTTGCTTGCCTTTATCTTTCTACTCTAACAACATTGTGTTTTCTTTACATGTACATCTCCCAGCTGGGAATTGGAGACAGATTTACAGTGACATGCATCTGTATTCTTGATGCAGAATGATTACTTAATGAAACAAATGACTAAGTTTTACTTTTGTTTCTCAGCATCGGCAGTCCAGAAGGAAAATGTCACCCTGGGAAGTATAACTAGCAGAACGCACGCAGAGTGGAATACAGATCAGGGTGAGCAAACAATGAAACAGACATAATAAATGTTGTTTTATTACACTAGTCCATAATCCAAAATCAGCAATCAAAAAGGCAGACACAAATTCAAAGCAAAAGTAAATAATCTCAGGCAAAGGAATGAAAAAATGCAAATGCAAAATTAAAAAAAAATAAGGCAAAGGTCAAACAAAAAAAATCTTAAAATACAAAAGTTGGGATCGCTAGACTACAAGCCTTTGTAAGGCCAGGATGCACAATGCTACAGCAAAGACCTCAAGACCATTAGTTAGGCTCCCACTTTTTTTGACAGTGCCACTTCCATCATGTGACAGCAACATAATTAAATGTCACATAGAAACAGACACTGACAGGAGGAGCCACAGACAAAAGGAGTGGCTAGGGGTGGAGTTCCAGCTGACTCCAACAACTGTAGTGTATAGGCGGTAACACAGAAAACCAGCATTGTAGAACACCCCTTTCAGATTCAGTCTCCAAACTTTGATTACCTCTCTTTTGTATGTAAAGTACACTGTATGATTATATAATATTATAAAAAAAAAATCTTTAAAAAAAATAACAATCTCTTTAAATTGTATATCCGGTAAACCAAACCCGATGGCGGGCGAGTGAAGCAAGCAGGGCGTGAAGCCCCCTAGTGTGTATATATATATATATATATATATATATATATATATATGAGTATATGGCTGGCAATTCATCCTGGCCAGTACCCCAGGCCGCCAGATGGAGCCCTCCCTGTAGCATGGAGGTGCCCCAAATTCCAGCAGGGCATCATGGACATTGGAGTGTTTATTCACAGCCCTGCTGGATAACATGGGGGCCGCCAGAGGACGCTGCAGGGAGGACCAAGGACTATTTGCCCTACAGCCCGGAAGTACGTCCCAGTCACGTGGACAGAGGAAATGATGTACTTCCGGTTTGAAGAAAAGAAGTTTTTATCTGACCCGGAAGTGTTACCAATCACATGGACAGAGAGAGAGAAACACTTCCAGGTCAAGGACTTTAAAAAGGACTGTGGGAGATCCCAGGGTTGAGCTGAGTTGGGAGGAAGGGAACAACGCGTCTGGTAGAGGAAGACTGATTATTGTTATTTGTTATTATTTATAAGTATTGTGGAGTGGAGGGTGCTTTGTGCACATTAAAATTGTAATAAAGTCAACATTTGGACGTTTATCTGGTGTCTGGCGTCTGATCTGAGAGTTCAAGGGCATGACAGCGCCCCCTATGTGTCAGTATATATATATACTGTGTATATATATAGATATATTTTGTTTTAGACAGCCAGGAACCCTGCCTCACTGGGATGCCTGGAGGAAAAAGGAACAGGTAGTGCAGCGCTTTCCCTGGACACTCGGCCGGTCCTTGATCCCTGGGGGATAGCAATTCTGGGACACCAGGAAGAACGGACAGACCAGGAATGGCTTATGCCCGGAGGGCTAATGGGTGCAAGGGCAGCACTTCCGCCACACTGGGGAGTGCTGCCGGAAGTACATCGTCAGGCACCTGGAGCACATCTGTGACAAGATAAAAGGGACCACCTCTCTCCAATCAGAGAGCTGGAGTCGGAAGCTGGAGCAGGACAAAGCTCCAGAGACAGGAGTAGAGGCGGCCAGAAGAACCAAGGACTGCATACTGTAAATAGTATTTGTAAATATTTCAACACCCAGGAGGACCGGAGGAGGGCTTGTACCTCCTCCAGACTGCAAGGGGGTGACCGCCCTGGTTGTGTTGGGGGCCACGGGTAGAGGGCTTGGAAGCCCAACCCTGTAGGGACCCATGGCCACCCCATGGTTCAGGGGGTGCCTGAACAACCCTGGACCTCAGCACTTCCACCATACCAGGAAGTGCTGGGAGGAAGAGGAGCAGGGACGCCTGAAGGTCTTTCGAGTGCTCAGCCGGCACTTCCGCCATACAGTGGTGTGTCCGCAGGAGATTGCTGGGAAGCAGCTGGAGCCCATCCGGGTTCCTATATAAGGGGCCGCCTCCCTTCATTCAGTAGCGGAAGTAGGGTGGAAGAGGACGGAGCTGGAGAGAGGACTGGAGGCGGACAGAAGACAGGCATTTGGGACTGTGAGTCCCAGACTTTTGGGGGATCGGTGCTGGAGGCACTGGGACGTGCACTAAAGTTTGTATATATTATATATAATGGTGGTGAAAATAAACGTGTGTGTTGGGTGTAAAATGATGTCCGTCTGTCTGTTTCTGGGTCCCATTCCACAATATATATATATTGTCAGGGATGCCAGGGGCAACGACCCGGCCGGGACGCCTTGAGGGACCGGAAGAGGGTGTATGCCCACCCTGAATCATGTGGGGGCCACGGGTAGAGGGCATGGAAGCCCAACCCTGTAGGGACCCGTGGTCACCGCCAGGGGGCACCCCAATGCCTTGGGGACCCTGGTGTGGCGGAAGTGCTGGGGGGAAGAGGAGCAGGGACACCCAGAGAGCTTCCGGGAGAACAGCCGGCACTTCCGCCACACTGGGGCGTGTCCAGGGAGGAGTACCGGGAAACACCTGGAGCCCATCCGGGATGAAATAAAAGGGGCTGTCTCCCTTCATTCGAGGCTAGAGTCGGGTGGAAGCAGGACAAGGCAGGAGAAGAGAGAGAGGAGGCGGCCCGAAGAGAAGAAGGCATTGTGTGGCCAGGACTTTGTGGGGTTTGTGTGAGCACTTATGGACTTGTGTAAATATTGTAAATAAACGTGTGGTGGTGATTTACAACATGTTTGCCTGTGTCCGGGCCGCGTCCACTATATATATATATATATATATAGAGAGAGAGAGAGAGAGAAAGAGAGAGAGAGAGAGAGAGAGAGTGAGAGAATGAAGGAGATATAAAGGCCGCGAAAGCAGACTTTGGGAGACAACCATGAAGGTTTGGGGTACCAACCAGCTAACTCCTTTAAGTAATCAGAACTAATAAGACACCCATCAAAAAAAAAGATTGTGCTGTCTGATCTCTCTCTATGGAGGCAAGAAAGTGCTAGGAGCTCTGTCTTAGTTGAGCGTCAGTTGAATATCTAACATCACTTACTGGGAACAGGCCAGCTTTATAGGGCTGGGACAGGCATGGACGGCGTTAGTGCAATCTCTGGGCATAGAGGTGGGGCTAGGTAATCCTATCCTGACTGTGGAATAGGAAGGAGAAGACAATGTTAGTTTTAGTGCCACCTCTCATCATGAGTGGAAGTGCTTACCTCACCAGAGCCAGAAAGATGGTTCATAGGCAGTAGCAGCAGACAGAAGACATTTTATTTCCCTACTGGAAAGATAGGTAGACAATTTTTTTGTACTTTTGATATGATGTGATTTAAATGGGGTTGCCAAGATGGTTCCCCAACACATGAACCCATGTTTGACCAGTCTGTCCACTCTATATAAATTTCCTTATTTGTTGCTATAAACTTTGCTTGATAAAGCATGGTGACATTGAAGAGAATTGTATAGCATTAACTATGGTTACATGGTAAGACAGACAGTCAGAGCGAGTGTTTAGTTATATAATTCCTTGATTATGTTTTGCCTGGTTGTTGGACTTTCAAAAACTCAACGCTTGTCTAACAGTGGACCCAGCATACCTATTAGCCATGCCAGTATATCCACTCCTGCATTCTTTTATTTTTTGAACCCACTTATCCAGAAAAGGATCATGGGGATGTAGCGGTGCCACATAGTTAGTGTTCAAATGTCAGTTCTGTGTGTGTCTCGTTTCATTGTCCCATTGACTGTGTGTATGTGTAGCAGTTAATGTTGTCCCCGTAAAGGAGGACGGATGATGGGAGGAGTTCACAACCACTAATCTGGAAAGCACCTGTGTATCAATCAATCAATTACTGCCGTCACGGACTATTTAAGGAGAAGAGGAGGAGACGAAAAGGAGAACTAGCACGAGAGAGAGAGAGAAAGAGGAGAACCAATATCGCATTCACGACTACAACTTGCTTGCCGATTCATTTTCATTGCGCTTGGACCCAGTTTGTTTTTCATTCATCCGGACTGCCTTTCAACCTGCTTGCTGCTGAAGACCCCGGGGTCGAATCATCATTCGCCACACGCCGAGGAATCACGGTTAGGTTGTTCCAAACGCCGGGAAATACAAACGCTACAATTGCCGCTAATCAGTATCTGTATTCAGGACATTTACTCACGTATCGGACTCAAGTTCACAATCATTCTGTTTGCTAGTCATTTGTCGTTTGTGTGGTGTGTGTTATATGTTACGTGGACAAGGGAGGGGATTTGTATATATATTTTCGGTGTTGCTTTGGGATTGTTGGGGTGGAGGAATATTTGGGTGTGCATTTGTCTTGTGGCGTGTCTTGTCTCATTTAATACATTTATTCCTGTTTAATTTTACATTCTGCCTATTGTGTCTTTGCATTACAAACCGTCGATTGTGGGAAAAGTTTATCTGTGTAGGAGTACGGCTTGACAGGAAAGGCTTCTCAGTAAATTATCCAGGCCACAGGTCTTGGAGGTGTAGCTGCCGGCTGGGAATAAGGGGTCGGCCGTTACAGGGATACATGGCATCTTAATACTTGAATAAAACACAAATGTAGACAAAATATCAGATGCCTGGTTGTAAAAGTATGCTTTCTCATGGGTTTCTTTCATCTGTTTTCATCTAGTAGTGTAAGTCAGCATTAAACAGTAGGAACAGTGTTGTACTGATCCTTTGCATTCTTTGTTTTAATGTCTTTACTTTGCACATTGGACAGGAGTGACTTTTAATCAGTTTTATTGAAAATATTACAAGAAGGTGTTGCCATTGCTGGATTCAGGCAGGTATTAACAGATGGTTAAAATATCCATTCATTGTCAAATCTGATTTATTCACAATTTAATTCAGAGCCAGGGGACCTGGAATCTATCATGGCAGCAGCCAGGCTCTGTTGAACATGGCAGGGTACACTCACAAAGACAGCCACCCCCGGGGGACAATTAGGGATCACTAATTAACCTATCCTGCATGTCTTTGGGATGCAGAGGTAAAAACAAAGTACTCAAAGAAAAACAAATTCAGACATTTCTCACACTGGAATTTGAATCCTGCAGTGAGGTAATAGTGCTAACCACACAGAAACAATTGATTTAACTCCCCTTTGTAAAGAGTTTACCATGAGCTACATGAGTGCCAATGCTAACCAAACAAGATGCTTCTAGAAGATCAGTGGTGTCGGGCCCAGTAATGATGTAACATGCCGCAGTCAGCATTGCAAACACTGTCCGCTTGTATCTGAGCTCCTGGACAGGTGCCTGCCAGTAACGTTACATAACTATACAAAACCAGAGTCAGGGTCAAAAAGGACCTGAAGTCTGTCTTGGAAACATTGGCTAAAAGGCAGAACCAATCTGTGGTGGGCACCTGTGCATCACTGCATCCAATGATGTATTCAGAACCAGTTTATAATTACCAGTTAACTTAATATGCATGTCTGGGATGTGGGAGAAAAATCCGGACAAAACATTATACAGATTCAGGGGAAATGTACAAAGTCCACATGGACAATAGCCAAGCACGAAGTTCAAACACAGAAAGCTGAATCGACAAAGGAGGAAATATTGCTGAGCACTGCACCATCATATCACCCTAACAATTAGGTGGTAAATCATCAGGGCACTAGCTTATCAATCAACAAATTGATGAAGCATTAAATAAAGAAAGAGGAAAAATGTGTCCAGTAAACATGGAGTCCTTAGGCAGCTGTTCTTAGTTTGAGCCAAATTAACAAAAACATTATGTCATCTTAAGGAAAGTATAAAGAAGGAGCAGAAGGACCTGGTCTCATTATCATAGAATCTCTAAAAGAAAACACTTCATGCTCTTCCTACATTTCTGTTCGTCCCATGAAAGCATTCAGCATATGAAGTGATATTTTTTGCCTTTGGCATTAAGCATTATAAGTAACCCCCTCCAGACACCCCCCCAAGGATAAGAACGATGTACTTCCTCCTATAATATGTTTCATCTGCAAAGCAGACAATGAAATGTTGCAGATGGAAATAACAAAGCCTTTGCAGAATAATAATTTTGACCCCTGCTTCTATTATAATTTTGTTTTTGAGAAATCATTGACCATAGACACAATCAGCCTTCATTGTGCTCCAAAGCAGCCTGTTTTGTCATTCCATACATGTTCAGTCATTTCCTCAGGTGCACCCGCAGACAAATTGCCCTTTGTCTCCATGTCTCTCGGCTCTCAGTCCTTGAATCAGGGTTTAGCTTCACAAAAAGAATCAGAGATTTTTGCTACACCAATTTACTGCACAGTTACAGATGAAAAGCAAAATCTGTTGAGATCAATAAGGAGTCGCTTTGTTAATTTAGGCATCATCTTTGTAAACGGCAATAAAAAAAAAACAGACAACGAAGACAGTCACAGTCTTTGCTTGACTTTGATTTAGTTCAGACACTTTGCTTGTGCGTTATTTTAAATTCCAAATGAAGCTTTTCATTAGCCTGCAGTCCTGCTCCCGACTGAACGAGACCATGGCCCTAGATTATACTTGACTTAGGTGGATTCTTCTGATTTTAAAGCTAAAATGTAGAGTTTTCAGCTGAACTCACCATATTATGTACTTACAAGGCAGCTGACATGGACACATTTTCAAGGAAAAGATGTGCTAACTGCTAAGGCACTTTGGTAAGTCATTCTGTTTTTGAAATAAATTTGAACTTAAATAAATAGATTGGTACTACCCTAGTGCCAATTGGTAGGAAAAGAAATCAAGATGTATTTAGGAGGAAAACATTTAGACATGTTACAATATGTATTTCTGTTGTGATGGACAGACGACGTTTCAGTCTGGCCAGGACCTCCCTCTACTAAGAAAAACAGCCTTTGCAGGGCACTACATCCCCCAGAACGCTAGATGGCAGCTCCCTTGGATGGAAATGGTTCCTCGGATTTCCACAGGGCAGCATGGGACATGGAGTCCATATCCTCAGCCCTGTTGGGTGCCGTGGGTGCCACCAGGGGGAGCTTACCAAGAACCAGGAGGATATTATGAGGACGTCAACCTGGAAGTACTTCGGGGTCATGAGGACGGAAGCCCACAGTACTTCCGGGACAATTGATAAAGGAAGATGTGGTGTTGACCCGGAGAAGAAATGCTTCCGGGTCATAGACTTTAAAAAGACTGTGGGAAACCCCAGCAGACCGAACTGGAGTTGGGAGGGTGTGTGACGGAGCTGCTGGAAGTGGAGGATTGTTATTGTGAATATTATTATTATTATTATTGTGAATTGTGGAAGGTGCGGTTCCTTGGGCACTTTATTGAAGAAAAGAATTAAAAAATCTTCTTGATGTTTTACAAGTGTGTCTTGGATGTCTGTCTGGGGCAACAGTGACCCCTAGTGTTCACAATTGGTGTAGTCAGCAGGATTCTAGCCGTCGGTGTGGTCAGAAAACCTTTAAAAATTAACGTGGACAGAACACCCAGTCAACGACACACAAAACCACCAAACCCGTTTCGACCATTCGAGATGGGGAAAAAGAAAACGACGAAGCCGATCGACAGTGCTGAGGGAAGTCTGTTGCAAGACAGTTCCTGCTTCCAGAAGCAGCAACGGAGCGACGCTGTTGTACGGGAAGACATTTTTCCAGGTGCTGATCACAAAGACGAGGTATGTGCTGGGGGAGGGATTGAAAACATGTATAAAATAACCCATTTTGTCCCCTGCTCATACCTCATAGATGGCACGCACCTGGAGGTCGTCATTAATACGGCAAGTAATCCCAATGATGGTCATGCCTTATCCAAGGGGAACGAAAGCACGGAAGACTTCCTCATGAGGTCAAACAGCCTAGGACACATGACCATCCTCGATGCATCATGGGAAGGAGAAGGTCAACTGTGGTCCGTAGGCTGGAGTCGAGACTCCTTGACGGACGCGGTTTTTTCAAAAAGTGAGGTTAAGGTGGACAAAGCATCGCACCCCACAATTACAGGTAAGGAGTTTCGGGGAGGGATCGATCGATCCGCCGTAAAATTGGCAAGCGGACCGTGGTCAGCTTGAAGCTAATCTCCGGAACTCCGAATCTTAAAAGGCCGTGCGCGACCCAACAGTGCAGGCGCAGGAGAAGCCTGTCGGCTTGCAACTGTAGGGTGGGGTTTTTAAAAGCTCAAGCGTGCCTCTAGCTGATCTGGAAAAGAACTTTAATGTGCAGGAGCTGGAAAAGCTAATTGAGCCTGTCTGTAGCTTTTTTCAGATCATCTCCTCAATTAAAAAAGTGATCGAGGAATTGGGAGTGACGGCCAAGGCACCTCTGACAGATGTGGAGGAATATTTACGGCGCTACGGACGGAGGCTTCCACAGATGATTGATTCGGCAGTACAGGTGAGCATATCCGGTACTGTAAATGAAGTTGGGACACAGATCACAAGGGCAGCACAAGTTGCCAATATTGGCTGCCAAGTGATCTCACATCCTACAGTGGATCAAGGCATGATGACCGAGTGTCCGATAGAAGGGGCGGGGCCGTCAAAGCAACGACATAGTGCTGACTTACGAATGGTCCCGAACCTTAAGACATCTGTCTCGGTCACACTCAAATCAAAAGAGGTGACAGTAAAGGGTCTCTCTCTTATCCATAGGAAGACCCAAACTGTGAGCAAGCCCCAGAATGAAAAGGAGATCTCGCAGGTAAAACCGGGAGCTCCTATCATAGAGCGTGTGTGGAGGGAACGCTCTCCACGTGGGCGGGGAGACAGTCCGCCCCCAGCTGGGCAAAAGGCTATGCAGGAGTGGCCGGCCTGCTTCCAGTCCTGCAGGACAATTCAATATGGGAGGAGGCTGTGTTATGAATGCCATCAACCAGGCCACCTATGGCGAAACTGTCCAGGGAGAACCGGGGAGGTTATTATAGGAAACGGAAGTGTCGTGTCTCCACGTCGTTCTCCTGCTCTTGTCTTACAGGAAGAAGCCATTGCCGGTGAGGGCAGACAGTCCCTCCTGGGGAAGAACTACCCTAGCGGGGCAGGCCGCCTCACATTATAATGTTCGGCTAGGGGAGGAATACTGTGATGGACAGACAACATTTCAGTCTGGCCGGGACGTCCCTTTACTAAGAAAAACAGCCTTTGCAGGGCACTACATTCCCCGGAACGCTAGATGGCAGCTCCCTTGGATAGAAATGGTTCCTCGGATTCCCGCAGGGCAGCATGAGACAAGGAGACCGTATCCTCAGCCTTGTTGGGAGCCGTGGGTGCCACCAGGGGGAGCTTACCAAGAACCGCGGGGATAATATGAGGATATCAACCTGGAAGTACTTCGGGGTCATGAGGACGGAAGCCTGCAGTACTTCCAGGGCAATTGATAAAGGATGATGTGGTGTTGACCCAGAGAAGAAATACTTCCGGGTCATGGACTTTAAAAGGACTTTGGGAAACCCCAGCAGACCGAGCCGGAGTTGGAAGGGTGTGTGACGGAGCTGCTGGGAGTAGAGGATTGTTATTGTGATTATTATTATTATTATTATTATTGTGATTATTATTGAGAATTGTGGAAGGTGCGGTGCTTTGGGCACTTTATTGAAGAATTAAAAAATCTTCTTGATGTTTCACAAGTGTGTCTTGGATGTCTGCCTGGCGGGTTCAACGGGGCAACAGCGACTCCTAGCATCCACACTTTATTTAAACACCCCTAAATATTCCTGTAAATATTCAAGCACGGTGTTGACCCTTGTTGGAGTGATATAAACTCTTTTTCCCTTTGTGCCCACTCACAGACTCTTTTTTGTTTTTTGAATAATTTTTCCTATCTCTTCTCTCATCTTTACAGTATGTCAGTCCCCCAATGTGTTGACTTTGATTAGGCAGTTGTGTGAGTGGAGTGCTGCAGGGGGATGCAGGGTAGGTTTCTCACATCACGTCTGTTATAATGTGCTTAATTCAAAAACTGAACACTTGGGTCTCAAGGTTTCGCTAAGGTCTAGCAATAGGGTGAATCACAAAATATAGAAACAGGCTACCAAACCAAAATAGATGAAAGCTTCAATATTCAAAAATCTCAAAAAGGAAGAAGGGAACTGTGAAAACCTCTGATCTGCACTGAAAAACACTATAATTCTTTATAAATAGATTTTATTTACCAAAATTTTAAAAATTAGAACAAAAACCAAAAATTGTATCAAAAACGAAATTACTAAAAATATAATTATCAAAGACAAACAAAAAAAACCAGTCTGAAATCCAAAAAACAATAACCAAATAAAAAAGCAAACAAATCATTTGCAAACTCCAATAATCAAGATTCCACAAGGAAAGCCAACCAAAGCTTTTAAATATAATGTGGAAACACAGCATGCAAAAGCTGCAGGCTTACAAAGGCCAGGGAGGCTCACCCAGCTACAGCATAAGAGGAGTCTGACACCCCCAAGTTCAACACAAAGAAGACAAGGCACATAGCGTAAAGAGCATTTGAACATACTATTAACATAGCAAATCAATGTAAAGTGAAAAAGCAAGACAATATTCATAATAACACAACAGCAAAATTTACATAACATAACAAAAAGAAAAGACATTTGAGTCAGGAATGACACCCTGGCTATTCCATAACAGCAGGCCACCTATCTCTGACTGTAGGGAAGATGTTTCAGCGAAAACAAAAACTAGCAAAGTCATATTCAGGAAGATGAGAAACAAAAATCTTTGTCAGAGAACATTCAATCAATAACCAAGAACGTAATGTGTAACAAGAGCTAAATTGGAAGTCTTAAACTGAAGTCAAAGGAGTAGAAAAGATTCCATAAATAAGAAAAAAAAAGAAAAAATGTTGGACTTTGAATGTGAAATCCACAATCTTGGACAATCAGAAGCCAAAGAAAATACCCGTGTGGCACATTCCCAGATGCCCCCACTAGCTGAGGCATAGCAACCATCAAAAACTTTAAAAATGGCAGCAAACATTTGACAAACAGCATAGTATTGTGGAGTGTTTGTATAAACAAAAACAAAAAAATTCAGATACAAAATAAGTTTATGACCAGTGGATTCCTTCACCTCTAAACCACTAGGAAAAAATGCAAATACAAAATCAAGTGGCAATGGAACAGCAGAAAAATAATAATTTCAATCCAGATCTTGACATAAACAAATTGTAAACTAACAAATAGTTTCATTGGCGCTGAACTTACGAACAGGCATGTGTAAGAACCATAGAACACATATGAGAAAACCAAAAGTAAATGCAGAAAATGAGAGCTGATCCTTGTAGCAGAGTATGAGACGTGTCAAATGCAAATGCTAACACTCACTGAAGATGGCCAGTTTACAGTTACAGTTTTGGAAGTAAAAGGAAACCAGAGACTCAGGAGAAAATTCTCATGCAGAAAAGAACACACTCCCTCCACACACAAGGCACCTTAATGTTGATGCAGCAGAGGTCCAAGCACAATGATAGATAGATAGATAGATAGATAGATAGATAGATAGATAGATAGATAGATAGATAGATAGATAGATAGATAGATAGATAAGTAACAGTCCAGCTTATTGAAATTTGAACTAAGAGATCCATCCATCCATTTTCCAACCTGCTGAATCCGAACACAGGGTCACGGGGGTCTGCTAGAGCCAATCCCAGCCAACACAGGGCACAAGGCAGGAACCAATCCTGGGCAGGGTGCCAACCCACCGCAGTGAACTAAGAGATAGCAGGCCATATTGGCTCTGACATTTTGAATGATAGGAGTTAAAGAAACAGTCTTCCTTCCTCTGGTCATTAGGGATGCCAGGTGTGAAAGTGGCAGTTGGCAGACGGTCAGACACCTGGGGTCACAGATCTTCCTGGTCAGCAACATTGGAATTGTAAAGGAAGCAGACAGATTCTTCTATAGGTCTCTCTTTTGTTCCTTTTACCTTATTCCTAGTGGGTTTGAATGGATAAGCATCCCTTGATATAATATAAATCGGCTTTTAACAAAAGGTCTCAATAAAAAAATTACCTGCCTTCGCTTTTCTGCCACCCTTTTACCACCTCAGTCTATTTCTTTTCATTTTGTACTATTTTTCCTGTATGGCTTTCATAGTTCCAATTTGGAGATTTTGGAAATTGTTCATGCTAGACAAAAAATGGCAGATGTAAATGAAGGTTAGGGTCATCCAAATACACTGGACTAAACATTAGACTTCATCTTCTTAGTGGGTATCTTTTACTGTAATTAAACCCATATTTCTCAGAGCGTCTACACAGCATGTTAGTCATCTATCCACTAGACAGACAGACAGACAGACAGACAGACAGACAGACAGACAGACAGACAGACAGACAGATAGATAGATAGATAGATAGATAGATAGATAGATAGATAGATAGATAGATAGATAGATAGATAGTGTCGCAGATGGCTGTGGGGAGCGACCCAGCCAGGATGCCTCAGAGGACCAGAGGAGGGCTTGCGCCTCCCTCAGACCATGTGGGGGTGACCACCTTGTTGCCTTTGGTGGCCATGGGTACAGGGCTTTGAAGCTCAACCATGTACGGGCCCGTGGTCACCGCCAGGGGGTGCCCCAATGCCTTGGGCACCCTGGACCTCAGCACTTTCGCCACACCCGGAAGTGCTGGGGGGAAGAAGAGCAGGGACACCCGGAGTGCTTCCAGGGATGCAGCTGGCACTTCCGCCACACTGGGGCGTGTTGGTGGAAGATTGCCAGGAAACACCTGGAGCACATTCAGGTGATTATAAAGGGCTAGAGTCAGGTGGAAGAGGACAAGGTCTGGAGGAGAGAGAAGGAGGCGGCCTGAAGAAGAAGCATAGTGTGGTGTTGGCCTGGACTTTGGGGGAGTCTGTGGGTTGTGTGGCACTTTATTAATTGTAAATATAGTTGAAAATAAACGTGTGGTGGTTGAATTTACCATGTCTTCCTGTCTGTGTCCAAGGCTCGTTCCACAATAGATAGATAGATAGATAGATAGATAGATAGATAGATAGATAGATAGATAGATAGATAGATAGATAGATAGATAGATAGATAGATAGATAGATAGATAGATAGATAGATAAAGCAGTACCCATCAAACCAAAATGCTGCCCAAATCCTTAAATAAAGGGCAAAGCAAATTTCTAAGACAGGCAAATCAAAACCAGAAGCACTAAACCACTTTCAGAAGAGAACACTATTAGCAGTGTTTCAGTTTAGCTCAATGCAAATCTGATGAACCCACCAGCCCACTGGCTGTTTTAAATGACTCCACCATGCGTGCCTGCAGAGTTTGCATGTTGTTGTCGGTATTTCTGAGTGGACCTGAATCATTTAATCTTTTCAAAACTGCCAAACTAACAAATGCAATCAATATAAACTAATACAATAAAAGCAGGAAGAACTAATAGTATGCCATGAAGTGTGGGGTGGGAGGTGAGGGTGTTTAAGACAGAAAATTAAATATTAGGCAAAGCATAATATAAATGTTAGCTGTTGTTCTATTCTGACTTTCCGAATGGCTCCCCTGGTTGCCATTTGGGGTGACACACATTTAACAGAAAACCATTCACTCCCACCCCAATAAATTGTTCTCATTCTCTTAATGGCGGCATAACTTCCATATAAATTGCTTTCATTCCCTAAGAAGGCCTGTGGAATAGAGTGATCTTTAAACACTGGAAGTGTCACACAGATTCTGGTCATTCTAAAACACAGGGTTCAATTTATTAAATCACAAAAAACAAAGTTTTCTAGACAAAGTTTTGCTGGGGTAGGGTTACAGAACCTTCCACTCTTTAAAGCTTCTGTCCAAGTGTCACTCAGAGGTCATTGCTATACTGTTGTGGCTGTCTTTTGGGTGACAGCTGGACTAAACAAAACACTCATGGCATTTCCACTAACCAGATGGCCTAGAAGAAATTTGCCCATTTGTCATGAGTGGTCAAACCCAAACCACAAGTTAATGAACCACAGATTCATCTGTACTTCCATGTTCCAGCCAGTACTGATTACTTAGAATAATACAGCAAGGCAGAAGACAAGGCAGTGAACATTCGTTGGCATTTTTATCCTTCCGACACATACAGGAAAGGGGGCTCCATGCCTGCAAAAACAGAATGCTGGTAATTTGTCACTAACTAATGATTCTGTTTTGACTGCTCCGGAAACTAATGATATAAAACTTTGTGGATTAACATAAACGTTAGCTTTGTGTTAAAAATATGTTTAAAAACAACATGTTGTCTATAATTATGCAGCCTAGCCGAGCCTGCTGAGACAGGAGGATACATCCCGTGCAATTTCCAATGCTCCACTTTGTTGATAATGCACCGGAGACCTCTGCTCACGCACAACAGAGCTTCAGGCAAAGACACAACATTTGTAAAATGGCACGCTCTCTGCTCTGTTGCTGTAACCCTAAGAAACTCAGCTATGCATGTTAATCGCTTTCTTGGCTCCAAAGTGGTGAATTGTGTGTGATGTGGATGGAAAAGAACCTATATGGAACTTGCAAGCTAGAAAGAGGAAATCAGCCATGTGTGGTGATAAGGAGATGCTGGTCCATTCGGACAGCGAGTCTGTATACCCCAGTTTACATTCTTGTATTGCTTCAAGGCTACTCCACCTTTGTTTATTCATGTTCATCTCAGTTCATTTTCTGCTTTCATCAGTATCCCACTTCTGGGGAGCATTCAGATCTCATGTGTCAGTACTATGAGTCTGTCAGAACTCAAAATGTGGTTTCATGGGGTCTCGTTTGTTCATCCAGCCGTCCATTCAAATTCCTAACTCGCTTATACAGAACGGGGTTGAGGGACAGCTGGAGCAATCCCAGCAGTCATTGGGCACAAGGCAGGAACACCACCTTGGCAGGGTGCTCCACTTCAAGTGTTGTGAGGCACTGGTACCAAGGGTCCTGGCCCAGGCCACTGCAAGGTGTACACACTCACGCTCACTTCCCAAGAGCTTCTTTATAACCTGAACATACAAATCATGACTTATGATAGCAAACTGGAGCACCCTGAGGAACATCTACAGTTACCAAGCTGGGATTTCAACCCTGGTGTCCTGGGGTTGTGAGACAGCAGTGCTCTTTATGTTTATTTTCATATATTTGGCCGACATCTTTATCCAATACAGTTTACAAGACAAGTGCACAACTTTTGACAATTTTTTCTTTTAAGATGGCACACAAGCAACATAAGAGTCTTTTTCACTGTGATGAGAGGAAGGAAATGAGTTTAGTTCAAGGTTTTCAGGCCTTGAGTCTTTACTGGTAGCATCACATACAAGACAGGTCCTACTCCTGGGCAGAGTGCAGGTTTGTTGCTGGATACACTCATTTACAGTTGTCGGTTAAGCTAACATGCAAGTGTTTGTGATATGGGAGGAAAATCTGGAAAACCCCCACAGATCTGAGGGTAACAAACTCTTCACTAGCAATGACCAGGCAAGCATTTGAACAAAACCCGGCGTCTCATGATGTTGGAACCATACCTGATAAACAATGGAGTTTCCTGTGACCCTCTCCAAGACATACGAGCCTGAAAAATGAGAAGGCTGCATTATTTCTGTTTTGTGCCCGCTACAGCAATGCCTGTATATAACAAAGTTGGATGACTGAACCCTACAGACACTGAAGTGCACTGTAACTTAGGAGTATGGACAATGCGGGGCAGTCACACTTGATACAGACCTACTTCAGAATATGTGGATTTCCACTCCTTATACTTCAAGCCACTCTCTGTCAATGCACAGCCACTGCAGTATGTTGTAACACAATCTTTATACACTGTAGTATAGTTGCACTTTAATCCCCAGTTACTTAAAAGCATTCAAGCTCAGTACCAGAAAACTGCACAGCATTCTGATTACGTCTCTATATTTCAGCTCAGCCGGAGTAAATCTTTTGACACTGCAGTCTGCAGCTACTGTAATGTATTCTGAATGGATCTCTGGGAACTGCACATACTCCAGTTTAAATCTGGACACTAAAGTAAATTATAAATAAAACTCCAGCAAATGTTTTATACTCAGTCCCAAAGCACTGAACTGCATTTTAAGCCTGGATCTCATATTCAAAGATACTACACTACAGTCACATTAAATATGTACTCCCTGCATCTCAAACTCTGTACAAATTAACACTACACCATTAATATCTTGACACTGCAGTATAATGTTATTTAATATTGCATTCTTTCTTTGTATATTAGACACTATACCACAGGCATATACAGTATCTAGTCACAACATTAATTATATCATGACTCTGTATTTTTAGTACAGATATTATGTACATTGTAGCCACAATCAGTATCCAGGCACTGCAGTGTAATTTAATTCTATAACTCACACCATGTTCAATAATAATACATCATTGTGTTGCTCAGCTTCTACACATTGTGGAATATTACAACAGTATATTTCCTATTCTCTACACAGATATTACACTGTAGCCACCACCATCATCAACACACTGTTAAATATTATTTCTCTGTAACTCACACTTTGATACACTAATATGCCATCCTTCTGTATATCGCAATTTTACATGACACATTCTGTACATACTGCAGATCAGTGCTTCTTAAACTTTTTTCATTCATGACCCCAGTATTATAGGAGTTTCCTACATTGTATTTTAAAGTAAAGAGAATTACTGGAAGTAATAGAACCAACACAACATGTTAGTCTATTAAGCCAGAACTCTATTAAGGTAAACTCAAATTTACAGAATTTTACACAAAAAACACTGTAATTAAATATTCCACAAAAAGAACTAGTAAATATACAGTAAGTTAATTATCATATGATAACAACTGAACTGTCATAGAGGAACACTTTCTGACTCATCTGAAGTATGCAATACCCCGCTGGGGCAAGAGGGGGCGCTGCCACTAACAGTCTTGTCTTATCTTTCCTCTGCCACAATGATAAAACACCCTCGAAGGAAATTAACCCCACCCCCTTCAGACTATAAAAGTCCAATGCCTCATGATGTCACCGTCTCATTTGGACCCAAGCCTAATAAAAGACAGAGTTCCAAGAGCTAGGAGTTTGAAAAACGAGAAGGCTGCAATGCTGTTATATCAGTTTTGTGCCCATGATTCTTGCTGTGTTTCAGATCAAGAAATAAAAGGGGCGACCCCGTTGACACCCCAACACCTTTGGGACTCACCCTGCAGAGCATGAACATTTTAATGAGCTGGATAGGCTTATTTATTTTGACACAATATCTTAATTTTTATCAACACAGATGTTATAGCAACTTCAACAGTGTTAAGAATAGAGTAGTATTTTATTTTTATTAGCGCCAATGTTGATTCCCATAAATATGTGGTGGGAAATGGTTGCAGAGCTGCCATTGCCACCACAGGGAGTGCTGGAGATTCAGCTCTAATTCCAATCCAAAGAAGTGTTTCTTTGGAAATTCAAGTTTTAAGATTTGTATCACTGCAATGATAGATGTTTTGTCCTGCTCCATTTGGACAATAAATGCTTTCTGAACTCAATAAAACTGATCAGTTTTTAAAAACTGGAAGTGAACATTTACCCAAGTGGCTTCACAAGCATACCGAATGAGTAGTTATAATCGGCAGATAATAACTTAAATTATTTTGACTGACAAAATCATCCATATATGAAAACATTCCAAATGAGTCATTTTCCACTTTACTCCTCCATATGTTGATTTTTTTGCTTGCACTTTATCTTTAAGAAATTATGCAGAAAAATATTCAGTTCGTTTAGTTTCACAAATGCATCTGACAAATTGGCCAATCTGCAGACCCAAACATTGTGAAAAAAATCAGTAAAATCTGAATTGTCAGATTGAAACAGCATTACATCACTTTTAGCAATTAATCATCTCAAGGTCGTCCCGTTGACAGCGGCACATCCTTGCGTGGATTTCAAAAGAGGTAGCTATTAAGTGCACGACTTCTAATGAAGTTGATAAGTTTGATGGCGTCTTGTAGTACTGTATTTAGATTTGCACAAATGTTCTTAGCCACTAGTGCATCTTGATGAATGACACAATGCGTAAAAGTAAGATTTCTGCCACCAGCAGATTTCATTTTGGCTACAAATCCTTCATTCCTTTCTGTTATTGCTTCAGCCCTGTTGGTACATACCGTACACCTACAGTGTCACTCCATTTCAGGCCTTTTTCCTTGAAAAAATCATCTACTTTTAAAAAAATATCTTCACAACTTGTAAGTTCACCTAATGGCTGACAGAACAGTAAATCTTAGTGTACAATGCCACGAGACCAATGTCTGACATAGACCAACAGTTGATGTAAATTTGTAATGTCTGTCAACTCATCCAGCTAAATCGCAGATGTAGGAGTTTCATTTATTTAAGCAATAAGCTTCTGGAACAATCTCTAATTTCCATAATTCTTTTAGTAACTGTATCATTTGAGAGATGAATTTTATGGAGCTTATCTGCATACTTTCTTCCATGAAATATGTCTTGTGATTGTCAAAACAAGCTCTCAGCCAATCATGCATGGATTTTTAGGTTTTGCAATTAGGTGTGATGCTTCACAAGATGTAATTAGATACTTGTTCCTCAACAGTTACACATTATTTCAAAAAACTGATTTTCTTGTTTTAAATATTTTAAAAAACTCTTTTCCTTTACTTGAGTTCGCAGCATGTCTAGGATCAAGGTGTCGTTTTAATCTTTTTAGGATTCATACTTTAATTTACCAAAGACACAATGCAAATTAAGCAATCTGGTTGCTGCTCATCATAGTTAAAGTTAAAATGTAAATCCATATTGCAAGAATGATTTATTGTATTTTGTCTTTTTTATATTAGAAAACTAGTAAAATACCCGCACTTCACAGCGAAGAAGTAGTGTGTTAAAGAAGTTATGAAGAAGAAAAGGAAACATTTTAAAAATAACGTAACATGATTGTCAATGTAATTGTTTTGTGACTGTTATGAGTGTTGCTGACATCAAGGATTTGATTATCATTATTTCTTTCAATCAGGTTTGTATTTGGAGGATGTGTTGTGCTCAAGTTACATTCTGTGTTTGTCAACCGTTGTAAAGATAACAGGTTTCATTCATCGAAGTCTTCACTACATAAATCGGTACTCATGAATCTAAGATGTTTAACAGGCATTCCCGGTATCAAGTTGTGGATTTGCCTGCGAATATTTAGCGGCAGCGTGTCTATGAACTTAATTTAAACTTAAGCTTTACACCTTGCTTTCCTATTGATATGTCTATAAAGGGTTGTTCAGCTTCAGAGGGTTGTTCCTTTCTTACTGCATCAATAAACAGCTCGTCTTCCTCTTTATCTGAGACATCACACAATGCATGCATGGGTTTAACTTTCCCAGTCCTGCAAACTTTACATTCACAATTAATTAACGTGAGCCGCTCTGAGTACATTCATCGAAGGTTCTCAGCTGTGCTTGTGCTATCTCGTGCGATCTTGCGAAGTCCACCGCTTTATTTAATGTTAGCTCAGACCCAGCACTTAAAAGTTTCTCTCGCACTTTTGCTGAGTTTGTGCCAAACACTAGTCTATCACTGACCATCTCATCTTCGTTTGCATAAGCACAGTCCTTCACCAGCAATTTTAACTCCATTACAAAGTGATCAAAAGTCTCGTTTATACCCTGCGTCTTCTCATTTAATTTGTATCTCGCGAATATCGTATTTGTCTTAGGCATGATAAATGCCAGCGGCAGCGTGTCTATGAACGTAATTTAAACTTAAGCTTTACACCTTGCTTTCCTATTGATATGTCTACAAAGGCTTGTTCAGATTCAGAGGGTTGTTCCTTTCTTACTGCATCAATAAACAGCTCGTCTTCCTCTTTATCTGAGACATCACACACTGCATGCATGGGTTTAACTTTCCCAGTCCTGCAAACTTTAGCGAAGTGGTTCAATTTAGCACATTTTTTACACTGTCTTCCTTTAGCTGGACATTGACTTTTTCCACCGTGTGCTTTGTTTCCGCAGTAGCTGCACTTATAAATATGCTTGTATGCGTCACTCGCTTCATATTCTTTTGCTGCCTTCTGAATTGTGTAATGCGTTTTTTGTTCAGCGCTCTTTGGAGCTCTTGCTTGTTCTCTGCGTACTGCGATCACAGTCAGTTCACGTGAGCCACTCGGAGTACATGCATCAAAGGTTATCAGCTGTGCTTGTGCTATCTTGTGCGATCTTGCGATGTCCACGGCTTTATTTAATGTTAGCTAAGACCCGGCACTTAAAAGTTTCTCTCGCACTTTCGCTGAGTTTGTGCCAAACACTAGTCTATCCCTGACCATCTCATCTTTGTTTGCATAAGCACAGTCCTTCACCAGCAATTTTAACTCCGTTAAAAAAGTGATCAAAAGTCTTGTTTATACCCTGCGTCTTCTAATTAAACTTGTATCTTACAAATATCATATTCGTCTTAGGTATGACAAATGCCTCAAAACGGTCATAATAAGTTTTCAGTACCTTGGCTTCCTCCTGGGTGAGAGTCCATGTGTTAAAAATGTCTCTTCCTTTTTCCCCAGTCCACCTCGATAGACATCTCACCACCCAAATCGCTACTTGTGAATCTAAGATGTTTAACAGGCATTCCCGGTATTAACTTTTTGATTTGTCTGCGAATATTTAGCGGCAGCGTGTCTATTGGATTGCTGCTGACGGACGGCCTTATATGGGCAGGCACTCAATTACGTGGGAGGCGTGGTTATGGGGAATGCAATATAGGCAGGCAGCCAACTACGTGGGAGGCGTGGTGATGGGGGATGCAACTCCAGATATGACCATTACGCGTAGAATTTCAAAATGAAACCTGCTTAACTTTTGTAAGTAAGCTGTAAGGAATGAGCTGGCAAATTTCAGCCTTCTACCTACACGGGAAGTTGGAGAATTAGTGATGAGTCAGTGAGTCAGTGAGTGAGTCAGTCAGTCAGTCAGTCAGTCAGTCAGTGAGGGCTTTGCCTTTTATTAGTATAGATTAGAACAATCTACACAAGAATAGGCCATTCAGCCCAGCACGGTTAGCCAGCCCTATACACTTAATTTTTCTAAATAAAACATCACGTCTAGTTTTGAAAGTCCCTAAAGTTTTACTTTCTACAGTGCTACTTGGTAGTTCATTCCAAGTGTCTATGGTTCTATATGTATAGAAAAACCTTGTAATATTTGTATGAAATTTACCCTTAACAAGTTTCCAACTGTGGCCCCATGCTCTTGATGAACTCCTTTTAAAGTAACAGCCTTGATCCACTGTACTAATTCCCTTTCATAATTTTAAGCACTTCAGTCATGTTACATCTTAATCTTCTTTTGCTTAAACTGAAAAAGCTCAGCACTTTTAATCTTTCATCGTTCCCTGTAGCCCTGGAATCAGCCTAGTTGTTCTTCTCTGGACTTTTTCTAGTGCTGCTATGTCCTTTTTGTGGCCTGGGGACCAGAACTGCACAAAGTACTCCAGATGAGGCCTCACCAGTGTGTTATAAAGCTTCAGCATAGCCTTCTTGGACTTGTACTCCACACATCAAGGTGCTATATAACCTCACATTCTGTTAGCCTCCTTGATAGATACAGCGCAGTAAATCTTGTATCTTGCACATACTGTTTGCAGTATACTACACTGTAGTCTATACAGTATCCAGACAGTGCAGTTTATTGTAACTGCACAGTTCATACTTTGAACATTCTGTAGATGCCACCTGATAAACTTTGTTCAGTGTTTAAACATTACAACTCTTATCTCTTACTCTATAGACTGATAAAACGCTAAAGTCACACTCAGCATCTAGATACTGTACAGTAGTCTAACTCTGCAGTTCATATTTTGTACATTGATAGTACACTGTAGTCAAGCTCATTATCTAGTAAATGCTATATATAATGTGACACTTTATCTTATAGTATACAGTATACATAGATACTACAACATAGTCATTCACATTATACATTTTGTGATCACCAACAATGAGGAGACGGCTTACAGTGAAGAGATACAGCACAGTGTTATCAGGACAGCAGCAAAACCAAGAAGATGGCCAAAAGACTTCACTCCCATCTACATCAGAGGGAATATTTTGTAAAGAGTCAGAATCTTGCAATTAAAGCCCCCATCAAGGAAGATATGGAGTGGGCATAATACACCTTAGTTATCATCAAAAACACTCACCGACATCTTTACATTTCTCACACATCTGGGAAAGGCCTGGATGTCTCCAGTGATGCTTACCATCTTCTACAGGTGCACAGTGGAGTTCACCCTCACTAGACAGCAAAGCACTTCATTTGGTGGTGAAGTTGACAAAAACTACTACTGAGACACGGCTCTGTAGACCTTCAGGACATACATAAGGTAGCAGGCTTCCTTAGAAAGGCAAACAGACAAAGACAGTGGAAAGACATCAGTAATCCTGCACAGTCACTTTTGCCCATCATCTATTTTGACAAACAGAACCTGCACTGCTAGTTTCAGTGATAGCTTTTACCCCCGGGCTATTTAAAAGCAGCCCATACTAACAAATGCATGCATGGTTCTTGTTATGAAGAACATCTGATGTTCTATTTAACGTATGGGGCTGTACTCATTGTCTGCATTACATTTTCTAATCTGCAGGTAGGACATTCACTGTACTTGAACATGAACCTGAACATGAACATGAACCATTTATCTACCCATTTCTTAAACCCGCTTATCCACAGCAGGGTCACAAGGAACCTGGAGCCCAGTGAAGGAAGCAGGGCAGGCAGTGTGCCTATTATGCAGTATAAAGTGGCTCAAAAATCTAGAAAACTGTTGTGTGTTTAAAATGAAGTCTCCGAACACTGCAGTGTATGATAACTCTGACACATGCCTCATTGGTCATTAGTGCAGACACATTAGTTATTTGTGTTTATGTACTGATTATGATATATTGTATATAATTTTAATATACCTGAGAGTGACTATTGTGTTGTAACACATTGTGTCTAAATTCCATTTGTGGCTATGGTGTAACATCTACTAATGATATTCATTTATAATATTTAGACACAACAACATATTTCAAATCTGTATCTATGCAAGCTACAGTCAGTGCTGTCTCTCCCGACTAAACTATACACACTGTCACAGACTCTTACTTGTTTCATTTGGACGCTGTAGTACATTATAGCTCAAAACCTAAGCCATGCATCATATTTATGCTGCATCTCCAGACACTGCAGTGTGTTGTAACTTCATAAATGCATATTTTAGCATAATCATATTCAATATATAGATTAATTGAAATGTATTTGATTGCTTTATCTGAACACACTCTGTGTCTAAACAATATGGCATATTCTGATCATTGTAGTATGTTGATACTTAATCTTTATTAATTGCTATTTATTCATATTTGACTGTAACAAATGTACACTACACATATAGGCACTGCAGCTTATGATGTATGCGCTCAGTCACAAAATACACATTGTCACTTAATATGCTGTGTAGGGGAATTCCCAAAAATATTGAGGTGCCAACGGGGTTGTCCCTTTTATTTCTCAAATAAATTCATTCAAAATCAGTGCTCGAGGGCACAAAATAGAAACAAAAGGAGCAGCCTTCTTGACTTTATGGAAAGGTTTGGCTATTCTTTCATGGGAAGCTCCGTCCTTTCATCAAGTAAGGGTCCAAATGACCTTTATAGCCCTGTGGCTGGCATGATGGGGTTATTTGCCCTCAAGAGGCATTGCCTTGCTTCTGCAGAGGAGGAAAAAAAAAAAAAGACTAGTCTGTTAGCAACAGTGCCCCCTCTCGCCCCAACAGGGTATTGCAAACTGTGGAGGTAACCCCCGAGGAAGACAGATATAGCTCAATCAATCAGTCTTTATTCAGTCACAGATGAGTACATGGAATCATGCTTTGCAAAGCAGACGAGCAAAGTTTCTCGGTTTCAATCGACTTTTAATACTCACTTTCCTTACTCTCCCATATTTATGAAACAGCATCTAAGCATTTCATCAAATCTGCCGTTTCTTTTTTGTGTGTGTCAAGAGGGGCCCCAAAGAAGGAAAGGTCATCTTTTCTGTGTCTAACAGATGTGTTCCTAAAAAAGGAAGTTACCCAAGTTCAGCTTACTTCACCTTATCTTATGACAGATGCCTGTATGAATAACCTGCCGTCGTAATAAAACAGCTTTTAATCCTTAGTAGCTTTTGCAAGCAATTAAATTTTCTTTCACATTACCCGTGATGAGCCTGGAAGGTGTTCCTCTCACACATATGTGACAATGTAGACACTGTATTATTCAAGCTGGGGATTTCCACACAATAACCACAGTACGATATGACCAGTTAGCTCTAAGGAGGCCGTAATGTATTCATATTCAATCGTTAAACACTGTATTTGATAATATATCCAAATAGTGTAAACGTAGCCATGTATTCTAACTCTACACAGAGAAACGACAGTCTTTACTGTCTTCACATCTGGCCACTGCAGCATATTCAGACAGATTATGTAACCCTGTAGTGGTACTCTGATTCCACCTCTACAAACAGCATTGGATTCTGACTCCATCTCCAGTCGCTACAGTCAATTCTTACTCAGTCTCTAGACATTGCAGCAGTCTGTATACACGGCAGCTAAATCTAACTGGGTTTCAAGATGCTGCTGCTGCTTTCTTTCACTTGATTTCCACATGTTGCAGAACAGCATGGCTCACTCCCCAAGAGCAACCCCCTCATAACAATTCCTCTCCAAGTACACTACAAGTATAATCTCCCAGGAAATACTTGAATTGAATCAAATACAGGTCATCCTTGCCTACTGCTTCAAATACTGTTATTGTAAAAAAGCGAGCCTCGGCTGAATTAATTTCACATGTGATATTATCTCTCCAGTGAATCGATTTTCCATATGCTACTGTTCTTCAACAGCTCTCATCTAGCGTGTAATAATCTTACCTGCAGCTCTATTCATCTACCATGTAATAATCCGACCCTCAAGAAAATGAATTGAACATAAAACAATGTGTCTCCTCTTATGGAGTCATGTACCACTGCACAGCAAACATTAAACCCGTTTTACTTTTTTCAGAGTAATGCGAGATAGGCCATGTGTTTAGCTCCTGAACCCAGCGGCACACAGCACTAGCGAAGACGGCTCATTTATCAGATAAACCTGGGCCCAACTGAAAGCCAAACTCGAATAATGACAAAGGACAACTTTTTCCAATATATGAGCGTTTTTATGAGCATCCACGTTTACTCAGAAAATCAATACAAAAGCATTCAGCAGCACACCCGGCCACTGCCAGCAGACTGCAAGGCTGGCTCTGATCGTCTTAGTTCTTCTTTTTCCTGTCTGTGCCCACATTTTATTACATGCCTCCTTTCACTACTGATGGTTGTGGTATAAGTTATGTCAAGTAAAAAATGGGCATGTGGTATAATTCTCAAGGAAGCGTAGGCTGCTTGGGCAGTAGAGAGAATTGTATTGACTGTTGTTTTAAAGAAGGCCTAACTAAGATGGCGATCGTGCAAACTTTAAAAAGAGTGGGCTGGCTCAGTCTGCTACAACCCTATGAAGTAGAAAAAGGCAAACAGATTTTTTTTTTGTTGAACCTTTGTTGTATATGACTGTGTTGTGTTAAGTATCTCTGCCCAGGCTGTCTTACCATCACTATTGGCCCCCAAGCAAAGTAGTTCACTGAGGCCCCTGTTTTGATAGCAAAATAGAAGGATACATAGACATCAGAAACATTGTGGGCCCCTATAATCCTGGGACCCCGGCTAGTGTCCATTGCGCCCATACATTAAGTTGGCCCTGATGTCTGCTTGAACTGTGCTGTTGTGCTCCTTGTTATATAACGGTGCTCACTTGTGACAGCCACTATGTAACCATTTTGATTCTTGCCTCACATGACTGAGTTTGGCCCAGTGACTTTTGTAACATTAACTCACAGCTTTAGGTATGTGGAATCCATTTCCAGAAGATATGCTGTCTGTGAAGAGTTTGCAGGTTCTCTCCAGACACTGCAGCTCTTCTCCCACAACCCAGAGATATGCATATGATGCTGAATGACCTGACAGAGATGTGTGCATGTGGGTGTGAGTTGCAACAGGCAGGCATCCACTTCAGATTTGGCTATTGCTTTGTGACCAGCACTGCAATTGAGAAAGTGAGTTCAAAAATGGGTGGCATGTTTGGCATGAAATTTCTGGTGGGACCACACGAATGTGGGACAGGAAGAGAAAGAAAGGCAGACATGGTGTCAGAAGGGCTTGGGCCATCCTGAGAAGCTGTGAAGAGAGTGTGTGTGTATGTGCAAGTATGTGGGACTGTATGTGCAAGTATGTGGGACAATCAAACACTTTGGAGTCTTACTCCACTGCTTAAAGGAATATTCCATGCAAAAGTTATATGTTTTTTGTATGCTACTTACCCCAAGTAGTTTGTAATGATGGACGAGAAAAAATTATAATCTTATGTTTTCATATGGAACGGAAATACATTTTTTTACAATATATATCTATAATGATAAACTTTGGACAATAGCAAACAATATCAAAACATCCACGAAAAAATCTAACATTAATAAAGTCACAAATCCCACATGTGAAGTCATCCAGCCATAGGTTCATAGTATCCCAAACATGCTGTGAGCATACATATTGTTGAATAAGTCACTTCTGGAAAAAGCCCCCTGAACTAAAATGGATGCACTAGGATGCGACTGAGCACTTGAATTGTAGACCCACCACCCGTCTTTACATTTCTATTCATTTCCACAACTGGAGCATCTCGGGACTATTTAGTGGTAGGCTGTGAAACTGCATGGGTGAATGGACCTTCTGCATGTTGGAGCTTCTCAGATATGCACAAGTCCGAGGCGTATTCCCTTCCTGCTGGTTTTTTCACTCTTTTTATTAACTACTAATCTTTAATTGTATTTATCTCTCAATGAACTTTGCACCATCGCTATCACGTGAAGCACAATGTTAGCCAATGAATAAGCTGGACTGCTGACCAACGAATAAGGCAAGGAGACGAGACTTTAATTCAAATTCTATGGAGTGTCTGATGTTGTTTGGTTTTGTCCAACAATGGACACTACAGACTTATTCTATCAGAAACTTTATCTCTGTTTTGCATGAAAACTTCAGATTAAATCAGTACAAACTACATGGTGTAACTGACATATAAAAAGTGTCATTCTGAGGTTCCTCTGGCAAGCACTGAGAAGCAGATGGATCCTGATTTGATCCTTCTTATGGAGTTGGGGAAGGTGGCTGCAGATAGTGCTTCCTCTGGCAGCAAATGAGTGGTGATGGCAGCAGTGGCATTGGAAAGTGGCCGTGGAAGGAGACAGCCTCCAGTAAATTTTGCGTACCAAACTTGCCCTACCTGCAGGGATACCACTGGGTCAATGTATCGTATTAAAGTGACTGACAAATGCAGGAAACTGTAAATTAGCTCCAGTGTGAGGGTGTGAATGTACACATTGAGACGGACTGTTGTCCTGTCCAGAGCTGGTTTCTTCCTTGCACCTTTTGCTGATATTATAGGCTCAGGTTCCTCTGTAGTCCTTGTCTGGATTAAGTGGATTTGAGAATGTGTCTACAAACAGAGGGATATATAGGTGGCATGGAGGCTACGGCTACCACCTCACCATTCAAACATTCTGAGTCCAAGTCCAGTGCCCTGTTTCAAACTACATAGAATTTTCATCATCTCCCCAAGGCAGGGTGGGAGTTTCCCTCAGAACTCCAGTTGTGCTCCAACATCCCAAAGACATACATCAAAGGTGAACAGGCAATTCTAAACTGGCCCTGTACAGGGGACTGTGTGTGTGAGAGTGGGCACTGCCATGGACAGTTGACCAGTCCTTGTTCACTTATTATATTGTGATTGTCAAGACTGAAATGGAGAAACTTGGTCAATAGGCTATATTTAATTGACAGAAATATTTATGAAAACATGAAATTCTCAGAATACTTCTTTTTCTTTGCATAATGTCTGGTAACAACTCAAATGGTTTATTGGCCATGGTGGGATTATGGCCCTTTTTCCACTATGTACATTATCAAAACCCATTCAAATCCAGAGTTGTGAGGGAGCAGTGCTAACCTCTATGCCACGGTGTCACCCAATTTAATGACATTCAAAATGACAAATAAAAAAAATTGTTTAACTGTTGTGAAAGCCATTATTTAAAATAATACCTGACAGATCAATTGTCCAACTGCAAGCCACTTTCGATATAGCCTAAAATGGTGCCTTTTAGGCGTGTTAAGTAAAAAGGAAAAGAATATTTCATGTAGGGCACAAATGAAAAACTGTAAACAGAAAGCCCATAAAAGCTAAAATTGCCTTCTATTACCGCCCTCCCAATACACACATCACAGCCCCCTGAATAGAAGAAACAACAGGGAGCGTTTCTGTCAGCACAGTGCTGAGCAGGCCGGAGATTTGTCAGGCGTTTTGTACAGGAACAGAAATCTTTCCTACCAGGCATTAATGTCAGAAGCACTCACCACCTCCAGTCAACAGCCTCTGGACTGAGTGGTCAAAGGTAAAGAAATTCTGCATCTGAATCAGTGTCCCTGGTTTTGGATTGTGGGGCTCGTGATGACAGGGACAACATGTGATGGGGCATCACTAAACTTGGACACAGAGGGCATGCATCTGGACCAACCATTCCTCTATTGTAATGGCTAAAAATGCCTGGTCTATTCATCGACCCATTTTAACCCCACTTATTTGACTCATGTTTTGGTACATAGGCCTGTGGTACTGACCTCAAGGTAGGGATGAACCCTACGTGGGATGAAAGCCCATCTCAGGGTACACAATTACACACCCACTCCTCAATCTGTTTAACTAGTGGGGAACACATTCTCCTCCTCACTGACCTGCAACAGGTGATATAGTCAACTTTGAAGTACCGAAAATAAGCAAACAGGATCGGGACAAGCCCACCCTTAACAGCCCTGTTCTTGTGAGGCTGCTTTGGACTCTTACCCTAACGTATTAAGTGAACACCCAGCACTTCTTTATGCCGTTTAAAACCCGAGAGTGTGTGTGAGTGGGCACTGTAATGGATTAACAGACCATCCAAGCACCCAGCGCTCTGGCTTCTCATTCAGCTTCATCAGGTGTCAGAATTCTATTCTCCTAAATTCACTCTCGTCAAACTACACCACTTCCTTTTTGGCTCAATACTTTGACTTTTATGCTGTATCTACTTGCAGTGACTAAGCAAATTATTTGTAACACCTATATACCTTCTTACCCATGCAAATATCCATGGATAGGCCCCAACTTAATCAAAACCATGCAGATACGGGTCAGGAAATTTAGTTAATGTTCACATCAAAACTGGTGTAGGGGAAATAATGTGAGGAGTGATTTTGACTGTGACATGAGGCGGGCAGGTTTGAGTATTTCTGAAGCAGATGATCTATTAGGATTTTCATGCACAACAGTCACTAGAGTTCACTCAGAATGATGCAGAAAACAAACAACACCCAGAGAGTGTCAGTTCTGTGGTTGGAAACAGTTTGTTACTTAGGGAGGTCAGAGAAGAATGACCAGACTAGTTTGGCTGACAGAAAGGCAACAGTAACTCTGTATAACTATGGTGAGCAGAAAAGCATCTCATAATGCACAACACGTTGAAGCTTCAGGTGGATGGGCCACAAAAGCAGATGACTATGTTGGGTTCTGCTCCTGTCAACCAAGAACAGAAAGCTGAAACTGCAGGGGGCACAGGCTCATCAAAAATGGACAGTTGAGGACTTAAAGAAAACAGTAGCCTGGTATGATGGATCTCAATTTCTGCTGAAGCACACAGAAAGTAGGGTTAGAATTTGGCACCAGCAGCATGAATCCATGCACCCAACCTTGGCAACAGCCCAGGCCGGTGGTGGTGGTGGTGTAATAGTGTGGGAAATATTTGCTTGACACACTTTGGGCCTGTTAATATCAATCAATCATTTCTTGAATGCCATGGCCTGCTTAAGTGTCATCTGATCATGTGCATCTATCTACTGTATCTCTTCATGGCCTCAAATTACGCATCTTCTGATTGCAACTTACAGCATAATAATGTATATCACAAAGCAAAAGTTGTGTCAAACAGGTTTCATGGACTTGAAAATGACTTTGCAAGTTCTTCTGTGGCCATCCAGGACATCTTTGGGATTTGATAGAATGGCAGATTCACAGCCTGAATGTGCAGCTGACAGATCTCCAGAAATTGTGTGATGCAGTTAGGTCAACATGGACCAATCTGTCCAAAATCTTGTGGAATCCATTCCACACAGAACTGACGCTGTTCTGACGGCAAAAGAAGCCCCTACCCAGTATTAGTAAAGCACACCTAATAAATTTAGCCAGTGAGGGTATATTTACAGTACATTTTTTTGGAATGATGCTGGACACCAATAACATACCATGGTGACTTAAAGATCCAGCTGAGTGGTTCCAAAACCCAGGCACAGTACAATCTGTCCGGGTTGTGAAAATATTCACCATATCTTCAGGGTTTTTTCTCTGGTTTAACATCTCTTGGGATGTGGAAGGTAAGTTATTT
Source organism: Polypterus senegalus (assembly GCF_016835505.1). Taxonomy (NCBI): domain Eukaryota; kingdom Metazoa; phylum Chordata; class Cladistia; order Polypteriformes; family Polypteridae; genus Polypterus; species Polypterus senegalus. Next base: position 106,885,322 of record NC_053163.1, on the reverse strand, counting down.
GTTGGCTCTGTATTAACTAGTGTGTGTGACCATAAGTGAATATGTACTGCCATGGACAGGTACCCTATCTGGGGTCGGCTCCTGCTTGGATAGACTCATGCTAAACCCCTGTCATCCTAACACTTGGCTAACGGGGTCCGAAAATAACTAAGTGGGTAAAAGGCGCTATAGCAAATGACTAGTGCTTGAATACTGTTAAGTTTCCTAATCATTTCCGAATTTTTCTTTAATATGAAAACGGCATTTTACAATCCACAAAGGAAACCTCTCCTATTCCTCAAAGGAGCTTTGAATTACCTTCAGATTCTTCAGGCTACGAATGAAGCGGACTTGCCGGATGAATTCTTGCTTTTTCCTCTCCCCGCGGATGACAGCCACGTGCTCGCTGTGTGTTTTCCCTTCGCTGAAGCCGAGTGACAGCACAAGGCAGCACACGGACGCATCTGTTCAGGTTGCTTTCATATCCGAGGCTTAAAAATAAATAAATAATTCATTTCTGTGATTTCTATCCACGTCTTTCCGACTTTGCGCAGCTCCATATAACTGATTTAAACTTTTTTTTTCCCCTTTTCGTTTTACCGGCTTCCCTTGAAAATGTCACATCGAGTGCTCGCTTATGCTGCTAACAAATGTCAAGAGATTCAGCGCGTTTCAACTTTCTTTATTCATCTGCTCGCACTCACAATTCTCCTGTCCGTCAGACTCTCGAGCTTTTTGATTACGAGTCGACAAGCTGAAGAGATGCTGATTTAATAATTAGGCTGCACGATCAGTGATTTGGCAGTTCACGCTAAAGACGCAGGAGAGCGCTTTTATGGCTCCGCTCGTGCAGGGGGGCAGCGCGCCGTGTGCTCCAGGGGGAGGAGTCACAGAGTTGCGTTCACTTTCAATGTACAGTACGAGTACACGGTGGCTTAATCGTTTCGCTGACGGAGCGCTTGTTAAGTTTATTGGTTAATTACTGGGCACATGTGTTCCGTTGGAGTTAATGAATGCTGAATTAAAGTGCTTAATTAAACATGAGTGTTTTTGCTGCTTAATTATTGTGATTTATTTGTTTTTAATTACAGAAGCTTCTCTTGAACCATCCAGTCATGGATCATAACAGTGCCTCCTGGATGGGCGTGCAATGCTGCAGAGAGTGAGGGGGCCCACTTGATGACCTCCAGCTTTATTAAGTAACATGAGAGGTCAAGGCTTTATTCATATATTTTGAACAAAAGCAGAAAAATCCAACCGGAAAGTATCCCAATCCTGAAAATAAATCAAAGCCACACCTAAAGTCAAACCATCCAGTTGCTGAACCTACTTAATCCAATTTGAGATCACAGGTAACCTCAAGTCTATCTTAGAAACATGTTGTGCAAAGCAGGAATCAGTTTGCTGGTCAATCAAATGATACCTTCATGTGCACCTCTTCATTACACTCAGAATTAGAGTGGCCAAACAACCTATATGGACACCCTTCCAAGGGGATGAGTTTAGCTGCACCCATTGTTAACAGGTCATAAAATCTGCATTGACAAACATTGGCAGTAGAATGAGTCGTACTGAAGAGCTTAGTGACTTTAAATGTGGTGCAGACACAGGATGCCACCTTTGCCACAAATCAGTTTGTGAAAGTTCTGCTTTGCTAGGTCTTCCTCGGTTAACTGTAAAGTGATTGTTCTGAAGTGGGAGCGTCTTCACAGAGCAGGACCACCGAGTGCATATCGTGAAAGAAGTGCCTCTCCTCTGTCACATCTGGAAGCAACATCAGCTCAAAAACGTCATGAAATGGGCTTCCATTGAACAGTTGCACACAAGCCTGTGATATAAAGCACACCGCTATTTGGATTCTGGAGCAGTGGAAATGTATCCTTTGGACTGAGGAGTCACACTTCAATGTCAGCTTGACTGTGCCCTGTGCACAAAGCCAGGTCCACAAAGACCTGGGCAACTCTGTATTAATGCCCATGGATTTGGATTGGGTTGTCCAACAATGCCAATGTGATGGTCAGGTATCCACAAACCTCTGGCCATTTAGTGCATATGTGTCTTTGGGATGTGAAAACAATATGCAGAGACATGGGGAAAACACAGAAACTCTGTATAGATTGTGACATAAGTCAGGACCTGAGGTATCAAGCCACTGCACTGATAGCAATGCCCATTTCAATAACACAATATCATTTAATTAGACTACAACACTGGTGGCATGATGGCACAATGTGTAGCGCTGTTGTCTGGGTTCCAATTGAGTGCCCAGTTGTAGTCTGTACAGATTTGCATGTACCCCTGATGTCTGTGTGAGTTTTCCTACTGGTTCTCCAGTATTTCCCCCCTCACTTCACCAAAGATGTTTATTAATTTAATTGGGTGAGTGGACATTATAATAGACTGGGGTCTTGTGCTCAGTGCCGTCATGAAAGACATGGGTCCCACCCACTGTAACCCTGAGCTGGCATATGTTATGGTGTGGATGTTAACCATTTTGGCATCATTGGCACCATATTAAAAGCAAGCTGCAGTCTGCTTTGCTTACACATTTGTGCTCAGATGACCCCTAAATGAAGTATCTGGACACGAAGCAGTGCCATAAAACTCTGTGAAGTGCAATGGTGTGAGTGGCACCGTGAGAGAAACTGTTCTAATTCTATTATAATATTAGTGATAATTGCTGTGCTTTTCTAAGCTATTCAAAGTGTTTTAGATAGACAGTAGGGAGCCATTTCAACCGCCATCAATGTGCAGTGTCCACCTGGATGATGCAATGGCAGTAATTCTTGTCCCAGTGCACTCACCTCATGTTAGCTGTTAGTTTGTGAAAAAGTGAGAGAAAGAGCTAGCTTATAAGGGACAGGGGATGTTTAGGGGGCAGAATGACCAGGCCATGTGGGGTAATTGAGTCAGCACATTGGAGTACAACATATTCTTCTTTTGAAAGATGTCCAGGAATATTTTACAACCACTGAAGTCAGCACCTTGGTTTTACATCTCATCTGAAGTCAGTGCTACTTTTTACAGCATAATGTTGCCATTACTGCACTAGAAAATTGAGATACACACAAAGACCACTGGGTAGGCGCCCCCTGATAATCTCACCAACACCTCTTCCTATGTATTTTGTATATTTTCCTTTTTAAGTCGATGCATATTTTCTTTCATTGTTGTCTACATCAAAATCTTAGATTAGAATGACTAAATATTTCATTACTCAGATGTTAGACAAGTCTCACTCTTCAGAAGAGGTCATCCACCTGAAGCTAAACATGTTCAGGTCCAGCCAGTATTTGGATGAGAGACCATCTAGGAAATGGCTGGGTTTCTGCTGGAAGAGGTGTTGGTGAAGCCAGCAGGGGGCGCTTACCCTGTGGTCTGTGTGTGGATCCTAATGCCCCAGTGCAGTGACGTGGACAGGCCCGTCGCGACAAGGCAGGCAAACCAAGCAATTGCTTGGGGCCCCGAGCTGGCCTGGGGCCCCAAGACAACGACTGGTTAAGAATAAAATGCAGCGACAAACTGTGTGAGCCCCATTGATAGTGAATGCAGTAAAGTGCAATGACACTGTTATCGGGATCCCCTCAAGGGGCCCCATCGCTGACAGCAGCCAGCCAACCACGCGATCTCTGCTGCCGGCAAAATACAAAACTTCCTCGGCAGTCAGGAAGCGGAATTATGCTTCAGGAAGCCAAAAAGAAAGACGAGAAAGGAAGAGGAGGATAAGAAAAACAAGACAGTGGTAAGTGATAAATTACACACATAAAATAGCTCTACTTGTCTTGTACAAATGGTGCAATTTTGCAGCAGGTAGGCTAGCAGAAATATGTATGGCTATACTGTGGTTCCTTTATGCGTGCGTGCGGGGGCTTTGTGACTTTAAAGCAAGATTGTATTACATCCCAACTTTACAACTTTACACTATTTTCTATCATTAACTTTACTTAGACTACTTGCTATTATTCCTTTTAAATTTCTATTCTACTTATCTGCATATCTTGAGTGGCTGAAGTAATAAAGTAGATACAGGGCATCTAGTGTGGAGTGATGTGACTTTCTTTTCCACGGGGTTAATAGGATGAGGGGAGACGTCCACAATGGAGGACGTGACAGTTGGGAGTAATGCATCGATGATTGGCAAGTGGCATTAGCCAAGGTGTGTCAGTTTCCATTTATCTTGAAAATTTCAAAGGATAAAAACATTAATGAAATGATGATGAGGGAGAGAAGAACATCACACATTACAGTAAGAAAGGAGATTATTTTAATAAGAAGTGACTTGTGAGAGGACTCAATATTAGAATAGTCACAGGATTATTATGGGATGTTATTATAGTCACTTACAACAGCATGAATATTTACAATACAAAGTGTAACATGAACAGGTTAACAGAACATACTGGATAAGACGGAAAATGCAGGGCACATGAAAGTCAGTATGTGTGAAGTGTGGCTGTCCGGTAATCTAGTATTATGACATCTATAATAATTGTCGGAAAGCAGAATTTGTTGCATAAACGTTATTGTCAGTGAAAATATTCCCCTGTGTGTAACCCACAAGTACCTGTTTGTTTAACTCGGGTTTCGATGTAACTCTGGAAAATGTAGTGTACAACTGGCCATTGGTAAAAAAACAGGGCATGGCAAATAAACTCCGACATCATTAAACGTTTGTCTTTGTGATTTGGTGATAGTCATACAATATGCTAAATAAACGGGGGAATTTCCTACACCATAATCTTCAATGGGCATGTTGGTGAAGGTAACAATGGAGACGAGGAAGTGATGGGTAGGTATGGTGTCAAGGAGAGGAATGAAGAAGGTCAGAGGATAGTGGATTTTGCCAAAAGGATGGACATGGCTGTGGTGAATACATATTTTAAGAAGAGGGAGGAACATAGGGTTACGCACAAGAGTGGAGGAAGATGCATACAGGTAGATTACATCCTATGCAGAAGAGTCAATCTGAAGGACATTGAAGACTGCAAAGTAGTGGCAGGGGAAAGTGTAGTTAAGCATTATAGGATGGTGGTCTGTAGGATGACGTTGGAGATCAAGAAGAGGAAGAGAGTGAGGGCAGAGCCAAGGATCAAATGGTGGAAGTTGAAAAAGGAAGAGTGCAAGGTTGAGTTTAGGGAGGAGGTGAGACAGGCACTGGGTGGCTGTGAAGAATAATGGGGAAGTACAGGAGAGTATACAGAGGAAGAGGATGGCAAAGAAGAAGTGGGAGAGTCAGAGAGATGCAGAAAGTAGACAAGAGTACAAGGGGATAAGGCGGAAGGTGAAGAGTGAGGTGGCGAAGACTAAAGAAAAAGCGTATGATGAATTGTATGAGAGGTTGGACACTAAAGAGGGAGAAAAGGACCTGTACCGATTGGCTAGACAGAGGGACCGAGCTGGGAAAGATGTGCAGCAGGTTAGGGTAATAAAGGATAAAGATGGAAACATACTCATAAGCAAGGAGAGTGTGTTGAGCAGATGGAAAGAGTACTTTGAAAGGCTTATGAATGAAGAGAACAAGAGAGAGAAGAGGTTGGATGATGTGGAGATAGTGAATCAGGGAGTGCAATGGATTACCAAGGAGGAAATAAGGACAGCTATGGAGAGGATGAAAATGGAATAGCCTTTGGTCCAGATGACATACCTGTGGAAGCATGGAGGTGTTTAGGAGAGATGGCACATTGTTTAATGGAATCTTGGAAAGTGAGAGGATGCCTGAGTGATGTTTGCTGATGACATTGTGATCTGTAGCAATAGTAGTGAGCAGGTTGAGGAGACCCTGAAGAGGTGGAGATATGCTGTAGTGAGGAGAGGAATGAAGGTCAGTAGGAACAAGACAGAATACATGTGTGTAAATGAGTAGGAGGTCAGTAAAATGGTGAGAATGCAGGGAGTAGAGCTGGCAAAGGTGGATGAGTTTAAATACTTGGGATCAACAGTACAGAGTAATGGGGATTGTGGAAGAGAAGAGAAGAAGAGAGTGCAGGCAGGGATGGAATGGGTGGAGAAGAGTGTCAGGAGTGATTTGTGACAGATGGATATCAGCAAGAGTGAAAGGGAATGTCTACAGGATGGTAGTGAGACCAGCTATGTTATATGGGTTGGAGGCGGTGGCACTGACCAGAAAGCAGGAGACAGAGCTGGAGGTGGCAGAGTTAAAGATGCTAAGATTTGCATTGCGGGTGACGAGGATGGACAGGATTAGAAATGAATACATTATAGGGTCAGCACAAGTTGGATGGTTGGGAGACAAAGTTAGAGAGACGAGATTGCGTTGGTTTGGACTTGTGCAGAGTAGAGATGCTGAGTATATTGGGAGAAGGATGCTAAGGATAGAGCTGCTAGGCAAGTGAAAAAGAGGAAGGCCCAAGAGAAGGTTTATGGATGTGGTGAGAGAGGACATGCAGGTGATGGGTGTAACAGAACAAGATACAGAGGACAGAAAGATATGGAAGAAGATGATCCGCTGTGGCAACCTCTAATGGGAGCAGCCGAAAGAAGAAGAAGAAGAAGATAATATAAAGGGAATATCTTGTTTTGAGTTGTCAGTGTTATGGAATCTCTGTAGTTTTTCCGTTGTAATGTTTCTTGTTGTCTGGCAGTTTGCTGCTGCTCTTCAGAAAGGTTGTGTGTGTGATTCGTTTTTCGTTCACTATCTAGATGCAAGAGTTGATCTTCAGATAATGGTTCCTCTGTAGTTTGTCATACATTGTCTTTGTTGTTCTAAGGCATCTTGCCTGTGGTGGTTGGTCTGGAGTGATGTCGATGTTTCTGCTTCTGTGTGTTAGTGTGAGTATGTAGTTTCTGTTGGTCGCAGCTTGGCTCTATGTGCCTTTTCATTTTATCAGGAGGCTTACATTGAAATGAAGTAAAAAAGGAGGTGTAAAATGGTAGTGTCACAATACAGTTTTGGTAAGTAACAAAGGCGAGCGGCTTACCTTGAAGTGAAGGAAAGAGAGGGTGTAAAATGGTAGTGTCATAATGCAGTTTCAGTGTGTAACAAAGTATGCACTGAATAAACAATCAAATACCACAGTCGATAATTGGTCACAATGAAGAACTGAAGTCTTGAAGATAAGCCTAAGACCAAACCTCTGACAGGAACACAAATTCCTCACTATTGTTGCAGAGGGATAAAGTAGTTGTGGCAACCGTTGTTTATATCGAGCACGGACGGACACAAGTGAAATAAAATAAGGATTATATCCGGGACATCGTAAAAGTGTGTTACCCTCTGTCTGTTGGGTTTGTGTGTTAAGCTTGGGATGAGCAAGAGCAGGCCAAGTTTCAATAATTCCTTGATAATGCCGTGTGTTTAAAAATGAATCACAGGTAATTTTAACTGAATTTTGTTTAGGGTATAAGTGGCACAATGGCAAAGGACCTAGAGCTGATGCTTGCATTTCCTCATCTTCCTACTGTAAATGTTATTTTTTCTTTCCACTGTCCAACAGATGTCCCATTTACAATTAATTTCCAAATGGTCCATTGTTAGTGTGTGTAAGTGCACTCTGTGGGGAACTGGCATCCTCACCAGGGTTTTTTTTCCTTCCTTGTTCTCATTATCATTAGAATATTGAACACTTTTCAGGAGAAATCAGGGGTTCAGAATCATTGTGTATTGTATGTAGAGCCCTGTAAAACTGCAGAGGAAAATAATGAAAGCCTTCTTGTTCTGGTGGCTGGAACTCTTGTATACTGCACTGTCTGCTCTTACGTGTGTCTAAAGAATTTTACATCTTGTGGTGCAATGCCCTTGCGGATACTTGTTATTAAGAGCACTGTGTAAAAATGGATGAATTCATTTATGTTCCAAATGAAAACATCATTTTCCTTTATTTCGATGGACTGCAAAGGGCTTTTTAAGTTTCAGAACTGAAAGACTGTGAGGAAAAAATGGGAGAGGAGAGTAAACGGTTCAGTGGCAGGAGGGGGGCATGAGGCAAACGGCAACTAAATTTGGTCTAAAAATGTGTGCAGAAGGCGTGAGATAAAAGGCCAGGGTGATCCCGAAAAAGGGCAAGTAATCTAAGTGTGCAGTCAAAGTGACAACCTAAATGCTGGCTTGTTGTGCATTCAGGCTCCAGCTAAGTGGGAGAAAACACAGACAATGAGTGCAGCACTGCAAATGGAAGCCATCGTAAATGTGGCCATAAAAGACAGAGAGAGACTACAGAGGAGAGTAGATAGATAGATAGATAGATAGATAGATAGATAGATAGATAGATAGATAGATAGATAGATAGATAGATAGATAGATAGATAGATAGATACTTTATTAATCCCAAGGGAAATTCACATAATCCAGCAGCAGTATACTGATACAAAGAAACAATATTAAATTAAATAGTAATAAAAATGAAAAGAATTAAAATAAAATTAATGTTCGCATTTACTCCCCCGGGTGGAATTGAAGAGTCGCATAGTGTGGGGGAGGAACGATCTCTTTAGTCTGTCAGTGGAACAGGACAGTGACAAAAGTCTGTCACTGAAGCTACTCCTCTGTCTGGAGATGACACTGTTAAGTGGATGCAGTGAATTCTCCATGATTGACAGGAGTTTGCTTAGTGCCCGTCGCTCTGCCACAGATGTTAAACTGTCCAACTTTACTCCTACAATAGAGCCTGCCTTCTTAACAAGTTTGTCCATGTGGATTGACATTAGGTGGTCTGAGAACAGTGACCCAAAGGTGTGTGAAAATGGACAGACGATGTGACAGACTTGAGGGAATAAACAATCATAACACGCATTACAAGAAAGAAAAAGAACACCCAAAAGGCTCTGAGCTTATTGAACGAAATTTGAGAACACAAGGTTACTGAAAACCATGACACCTGCTTTGGGCTTTTCCAGTCCTGGCTTAGAAATCCTCTGGAATGAATTATAATAAATTGGAAGTATAAGATCCATATTACATTGGTTGTTTCTTTTTATTTGCACTCTCTGTTGATGTTCTTGTCTTGTACTGTGAGCTGAAGTGATGTGGCTGGTACATGGAGAGCCTGTGGGAAAAAATATTAATATATAACATTAAGAAAAAAAAAGTAAAGCCTTCAAGAAAAAAAAATGCAGGTATAGTTAACAGAATATAGTGTTTCTTTAAAATAAGGTATTGCACATCAAATATTTAATTTTGTTTAAGAGAATGGCACTGTAAATACATGTGTTCAGAGACCTGAATGGGTCACTTAAAATTAAAATACCGGGTAAAATATTTGTAGATTATTTATTTATTTATTTAAATGTATTTAAGTTATTTAAAACTACTGCTTCATGGATTTTTAATTGAGTGGACATCTCAGGAGAAGTGGACACTTTTTTGTTTTTCTAGTTGTGCTACCAGTCTAAGATGGGTTGAAATGTAAGTAATCACCGTGGACCTGCTGTTAATGTCTCCGGTCATTCATGCAATGCCCATGTCTCTGTTACAGACCAATTGGCATGGGATTTGTAAAAGCAGTGTTAACATTTGTGATGCTCCATCTGTTGGAAAGGCAAATTCAATGACTTTTATTACCAATAATGTTTGTAATGCACCACCTTTTAAAATGACAGAGACAGAGCAACTGGACGTACACACAGACATTTATGCTTTTATCAAGGTGGATATGCTATTTTTATTAATGGTAGTATTAATGACCAAAAATGTAGATTAAATTGTATTATATCAGGTCAATTTATTATTTTCTATATTTGATATGAAAATGAAAACTCTTGTTAATCATGTTCGCGTGTTGAGCAGTGACTGTCCAACTGTGAACAATGGACTGAGCCTACTTTGAAATATGTACTGTATGTATTGGACATTCTGCTTACTGCACTGCTGACAGCCCTATGTAATTACAAAATCAGTGAATAATTCATTTCAGTTCAAACCTGGGAGTGATGACCTGGATGGACCATCATCCTGACCAAGATGGGAGCTGGCTCCTTGATGGGAAAGAAGGCCATAATAGAAGAACAGTGATGGACTGGCGTCCCAAACCCAGATGGAAGCCAGGTCCCTGCAAGGAAGGGAGGCCTACTCAGAAATATAGAGAGTCTCTGCTTCCCAGGTAAGCCTAGAGTTGGCTCATGTGTCCAAAGAAAAAAAATGTGTCTTCATAAAAGGCTGAAAGAAGGAAAACAAGCTTCATGTTTTACATTGCCAAGTGATCACCCATAGTATGACTGGGCACTCCATCAGGCAAATACAAATGGTGAGTCTGTCAAAGTCGCATAAGAGTTCCAACTAGTGCAGTGACGGTAAGCTTGCTCCCTAAAAGAGCGACATAAAAGAGCAATGGTCTATGGACGGTTGGCGTCAGTGAACACTGCGGCAACTCAGCGCTACAATATGAAATAAGCCAATTGAAATGAAACAGCACGCTGTATTACAATTTCTGAACAATTTAATGTGCTGGTGAGCAGTATATAATTTAAATTAATACTTAATAATGTAAAGAACATAATAAAATAGAAGATCCACCCATTTCAATCAAACCAGTAGAAGACCCTTCGTGGACCAGTGTCTGGGATCCCCTGACTAGAACATTTGTTGGTGGGGTCAGGTACACCGTCCCCCCATTAAATTCTGCCTGTGGCTGCTCACCACATTTTGCGATTATCAGACTGCCACTTTGATATAAAACACAGCCAAAAACATACGTGTATAAAATGTAGTATTAATTAAAGTGTCCAAAATATAAAACAATGAATGTACCTTTTTCAGTTGTTGTCTTCAGCGTCTGTGTGTCAAGCACCCACCTTACTTCACGCAAAGGTCAGAAGGTATAGAAAGTTATTTTTAATGTTTAAAAAAATGACATAGTAATGTACATTTGTTTCTTTTTTAATCAATGCAGGTATTTTTATTTCAATAAAGTAAGTGTTACATTATGTTTTTCATTACTTAATTGGACTCCATAATCCACGTTATTTCAACACATTGCTTAACAAAGAGCTGGCTGGCACAAATTCACCAACAGAATATACTGCACATCATACCTTGCATAAACAGTTTCAATTACTTGAAGCAATATGTGCACACAAGCTTGCTGCTCGACTCCCAACCCAGTTATTTCCACTGCTTCCCTGTTACCATTTCATCCTTTCAAAGATACGATTATGACCAGTGATTTGAAAGCATACATTCTCAAACCATATGACCAATGACAGCTGCTGTTTCTGGTCTTAACAGTTTGAAACTGTAGACTTTCAAATCGCCGCTCGCAATCCCGAGCACACACGCTTGCTTCATGCATTGGCAAACATGAAATGGTGAGAACTTATGAAAGAAGTTAGACACTTAAGGCTTTACGGGGCTAGGCAGGCTCGGTGGCCTGTGGGATTTCTTGGCCACTCCATATGTTTTCTACGCCACTGGTGAGGTGAATTTAAAGTTTCTGTGGTTCAAATCACATGTCCTCCAGAAAAAAAACAGACAAGTTTGTGTGCTAAGGAGGGATTAAAATTCTGGCCTGGAGTTTTCCTTGCCATTGTCCCGATTTCCCCTTCATGAAATTATGCAAAACAGAAACATCAAAACAAGCTGCAGTTCCACCGGGAAAAAACGTGTGTAGCAACTGGAATTACACTTTCACTTGGCAAACACAAGGAGTAATAAATGACAGGAGCAATCCTTCTGGTTGAAAAGGGCTGAGAAGAAGCACCTAGACCAGGGGCCTCCAACCTTTTTTCCCCTGAGAGCTACTTTTACAAAATGAAAATGGCCAAGAGCTACTCATGTTTTCTAATGTTTATTCTCATGGCTTATTTCAACCCAAACAAACTGAATAAAGTTATTTTGCCTGAACATTTACAAAATGTTGATGTCCACAGCTCACATTTTGCATTAAAACATCACAAACAATATTTAGTTCACCTGAAAGTGCATTTTGTATGTCTGTATCCATTTTCTAGTGTATCTCATACTATTGAATTAAAACATGAATGCTGTCAAAACAAAACAATGCAATTATAAATACACAAAAATTACTTATTCATTTGTCATTTTGTTCCATGTCACCGTTTCACTTCACAGGAGTATTCACATGTCCAGTTGCATGTGTGATGTGTTTTTTAGTCAGTCAGATGACTGGCACTGCATCGAGTCAACAAGAGAGGCAGGTGTATGGTGGGATGTAGCCAATTAGGTTCTCTCTTATGGAGTCATTTAAATGTTCATCTGTCAGTCTTGTTCTGAACTTCAATTTCAGGACATTCATGTCAGAAAAGGCAGACTCACTGCGCATTACTTTGAAGGTTTACTAATAGATAGATAGATAGATAGATACTTTATTAATCCCAAGGGGAAATTCATACTTTATATAATATATAAAATCCAATGTCTCTCTGTCTGTATGTATGTCTGTCCACTTTTCACGAGAGAACTACTTAACGGATTTAGATCGGGTTGTTTTCTATAATTTGCTTGAACATTCTGGTTGATCTTGCGACTTCTATCATTTTGCTATGCATCATATTTCACTTGCAGTACCGATTTATTTGCGCAAATCCTCACTCACTCGTCAGCTTCGGGGCGTGTACCTTAACTCCACTTAGCTAACGAACGAGAGAACAATTGAATTCAACTTTGTTTGATATTTAAAATAAAGTGATACTTAGGTCTTGATGAGTTTGAGTCTGGATATTCTCTTAAGTGTATACCACATTGAAAAGAGATTGCAATTCAGATTGTGAATCGTGATTTTGTGTTAAAAGGATTGTGATATGATTTTTTGGAAAGACCACCCACCCCTATTTTGACTTATAAATTTTTCAAATTTATGTAGGATTTATTAACCCTTTCGCAAGCTACTTGGAAAGGGGTTGCGAGCTACCGGTAGGTTGCGAGCGACGTGTTGGAGACCCCTGACCTAGAGAGTCTCTTGGTCAAATGACACAAATTCCCATCAGGGTCCTCATCTAAATATCACCTACTGGAAGGGATGGAGTCATTCGTGGGGTGGAAATGACATTACTTGCTTTCAGATAGGCTTCCCTCAAAGCCTGGGAGTGGAAGCAGAAAACAATTGCAACCCTCTGTTCCCTCTTCTTCATGTCCTCTAAAACCAATCTCCATAAGATACTCAACGTGGTAATTGTTTTGCCTTTTTATCCTAGTAAATAGTTCCCAGTTGGCTGCACCAAAAATGATTACCCAGCAACTGTCACTGTATAAGACAATGTAAAAAGTTTAGCCAGACTGGCAGACATCACACAGTCTTTGGTGTGCTCATTCCATGTTGTTGTTTTGAAAGACTGGTGAGGGTCTTTCCTATCTCTCCTGAGTGGAGTCCTGAAAGACAAAGTGTGTAATAAGCTATTTGTAAAAGTGCAGAAGAGACGTATTATGCGTTTTGAGAAAAGGGAGAACCTCAGGATAGGCAGGAGTGTATATGCAGATAAAACTGGCAATTGTCCTATAGGTCCTGTGGCACCTGCTGGGAATTTAGGAAAAAAACACTACTGGATCCTGGTACGCATTGGCAAGAGCAAGCATCTCAGAAACTGCTAGAGCCATCCAGGAGACAGCATGGCCTGTTGTTGGTCAAGGTAGTTTTGAGGTGAATAATATTCTAGCTTTATCTGGAAAGTGAGCCCAGGATAGAATATAAACTTCTGTGCACACAAGCTTAGTGCTGTGGGGCTGAGGACAATGCCACATGTAGTCACTGTAGTAAGAAAGAAGACACAATGAATATAACACAGACTGTGAATGTAATGTCAGACAAAATATAAGAAGATAAATCAGGTACACTCAAGCAGTGTGGATCTTGTGTAGGTGAGTAGACAAAGTTACAGGGAGGTGAGAGAAGCGCACTTGAAAATGGGAAATGCAGGCTAGCTGTCCCCATGTATATAATACAACATGATTTCTGTCCTTCTGGTAGCTCCATTTAAACAATGCCTACGTTCACTCTCAGTTTAATTCATTTGAAGCATGTTATCATGGACCAGGTGCCAGCTTGTTGTATTTTTGGGTGATGGCTTTATCCATGGTGACATACAAAGTCAATATTCATTACAATGGTTTGTCTGTATTTTTTGTAGTTGGTTGAAAGACACATTAAGTGACTTACTTAAACTCAGAAGCCTTTATATAGCACCCTGTCAGCCACTATGTGGACAGAGTTTACATGTGCACTGTATGTATGGGATTTCTTTCTTCCCACCTTAAGATAGGTGGTAACCCACTGGAATTGATAAGGTTTTGTGACTTTATCCTCTTTTAATTTTTATCATTATATCAATCAATCAATCAATCAACATTTATTTATATAGCACATTTTCATACAAAAAAATGTAGCTCAAAGTGCTTTACAAAATGAATAGAAAAATAGAAGACACAATAAAAAATAAACATAAGTCAACATTAATTAACATAGAATAAGTAAGGTCCAATAGCCAGGGTGGACAGAAAAAACAAAAAAAAAACTCCAGACGGCTGGAGAAAAAAAATAAAATCTGTAGGGGTTCCAGACCACGAGACCGCCCAGTCCCCTCTGGGCATTCTACCTAACATAAGTCAAACAGTCCTCTTTGTATTTAGGGTTTTCATGGAAGGACTTGATGATGATGGTCACGTAGACTTCTGGCTTTTAGTCCATCAATGTTGGAGCATCATGATGCTTTGAGTAGGTGGTGGTGGCGCAGGCCGCCACCACAAAGAAACCGGAAAAAGAAACAGAAGAGAAAGTAGGGGTCAGTGCGGATTTTGGAGCCACTGTGAGTAGTTATTATGAAGAATTGAACATACAGAGTATCAGTATTAAGTTAAAGTGAAGTTATAAAAAGGCCATGTTAAAGTAATGTGTTTTCAGCAGTGTTTTAAAGTGCTCTACTGTATTTGCCTGGTGAATTCCTATTGGCCGGCTATTCCAGATTTTAGGTGCATAACAGCAGAAGGCCGCCTCACCACTTCTTTTAAGTTTAACTTTTGGAATTCTAAGGAGACACTCATTTGAAGATCTAAGGTTACGATTTGGAATATAACGTGTCAGGCATTCCGATATATAAGATGGAGCGAGATTATTTAAGGCTTAAACCAGGGTCCAAAGAATGAGAAGAAACCTGTCTGTCCATTTGATAATTCTGATTAATAGCTGTATGGACTGGAGCTTTCTCCAGCAGCAGTAGGCACAAGGCAAGAACCAGTCCCTTTCGGGGTGCTCTCACTCACCCAGGGTCCGTGTAGAGTCGCCAATTAATTGAACACACACACATCTTTGAAATGTATGAGAACATTCTGGTATTTTGATATGCTTATTGATTATACCATCATTTATGATATGGTTAGCAAAGTTGTGTGTTTTGCTCAGATCCTTTTTTGCTTCACAGTGGTTTTAACTCAGATTACGGTCAGTGGATTAAATTAAGTGGTGAAGTAAAATGCAAAACCTGCACCTCCAGTTTATTTAAAATTTACAAATCAGCTACGCAGCTTTTCATGTTGTGTCCTAATGCCTGCTTGCTCAGTCTCTTCCTTCTATTCACCTTCCGTCAGATGTAAGAGCGCTTAGTTGTGGCATTCACAAAAATAAATTGCTCAGGAATTTTAGAAAAACATCTCATGATACATTTGAACACATCACATTTGACTTGGGCTTATTGGGTGTTTCAGGTCTTTAATATCAGACACCTTCACCTAGGTGATCCAGCCTTGGCTGGTTAAACCTCAAAAATGTAGAATCTTTTGGTGACTATCCTTTCCATTAATAAAGTTGATGTTGACTATGCAACCATAAATCTCATTCTCACTCATTACATGATCTTCACCAACCCTTGAGAGATCCACCTGGTTCCAGTGACAAAGCCTGTGGTTACTGTCAGTTCATCCATGAAGGTCCAGACTGGTGGCTGTAGTACTTCTAACATGGAGCAGGGACTGATACACTATGGTTCAGCAGATTTTGCAATCATATCCATCACGATGGCCACTTTAATATTATTTGCCCTGCTGTGATTCTCCATTGCAAGATAAGGTCTACCACTTTGCCAAGAATGTAATGCTTGTCCAGAGTTATCTGCACCAACTTGTTTACCAGGTGAAGCCAGAGAATTGCCAAAATCCCCCATGGTATCCTGTGGTCCAAACCCCCTGGCACTCTAGAGTTTACTGCTTTTCACGCAGGAGTATCAATGTATCCATTGCTGGAGAAGAAATTCACCAGACATCTAGCAACATTGCTGAAAAATATCTTTATTTCAAGGAAAAAAACTTATATGCTTTAAATGTCTGAAATAGCCACATGGTTTGAGAAATATTGTATTATTTTTGAATTTTTACCCTGGTAAATGGCTCTGTGGAAACTGCATGGACTCCTCGGGATCCACGTGGATTTTTGACCCCACATTTGATTGGCTGGCTATTTTAAAATGGCCTTCTATGAGGTTATGCATGAGCAAACTTTGCAATAGGCCGACTTCCAGATGCTGCCAGGAAAAGTTTCGGTTCCTTTTGATCCGATTATTTGAATCCCAGCTTGGTCACTGCCTGATGGGAGTCTAAACGTTCCAACTCTGTCCGTTCGGGTTTATCTCTTTGTGCGGCATGGATTGATTGAGGATTCTAACTTTGCCCCCCTTATGAATGACTGGTTCTTCTAGGATAGGATGTAGAGCAACTGTCACTATAAAAATGGATTCAGCAGACTTGGAAAACTAGTTGATTTTCAAACCTTATTTTATCACCTGAAAGTCATCTTAGCCCTCTAAAAAACAACACAAAGCTGGTTATTTATACCAGAGCAATATAGAAAATTATTGAAACTGTATGCTTCTGTGTGTTCAATTTTTATAGACTTTTACAAAGTGGAGTGGAGCTATAGGGTTAAAAAGGCCTTGATAAAAATTGCAAGACATCAGTGTTGATAACACCAGAACTTTCTACGAGACCACCATCCTTATTGCTTAAACTTTATTTGAATTCTGCACATTAGAAGAAGATGTAAATCCTTTATCTTGTTCCTCATGCCATAAGAAATCCTTTATATTAAATATTAACAATTTTTAAAGCTGTCACTAGTCACCTGTTTCTTTGAATTTACAAAAGCAGACTTCCCAGCTGCAATTGATGGTGAGAGTATCATTTTTATTTGTAGTTTTGAAATCATCCTCAAGTGTCAGAATATAGCTTGGTGTCATTGTACTTCAATTCTCAAGCCTTGTAAGCTCAGGAATAAGCGCAGAGGCTTTTCACCAATCCTGTTTATTAGGTATAAATTAATAGTCGAAGGTGATGAATTCTCTCTTTTTAGCTCTGTAATATAATATCTGTGGATGACAATGCAATGAATACCTTCAGCTCATTTCTCTGCCAGTGTGCATTACAGTGACTCTAATCCGATCTCCCAGGAATTAATACAGAGCATGTCCTCTAAATCCTTAGTAATACGGTGTGACACCCGACTTGCACATCCATGTGCTTCAGGAGAGCAGCTGCAGTAGAACACCAAGCAAACCCAACATGTGACATCCATCTCACTTTCTCAAACTATGTGGAAATTGGGAAGTATTGAAAATGGCAGCATATTTTGGCCCTCTGTGCCATCAATTTCTTTCCATTTGTGATAAAAATTTACATCCTTTCTGGGAAACCAAAATGAAAGGAGCAGATGTGCCTTCTTTTTCCATTCTCCTTGTAATGGCACAGATGCCCGCTACCTTGCAAGTGAGCCTAGAAGATGGCCAGCTAATTTTATTCAATGCTTTGCTGTCCCTGGTTCACAAGGTTACATCAGAGACTATCCGGAATACTGAATTAAAACCATCCATCATGTTTATTTCTCTTGGCTGCTGCGTCGGCATCTTAAAGGGAAACTGAAAGTCAGATGAGCAGCCATTCAGCAGCTTACAGTGGGTACGGATCTGGTTAAATGGCAATAGCATTCAACTCACGGTGTCACTAACCTCTTCAACAAAACTGCTCCCATTACAACCAAATGCTTTTGCACATAAAATGTTCTACCTAATGAATGGTGGCCAGTGGCACTGCAGTAACTCATTTATTTATTTTTTTGAAACAGGATTAGTAAGGGTGTGTTAGTCAGTCCATGACAGGGCAAAATCACAAACCAAAAAGATGCCAATAAGACAGATTATATAATCTACTCAAAATGTAAACACTTCTATAAAAATAATTATGAAAAATTAGACATAAAAGAGTAAGCAAGAGTATCCTTCAGAAATGATATTGCGTTCAACTAACAATTTGAGCCTTATGAACAAATCTTTGGAAAGAATTGAATTAACTTAGTCATCTTGTCACTTGTGGGCGGTCAACAACCTGGAGGGTTGGACTGTTATTCCTTTCTGAAAGTGAAACTGTTTCTTTCTCAACAACAAATATGAGTTTGTAGCTTGATTCTGGGTTAATTCTTAACCTTCTTGGTATTAATTCTGAGCGAGACTTGGGCTCAGAATTCTATGCAATTACGGTTAAACCCGAGTCTTGCTTGAGGTGACGTGTAATAGTAAGCTTTATAGTGTTAAGCCTGAATAACTCTCGGGATAGGATTCTGTTGCTATCTGGGGGATGAAATAACATCATGATGTAAAAAAGTCATAACAATTCCTATGTGTTCTGACTCTTTATGGTAATTATGTGGTAGCTCATTAAAGTTCATAAGTGGGCTGAACTGCCAATAAAAAAACAGAATGGCAAATGAAAAACCATAAAGGCAGTTTTAGAGTAAACTGAAAGTGACCCATTGCTCGAACATAGCGATAGCGATAGCGATGATGGTGTTAATTGGTCATAAGATGTTGATTCAGGGAGTGAAGCTGATTTACTGTATAACATTGCACTGAACAATTAAACTGCCTAGTGAATTAGGTTGTGTGAAATTTCACCGAGGTACGACAGTAACTACGCAAAAAAAACGTAACATGCTAATGGAACAGTACATATTTGGTTAATTGGTGCCTCTAAACTGCGCCAGTTGAATACAGCTGTGTGAGTCAGTGTGCCATATGATGGCACTTTGTTCCAGGTTGGTAACTGGCTTGCGACTGATTCATGGTGAATTTTTAGTCCCATTTTTTCTAATACAGGAACAAAGACAGCTAGATGTTATCCTGGCAGCACTGGATGCAAGGCAGGAACCAGCCCTGAATAAAGACATCTGGCCATCATAGCTCATGTCATCTCACTCATCCTTATTCTCTCAAATGTGGCCAAATCAATTGAATTTTGTTTGTTCTAGGGATGCTGCTACCTTCTAAATTATTATTATTATTAAGGGTAATTATTCATCTTTATACATATCATGAATGTGTGTTCTTATGATAACACTAGGTGTCAGTTGTTGTGTCTATCTAACCTAACCTGTCAGGGTCTCCAAGCAACATAATGGTGACATCTTTGGTATAGGGGAACAACTGTGAAGTATCTGGAGAATACCCAAGTGAGCATGAGGAGAGGGCGGCACGGTGGCGCAGTGGTAGCACTGCTGCCTCGCAGTTAGGAGACCCGGGTTCGAGTCCTCCCTGCGTGGAGTTTGCATGTTCTCCCTGTGTCTGCGTGGGTTTCCTCCGGGCACTCCGGTTTCCTCCCACAATCCAAAGACATGCAGGTTAGGTGGATTGGCGATTCTAAATTGGCCCTAGTGTGTGCTTGGTGTGTGGGTGTGTTGGTGTGTCCTGTGGTGGGTTGGCACCCTGCCCAGGATTGGTTCCTGCCTTGTGCCCTGTGTTGGCTGGGATTGGCTCCAGCAGACCCCGTGACCCTGTATTCGGATTCAGCGGGTTAGAAAATGGATGGATGGATGGCATGAGGAGAAGGTAAATTCTACACATTCAGTGGCAGCTGTGCAGAATGAACCCGTATCAGTGGAGTCCATGGACATGCTGCCTTGAAACATTTTTCAGTCAACTGAATCACAATATTTTTTCAATTTTCATGAGAATCTGTCCACTGGATATTACAAAAAAATTTTTAAAAAAGTGTATGAAGGGACTGCGGTGGGTTGGCGCCCTGCCCAGGCTTTGTTTCCTGCCTTGCACCCTGTGTTGGCTGGAATTGGCTCCGGTGGACCCCCGTGGCCCTGTGGTGCGATATGGTGTGTTGGATAATGGATGGATGTATGAAGGGTTTTATTGTAAAATGCTCTATGTAGTGTCATGTAAACGTATTTGAACCCTACCTTATTTCCCCTATTATTGCAACTGTCAATTTGGACATCTTAAAGGCATTGATTGTTTCAAAGTATTTACAGCAGTTTGTCCTGAAAAGTAAGTGGTGCTTATTACATTCTGAAGCAAAAGTATGCATCATAACATGCTGGGCAGCAGATTATGTGTTGTTGTTCTAAAGTATGATTTTCCTATGACATAATTGATGATCTTTATACGGCATTTGCTCAAAAAATTCAATCATTATATTTTGCGATGAAACTCTTTGTATGTTTTGAAAACACCAGCGAGGCTGGGGGCATATACACATGACAGATTGGAAAAAACATGCTGTGTATGATCACTAAAGCAACTGAAAACTATTGTCAGATACAGAACACTAAAGATCATGCTACAAAAGCCAGCCGTGATTAAATGTAAAGGTAAATCAAACAAATAGTCAAACAGCTCCCAACGCTCAAATTGTTATATTTCAGTGAGTTTTGGGTCACTTATTTTTGTTGAGTAAATAATCATTTTATTTTTCATCCAAAGTTAGATATTAGATATTAAGGGCGGAGTGGTGGCTCTGAGGCTAAGGATCTGCGCTGGTATCCCGAAGGTTGCCAGTTTGAATCCCCGTCACTGCTAAAGGAGCTCCTACTCTGCTGGGTCCTTGAACCTTAACCTTCAATTCCTCCAGGGGCACTGTACAATGGCTGACTCTGTGCTCTGACCCCAAGGGGTATGCGAAAACGAACAAATACCTAATATGAGAAATTGAATAAGGTCGAAATAAAGAGCGAAATATATATATATACGATATATATATACGTATATCTTATTTTAAGGCCTATTGACTACTTGATGATTGTTATGCTTGATATGAAAAACTACAGAATTGAAACAGGGTGTGCACTTAATTCTTCATCTAATTTATTAATATTTGAATGACTCTGGTTGTGTATGAGGTTGACTTCTCTATATTTCGGGTTTCAGATGTATTTTTATATTTTTTTTTAGTGTTTCAATAAGTCTTACACATTGGCAGCATAAAGTATATGTCATGACAGTGCATTGTGACATACAATCTGCCTATGCTGACACTTACTATACCATTCCCAGCTGAGAGAGGCCACCAACACTGACTGTATTGGCTCTTTTTCACTCCACAGTCACAAGAAACCACCCATTGAGGGCAACTAAGCCCCACCCACAATGCTCCCTTCTGCAAGATGTCCCCACCCTTGACCAGCTCGACAAAGCCTTAAAAGTAGAAAAAGCTAAGCAGTATAACCTGGCAGTCTGCATGCATGTTTTCTGTTCTTATGTCACTGAGTACTTACTTTTATTTCTTTTGTTTGGACTTTGGCATAAAGTAGGATGGTCCGGGTGGTCCTCTAAGGTCTCCTGAGGACTTCTCCACTTTTTCACCTCTAACCAATAGAAATACTAACAACATACTGTACATAGGAACTGGAACGATAATTTAAAACTCCAAGCTGATATGAAGTATCTGTTCTAAGCTCTGTTTTATTCGATATTTGATACCTTGTCAGGCCTAAGTGTCACTTTCAAATGACAAATATCTTCTGAACTTTTTCAGCTAAGAAGGACAGAAATTACAAGGTAAGGTTGTTCTACTCACCTCTCATGACTCTGGGGAATGCTAATACGCAATATGCTGATTAGCATTCTTGGCAATATTAACCTACAATCCAACAGTCAATAAGTCTTCCTTTTATAGGGTGTCCTCAACAGCTGTCAGCTTTGGGCTGAGCTTGCACCCCTAACTCTCCGTTCTCTCCTACATTTATCTATATTGTGGTGCAACATCGTGATGAAGGGGCAGACCCTGTAAACTGGGGGGCTGGAAGCATCAGAAGGTACTTTGGCTGAAGCAATCAGTCCATTCCTGACATGCATAATGCGGAGGCCAGGCTAGAGATCATGATAATGAATGGCTGACACGTCGGTAGGTTTGATGGCTAAAATACTTTAATTCAACATCAATCTGAGATGGGGACAAAAAGGTTCAAATTTCCTTTTGAAGTTTTAAGGTTTTTTTTTTGATAAATAAAGCGGCATATTTGTGTCTTCACTTGAAATACTAGGTCATGTTTTCCTTGGAGGAGGCCTCTCCATATTCAACAAAGACATCTTTTGCCTTATTTATTCTCATGTCTTTCTCACCAAATCCCCATCTGCTTGCATCTTGGCTTCAACTTTCTTGGCCCCTTTGTTGATTCTGTCTTCTGAATGTTGAGTATTATGCCCAGCATCTTGGAGCTGTTTTGCCAGATCTGAGGGTTTTTCTCTAGGATGTTAGCCATATGCTGTGCAAACAAACAAAAGCTACCCAGGAGATCAGCTTTTCAATTATTTTTTTTCTTTTCTTTTTGATGCCATTTTGTATTCTGAAGAGAATGATGGAAAGCAGCATGGAGACGATACATGCTGAATATTCAGTATAGTTCATTACCATCTCATCACGTTTGATGCTACATCTACACAAATAAACAAGGGGAATTAGAAGGCTTGCTCCAGTGCTCACAATTATACCACAGGACAGACATTATGTATATTGACAAAGAGCTGACACCATGCCATCAAATACTTGGAGGCACACTATTTCTTTGACTGTAAAATCATTTTTCTTACCTTGATCACATTTTAGTCATGTTCAGAAGTTATTCTATGCCTCCTTTCACATTCCCACTCCAACCCAGGTTGCAGCACTGCACTGCTTTATAAATTTATTTGTTGGTTTATCTTTTGTCTCTCTATTACTTTATAACTAATGTGAACCCTGTCTCTGTCTGAGCACATATTGAATACATTGTAAAGCTTAAAATGGGCAGATTGGAAATATCTCAATAAGGAGGACCTTTGTGAGTTTCCGGGAGGGTGCCATGGAATCAGATGCGGATATACAGTTAAAAAAGACCGCAAAAAGACAGGAAGAAAAGAAGAAAAACAGAGCCTGAGCTTTACGGCAGAAGGGACAGACGTGAGCTATCCAAAGCCAAGAAAGAGATTGTTTCATGTGGAGCAGTGAAGTCCCATACGGTTTGGTGGTGGCCACGTTGAAGAAATCCCGATATACTGAATGAAGTGGACTGGACAGTGGAAAGGATCGAGTTCTGAGTGAGCAAATAATAATCTTTTATTCTGGGATAGCACGTCTGAAGAATAGGAAACATTGTGGGATATTTTATCTTATAAAGAGACTGTATGATATTTTGGGTCCATAATTTTTATGTTATTTGTATACTGTATGTGTTGGAAGAAGGGGTGAGTGATTTTGTAATTGGCACATGTCTGGGGAATTTATGTAATTTGTATACAGGCCATTAATTACATGTTGATTCTTTGCACCGTTTCTCTGGGTCATTTTTGCATAAATCAATTTTATTAGTTGATGTAATCTTTCAGTGCCACAGAAAGGTGTACAAAGGCAATTTGGGGTTGACATGCAATTAACACATCGCTATAATGTTGTGAATCGTAGTGGTTCTGACCGCTACAGCACACTAATGTACAATTTAACAGTTCATTTTAACAAACATAGGTTAGCATTAGAAAGGTAAAATGATTATTGCTGTGGCTTCATCCCAGTCTCCAAGACTTGCTTTCAGATTGTCAGTTGCTAAGAATATTTGAGCTTTAAAAGAAGTCATTTTTAAGAAAGATGGTGTAACACCAGGAACTAACCATTCACCTTCTTCCTCAAAAGTCAGGGAAACCTCCCTCTGAGTCCTCCTCGGACCTCCCTATAAATTCACTCCATCCAGTTGCTCTGCAATTTAGTCCCACAATTTCCTCATTTTTTGGACCTGCAAGTGCTGACAGTGAGATCAACACATGAGCAACAGAGACATGCAAGCAACAGAACCCTCTGACCCTACCTTTCCATTTTTTATTTTCATCATGGAACCCCAGCTCTTTCCATGCCTTTCTTTTTCTGTTTATTTTACAATATCCTTAACTCTTAAAAATAAGTTTTATAGTGGCACTTCACTTAATTTGTGATACTAACAGATCAAGAAAAACCTGAACTTGGCCCATGGTATTGGGTTCTTCCAAAATTATGATCCATTGGTATTTCACAAATCTGTTTTCATCTAGTCGTGGCTGTTTTTGAAACCTGTTATGGATCAAAAATAAATGAAGGTTGTTTCTGAAACCTTCCTGTGGATGGTTCTTTTGGGAACCAAAAATGGTTTCCCTATGGCACCGCTCTGAAGAACCACTTTCACACGTTTATTTTTAAGAGAGTCGGTTGTTTATATCCTGTATACAGTTCACATGTTTTCTCGGTGGATTTTTCAACATACTTTACTGTTGTCTTATTTCTGTTAGAGTGTTTACATTGGGCCTATATGAGTGAGTGTGCACTCAAAGCCAGCCCTTTGATGCCATGGACAAGTTCCTGTTATGTGTTTGACGCTATTAGGATAGACGCAGGCCCCCCGTGACTGTGAACAGAATTAATCTGGTTCAGAATATCAATTGATGAGCTCATTCCATTACTGCAGGAGTAGGAATTCTTGCCAGGGTCCAGTATTGGAGCTTTTTTCTTCCTTTGTGCAATTCTACACATAGTCAATATGGCGTCAAAGCTATAGTTTGCTGTTGCCCCTTTAAACCCAGCAAACAGACCCACAGGACACAGATTAAAAGCACAAAGCAGTATTTTTAATTCTTTTCCTCTCCAATAGTGCTCCCCAAAGCACCACAGCCACAGTAAACAAGCAAGTAAATAATCACAAATCACAAATTTCTCTCTCTCTATCTCCTCCACACCTCCCAGCATGCGTTGTCTACTACCTCACGACTCTGGCTCGCTGGATCTCCAACAGTCCTTTATTTAGTCCCTGACCCGAAAATGGACAACTGGCTTTTCCTCAGTCCGGAAGTACATCGGAGCGTCAGTCCTCGGGACTCATGAGTACTTCCGGGCTATGAATGAGGCATGGCTCCTTTGGCCCTATTACAGCTCCTCTTGGCGGCATCCGTGGTACCCAACAGGGCTGAGAAAATACACTCCAAATACCAGGATGCCCTGCAGGAATCCGGGGCACCACTACATTCCAGGGAAGTTGACATCTAGCGTTTTGGGGGAGGCAGTGTCCAAAAGCCGCTGCCTCTACCCATCCTTAAATTGCAGGGGAGACCCACTCGGGGTGAGCTGCTGGCCATCTTTTACAATGGCTATTGAGGTAATGTCAAACACAGGAGCTTGGTACACCTCTTATGGTGACTTATTTAAAGGCAGTGATGTATAAAGCACCCAACAGCCATACTTGACTAAAAGCAGAGATACCTTTCTGAAAAATTACCCAAGTAAAAGTAAAAATTGTCCAGAAGCAAACTACTCTAGTGGATGTTTTAAAGTATCTCATATTAATTGTACTTAGGTATTGATCCTCCTGTTTTATATACAGACAATAAATTGTTGAAAACTTAACACAATTCAGGCTGCCTTCTTTTTTGCATGCGAGTTTAATTACAGTCAGTAAATTATGAGCTAAGTGACTGCAACTTGAAGCTGTGGCATTCATTGTGAGCAGACATCTTAATGATTCTATCCTAATTCACGGGGCAGGATGCTAATAGGAGAGGCGTGCAGGTTTCCACCACTTTAAGAAGGAACTAATCCATTTCTAAACACCCCTTCATAAAGTGAATTTTTTTAAAGCCAACACCTTATTCCAACTCAACAGAAAACATTTTTAATCATTCCCTAGACCAAAAAAATAACCCAGAGTTTTGCTCAAATAACACCAAAGTTCATGAAAACTGAGAGTATTAGCTTAAAAATAACATTGGATGTCACAACATACACTAGTAAAGCGCTTTATCTATACTTAACACTTCTAGTTGAACAATTCAAAGTACCATAATAGAATTACAATTTTTCTTGAGCGTTTTGCAGCAAGTCTGAAGCCACCACTTCAGATGCCCTCTTCTCCTGTAGCTTGTGGAACTGCAAGCCTGTGGTCAACAAGACAGACTTTATTTCAGCTTTCACCACCCAAAGGGGTCTCAAAGTGGTGGCTCTGACAGAGACATGGATTCAACTGGAAAATACAGTAAAACCAACAGCACTTTCCTCTGCTTTCAATTTCCCCCACTCCTAAAATTCCAAAGGTATAGAGGCATCCTTATGTCCAAGAGCTGGAGATTCACCTCCCTGGGTAATGTATGCTACTTCACTACTTTTGAGTACCATGTAATTACTGTCTGTTTTTCAATTAACATGAATATTGTTGTTATTTATTGCCCTCCAGGTTTACTCAGGAACTTCCTCAATGAGCTAGATGAACTGCTCTCTTCCCTCCCAAATGACAGCAGTACACTTCTCAGGGACCTGAACATCCTCCTAGACAGCCCTCCTGCTGCTGACTTTCTTGCTCTTCTTTCTTTCGTTAATATCACACAGCTCCATACCCCATCCCCTCACAAGGCTAGCAATCTGTTTGACCTCATTCTCTCACACAACTGCATTCCCCCAAATGCAACTGTTGCTCCTCTACACACCTCTGACCACTTTTCATTCAGTTCTCTCTACTGCTCCCCTCTTCCCATTCTTCTCCTCTTTGCACTATATCCTTCCGCTGACACCTCCACTGCCTCTCTCCCAACCATTCCTCTCCCATAGACTCCTCTGCTCTCCAGCCTCCTGACCACGTCTCCTCTCTCGACACCAACACTGCCACAGACACACTATGCTCAACTCTGCCCTCCTGTCTTGACAATGTTTCTCCTCTGTCTTTCAGGCCTACATGTGAATGACCCTCCTGTCCCTGGTTTTCTGAAGCACTCCACAATGAACAGACTGAGCTGTGGACAGCCGAAAAGAAAGGAGGAAGTCAAAGGCTCAGGCAAACCTGGCTAAGTACCAACCCCTTCTTGCTTCCTTTTCTTCTACCACCTTAGGGTAAGGTTCTATTAAACTACAATTAAGAGCTCTACTGACACACACTCTCTGTTCTCTGCTTTCACTTCACTTCTTAAACTTCCTCCACCATCTCCCCATCCTCCCTGTCTGCTGATAACTTTGACACCTTTCTTAGGATAGGGTGGCTGCTATCAGCGGTCAGTTGTCACCCTCACTGCCACCCATTTTGCCTCCTCCCAAGCATCAGCCAACATTCTCCACATTCTCTCCATTCTCTACTGCTGATGATTCCGACCTCCTCTTCAATCACCTCACACTATCTGTTTACTTGACCCTATCCCCTCACATCTCCTTCAGGCCATCTCCCTCTCACTCATCTCCTCAATTAGGCACATCATTTACACCTCATTCAGCTCAGAAACATTTCCTACCATATTCAAATATGCTCTGACAACCCTATTCATAAAAAAAACAACTCTTGGTCCATCCCAAGTTAACAATTACAGGCCTATCTTTTTCCTTTCCTTTTTTTCCAAAAACACTTGAACATACTGTTTCTACCCAGGTCTCTTCCTTCCTTGTATGGAATGAATTGCCCGACAACAACCAGTCTGGCTTCAAAAGGAACCTCTTGACTGTGACGGCTCTACTGACTGTGGTCGACCAGCTATGATTTACTAGAGATACCAACATGTCATCGGTCCTGATCCTGCTAGATTTCTCCTCTCCCTTTGAACCATGATATCCTTCTTATCACCCTCTGACCTTGGCATCCTTCTCAAATAGTTTGAGTCCTACATCTTGGGTAGATCCTACAGTGTGTTCTGGTGATCAGAGTTGTCAAAGGCACTCCAGACATGAACAGTGGTGCCCCAATAATCGGTGCTGGGCACAGCACCTCTCTGGGCTCCATCATCCAAGCCCATGGTTTCTCTTATCAGTGTTGTGTTGATGATACAAAGCTATACCTGTTGTTCTCTCCTGAGGACAACCTGGTATCAGCTAGAGTCTCTGTATTTCTTACTAATATCTCAATCTACCACATGTGCAGCTCATCTGGCAAAAATGAAGGTTCTTGTGATCCCGGCCAGCCAGTCTGTTCAACTCCCCATCTCTGTACAGCTTGACTCACTGTTGTTGACACCTGCCAAGTCAGTAAGCAACCTTCAGGTGGTGAGATGAGCAGGTATGTTTTTCTGACCACATTTCTACTGTTTCTTGTTCATTCTGTACAACACCCACAAGATCAGACCTTATGATGGAATATGCAGCACAACTTCTGGTCCAGGCTTTGCTCTTATCACTTCTGGACTACTACAACTCACTTTCTGCATTCTGGAGGTCCAGAATACAGCAACCCGTCTTGTATTTAACCAACTGACACCAGCCAGCACATTTCACTCCTCTCTTCAGGAGCTGCATTGGCCTCCCTGTAGTAGAACACATTGAGTTCAAAAACCTGATACTTGCCTAAAGAGTAGTCAATGGGTCAGCACCTGAGTATATGGAGACACTGATGAGGTGCGATACACCTGCCCGCCCACTCAGGTCTTCCAGAGAACAGGGTCTGGCGATGCCCTTTCAGTATGGTATTAAGTCTCAATCCGGACTCTTTTCCTGTGAGGTTCCTAGTTGGTGGAATTACCTGCCCAACTCCATTCAAATTGCTGACTCCTCTATGTATTTAAGAAGCAATTGAAGACCCATCTCTTCTCTGAATATCTGTCGAATTGATAGAAAAACAAAACTTTGCTCTGTGATCTTTCATATTGTTGGTTAATTTGTTGTTAGACTAAGTTTAATTAGTTTATTAATTGTAATCTACAGTATGTTTGTATATTTGTTAGTAATTACATCTTTTCACTTGTGGCAATCAGCTTTTGTTAGCTGTCCTACTGGACTTGCTGAACAAACAGGCCCTAGCCTAATGTTACTTGACTATGTTTACCTCTTTTGTAAGTCGTTTTGGATTAAAGCCTCTGCCCAGCAAATAAATGTAAATGTAAGTTCATAATCTGTTTTGGAGCCGTGATGCCTAGGATAATGTGAGAAGACATGTGGGCAACACAGTAACAAGGTGCGTTAACCACAGCATGTGAACACACAAGTACTGTCAGGCTGTATCAGGACAGAGTCAGAAGGCCACAGCATCAACTGTGCAAACAACAGAGTCTGGAATTGCTTGTCTCCAACATTCAGCTCTGTCCCTTTCTCCGCTCTGCAACGAGGTGTACTGCATGCATGAATGGGTGTTAGCACCAGCCCACACATTTGAAAGTCATCCTAGATTATTTGTATACACAAATTGGCCTAAAGTGGGGGAAGCTTGTATTTTACATAACTGGCTGAGTAAAACATTGTGTGTAGTGGCATAGCCAATTTGTTTTTCTGGTTTAACATTGCAGAAAAGAAGGTGTCTAGCAAAGGACAATGTATGTATGAAAGTTCTGCTTTTCTAGTTCCACCCCAGTCAACTGTAAGTGCTATTATTGTAAAGTGGAAGTGTCTACTAGCAACAACCGCTTAGTCACAAAGAGTTAGACCACTTACACACACAGCAAGGGGCCGCCAAGTGCCGAAGTGCGTAACAGATAAAGATTGACAGTTCTCTGTTGCATGACTCACAACAGAGTTTCAAACTGTGTCTGGAAGCAACATCAGCCTAAGAACTGTGTGTCAGGAGCTTCATGAAATTGTGGCTGCACACAAGCCTAAGACCCCTATGCTCAATGCCAAGCATTGGTATGTAGACTCTGGTAGAGTGGAATCATGTTCTCCGGTGTGATGAATCATGATTCACCATCTAGCAGTGTGAAGACCAAATTTGGGTTTGTTGGATGACAGGAGAAGGCTATCTTCTGGAATGCACAGCACCTACTGTAAAGTTTGGTGGAAGAGGGATAGATGATAGTCTGGGGCAATTTCTCAGGGTATGGGTTAGGTCCCTTAGATCCAGTGAAGGGTACTGTTAAGGCTGCAGCATGCAAAGACATTTTAGGGAATTGTACACTTCCAGTTTTGGGAAGGCCCTTTCTGTTCCAGCATGACTGTGCACACTGTGCATAAAGTCAGGTCAGCAAAGACATGGTTTGACGAATTTGGTATTGAGGAATTTGCTTGGGATGTACAGTGCCATGACTTCATCCCTACTGAACGCCTTTGGGATGAATATTAACAATGATGGTGAGCCAGATCTTCTCGCCCAGCATCAGTACCCGACTTCACAAATGCTCTTTGGGCTGAATGGGCCCAAATTCCTACAAACACATTTCAAAATCTTTTGGAAATACTTTCCAGAAGAGAACAGACTGTTATAGCCACAAAGGGGTTGTGGCAACTCCGTATTATTGCTCATGGTTTTAGAATGGGATGCCCATCAAACTCATATGGATATGATGGTCAGGTGCCTACAAACTTTTGGTCATATACTGTATATTGAAATAAAAGGAGTCATTTGCATTGGAATATAGTGCAGCAAAAGTGAAAGTAGATACAAAATTTCAATTTAAGTAAAGTGGAAATATTTTTAAGAATATACTTATGTAAGAAAGTATTTCTACTTTATTACTACACAACAGTGTTTAAAGGTTGTCTTTGCTCGGGAGTTTGCCCAGGGAGGCGCTTCCTTTCCCACTCAGGCTCATATAAATAATAATAATAATAATAATATACAATTTATTTATAAAGTGCCTTTCTCATGCTCATCCACCTTAAGTCTGAACTCAAGATGTAGGGTATACAAGCAGCCCTGAACTAAATGGAGAACTTGCTCTGGTGTAGTGGCAAAGCTGGCTGATCCAAAGGTCCCAGGGAGGATAGCAGCTCTGAGGAGGGACAGTCACCCTTAGCAGAGACAAATGGTTCTGTGATTTGGAACTGAACATTGGAGGGTCAAGAGTAACTGAAGGGACACAAGCTTGACAGAGACACCTTCGATCAAGAGGCCTCTTCACAGCTAGCAATCCCATTGACCAGTGGCTGATGGAGATCCTGTTTAGCTCAACTGGCTAAGTGACTGTTGAGAGAACTGCAGTCAGTTCTTTTAGATGTAAAGCCATCATACTGGCATGTAAATAATGTGAATAACATGCACTTACAGAGAAACAAAGTTATTTATTTCTTTTTCTATTTTTACATTATATGGATCAAGTGCAGAGCACATACGACTTTTAAAATCACTTCACACAATAACAAAAATAAAAAGCACAGAGGAAAAATAAATACTATGAAGGGCAAACACTGCACTGTGAGTCTCCTATCTGAGTTAATCTATCTTGGGTTAAGCCATCTTCATTGCTCAGTGTTTCACCTGATAAACCCTTTAACGATATTTGAGGAAGGTTTGGTTGCCATCTGAAAGCTTTGCTGTGACACCTCCTGGTAAGGTCAAGAGGGCATCGGCTTCAAAACTTACAGAATGAGACTCAGCTGCTTCAAAGAAGATCACAGAAAAAAGAAAGAAAAGCTGCATCGCAAATGTTATAGAAGATTAAAGCTGATGTGAAATTTCTGATGTGGACTACCCTGATTCAATAGGAGACTTTCGATGATCAATAAAGACGATAATGAGCAGATGATCGTTACAACCAAATTTAAATGTTTAGTATTATTCACTGTGAAAAAAAGCAGACAGCAGACAGATAAAGGTTTGGGGATGCCCACCCCTTATACTGAAAAATGGCGAAAAATAAAGAAAACATCGTTTACAGAGCGAGTTCAAAATGGAACTGATTAACATGAAAATTACTGGGCTTAAATATGAAGGAAAAAAGGAAGAAGTGGAATCAAGATGGCCAGAACAGGAACTGAAGTGATGATAGAGTGGATTCTGGGAATGGGAAATGACATCACCTGTGTTGGCCGGAAGTGGCGTCATCAGTGGGTGGATTGGTGGTGATGTCATCAAGAGGCCAGGTTTTTGGATGAACTGCAGAGGAGTGCCAACTGTGAGTGCCCACCCCTAGTCTGGCTGAGACATATCAATATTTGAACCAGCAAACATTCCCCCATGCGTACATGTTTGATATCACTCAGCTTTCTATTTAAACATACTAGGGGGCTTTGCCCTCTGCTCACTTCTCTCGCCAACCCCGGGGCGGATGAAATGCGCCAGCCATTTCACATCTCTGCCACTCACATATGTGGATTTCACTTTCACCAAACAACAAATCTTTTAATTATTGCCTGATACGCCTATTCATTGAGAAGAAATACTACTTTTCCCTGATGGCAACACGAATTAGATGATCTACAAGTCTCCGACTTGAACTTTAAAGCCGACCAATATCAACATACTTCTATCATATCACCTATGTCCAAATATTCAATCTCTTTTCGCTGTTTTGTTATTTCACAGAGTAATAATTTCCGTTTCTTTGCGCTAAAGTGATCTTTACTATCGTTTTTTTAAGACTTTTGAATTTTAGTACTTTCATAATCTCTAACCTGTTCTGCATGTGTATCGCACCAACGTTTTTGAACCTCTTTACGCCGTTCTACTTTGTCTTCTACTCTTTGTCTTTTATTTCCAACCCCACTTGGAGCTGAGAGCATAGGAACTGTGTCTGAGATTAGCATTGACCTGAATGAGAAGTGAGTGGACGGTGGAAGTGGTTGTAAATGTTTGAGAGGATGGCGGGACTTATCAAAATCTCTTTGCAAAAAGTCTTGTCTCACGGAACCTGAAATTATGTCTGAGAAAGTCTTGTCTCAGGATTTCCTTCCTGTGTGGAGTATGCATGTACTTCCTTTGTCTGCAAATGTTTTTCTCTTGGTGCTTGAAGTTTTGTTCCATGAAGCTTTCTAATATATTAACTTGAGCTGTTAAGTTGAGTGAGTCTTACAGTTGACTGCATTGCATTTAATGCTAGCTCCTGCCTTGCTCCTGCAGTTGTCATGACAGTCTCCAGGCACTGTGACAATGAACTGCATACAGTTTGAGTTTGTTATAGTTATGGTATGTTTAAATAAACATTTCTAGTAATTTTGATAGCATCCCAAGGAAAAAAAAGGATAGTGATACACATAACCACAGTTCAATCTCAGATGTTTGGTTGATCATCCTATGACTGAAGTGAAATGATCAAAACAGGTTATCAGTTTTGGGTTTTTTTTAAATGAGGTATTGAAAAGGAACACACAAAGGATCCATCCATCCATCCATTATCCAACCCGCTATATCCTAACTACAAGGTCATGGGGGTCTGCTGGAGCCAGTCCCAGCCAACACAAGGCACAAGGCAGGAAACAAACCCCAGGCTGGGCGCCAGCCCACACAAAGCATGTGACATTATAAACCCACTTGCTCGTCTCTACAAATGCTCTAACCTTCTACAGTATAACATGAATAATATGACTAGACATTCTAAATAAAATCATTGTGTATATGTGCCCAAAGTCTAACAACACCTTCCCATAACCCTATGCAGCACCAAGAAATTTAAATAGCAATATGCTAACTTTCAAGACAACATAATAATATGATTTCCCCACAATACATTTAAGGACGATATTTCCTCCACTCCTCTGCAAAATAACAATGATTCGACTATACAATCAAAACTGAATTAGAGTAAGGACACACTCATCTTTATTCAAAAGACTAAAAGAAATTAAATAACATGATTAGCTCATGGAGTCTTGGAAGGCTGGAGTCTATTCTCACAGCACCGTGCTCTGGCCAGATTTCTCCATAAGGTAGGAGGAATGGCTTGGATAGTTCTTCATAAAAATAGTGAAGATATTTTTTTAAGGGCAAACCAAACACTGGTGTCAAACACAGAAGGAATTCACTACCATAAGCAAAAATAATTAACCAAAACTAAACTGAGAACCTCAACACCAGAAAACAAGCAAGAAATCTAACAAATCCAAAAAACAATGCCCAATAATCTCAAATTCTTGTTTTAGGACACTCCTTTATTGAAACAATGTTTGGACGCTGACATGCCCGTGACTGTGCCAGTGTGTATTCTTGAGGAGGCTGCTTGTCCACACATCCCTGAGGACTGACTGTGAATGTGTGCCTGAATTAGACATGTGAGGCACTGGCACCCTGCCCAGGATTGTTTTCATGCCTTGCACACAATGCTCTTGGAATAAGCAGGACCTGATCGAGCACACAGACACACACACACCCACACTCACACACAGACAAATCAAATGCAATATACTACACACCAAAAACAATGTGAAGGAATCCAAAACAAAAAAACATGGTCATTTTTATCTATTACTTACCCTGTTTAATTTGTAGTGATGACAAATATTGTTACGTTTTTATCAAGAATGGAGATCACACAATTCCTGATAAAATAGGTATGAAGGTGAACCAAACTGAGCAAGATAGTCAAAACATCCTTGAAAATATCTCAGACTGCTCACATTGCATAATCTACTTGGAATTGTTTGCACTCACAACATTTCAAAGTTTTGCAGAGCAGTCATGAGGCATCATAAAATGTCCTACTAAACCGTTTTGAGAGGATTATGAGCCTTTACATTTGGTGTGGTGTTAAACATACACTAAACATAAAAGTGAAGGGGAATGACCAAGGCAAAGGATTGAGTGTTAATAACATCCATGAGTTTGGGTGGGTGACATGTTCAAGAGAGGTGGGCTGCAGGTTGAGACACCATGCACTAAGCTGATGGCTGCTGATTTAATTTTCTTCACTGGGGCCGCCACGGGTTCTACAGGAGGCAGGTGCCTAGCAAGACAGCACTCACATGTAAACTCAAGTTATTTTATTTATTTATTTATTTCTTTGTTTGTCTTGTGCTTAATTGAATTAAATTTTATTTTATTTTTTGTGATCCAACCTATAAACACAAATTATCAGACAAGACAATTCAGATGGTGCTTCATGTTAGCTTTTTGGTTACAGTGCCAACCGGGTTCTGGTGCCACTGGCCACTCACCCAATTTCCCATATGGTTAATCTGGCCCTGGGGATAGTCTCCGGATTAGGAATAACTGGGTTTAAGTGTATTGCTATGTTATGTTGTGTTGTGTTGTGTTATGTTATGTTATGTTATACAAACATCAATTAAAAATTTCCAGGGCTTTTTATTCTTTCTCCATTAGCGGAATACAAGGATTCTTCTACTGCAGTGTTTATATCTAAAATGAAATGACATCCCTTGATTTTATTTTTGATCTCAGACAATTTATCATTCTGATTCATTTAAGATGCCAGACAGTTTTCACTTTGCCTTGTGCCAAATATAATTTGCATTTATGTCTTTAGCTCAAAATTTCATCTGACAAAACTTCCAAATTAACTGAAAACAACAGTCTTCATATTTATGCCGTGTGAGTACTGGTGGCTGGCAACTGTTGACAAGTGACCTTTCAATACCACTAGGCTGCATATGCCAACAAGGGTTCTTATTCTAGTCTCATTTTTGACATTGTATAGCAGTACAATGCTACATTGGTAAGAGCTATTGCCTCACATCTCCTGCGATTCCATAGATTTCCATGGCCACCTCATGTTCATGTAGGTTTTCTCCTTCCTGTTCTGGTTTCTTCTTCTATGATCATTTGAATGAGCTGGGGGCTAATAACTGAGGGAACGTGCCCTGAAATTGCCTGGTGTCCTTTTCATGGCTGATTCCTGCTGGGGCACCCATCAATTCCTCTTTTCTCTGTAAGGCAAAATAATTGGATGAACAGATAAAGGGATGAAGGAATGGATTTGGGACCCCTAAATCAAAGCAGGTCAGAAAATGCATGGATCAGACACAATAAACTTTTTCTATGAGGTTTTGTCTCAGTTTCTTTCAGTGGATTTCTTTAATCCACATCGTGTGACACATTTCATAAATGAATTCCATCTCCCTGTGCCTCTGAATCATGCAAACCAATTCAAAACACAAATGGACAGATGGTTGTATCAGACAAATCTGAGCTTTTCTCTGTGATGTTGCTATATGGCACTTCAGGTTCAAAACTGTTATTTTTCCTCTGCCACATTTCAAATAGAGTCGAATTTCCTCGATCTTTCTGACTTGAAGATCAATGCCATAGTCTTTTCCGACTCCCTTCCCTTGACATTCACTAATACTCCCAATCATCTTCTAGAGCTCAGACATAACTGATTTTTTTTCTCTTTTATATGAAATGCAGTGCGGGCCATTTATCCACAGTCATGCTTCTTGTCGCATGGTCAATACATTATTACAAATTGTTTAATATATCTTACCACAGGTTCTACCTTCAGTAGTTATTTCCACAGCCTGAGAAAGCACTAACAAAAGACAAGAAAAAAATCATAAATTGTAGTAACGTGTGCCTGGAAATGCTCCACATTTGTTATGTACAATTATTTAAGCAAATTGAACAGGGCTAGCTGTGAAATGGTTTTCAATTGAAAAGCAATTTTTATGTAACTAGAAGAAAGCCTTTAATATTGAAGTGGGACCCCCAAGAGCAGAAGCAATGATACAGTTGTCAGCCATGCATTGTGAGTGACAGTCACAACAAAGGTTACATAAGAATAGTACTCTGAGCTGAAGTTTCCAGAATGTCTGGTCAATGATGAATAAGGCTGACGAAACAAAAGCCCTTCATAGAGATCGGGATTCTGGAGAAGCATTGACAGAGTCTGGCAGAGGAGCAAACAATCTGTGGTGTCCCAGCATGCTGCAAAGTTTACATTAGCAAAGTCAATTCCGACAGCAGGGATACTAAATCAGTTCCATTAGCAATGGTAATTGTGTATTTTGGCATACTGAGCTGCCCGCTGAAGAGCTGACCATATGACATATTGCATATAAAAGCATAACTCTTTGAGCCTGGGAAATCCAGGGCTTGTCATGTCTGACTGTACCCATGATGCTCATGGGACTTTCTGCCTGTCTGTCACCCAGAAGAACATTATTATCTTATTGATTATTGCCATCTGAAACGTTTTAAGTGTCACTAGCAATAATGACCTCACAGGCAGCAGGGTGTTTGTGCACAATATCTATTGATATCCGTTAGAGCTTAATGTAGCACTTTAATTCTTCACTGCAGGTTGGGAAAACCTGTAATTCCACATGGTGGGCTTGTATCAATAGTTTATAAATGAAGACTAATCTACAGCTGGGCTTCTGAATCTTTCACTGCACACC
Source organism: Polypterus senegalus (assembly GCF_016835505.1). Classification (NCBI taxonomy): domain Eukaryota; kingdom Metazoa; phylum Chordata; class Cladistia; order Polypteriformes; family Polypteridae; genus Polypterus; species Polypterus senegalus. The sequence goes on along the minus strand of NC_053163.1, from coordinate 106,848,226 downwards.
AAAAAAGGTTAATATTAGAGCCTATGGAGTGCAGCAATTCAAAGGCCTCTTGGAATTGTTGAGCTTTTACTTAATCTCATTCTGCACTGTGTTACGCAGCCAATCACAATATGGCTAGTTTTTGAGATGTTGTCTTAACACAGGTATGAACCAAAGCAGTAAGAGGATCCTCAGTAACTGGTTTGACCCAAGGAACATCTGTAGGGTTCCATGTTGGCATCTTTCAGGCTGAGGACAGGTGAGTGCCCAGTAAGCCCAGGAGTGTTTTCAAGGGACAGACTCTATGTTGATGAGTCCAAGGTCAAAGAGACAGCATTATTAGTAACTGCTGTGAGTTAAGCAGTATCCTAACTAATTGCTGGAAAGTCTGAGACTCAAGAGAGCTGGTTTCTTATTAACTGGAAGGAGCCGAGGACCACCTTAAATTGGGTTATTCTATGCAGACAGAGAAGTCATCATTAATAACTTGTCTAGGCCAGTGAGTATCATGAATGGCTACACCTCATTTTATTAGTTTCCAAGCCAAAGAGGGGTAGTCATTTGTAACTGATCTGAGCTAGAGAATGCACTTCATTTCAGCATGTCTCAGGAAAATGTGAGATGGTGACTCGTGTTGTGACCAATACGTGCAGACAACATCTCCAGAGTATATCAACAAATGAACACCTTGATGATTTTAAGAAACGATAGAAGAAGGATCATTCAATTAAAATTTCAGAAGAGGAATGAAATTTGGCAATTTATAACAATACATTCTAGTTCAATATATTTGATGCAGGCTATAATGTAACTAAAAATTGTGCATCGCCCACATATGCAGTATCTCATGTAAAATTCATCCAAAGCATAGTTCTACCTGTGACTGATCTCATCAAGCACATGCAATGCAAGTTCACATATTTTGTGAATGTTCTGCACATTTTCTTGTATCTCTCAGGCAGAATTTGATATACAATCACTCCTAAAGCTTTAACAGCAGTATTTGGAGTAACACCAAATGCTTAAATGTGGGCTATGAAAAATCAATCGTGATATCCTACATCACATTGCTTGAACAAAGACTTCTTTTGTCCAACTGGAAGAATCCCAATCCACTTTCATAACTCTGTGGAAAAAATGATGTTCTATATTATCTCAAAAATTGGAAAAAAAAATCAAATTCTTTTCATTAAGATCTGTGAAATCATAATCTGGCAAGAATTCATGAATGTAATTCTAAAGTAAGTATGCCTGGTGAGTGCTGACCCTTTACATTTCTTATGCTGTTTTAATCTGCATGAAAACCACTTCAGAAGGGTCTTTTTTGCTTTATAGCGCTGTAGCAAATATAGTTTGGGGCAGCCACCTGTATAATATGCCCTGGCTACAAATGGGTATTTTTGGTGAGTTGTGGTCAGGTTAAAATCCAAAACAGAAGTGATTTTAGTTTGATAAGTTTGTGGCTTTAAAGGCTGTGACAACAACAACAACAACATTTATTTATATAGCACATTTTCATACACAAAAATGTAGCTCAAAGTGCTTTACAAAATGAAGAATAGAAAAATAGAAGACACAATAAAAAATAAAAAATAAGTCAACATTAATTAACATAGAATAAGAGTAAGGTCCGATGGCCAGGGTGGACAGAAAAAACAAAAAAAACTCCAGACGGCTGGAGAAAAAAAATAAAATTTGCAGGGATCCAGACCAAGAGACCATCAAGTCCCCTCTGGGCAATCTACTTAACATAAGTGAAACAGTCCTCTTTGTATTTAGGGTCCTCATGGAAGGACTTGATGATGATGGTCACGTAGACTTCTGGCTTTCAGTCCATCAATGTTGGAGCATCATGATGCTTTGAGTAGGTGGTGGTGGTGCAGGCCGACACAACAAAGAAACCGGAAAAAGAAACAGAAAGTGACAGGAAGTGACGTCATCTGAACAGGAACCAGCCCACTTTTGTGTGTCTCTCCCATACTCTCCTTTTGTTTTTTAAATAGCCCGGTTACGTGTAATGGGAACAGAGCCTACACTGGGTCATTCTGGACCATGCAACGAACCCCCCTATTGAAAACTTGTCCCCGGTACTCTTCCACCTGGTTAATGTTCAGGTCCTGTCCCTGTGTCTTCTGGGCTTTTAACATCCTGCCGACTACACCACTGTAACAAAGATAGCCAAGAGACATCAAAGGCTTGGGGCAGCCACTCCTATAATATACCCTGGATTTCAAATGGTTATTTTTTAAGCGAGTTGTGTTCAGGTTGAAATCCAAATCAGAACTGTTTTAGTTTGATAAGATGGTGGCTTTAAAGGCCGTGACAGGAAGTGACGTCATCTGGACCAGAACCGGAAGAGATGTTGTCGAGATCGGAAGTGAAGTCATAAATAGTGCCAGAACCAGAAGTGATATCTTCAGTACTGGAAGTGCTCTCACCAATAGCGCCAGCCCATAGTGGGATTTCCCGTGGATAGTCTGCAGAGGACGGAGAGAGGAAGTTAGTGTGGCTCACCACTCCTTGGTCTGGCATGGTACTATTATTATTTAGGCCCTCTAGCTCCCTCCCAATCGCACATGTGTGACAACTTTCAAAGTTGGGTGAGGGTTTAGTGCTGAGTTTCATGGATTGATTTTGTAACATTTTAGCATACGTACTGCACTACTTCTTTTTTTCATTGTTAGATTATTATGTTTTGCTCTTTAAATAAAAAATAGGGAGTACAAAATGTAATGAACAAAAACAGAGATTGTAATGTTTAGCGTATCAATGAACAGAGTATAGAAAAAAGAAGAGAAAAGCAACACAGAGCTTTCAGCTTTGTACGTGAAGAATATAAAAGTGCTAAGATTTAAAAAGCTCTGCTTTTACACCATTGGTGACTTTGGGAAAAGGCCACTTCAGACATTTTCAGATATTTAATCGCATATTATACGTGACCTTGAGTACTGCCTTCCACAAATGGCTCTGATTGTGTGAAACGTTTGCCACCTTCACATTACAATCAGGAGTGAGTTTTCCCGCATTTGACATGACAACGCAGTTATAATACAATGTGAGCTTACCTGTATTGCCTGGGATGGTGCATGAAAGGTGGACAAATAAAGGAAGCAGACAATATCTGTCTGACCAAGAGAATGGACGGCCAGGTAACAGAAGTAGAGAGGGGTGAGTGGGCTTGAAAAGCTACAAAGGGAGACAAGAAAATTAATGTTCTTAACATTATTAATCCCACATCTGTATCAGCTCTGAGGCTAGAGATCTGCAACGGCAATCGGAAGGTTGTAAATGCCAGAAGTGACTTTACTCCGTAGGGCCTTAACTTGAAATTGCTTCCTCCTGGGTATAACGTCAATCTGCATCCAGCCCTGCAAGCAGGACCTCCAACTTGCAGGGAAAACTTGGGGATTGGTGGCAGGATTGGTACTCTTGCTACTGCAAAAAACCTTAGACCTTCAGTGTGGTGCTGAGGTGTCACCCACTGCACTTGGGTCCCAATTCAGGTGGTTGACGTGTGGTGGGCGAGGCAACGCGCTTTCAGCACATGCTCCCAATCATTCTATCAGCATTCTGTGGCTGTGTGAGGTCCCATGCCTCTTAAACCCTAGCATGACCTTAAACCCATGAACCCGAATGAAAATCAGTAGTGAGTTAGACACACAGACGCTTGATGAGGGGCAAATAAAAACTGTGCTTTAAAGTGCACAAAAACACTGATAAAAAACAAGTGTTATGCATATCAGTATTTCAATTAGTTCAGCAATGACATGCAGAAATAATAAATACAAAAAGAGGTGGAAAAGGGACTATTTAACATTATATATAAAGTCAGCACCTTCTGGAGACCTGCAGGAAAAATACACAAAAGCAAAGGTTTTCTTCCTGCAAAGAATAACTCAGTTCAGGAATTACATCCAAAGAACTCAAATAGAGGGAAAAAATGAAAAAGCAAATGTTTGCAATAAGCACACACGGCTCACCACATCTCCTCCACAGCAATTGCCTCCACTCCATTATTAATTGAAGGTTTACTCCAAAAGATCCCTTTCGCTATCCTCGCTGCTTTCCAAATGCTCTACAGTTTCACCAACCAAACCTCGTAAATGTCTTTGGTAATCCATCCTTAACCCTTGCTAAATCCTCCTTGACCCAATCAGAACTTATTAGGTTAACTCAGACTTCTTCGCAAATATGAGGTCTATCTGTCCACTGATGCTGTGGTCCTGCAACTCCTACATTCTCTGCATGTGTCCCAGCAACCATACATTCTTGCCACTCTAGGATGACAGACTACCGCTGGGATGATGCTCTTAGTAACCGGTGGTACACGTCTGTCCGTAGGCCTCCATACAAAATGCACACTCTGGGATGGCCACTAGCAAAGCACCTCTGAATACCATCATGGACATACTTCCTTAAAAAGCATCTCTCCTGACTAGTTTGTAAAGGAAAGGTAAGTGCACCCTTCAACTATTTATAAAGTGTTTGTTATAAATAGTTTAAAATCTGGAAATTAATGAAAACCATTAACCTGTGATGTGGCTCATCACAGGCCAAGAAGTGAACTGTTGAAATGTGCATTTGTATTCCTCCGTTGTTATCCACCAGGAGTTAAAATAAACACCTTCTTTATACAGAAAGTGTCTACATTAGAGGTGAATGTTGAAAGTGTCACCATTTATGTGTTGTTCTATGATAGAAGCACTGAAAGTGAGTGTAGCAGAAAGCTGTTAATACAGCAAAATCTCCTTTGTTAAATTAACCAGTTTTCTTAAATCCACCCCTAAAAGTGTGAATATGGGAGCATTGTTTTCATATATGAATTTTGTGGTGGACGGCCAGCTGCTCAAACCAGTTGGGACACCCAAAGAAGAGAAGGATGGGGGAAGGCAGCTACTGTGGGACACTAAGATACAAGATGGCGAGTTCCCTGCAACATAGTGGTACACCATGGATTTAGAGTTTGGCTTCTCAGCCCTGCTGGATACCATGGGTGCCACCAGGAGACGCTGCCGGGGGGACCTGAGGACTCGTATCTTTTTCATAGCCTGGAAGTACTATCAAGTCATGGGGACGGAAACCCTGAAGTACTTCTGGGTTGAAGAAGAAAGCAATTTGTTAATTATTGTTTTATCTTTGTTTTTATCTTGTTGCGTGTTTGTTTAAATTTTTTTATGTAGCACTTTGAGGTTTACTACAAATGTAAAGTGCCTTATAAATAAAATGAATTATTATTATTAAGTTGTCCATCTGACCTGGAAATGCTGACAAGTCACGTGAACGAAACAGAAGAAGCAGTTCCCTGTCAAGGACTAAATAAAGGACTGCTAGAGACCAGCAAGAGATTTGTGTGGATTTATTGTGGTTATTATTGGTACTTGCCTTGTTATGGTGACAGAGGTGCTTTTGAGCACTATAAAAACAAGAATAATAATTAGATAGATAGATAGATAGATAGATAGATAGATAGACAGATAGATAGATAGATAGATAGATAGATAGATAGATAGATAGATAGATAGATAGATAGATAGATAGATACTTTATTAATCCCAAGGGGAAATTCACATACCTTCTTGGTGATTTTACCCTATGTTCAGTGTGTATGTCTGTTGGGTTGAAAGAAACAACAGCGACCTCTAGCGTCTTACAATTTTCAAGTGTGAACTCAAAACCTGGAGATGTCTGTGTAGTAAAGGCTAATGTGGTCTTAGGTAGCATGAGTGGAATAGGGCATAGAGTAGGCCATTACAACTCATTCCACATTCAGCAGGCTGCAGATTTTTACTGTCATTACAATCAAACAATAGCAAAAGTAGTCGTAAGTGTACTGTAGATATGTTCTAAATGTGCTAGTCTAACCTCTAATAATAATAACATGACATTCTTAAACCTGCTTAATCTAATTCAGAGTTACAGAGACCAGGGCCCAAGAAAATCAGATACAACCCTGAACAGGAATCCAACCCACCCAGGCACGTGCAGCTAACCCATGGCCAATCTGGAATCAGCAATTAAAAAACATTAACTCTTTGAGTCTGGGAGCTCCAGGGCTTGTGATGTCTGACTGCACCCATGATGCTCATGAGACTCCTCTCGTCTGTCACCCAGAAGATCATTTTCTTTTTGATTATTGGCATCTGAAAGTTTTTAAGTGTCACTATCGTAATGTTCTCACAGACAGCAGGGTGTGTATGCACAATATCTATTGATATCCTTTAAAGCTTAATGTAGCGCTGCAGGGTGGGTAAACCTGTAATTCCACAAAGTGGGCTTATACCAATAGTTTTAAAATATTAAAACACACACACATCTTTGAGAATATGCAAGGGACACTTGCTCTCAGTTTTGTTTAGAAACTTTTTACAACAAGTACCTTGCTCACTTGAGTTTTCTGTAACCTTAAATGATCGTCCAGCTTAAAGTAAGCCACTTAATGTCATCAATAGCACTCCACTTTAGAAGCCAGAGAGCTGCTTCTTGACACTTGGCACTCCAGGTTACATTTTGAAGAGGCAGTCACTGAGTCAACCACAGAGTGCTGGTCACTAATGACATGCCTTGCAGTGTTGTCACCTGGGCTGGCTTAGGATTGTTTGTGATGCATCAATAAATCAGTAGCTGGCTTCATTCTGTGCTGTTTCAAGCAATGGTCACCTCCTCTGTTGACGACTTTGGGTTTTGATTTACAGAGTTGATATCATTTGGTCAGTCTTTTTCAGATCCTCTTAATCTAATGCAGACTCACATGTCACCGGAGCAAATTCTGGCAGCACTGAGCAAAGGGGGAAAAAAGTCCTGGACAGAGCACCACAGAAATAATGTATAATTATATCATTTTATATAATTATTATTATATTATTATTAATAAATAATTGTATAATTTACAACTAAAAGCCTGTTTGAGAAGTAGCTGTGGTTCCATGGGCAACATCCTAGACTGTAAACTAAAGGATTGTGGGTTCAACACTGCTGTGCCTGTGCCCCACTTCTAGAACACTTGTGCTCTGCTTTCAAAGGGTCTTGCATTGGTCCCAACATGAAAGTTTGCATCTACTCAGGGCTATAACTCAGTTCTGTGTGGCATTCTACATGAAATACGCTGTCACTCTTGAAGTGCAGGGTTGGCACTACAGCATAGAAGAAAGCATTGCCAACTCCTCAACCCTGCTGACATTCTTCTTCTTCTGCTTCCCAACACCTTGTGCTCTTCCATTTCTTCTTCCTTTTCAATCTCATTTTGCGAGACTGAAATTTATTTAAAGTTGCGGATGTCAACTTTTGTCAAAATTCAGGGGTAGAGATGATAATTAGCTGTAAACTGCAACAAAAGCTGGCCATTATGTTTTAGTTCGATTCTCATTGCTAGCTTTGTTGATTTGACCTTGATTCTCTACACGTGACTGAGTAGAACAGAGCAAACAACCATTATGGCACCAACATCTGGCGAGTGACCAAAGTGAATGTGTAAAGCAAAATACTCATGCTGTGGACCATGTTTTGCGTATTATCGCTGAATTGGATTCTGACTTTTCGGAGTCCGATTTTGATGCAAGGGATCTGGAAAATGAAAGTGAGGTACCAGCATCAGCTGATCATGGTGCTGGCAACGTTCGCCTGGGAGGACTGCCACTTACGATGACAAGAGGTACAAACTAGACTGCGTCACACTGCAACTGCCATCGATGCCCACCTGCCACACGAAAAGAGCCAGGCAGCTGGTCTGCCACACATTCTTGCTATCCATCGAGCTGCCTCTACGCAGTCACTGTCTGCCAGAGACGCCAAACAGGCACCAACAGCAGCCACAATACGCAGCAATTGATGTTTCATGTTGATTTATGAGTGAAACCAATGCTTTGTGTGCTTTTCAGAAAACAATATTCAGCCCTCAAAGAGTTAAGCGGCTATAGGTGTATCAGTTTAATTGTGTGTCAGCACCCCATCCAAAGCTGATCCTTACTTTGTGCCTGTTCATGAAATCATGGATTCCAGAGTCCTATAAGCCTGGTGTGGAAAAAGTGGGTTCAGAAAATGGATGAACAATAAAATTGATGTTGATATGGTATGAAACAATGTGCTTCAAAAGAGCATTCAGAGAATTATACATCCGTCCATCCTTTTTCTGAAATCACTAATCCCACTTCAGAGTCACAGGCAGCCAGGGCTTTCCAGAGCTGACCACAACCTTTTTGGGCTCAAGGCACAAACAACCCTAAACCCGGTGATATCCTAGGTCATTAGATCACTCTTATTCACACGCTCATATTCACTCACACAGGACCAACATGGAGTTACATGTCAAACTATGTTCAATCAGGCTTTATTTTATATAAATCTGTTGATAGCCCTGGTAGGATATCGGTAAGCATCGCTGCCTCATGGATCCTGTGCCTTATCATTGTTTCTGCTAGGTCTGGATGTTCTTCTAGTGTGTGGGGTTTCTTCAAACACCCCTAAAGACATGTGAGTGTGAGTGTGGCAAAGATTATGAGTGGGACCTGGAATGGACCAACATCAGCTCCTTCAAACCTGAACTGGATTAAATGGTTTTAACTGTGTTATGTTTTTTTATGTTATTAGCAGCATGCCACATCATAAGGCTTTTTTTCAAAACCAACAAGACGATGATTCAGAAATAAATCTATAAACCGAATAAAATTCCTTGAACTACAGAGTTGATCCAGGATTATGTACAGTGTCTTGTTCAGAAGGATTATTAACTTAAATCATTCTTAAGTCTGGAAATTTGACTTGCATTTCAATTACTGTTTTTTCCACTGTATAGTGTTATCTTGTACTGGTTTATATTCAGTGCTTGTGTGACTTGAAAAGAATTGTTTGATGGTGCTCTCTCAGAGAGAAGCCCTAAATAAGATTAATAAATAAATAAAACTACTAAGAAAGGGTTGATAAATCAAAACTGAACTGAACTGAACGGTGGCAGTTAGGCTTGCAGCCTCCTGGGGTGTCATCTGCATGGACTTTGTGTACATTTCCACCAGGGAGTTTTGTTTTCACCCACTTGCCAGGCTTATTTTCAAGTCTAAACTGGTCCAGGATGAGTGAGCAGCTCTAAACATGGTCTGGCATTCTGTCCAGGGCTAGTCAGTGCACTGCACCCCTTGATGCCAGGAATGGCCTCTGAGATATAATGCTGAATGGAGCAGGATCTTAAAATATATTGATGGCAAATAAACTGAATCACTGTTTCAGCTGCCTGTGCAGCATTTATTGTATTTTAAAAGGATAGCTTAGTTAACTCTATGCTAAATACTGCAAACCCAGGATTCTGGCACTCCACATCCCTGAAAAAGTAATAAATGGGCTCCAAAATGAGTGCGTAGAGGAATAGTGTAAGCCCACAGCAGTTAGCATTTCTCTGTTTTGTGTTCTACAGACCCCTCAGACCCCTTCTCTTTCTGCACACTTTATCATGTTGTAGATTTAATTTTAACTGAATTCATTTGACTATCAATCTACACTCAATAAATAATAATGACTAGAGAAAACATGTTTTCAGAAAGGTTTGCAAATTTATTAAAAATCCAAAACTGAAATCTCTCATTTCACACTGCATGACAGGATAAAAAGTCATTAGCACTAAGGCCTTGTTCACACGGGTGTTAAAATTGAGCGTTTTTTTTGCGTTCGTAGCGTCCGGTGAGTGCGGATCAAGGCCGAGTGTTTTCTACACGTATTAGTCAATGAGAGTGTTCACACGGGCTTTGGTGACGTGCGTTTGTCCGGCAGCGCTTATACGGCATCAAAAACGTTGCATGCAGCTTTTTCTTGGCGTTCAAAACCCAACGAACGCAAGGAAACCGCTTCTAGTTCGTTTTCTGCGCGTTTATTTTACACTTCGGAGGACCAGATATATCCTACATGCTATACATAGGGAAATGCGGGAAAAAAGAAAAATAAAAGTGGAAACCGACATCCAACAGTAATTAAAAAACTTGCGCGGAAATTTTCGCATTTCTTCATAAAGCACAAAAAAACTTCCTTTAACCCGACGTTGTGCAGTCAGAGGATGAACCCAGTAGCGGCGATTTTTTTTTTCCCTACGTCGCCTTATTACGAGTATTTTTAAAACAAGAAGATTAATATCTAACATAGCAAAATGGTCCATATTGAAAGGAGGCACCTCAAATAAAACGACAAGGGCTTTCATATCCAGTTCCCGACACTACCTCCACAGGTTAACACACAAGCTACAATTTGGGCTGCAGGCTGGCGTTAGACAGAGACAAACGAACGCCGGTGTAGAAGTCAATCGATCGCCACCACAAAATGCAACATAAACGTCTAGGACGTTCAGAGCAAGTTCGTTTATCCAAAAACTTAACGCCCATGTGAACAAGGCCTTAAACCTAAGTAACATGAGAGTTATAATTTGTTTCTAACCTTAACCTATTCTGTTTCTCTTCTCAGTACTCAAATGTGGCACTTGGTGCCATGGCCTACCTGCCAAGTTGTTTTGCCTGCCTAAGGTAAAGTCATCCCTGATGGAGGATCACAGGAATGGTGGGGAAGAGGGGTCCTTTCATCGGATTGACTGGCCCAGCGCCAACTCAGCCGGGGAATGGCCAAATGGGGGAGGCAGCTTGATGGCTGAGGTCTTCAGGACTCTAAACAAATCCAAATTATATTGTGTGATATCATCCTTTGTTAAATTCTGGTCCATACTTGTAATTTTTTTATTTTTTATGCTGTATTGAGGATTTGTTCTGTTCTGTTCTGAGAATTGTATTGTATTGACCCCCTTCTTTTTGACACCCACTGCATGTCCAACCTACCTGGAAATGGCGTCTCTTTTTGAACTGCCTTTCCCAAGGTTTCTTCCATTTATTACCTACAAGGGGTTTTTTGGGTGTTTTTCCTTATCTTCTTAAAGAGTCAAGGCTGGGGGGCTGTCAAGAGGCAGAGCCTGTTAAAGCCCATTGCGGCACTTCTTGTGTGATTTTGGGCTATACAAAAGTAAATTGTATTGTATTGTATTGTAGAATATAAAAAGCAAGCAATGCCCAAGGAACTCTCTGCAGACCTGTGTTAGGTGAAGCATGGATCATAAAATTTCTATAGCTTTGAATGTTCCCAGGAATGCAGAAGCCTCAATAAATGTGAAAATGGAAGCAAATTGGAAGTACCAGGAAAGTTCTTACAGTTGACTCTCCAGCCAGACTGAGTAACTGCTACTGGCACTGTGCGACCATGAGCAAGTCACTTCCCCTGCCTGTGCTCCAATCGAAAGAAGCTAATGAAATGTAACCAAATGAACCCTTCAGATGTTGTAAGTCCCCTCAGATATAGGTATCAGCCAAATAATAAGTAATGATAATTGGGCAAGAAGGGAGAGAGCTTTAGATGGGAGAAACCTATCGGAAAGAAGACCATCTCATCAGCATGCTACCAATCTGGCATTTATTGTAGTGTTGCTAGATGGAAGCCACACTTCAGTAAAAGGCCAAACAACATTTATGGAACTCTAACAGCAGAGAAAAAAAGACTCTGTGGTCTGATGAGACAAAAATTGGACAAAAAATCTTTGGGCAGAACTCCAAACACTATGTTTAGAGAAGACCGGATACTGCCCGTCACCTGTCTAATATCATCCCTATGGTGAAGCATTGTGGTGGCAACATCATGCTATAAGGGATGCTTCTCAGCAGCAAGGACAGGGAGACTGGTCAGAATTGAGGGAAGGATGAATGCAGGCAAATACAGAGAAGTTCTTGAAGAAAATCAGCTCCAGAGTGCATGCAACAACAGACTGGGTTGACAGTTGACTCTTGGCGTGTCAATGACCCAATATATAGAGCCAAGACAGTGCTAGAGTGTCTTTGGGACCAACCTCAAACTGTCCTTGAATGGCCAAGCCAAAACTTACACTTGAACCCCATAGAACATCATTGGCGAGACCTGAAGATGGCAGTTTACAAAAACAACAACATTTATTTATATAGCACATTTTCATGCAGAAAATGTAGCTCAAAGTGCTTTACACAATGAAAAAAAGAAAAATAAAAGACACCCTAAGAAAATAAAATAAGTCAACATTAATTAACATAGAATAAAAGTAAGGTCCGATGGCCAGGGAGAACAGAAAAAAAAAAAAACTCCAGTCGGCTGGAGAAAAAAATAAAATCTGCAGGGATTCCAGACCATGAGACCGCCCAGTCCCCTCTGGGCATTCTGCCTCACATAAATGAAACGGTTCTCTTTGTCCTGTTTTGGTTTTCATGGAAGGACTTGATGATGATGGTCACGTAGACTTCTGGCTTTTAGTCCATCAATGTTGGAGCATCATGATGCTTTGAGTAGGTGGAGGTGGCGCAGGCTGCCACAAAAAAGAAACCAGAAAAAGAAACAGAAGAGAGAGCAGGGGTCGTACGGATTTTAGAGCCACCATGAATAGTTATTATAATGAATTGAACATACAGAGTATCAGGATTAAGTTAAATTGAAGTTATGAGAAGGCCATGTTAAAGTAATGTGTTTTCAGCAGTTTTTTAAAGTGCTCTACTGTATTTGCCTGGCGAATTCCTATTGGCAGGCTATTCCAGATTTTAGGTGCATAACAGCAGAAGGCCGCCTCACCACTTCTTTTACGTTTAGCTTTTGGAATTCTAAGGAGACACTCATTTGAGGATCTAAGGTTACGATTTGGAATATAAGGTGTCAGACATTCAGATATATAAGATGGAGCGAAATTATTTAATGGCTTTATAAACCATAAGCAGAATTTTAAAGTCAATCTTGAATGACACAGGTAACCAGTGTAGCAACATCAAAACTGGAGAAATGTGTTCGGATTTTCTTTTCCTAGTTAGAATTCTAGCAGCTGCATTCTGCACTCGTTGCAAGTGATATATGTCTTTCTTGGGTAGTCCTGAGAGGAGTGCGTTACAGTAATCTAGTCGACTGAAAACAAAAGCATGAACTAATTTCTCAGCATCTTTCAGTGATATAAGAGGTATAACTTTAGCTATGTTTCTTAGGTGAAAAAATGCTGTTCTAGTGGTCTGATGAATATGCGATTTAAAATTCAGGTTACAGTCAACAGTTACCCCTAAGTTTTTTACTTCCATCTTGACTTTTAATCCTAATGCATCAAGTTTATTTCTGATAACCTCGTTGAATCACTAAAATTTCAGTTTTCTCTTTATTTAGCTTGAGAAAATTATTATTCATCTATTCAGAAATACCAGTAAGACATTGTGTTAGTGAATCGAGAGAGTCGGTGTCATCAGGTGCTATTGATAAGTACAGCTGTGTGTCATCAGCATAGCTGTGGTAGCTCACGTTGTAACCTGAGATAATCTGACCTAACGGAAGCATGTAGATTGAGAAGAGCAGCAGACCCAGGATAGAGCCTTGTGGAACACCATATCGGATATCATGTGTCCTTGAGTTGTGATTACCACAACTAACCAAGAATTTTCTCCCTGCCAGGTAGGATTCAAACCAATTTAAGACACTGCCAGAGAGGCCCACCCATTGACTAAGGCGATTTCTAAGAATATTATGATCAATGGTGTCAAATGCGGCACTCAGATCTAGGAGGATGAGAACAGATACAGACACTTCCCATCCAATCTAACGGAGTTGGAGTGGATCTGCCTGGAAAAATGGGATCAATTGCCAAATCCCCGGCTGTAAAGCTTGTAGAGAAAACCTGAAGCTGCAATTGCTGCCAAAGGTCTTCTACAAAGTACTGAATTAAGGATCTGAATACTTATATGAATGAGAGATTACAGTTTCTGCAAACATGTTTTCACTTAGAATTAATAGTTAAAATAGAAAATGTACCCATTTAAAATTACATCTACAACACAATAAGGTGTGCAGAAAGTGAGGACATCTCTGAATACTTTCTAAAGCCACTGTATATTTCAAGGTGGCCTACTGAGTCAGTTCTGCAATGTGTGTTGCAAATCAAAGTGCATTTATGTGCCTCCATTACCCACTGACTAATTAGAACCTACTGTGTTTCAAGATTTTTAAAATTGCCGTCATTCTAAGATGCACGACAATTATTAGGGGTCTGGGTACAGATACATCAGTGTAGTCCTGAGTGTCCTGTGTCAGGTGTCTGTGCTCCAAACAGCCCATTCTCCAGCAGATATACTTCACTTCCATTTGTCAAATCCAGCCGAGTTATAAAATGTTGCTTTTGATGTACCATTAATGACTTTGCTTTTTTTTTTCTTTTAGCATTTTCAGTCTGAAAATAGTCACATAATAGCAGAATGGTGAGAACAACCTACAGTGCATGATTTGAATCGCTGTGCCAGCCTTGGTGGTTCTTTAAGCATTTCCGCCCACTCCTCATCTGATTGGCAAGGGTGGTGTCACATCTCCACCCACCCCAAATCAAAAAGACAGAGGAAAAAAAAATTATTAAGAAAGAATAAAATCAGCAGCAGCTGAACCTGCCAACATGTTAAGTTACTCTGACAGCTTACATGTTTGGAGGCCCTTCAAAACTGCAAATTGATTAGAGAAATGTAATGGGAGAATGGTCACCCCACTTCCTAGTTTGTGTATACTGGGACAGGAAGGTTGTTTGCAATCTCTATAGGCATTCACCTTGTTGTATAAAGCAGTAAGGGAGCTCAGATTTTGAATATGGAGTCAAGGAGTAGCTTCACCTTCATAACACTAATCAACAGCAGGCTGCTACTGTACGTAGTCACAAAGACAAGGGAAAGGCCAGAGCTGCCTCTCCAGCCAGATCAGAACAGAGGGTATCATCTAAACCAAGTTACTGTCAGGTGACCTGTGACTTTGCCTGCTATGATTACTGAGTCTTCCCCTTACTACACATACACATGTAGTTCACAAATCATCATCAAATCATTTTATAGCAGGTTTCATATGTGTGTGGCAGCATTTTTATCTATCTATCTATCTATCTATCTATCTATCTATCTATCTATCTATCTATCTATCTATCTGTTTTTGGCAGATAAGTGAATGAATCTGAGGAAAATAACAGAATATTCTCAGACATACGTAACATAATTCAGAGTCACAGGAGATCCTTGCCCAGCAACATTGGGCACAAGGCAGGAAATGACACTTAATGTGACTTCAGTCCGTCACAGGGCCTATTAACACACACACACTCTCACACGTTCACACGCATACATGCACACTCAGAACGCTGTTTCAATAAAATCACATCTCATTTTTTTTTTTTTTTTTTTTTTTTTTTATTTATTAATTTTATTACAATCAATACATAGCAATCAAGTTTTTACAAAAAAAAAAAAAAAAAAGAATTATGCTAAGAACAGATCGATCCCCACCCTTGAGAGAGAGAGCAAGCCAAACGGTGTAAAATTTAAGGCTTTTAAAAATACCTAAATCAACAAATTCTATGTGCTTTATGAAATCATTTCAAAATATTACTGATTAGATCCTGCCATGTTTTGAAAAAAGTCTGCACAGATCCTCTAACTGAGTATTTGATTTTTTCCAATTTTAAATAATATAACACATCAGTTTCCCACTGACTTAAAAGAGGAGAGTTTGGGTTCTTCCAGTTTATCAGAATAAGTCTGCGTGCCAACAGTGTAGTGAATGCAATCACAGTTTGTTTGTCTTTCTCCGCTTTAAGACCCTCTGGAAGAACCCCAAACACAGCTGTTAATGGGTTAGGAGGGATTGTGAGTCCAAGACTGTCTGAGAGGTAATTAAAAATTTTTGTCCAGAATAATGTTAATTTGGAGCAGGCCCAGAACATGTGACCTAGTGAGGCTGGGGCTTGGTTGCAACGTTTGCAGGTTGGATCATGCCCTGGAAACATTTTGGAGAGTTTTAGTCGAGACAGATGTGCTCGATATATAATTTTGAGTTGTATAATTGTATGCTTTGCGCATATGGAGCTTGAGTGAATTCTCTGCATTGCTACTTTCCACTCCTTTTCTGATATATTAATTGAGAGGTCATTTTCCCAGTGTCCTCTTGGATCTTTGAAAGGAAGGGATTGTAAAAGGATTTTATATATTGTAGAGATGGAGTCTAACTCCTTGAAATTGAGCAATAATTTTTCCAGCGTGGATGAGGGTGCAAGATGAGGAAAATCTGGAAGGTTCTGTTTAACAAAGTTCCTGATTTGAAGATAGTGAAGGAAATTTGTAGCTGGAATGTTAAATTTGGAACGTAATTGTTCATAGGATGCAAAGACGTTGTCTATATAAAGGTCTCTAAGCAAGTTAATTCCAAATTTTTTCCAGATATTAAAAACTGCATATGTTTGTGAGGGTTGAAAGAGGTGGTTCTTTTGCAGGGGTGCCACAGAAAGAAGCTTCTCCGTCTTAAAATGCTTTCTACATTGGTTCCAGATTCTAAGTGAGTGGAGCACAATTGGGTTATTAGTGTATTGCCGATAACGTGTGTTTATTGGAGCACAAAGCAAGGAATACAAAGAAGTACTGCATTCTTTATTCTAATTAAAACAATTTAGGGGGGGTGAGGACCACAGCCTATCCCAGCAGAACTAGGTGGAAGTTAGGACACAACCCTAGACAGGGTGCCAGCCCATCCTAGGGCTTACTCATATGCACACTGATTTAATAAAATTATGCTTAATGATATTTATGTAATTTACTTTGTGTCCATGTTGGAGATAATATGTATTCATTTTTCTTGTAGCCACTGACTCTCTGACAAAACCCTCTGTGCACCCAAAACTTTGGTAGACTTGGTGGGCAGTGCCTACCTAACAGACACTAAGTAAAGTGGAAAGGCACAGTCTCTTATCATGCGTGACGGGTACGGTTTCAATCCCTAAACTTCATTTTCTACCTATTTGCCTTTACACTCTTCATCTTCAGGAGGCCAGACATCACTTTCTTCTGTACAAACAAATTCAGAAGCAATATTAGATCATTCATACTAATAAAAGATTTTTTAGACATCTCATTTAGGTCATTTTTTGCCAACATGTCTTAGCTGCCGGGGAGTACCATATCAGAAAACATCAAGGACATTGTGGCCTTGTTTCATGCAACCAATTTATATTTATTCATGTCAATCAATCACTCTTGACTTTATATAGTACCATTACAAAACACTTCTGAAAAAAGACTAAAATATATCATTCAGTAAAGCAAAGTCACATGCAACAGTAAATCAAGCATGAGCTACAAGAGATCTCTGTGAAAATAAAGCAGAGGCAAAAAATGAAGTGTCACATATCAAGCATAAAAAATGAAGTCTGACAATGACAATTTTTAATGCAAAAGAAGATTATTTTCATTCTTAAATAAGCCTTTCATACTTGAATAGATCAGAATACTGTACATAATAAAATATATTACAGTGACTATGAAAAGTATTCAGTATTGGAAGTTTTTATATTTTATTATAATATAACATTGAACTACCATGGTGTTAATTTGGCATTTTTGATACTGATCAACAGAAAAAGACTCTTTAATGTCAAAGTAAAAGACGATCTTTGCAATGTGCTCTAAATTCATTACAAACATAAAGCACAAAGTGATTGATTACATAAGCATTCACGCTCTTCAAGTTGGCATTTACCTGATGCACCTTTGGCAGCCATGACAAACTTGCATCTATATGGACAGGCCCCTGTCAGCTTTGCACAAAACCTAAAGCAAACAAATCCAAATTGCTAATCAGAAACACAACCTTAAAGATAAAGCAAGGAGTCATAAAAACAAGAATTCACACAATCAAGAAGAGCAAAATCAAACAAATCTGGAATCTAAAATAAAAGCCAGTTTCAGAACAACCTGAAGCTTCACTATTTTATAGAGCTTGGACAACACTCCAGGTACATTATCAGGTGGCCCTGCCTCCTTGGGTTCCACATACACATACAGACTTATCATAATCCAAAACTGAAAAATTATTAATAAACCATATTGAAGAAAACCCCTGAGATAAATCAAAACAGTGAATAAACAATGGATGGTTGTGATTGGAAGTCAAAACATTATAAAAATGGTGTGAGGTTTCCAAAATGTTCCACAAAAGGCAGGCCAGGATCTTTACCAACCTGCCAAGGAAAGGCCATTTCCAATCCAGCTTACTCCAGTTGCTCACTGCTGGTTCCAACCCAGCAGGTCTCAAAATGGAAGCTGGTTTAAATAATTAGTAAAGACCTACAAAATATATCCAAAGCCCCACAAGAGGAAGGATAATTCTTTCTCAGCAATTGTAGGTTAAGCGCCTTGCTTAAGGGCCAAACAGAGCAGAATCCCTTTTGGCATTTACAGGACTTGAACCGACAACCTTCTGATCGCCAGTGCAGATCCTTAGCCTCAGAGCTACCACTCCGCCTTGGAAGACCATAAACCCTCAGCTTGTGTACAAAAGGGCAAACAGAGAATCTTTATAAATGAAAGATTTATTAAAAAATAGAGAAATGTAAGCATTATACTCAAAAGAGCAAAAATAGGCAAAAAGAAGTCACCTAAAAACTATACTAAACAAACAAATCCAAATCCACAATCCAGAAGACAAAATCCTTAAATAAAGAAGCAAGAAAGTCACAAAAAACAGTAAATCCAACAAAAATAACAATACTCAATATATTCCCAAAGCAAAAGCACATATTGTTTGACGATTCATGAATGATTTGTGCTTTTTCAACTCTTTTCAGTGAGTCGTGGGAAATAATTTGTGAGTATGAACCAAACAATTCAGTGGAGTTCAACAGGAGCGTTAAAATCGCACATGCGTGTGAAAGTACCGTTCATCTGATTCATGATTCTGTCAAGTTAGAACTAAATCATCATCAGCAAATGAGAACTCTGTCACTGATGACTCTTTCACTTATCATACAAATACAGTACCATAACAACACATTTATACTTGAATGAATGAATGAACAATGAATGCATTCATTGTTTTCTATAATTCATGATTGGAATTATTTTAGAATGAATATATAAACATTATATTATACTAATCAGTGTATGTCACTTTGTAAATTCAACAAATTACTCACGCAAAACTGAACCTTATAAAAATATTCTAACAATTTGCCTTCAACTTTACTTTAGCGCTTGTGTTTTACGGCTTTTTGAATGAACAAAGCACATATCAAACACTGATTCTTTCACATTCCAACTGAATGATTATCCGAGAATGAGGCTCACGATTCTTGTTCATTTGATTTGGGAACTGATTCATTACCCTCAACTGAGTTTCACAATTCTCGTGATTCTGTAATGTATTATTTTAATTATGTATCCTAAATGTGTTATCATGTTTTGTGTACTTAAAAAGGATAATGTGAAATTAAATATCATCATCTTAAAAATATCCATCCATCCTCTTCCGCTTATCCGAGGTCGGGTTGCGGGGGCAGCAGCTTGAGCAGAGATACCCAGACTTCCCTCTCCCCGGCCACTTCTTCTAGCTTTTCCGGGGGAATCCCGAGGTGTTCCCAGGCCAGCTGGGAGACATAGTTCCTCTAGCGTGTCCTGGTGCTTTCCTGTGGCCTCCTTCCAGTTGCACGTGCCCGGAACACTTCGCCAGGGAGGCGTCCAGGAGGCATCCTGATCAGATGCTCGAGCCACCTCATCTGACTCCTCTCGATGCGGAGGAGCAGTGGCTCTACTCTGAGCCCATCTCAGATGATTGAGCTTCTCACCCTGTCTTTAATGGAAAGCCCAGACACCCTGCGGAGGAAACTCATTTCAGCTGCTTGTATTCGCGATCTTGTTCTTTCGGTCACTACCCATACCCATTTTTCCCTCACTCATGAACTAGACCCCGAGATACTTGAACTCCTTCACTTGGGGCAGGATCTCACTCCCAACGCTGAGAGGGCACTCCACCCTTTTCCGGCTGAGGACCATGGCCTTGGATTTGAAGGTGCTGATTACTATCCCAGCCACTTCACACTCAGCTGTGAACCGATTCAGAGAGAGCTGAAGATCACGGCCTGATGAAGCAAACAGGACAACATCATCTGCAAAGGCGTTCAACCGTGTCCACTGGGGAATCCTGTGGGGGGTGCTCCGGGAGTATGGGGTACCGGACCCCCTGATAAGGGCTGTTCGGTTACTGTACAACCGGTGTCAGAGCTTGGTCCGCATTGCTGGCAGTAAGTCAAACCCGTTTCCAGTGAGAGTCGGACTCCGCCAGGGCTGCCCTTTGTCATCGATTAAAAATATCATCATATTAAAAAATAATTAATTATATATGCAAATTAATGTAAGAATTATTAAATGATATGTTTGTGACGTTAGAGGGGAATTCCAACACCCTCTGTATATGCAACAGCCTCTTATCCTATAAATGGATCAAAACAAATCAAACAAATCAGCAGAATCAATTCACTTAAATAGGTAGTTTGAAACAATCCAATCAGTGAAGGGAACTCAATTGCCCATCTCTACAAGTGCAATGATTTCCTGATCTGAGTTTACTCAGATTAAACAGCCAATGGGACAGGTCAAAAGGAGTGATGCCCAAAGAACACAAGGAATGGAAACACAGTTAAAGGGACAATACATAATCATAAACATAAATACAAATTATGAATGTAACAGAAAATACATGAAAAAATATTTCAAAAACAACAATCCTTCTATATAAAAGCGGTTGGGATTGTCCTTCCGTCCCGTGAGTGCTACGCAGGCGTGGAGTGTCACACACGCCCCGTCCATTTTGCAATGCACGATGGTATTTGTAGTTTCGTTTTTCCAGGTAAAAGATGATTTTCTACTCCAGACTGTGCGATATCTTCTTCTTCTTTCTTACTATATAAAAACTGTTGGGATTGTCCTTCTGTCCCGTGAGTGGAAAGTGTAGCGGTATTCCGCTTATCACAGACCTACTACTTGCAGCTTGCGGTATGAAGCGACATGATGTGAGCAGAGTTCTGGTGCTCCCATCGTTCCCTTGCTTTTGTGCGCGATGCGCTGGAAAAATAGACAAAATGATGTCTCTGGAAATAATTAATGTTGACGGAGTACAAATGCCTCACCGCATAGTAAATATCAGGGGGGTTCAAAAGGGCGACCTCAATATAGAAAAAAAGTTTAAATTTCATCACAAAAATAACAGAAACTACGAGTATTAAAGTAATATCACTCATATGCAATATAACCAAATTAATGAGTTTGTATAAAATATCAAATTGATCTACATATTGAATTGCCTTAAGAAGTGGTCAACTTAAAAGTCGGTCGCCTTAAAAGGCGGGTCAGCCTAGTAAAACATAAAATACACATAAATACCATCACATATAATAAAAATAAAGTTAAGCCAGAGCAATAACCTGAAGCATAACACAGAGCAGTGAAAGCAGTGTGGTGTACAAAAAATGTGTAATGTCCCAGCCCCTGACAGGTGTTGCTAAATACACTCTCAGTTTATACTCACGTGTGCAGAACCTCCCACACGTAGTCTTCAGTAAGATTTGAAAATGTTATACTTTGCTAATCATCACACTTTTTCAGCCATCATGGAGCTATCATCAGGCATGGCACACAATCTTCTTTTAATGTTATGTTATATTATATATTATATATGAAGGAAATTAACAGCTTGTTCATTGACAAAGGGTTTGAAATAATGTGTTTGTAAGGAGGAGTGTTAAGTGAAGGAGGCCATGAGGACACTCATGTTAAGTGCCTTAAATCAAAGATGGCTGGAAGACCACAAATAGACATGAAATGTCAGAAAAAAACAAGAGGGAGATAAAGAGCAAGAGAGATGAAAGAAGGCTGTAGATTGATGAAGTCTGACAGCTTTGAAGTTTGAAAAAAGAGACAGAATGATGTGGTGGTGAGTCCTGGATTTTTAACTCTCTGTCTGTCCTCTCACCCATGTCCTTCCATTCATTTTAGTGTTTAATTATACTATGAGTATTTCTTTTTATACCACTGGATATTTGCAGTTTTATTTTATTTTCCTTCACACTATTTTTAGATTTCCTTCACAGCAAATAATAGTACCATGTGACCCTTAACTGCTTTATTGCCTTGTTTCATATTTCTAAATATATAGTGGTGCACAAGCAAATTGAGCAACTTTTTCCACCCTAAACTATGGCAAGCATTTCATAAAAGTAAAATTAAGCATGAGAGCACAAGGCAAAGGCACAGTCCGCACCATCCCAGTTTACGGAGTGAAATTCTTTATAGCTATCCATCCATCTATCCTCCAACCCGCTATATCCTAACTACAGGGTCACAGGGGTCTACTGGAGCCAATCCCAGCCAACACGTGGCACAAGGCAGGAAAAATACCCTGGGCAGGGCACCACACATACAAACTAGGGACAATTTAGAATTGCCAATGCACCTAACATACATGTCTTTGGACTGTGGGAGGAAACCAGAGAACCTGGAGCAAACTCCACACAGGGAGGACACGGGAAGCGAACCCAGGTCTCCTAACTGCAAGGCAGCAGCGCTATCCACTGCGCCACCATGCCACCCCTTCATAGTTATAAAACACTAAATATCTGATTCCTTAAGTATTCATCCCCTTTCATATCACACCTAAATCATCAGTGGTGCAGCCAACATGTTTTAGAAATCACATAATTAGTTCAATGAAGATCATCTACTGGGGTTACAATTGACTGACAAATAAATGCACCTTATCTGGAAAGTCCAATTTATGGTCAATCAGTAGGACCACACAATGAAAACAAAAAGAATACTTCAAAGGAAAAGGTGACTGAAAAGCACTAGTCAGAGGACAGGGACAAGAAAATACCCAAGTCACAGAACATCTCTTAAAGTCCAGTTCAATTAATCATTAAAAATGTAGTACTAGGGTGTTGTAGCGGCCCACTTCAACAGCCATGGACACTGTGAGAGGGTTTTTAAAGTCACAGTGCTTATGAGCAACTTCTAAACACAGTAAGAGAGAAAAGAATGGGAAGTTAAACTCATGCTAAAATTGAATACATTACAACATGGCTTGAATAGAGACAAGAGTTTTAAAGCCAGATATGTGGATTGTTTACATCTCTGAGAATGACACAGACAACTTGTCTACAGATCCACATTGTTTTGAAAATGTCATTAGATACTTCAAAAGACTTTTTTGGACAGTTACCTTATCCAAAGATCTTGACCATACATTGTTCTTCTCTCTCTTGTTAAATTAACCCTAGCCTGAAGGAATCTATTAATTTTTTATATTTAAGATTTCTCATTTAAAGATTTACCCATTGTGTTTCTTGTCCTAGAGTGTATATAAATGCAGGGAACTCCATCTTGCCTGAAGAAAGGGCCTGAGTTGCCTCGAAAGCTTGCATATTGTAATCCTTTTATTTAGCCAATAAAAGGTGTCATTGTGCTTGGCTTTTCTCCTCATTAAAAATGGAAAAACTGTGGCATAGCTGCAAATCTACCCAGAGCAGGCCATCCACAAAAAGTGAGCGATTATACAAGAAGAAGACCAGTCACGCAGTCTGCCAAGAGACATACAATAACTCTGATGGAGTGGCAAGCTATGTTGATGGAGATTGTAGAGACTGTGCAGATAACAACTGTTGCCCAGGTGCTTTCCCCAGTCGCAGCTGAATGTGGCAAAGAAAAAGCCAGAAGGCACATGGGAGATTTTGCAATAAGCTGGAAGAAGGTTCTATGGTCTGATGATGCCTTTTTCTCCATCAGACTAAACACCAATGTTATTAGAAATACACCACACACACAGTGAAGCATGGTGGGGACAGCATTGGGCTGTGGGGATGGTTCTCTGCAGGAGGTCATGGAAGGCTTGTGAGGGTGGAGGGTAAAGCAAAGGGAGGAAATACTACTAAATACTGACTAGAAAACTTACACAAACAATTACTTTCTGCTTCATATTTGCTATTAAGTTACATTACTTTGCCGAGATTTGATTTTCTGCAGATCAGTATCAAAAAAGCCAAATTAAATTCACTGTAATTGAATGTTGTGTAATAAAAAATGTGAAATGTCCAAAGGGGTGAATACTTTTTTATAGACACTGGAGGTGTTATTTTTAGGTCCTCTAGTCCTTTAGTGTTTCCCAGGCTCTGCAGGTGCGTGTGCCCTTATATACAGGGTAGGGTCTCACCTAGCAGGTTTATAGTTGCACTTTTAGCCACCCCTAAACAGAGGTTCTCCTCTTACAGTTGCCAGAAGTGAACTGAACTCCTTATTTTTTTGCTCTTCTTCCATGCGTATATGTAAATAAAGAGCGCAGAAATACAATGTAAAACATTTAGAGTTCCAAGGGTGACTGCGTTTAATTGATGTAGGCAGCTGGAACGAGATGCATTGAGTAGAAGCTGAAAGCTCAAGTTCGGCAACACCGGAGCACCTTTCTCCCCAGTCATCCAAACATTGATGCCATATAGTGGATGTGCTGGAACTTATCTTATTGGGAGTGGAAGAGGTTCTGTTTTGTCTTGTGTGTGTATCACATAGTACACACAAAACAAGCCTACAATCTGGGCCTTTCCAAAGAGATGCTGCACTGTTGTCTTTCTCTCTAACCAACAGGCTTGCTGGTCCACTTGGTGTTTCATCCTTCTGCTAGTTGAATATTCATCTTTATTCTCTCCCTGTGGTGAGGTGAGTTAGGGATCCGTGGTAATCCATGTTTTCCTTTTTATTAACAGTGCAGCTCAGGTTTATGAGTGTGGGTGTAAGAAATCAAGCAGTTGGGGATTTTGCAATGATGGAATTAGCTGATTCCTCATTGACAATCCATGGGTCGTTATAAAGGGTCTGAGTAGGACAGGGGCGGGGGAGGAGTTCAGAACAAGAAGGAAGAAAGGGAAAAGAACAGAGATTGGGAAAAAATCATGAAAGAGGGTTTGAGAGAGAACAAAGAGTGGATTGGCACTGTGAGCTGGTGTGGTGTACAGGAGGCAAGATGTTGGAGAGGCCCCATAGTTGAGTGAGTGGAACAGCACTCCAGGTGTGGGCTGCTCTTGTTGAGCAGTGAAGGAGCAGGAATGGCTGGTGGCTCTCAAGATCACCTCATGGATGCCGAGAGAAGTCGGTAAGATCCTAGCAGGGACCGGCTGAGGTAGCTGATACACAAGCCAATTAATGGTTGACTGAACCAACGAGAAGATGTGATAGATGAGCGCATGGTGGCAAAGAGAGAGAGAGAGCGGATGATGTACTGAGGCTCACAGGAATAGGTGAAGGAGGTACCGTACTGTTAAACCTGTGGCTTTAGTCTTAAGTTTAATGTTCTTTTGGATATATTTTTTGATTTCTTTTAACTCCCACAAACAACATTGGTTTTTATGGATTCTTTTTTGGATTTTTAATTAATGGGAATTTTGATTGCACAGCACTATGTATTGAACCCTGCCTAATTTGAATAGACTGCACAATGCACTTTTTGCAACAACCTTTTTTTTTTGCATCATTATTGCACTAGTCCATCTGGGTACATGACTATCGATGTGCTGGGAGGCAGAAAATGCCAAAGCTGCGGGCACCCAGGGCAACACACCCCTGAACTCTACACCTGATGTACCACTGGCTGTAAGGCAGCTATAAGACCACTCCTGGAGCAATTTTCAACAAAGCCTCAATCAGGGACTTGCATTCTGTTTGCTTCAGGAACACCAGACTAGAACTCCTTCTAACTGTGCCAGGTGCCCCGGCATCTCTCAACCTTTGGCTTTCCTTTAATGGACAGGTCTCAAAGGTAGCATCCCAGCTGTCTGATTTATCAGACATATGAAATGTTATGTTCGCTTCCTGGGTCCTCCATAGGTAGAGTTTGAATGTTCTCCCCGTGTCTGCGTGAATTTCCTCCAGGTGCTCCGGTTTCCTCCCACAGTCCAAAGACGTGCCAGTTAGGTGCAATCGCAATCCTAAATTGTCCCTAGTGTGTGCTTGGTGTGTGTGTGTGTGTGCGTGCCCTGCGGTGGGCTGGTGCCCTGCCCAGTATTTGTTCCTGCCTTGCGCCCTGTGCTGGCTGGGATTGGCTCCAGCAGACCCCTGTGACCCTGTGTTTGGATACAGCAGGTTGGACAATGACTGACTGACTAGAATGTTACTACAGTATATATCCCCTAATAGAACTATTTGCTCTCCATCAGCCAGGTGGTGATGGATCTTCTGGCACTTTCATCCTGGCCTTCCTCTCTGTCTTTATTCAGAGAAAAAGGCAAACCATTTCACTGCTGGATAACTTGCTTCTTAGTGGGAGCTTTGCATACTTCCTCTCAGGCCACTCAGACTCTCTCCCTTTTAATTCTTTCTACATTTAATCCACAAAACAAAGAGTGTCAGCCCCATTGATGCTGTATGTGTGCTTCCACTCTGACATCAGCAGATCCTCTTTTGTTGCCAGTCAGTCTCAATTTCTTTCTCACTGGGAGGTCTGTCAAGCGATTTAGCCTTGCCCTGTTCCATCCTGATAGCGCACATTCCCCTGGCAACTTCGGACACCCTATCACAATGTAAAAGAAGTTAATCCCGCTCTTTTCACTTCATTTGAGTTAAGTGATAGTCCTCTTTTTCAACTGGCAGCCAATGTGATTGCTGTTATCGACATAATGAGGGCTTTCAGTTGTTATTTGTCCCTTACAAATCGATACATAGATGCCTACTGCACATTATTGAGCCTGCTGCTTAGTTTAGGAGGCTAATTTTCAGCAATTTCCTGAGCTCATGTACGGTAAGAGTGAATAAGAAATTATGGAAGTGTAAATGATAACTCTTTCATTTTGATTATTGCTATAGAGAGGGCCTAGATTTAACACAGCCTTGTCTTTAATTCCTTTTATTTTTAAACTCTTTAAAAAATGCAGATTATTTATAACAAGTATGTCTCTCTATTGTAAAAAAAAAAATCTTGGAAGGAGACAAGACGTTATTTTCTCGGAGACACTTTAACGTCCCGCGAGACAAGGAAGTGAGACAAAAGGACAGCTGCTGTACTGGCTTTTAAATGTTCGAAGCAAATTGAGCGGCAGAGACGCGAAGTGGCTGGCGTGTAACTGGCTGGGGGTGTTGGGCGAGCAAAGCGAGCAGGGGGCAAAGCCCCCTAGTTTCTTAAAAAACATATTAAGTGTATACTGAATGTTACATTATGTGACTTTTTGTCATGGAGAATGTCAGACTTGTTGACTGAAGTTGCTGATCTCATTTAAATGACTGAAAATCACTGGGCATGTCTAATTTACCAAATGGGGGCCTACCTTCCAGAACAGTCGCACTCAGCCCTTTTTCTGACAGCCAATAGCGTGCTGCCTTTCCTAGCACTGTACAAAGGGTTAACAGGTATGATGAGTTCAGCAGTAGTCTCGATGCTTTTTTCCTTTATTTTTTTCATTCTGTTGTGGTTTGTAAAATATGAAACACCACACAGATGAGACTTTCTTCCGTTTGTGAGGCCTAAAACAACCACATTCTTTATTTTTTCTCGCTGCTTCTGTGCATTGCACTTCTAGATGGAAGCTCATTGGTTGTCAGCTCTCATGCAAACAGTGCCAATCCTACAACTAAAGACAAAATCAAACCTATTTGATTTTGTCGGAGCAAGTTGTAGATTAGTTGGAATGAGTCGCTGGGCATGTCACATTATGTGGCCAACCTCATAGGTGTTTGTTCATCAGTGCAATGTGGCCTACTAAAACAACTTCACTTTGGAATGGTCAGAGGTGTATTAAGTGAGACATATGTCTCTTGGTATTGCATACTACAATATAAGACTTGTGAATCCTAAATATTCATCAGTAATTTTACCAGCGTATCAAATGCCACACTGCATAGGTATGAATAGACATCTTAACTGATGCTTTGTAAGTGTTATGAACACCAAAAGAAGCCTTTGTTAAGGTCTGGTTACTCAAATGAGTAATAGATGCAGTGCCTTAGCCAAAGTGTTACAATACAATGGCTCCTTTCTTTATCTCCTTCACACCTCTCCACTCCCGACTTTGACTTACCTGCATGATGAATAGCAGCTTCTTTTCAATCCAGACCAAGAAGTACTTCCAGTGAAACAATATTACCTTCAGGAACAACCTCTAGAGGACAGGGGCATCTGCCTGGCAGATCACTCTCCTGGTAACCAAGGACCCTAACAGGGCTGCCCTTTGGAACTACACCTCCCATGCAGCCCTGCATATGTCCAAATGGGATGCTGCCACCCAACACACTGATGGATCACACGGTTTCTGTCCGTTCATTATGATGGCTTCCAGACCAGGAATACGAACACCCACTGTCTCAGCCTGAGTGCCAGCCCAACCTTGCCTTCTGTGCCTAACTTGAATATATTAAGTATTCACTTTTTTGACAACTGTTTGAAAATTTATATACACAATAATAGTGATTATACTTCGCATTATGTAGACAAATGGTTAAATACAACATTTAAAAAAAGATTTAAACAAATGATCAGGTTGTACAAAATGATTAGAATGGGGTTCTGTCTTGTCATTTAATAGGACAGTAAGAGGAAGTTTAGTTTCATTTAATAGTAAAGAGCGAATTGCTTGTAACATTTATGGAAAAGTACTTTACATTTGATGAAATATAAAATAAGCTTGAGAAAATCTAAACGTTTATACCATTCCATACAGAATACTAGAAGAATATCATTCAGGCATCTGCTTCAAAGTGAAATAGAGGCTTTAAATTAGGAGTGATAAGAGAATAAGGAAGCAAATGGCATAGAAATATCTCCCAACCCCGACAATGATCTAGATGATGTATGGGTGTATATTGGCTTAAGACAACTGAATAAAGTAACTAAATTCACTGTCAATCCAATACTGTCTGTTATGACCAGCTCCAACCTCATTCCATCAGACGTACAATTTGCTGATCATATATTTACAGTACATTCCTACTGCTATTTTTTTTCTGGTGGCTGAGACAATAAAACAAAACCATGCCCTTGACAGAAGCAGAGGTGAATCGATCAGGCAAATGTTTATAAATCAAATAGGGTCAAATGTGTTTAGTCATTAATCCAAAATTCTTAACAAACCTTAATTCTTGATTTCTTTTTGCCTTTATTTTTTTTTTTCTTTTTTAAGATTAAAGGACAAACAATATTGCTGCTGTCCTTCAATTTTAAATAAGATGGCCTCTGACATGCCATCAATTTACACATGCACAATGGCACACTGCAACAGCAAAGCACTCCTGAATACTAAGTATGACAATCAACACAGAATAACATTATTAACATGGCAATCAAAAAGGCCTTCAACACAAAGTTGAATCAAGTTTAAAGAAAAAAGAAGAAGGAACTACACAAAAACTACAGAAAAACCATGGAAAACAAGAACATGTGGCTTATTGTTATGGACATTGTCCAAAGGAAAACGTGTCCATTGGGTAAGAGAGAGAGTGAGTGAGAGGAACAAACAGAAAAAATATCCAGTAGATGAAACTATCAGCAAATTATAACATGGAAAAACAGTGTTAGAGCAGACAGGGATTACAATACCAAAAGATTTTCAGTGCCAGAAATATCAAGCTGTAGTTGAAGTCATATTAACATTGCCAAGGTCTTCACACTAGCTAACTAATTTTAATAACCCTAACTAGCTCTACAGCCACCTACTCATTTATTGTCTACCCCACCTCGTCCAGAGTGGTGTCACAGGGGAGCCAGAACTCCAGCCTGCAATGGGCACAAGGCAGGAGCAAAGCCTGGACAAGTCCCCAGACCACCGCAGTGGAAACACACACACTCAAACACATACCACATACATAATAGGGACAATTTAAAACCCCCAATTCTCTTACCCTGCATGTCTTAAAACTATGGAAGGTAGCAGAAGGAAATCCACACACACGGGGAAAACAAGGAAACTCCACACAGGGAGCACCAGGGATGTGATTACTGGTGTTTTTACTGTGAAGCAGGAGTGTTACCACTGTGCCATACCTTAACTATGTGTGATGTTTATTTTTATTTGTTAATTTGTAATACTTTTATGTGGGAAGTGATGACACAAGTGGTCACATGACTTACTTGTCATGAGGAAAGCAACAGGCATAGCGATCATAAACAGCATGGCTGTGCCTATGAAAAGTTAGTTAGAAAATAGTCGCAACCATACAAAAAAAAACACTAAAAATGGTATTATCAGAAAATGATGAACAAAAATCACTGACACAAATGTAAGTAGTCCAAAAATGAGACAGACTGCATCACAAACCCATTACACTTAACACTAGAAGACTAAGCTTAACAAGTGGATACAGGCTGTAAAGAGAGAGCCAGTCAGTCAGTCAGTCATTTTCCAACCCGCTACATCCTAACACAGGGTCACGGGGGTCTGCTGGAGCCAATCCCAGCTAGCATATGGCGCAAGGCAGGAACAAATCCCGGGTAGGGCGCTAGCCCACTGCAGAACACACACACACACCCCCACACACCAAGCATACACTAGGAACAATTTAGGATCGCCAATGCACCTAACCTGCATGTCTTTGGACTGTGGGAGGAAACCGGAGCACCCGCCAGGAGACACCTGTCTATTCATTCCTATATCCAGAAAGGATTAGCACCTGGGATATGAGATAGAAATTAAAATAACCTGAAAGGTACCAAACCACATTAGTTTATGAACTGTCCTCAGACAAATAAACCATTGCCAGACCAAACTAGTTAATAAGAAAAGAGCAGAGGTGTCTTTTACCTTCTTTTTGTGATGAGACAAAGTTTTAGGACTTGATGTGAGTGACGAAGGATCTAGAGTTAATAACTAGAAGCTAGAATCATAGTCAGTGCCAGGCAAGTTTCAAACAATACAGTATAACGAGCAATCAAAGCACTAGAACAAACTACAAAGTCAAAAGAAACATCGTAACCAACTTAACCTAGAATTTGGCCTACTTAGAATTGAAACTAGCAAACACTAGAATAAAATAACAGTGGGAGGTCGAGTTTTTAATTACAGGGCCCCTAAATAGAGTGGTCTGCCTGCTACTATAAGAGATGCCTCATCAGTCTCAGCTATTAAATCCCGGCTGAAGACTCACTTCTTCAGTTTAGCATATCCTGACTAGAGCTGCTGATTAACTGTACAGACTGAATCTCTGTTCTTAGTCATTAGCACTAAAACATAAGTAACATGATAGCTATGATTTGTTACTAACCCTCACATATTCTGTTTCTCTTCTCAGTACTCAAATGTGGCACTTGGTGCCATTGCCCACCTGCCAAGTTGTTTTGCCTGCCTAAGGTAAAGTCATCTATGATGGAGGATCGCAGGAATCATCGGGTAAAGGGGTCCTTTCATTGGAGGCAGGGAGGCAGTTTGATGGTTGAGGTCTCCAGGACTCTGAACAAATCCAAATCATATTATACTGTATGATATCATCTACTATTGAATTCTGCTCTGAACTTGTAATATTTCTACTTCACTATTATATTGTATTGAGGATTACTTGTGTTCTGTTCTGTGTATTGTATCGACCCCCTTCTTTTTGACACCCACTGCACACCCAACCTACCTGGAAAGGGCTCTCTCTTTGAATTGCCTTTTCCATTTTTTATCCCTGCAAGGTTTTTTTGGGAGTTTTTCCTTGTCTTCTCAGAGAGTCAAGGCTGGGGGGTTGTCAAAAGGCAAGGCCTGTTAAAGCCCATTGAGGCACTTCTTGTGTGATTTTGGGCTAATAATAATAATAATAATACATTTTATTTGTAATGCACTTTATAGAAACAAATCTCAAAGTGCTACAAAATTAATTCGACCCAAAAGCTCTGATAAAAAGACAAGTTTTAAGACCAGATTTAAAAACATCAACAGTCTGTGGCGTCCTCAGATACTCAGGATTCTCAGCATTCCACAGTCTGGGTGCAGCTGAGCAAAAAGCTCGATCTCCCATGGTATGAAGTCTGGTCTTAGGAGTTTTCAAAAGATGTACTGATGCAGAGCGAAGGTTGCGTGTGGACGTATGTAAGGAAATAAGTTCTTTGAGGTAGGGAGGGGCATCCCCATAAATACACTGGTGGGTAAGAAGGGCAACCTTGTAATCAATTCTAAATGAAACAGGGAGCCAGTGAAGAGATTTAAGAATGGGCGTAATATGATCGTATTTATGCCCTCTCATCAGGATCCTAGCAGCACTGTTCTGAATATACTGCAGCGTTTGAAGGGTTTTTCCAGTAGTCCCAATGAGAAGTGCATTGCAGAAGTCCAGCCTGGAGGAGACAAACGCATGGACTAACTTTTCTGCATCAGCAAACGTGAGTGCTGGACGCAGTTTTGCTATATTTCTGAGGTGAAAATAAGACGTTTTACAGAGATGTTTGACATGAGCCTCATACGTCAAATAAGAGTCCATTTTAACCCCAAGGTTTATAACGGATGTTGACAATGGGATATCCTGACCAGAAAAGGTAACACTGGTGATGTTAGATGACCTAACCTGGTGTGGGGTGCCTACTAAAATAGCTTCAGTCTTAGAGCTGTTCAGCTGCAGGAAATTTTCCCTCATCCATGACTTTATCTCCTCCAAACAGATGGTCAAAGTGGATGATGGCAGAGTAGACAAGGAGGTTGAATTTATCCTGAGGTAGAGCTGAGTATCATCTGCATAGCAATGAAATAAAATACCATGCTGGCTGATGATACAGCCCAAGGGAAGCATATACAATATTAACAAAATGGGACCGAGCACAGAGCACAGGGCTATATAAAAATAAATTGTATTGTATAGTATTGTACTAGAGACTATTGTTTATTTTTATCCAACTGAAGGATAATCTCGACTTGTGCTACAGTCATATTTATACTGGAGGTTCCAGTGATGTTAAAGATCCGAAACAACCGCCGTAAAGTGACACGTTATTCATTTCACATGAACAATAAATGGGAGAAATAAAATAAATGCAAATCGTTCCCACATGAGTTTCAGGCAATGAAACATTTGAAAATGAATGTCTACTTTGACACTTTTCTGTTTTTCAGTACCAAGAAAACCTTACTGTCTTTCCAACTGCAGACACACACCAAGCCAGGCCTCCATTAGAGCCTAATAAGTTGAAGGCCACGTTCTGTGCAAACCTTTTAAATGTCCAACTAAAACACAGAATGAGCACGGGGTATCCTGAAGACAGAGACCTCTGTGAAGGGCATAAAATTACATTCATGCTGAGGTCCAATAAGTTTAATTTTAAATAGCAATGGGAAAAATTTACCTGGAAGAAAAGAGGGCAGTCAGAGAAAAAGGCAAACCTAGCAACGAGGATTAGTACCTTGTGTTGTGTGAAGATTAATCAAGCAAGCTTCTCAGTTATTTAATAACTTAAAAATGTATGCATGACATAACACTTACATGCTTTCAGTGATTTACTGTATATAACTGTTTTTAAAATTGGAGCATTTTAAGTTTTAGTTTATTTATTTATTAAAGAGATATCACATTTTTGCTAATAACCATTTTTTAACAAGGAGTCATTTTCAATAATAAGTGACGATAGAATGTCATTACATACATTAGCAGAACACATAAAATACATGTTTTTAATACCATTTTACAAAATCATGTAGTTAAAAACTGAGCCCGAACAGACTTGTAATGCCCCAAATAGCTTCCACAGAGAGCAGATTCCAGCTGAAATCAACTGATTTTAGGAGTTGGTTGTTTAGAGTTTATGGTTAATTATCTCTATATGTAATCTTCATTTGGATCTTGATCTTTGTTTGCCCACGAATGAATTAGAAGAAGAAGCACTAGATGGCAGTAGAGAGACAGCTAAAACACAGGCATTGCATTAAGAATCTCCTCCAGGCTTATACTACTGAAGACTGTAGTACGCCAGTTACACCTCAAAACACAGACATTCAAACTAAACAAATTGTTGTGCTTTAAATTAAGTAAAGAGATCTTCATTTAGATCTTGATCTTTGTTTGTCCACGAATTCCACGCATGCGTAGACCACCTACCAGTTTAGTATGTTGTTGTTACTCACGGATGTCAACAATGTGCCAGAATAACGAAAGGGGTAGTGGACAGTGTTATGCTGGTTAGCTCCTGAGGCCTGGTTAGAGAATGAGATTGCCGAAGGTAAAAGGTACGTGCCTACGTAACATATGAATGAAAGAAAGACAGTGGATAAAATGAATGACAACGTAACAGCACGTTCCGGAAATTATTATTGTTACGTTGTAGCCGACGAGTGCTGCGCGTCTCACAGTTGTACCGTGGCTTGCTCACATGTCAGTGAAGTGATCCCTATTTATGCTTTAAAGAGCCTGGATACCTATGTGGCCCCCTTTTATAACCATTGCTCCGTGTATATTGCCTTACTCTTTGGATTGCCACAAAGCAACCTGCAAGATTGGAGAAAGGTTGAGAAGAGATCGTGAGAGGAAACAATAGCGTCGTGAAAACGAGATGGACTGTGAACGGACAGAAGCAGAAATGCTCCTACACCACCACATAATTACTATTCAGGCAGTGATTCCGAGTAAGCCGTTCCTATTGAATCAATGTCCAAGGGGTTTCTTTTGTAATTTTGTTTCCCTTATAAAAAATGACGAAGGAACCAGTTCACGACAGGCAGCCGCGTTTAAACAGGGAGCCCTTCACAGACAACTTTAACATGCGCAACGTAGTTGGGCACACATGGCTAGTAGTTTATATTTCTTAAACGTAACCTGTTTGGAGAAAGTGTCCAATGGAGGGTTAAAACCTCTGCTGAAGTCCACATACACAAGCCCAAGCAGCTGTCATCATGTTGAATTTCTGAGTGCATACAAGATTCTGCTGATGTTTCACTAACTTGTACTGTGGATTTGTTTTGCTATTAAATGTGTGCAAAGGGAAAACATACAAACTGAAATAATCACTTTCAAGGTTAATTTGAAGAAATAGATTAATCTGTAATTGAGATCACACACAGAGTGTTTCTTTGTTGTTCATCAAAGCATTCATCAATGCTTTTAGTGGGAGTTTTTGAAATTTCAATAATTTGAACATTTTCAGTTCAAGATATCTCAATAAGAACTGCACTACCCTAACAAATTTCCTTGAAGAATAAGTGTGAAAATTAAATCGGTCCACTGGGTCCGAAGTTGTTTAATGTGGACAGACAGACAAACAGGCATTAGCACAGCAATAGGTGCTTTGATATTTTATGCAAATGCAACTAAAAAAGGTTTCTTCTCTCTTTAGAATGAGCTCTTCACAAGATGCCTAAACATTGAATTTACTTTACATATTTAGACTTGCTTTAATTCTCCCTGGTTCTTACACAAGGATTTGAAAAGAAAACTTATGTTATGAGACCTAGGGCCTAGTTAGCATTGCATAGAAGACTATTCATGAAAATTCAGGAGGAGCCCCTGTACAATTATCATTTAGATCTCCACAAGAAAAACTGTGTTTTATCACCGAAATCTGTGCAGATCATGAATAATGAAAGTTAATCTAAACCTCCTGCCAAATATCTGGTGTGCGCACAGTGAAGAACTTCCCGGCTTTTTTTTTTTCTCTCTCCTACCCTGTACTTTCGTTTTTGTTGAAACAACAGATTCGGCAATTAAAACGCTTTTCTTAAGAATAATCACTCATGCATTTGTAAATCCCTGTCAATCCAATTTACTGCTCAAAGACATGATAATTTAGCCTGGTAGCAGGCCTTCATGAATATCATACTACAGTAGTCTACAAGATGTCATTGCATTTTTAAGGCATGGGGTTTGAAAGCCGCTCCTGCTGCGTGCACTCTGTCAGAGTGCAGATTTTTATATGTTTAAATCATACTTCTAATAATTTATTTTTGCTGAATCAGCTGGCAAATTTAGCACTCATCTTTTGCAACAGTTATCAGTTACCATAAACATTATAAAACTATACAGGATCTGCTTTTTCCTGTCAAAAATGCTAAATAATTACAATATTTTGAATGTATGCAGGATACAGAGTTCATTCATGCATTTTTTTTAGCAGAACTGACTATTGTAATACATTATTTATGGGCTGCTTCAGTTATTCCATTTGTAGCTTTCAGTGAATTTCAATACTGCTGCAGGGATCTTAGTAAAACTAGAAAGCATGGCCACATAATCCCAGTTTATAAGTCTTTACATTGTCACACACATGCCCTTGGGAGGCAGCTAAAGGGCTCAAATGGATGTAATTATGTGTCGGACCAGGGGATGGCTGTGTTTGCTGATCCTTTCTCTTTTTCCCCTACAGACCAGACAAAGGAAATCCCGCCTGAGTCTAAGGATGTCACTTCCAGTTCCAGCTATGCTGACATCACTTACGGTTCCTGCCCTTCCGACATCACTTCCTCTAGTTCACCTATATAACTACCATTGTCATTGCTGTTACTAAGTTCTGGTTTGGACTCCAGTCTGTAAAGACATAATTTTGCTCAAACTTCTTATTTCAAGTGTAGGGGTTGGCTACCCCACACCATTTTCTGCTCTCTTGTTCTCTTTATTTCCACAACACTGATTCCAGGTATTTCACCTGATTTCAAAAGTCCTCCTTTAAATTCTTAAAGCTTTAAATGGCTTAAGACCAACTTACTCACAGAACTTATAAATGCATACACACTTTACAGACAATACATTACTACGGTGGTGGTCTTCTAAAGTTTCTATGGATAAATAAGATTACTGCAGAGGTAGAACGTTTAGCTACAGAACACGAAAGCTGATCTGCGTGGTGGTGGAGGATGTCTCATCCATGCAGGCTGGAGAATCGCTACTTTACTCTAGCATATGGTATGTCATGCTGCTCACTAGTTGTTCACAGTGGTAGTGATGTGCTCAAAAATAAACATTTAGCAGTCATGATGAAATGTTACTGACCCTCCTCAATTCTGTTTCTCTTTCCAGTTTCCTGCTGTGGCCTTTCATGCCGCTGATATATTGCCAAGATACAACTTCTACACATAGGCTGTGACTCCAGAGATATTGAGAGCTTTGGAATTTAATCTACATTACTAAAGAAAGGTTGTATATATGCACAGATGCCAGAGGCCAGAAGCAAGCTGCGCACAATACAACCGCCGCCCGAATGCGAACGCGCACACCACCGCATATACAACCTACATTTACTAATGTAGATCTCCAAGCCGGGATCCGCCGCCATGGTCACTTCAGCACGCGAATCCACAGCCATCACTATCAGGGAAGTAGGTGGCGCTGCAAGCACACACGCACAGTGCCTCAGCGCCCCAGTGTCAAACCCAGCGGCTTCCCCGAGTCTGTAGGTGGCGCCCAAACAACACAACACAACCTGTAAAGTAAACTTGAGGTAAAGTGTGCATGCCAACAAGTTGCCTTGGTGACATATTTAAACATGACGATCAACAAATCCCAAGGACAAACCATGGACAAAGTAGGGATTTACCTATCTGAGCCTGTATTTGGACATGGACAACTTTATGTCGCCTTTTCAAGAGTCCGGCATTCATGTGACGTTAAAGTAAAGGTTTTAACTTCTCCATACCAGGGAGAGCTGATTCAAGGACAGGAAACCATCTTTACCAAAAATGTTGTTTATAAGGAAATTTTTGATTAACTATTTTGAATTTACCATTTTATTAATTTTTTGTTTCCAATTTACTTCATTTAAACCTTTGCACTCCGATATTTTTTTTACTTATGAGTGCAGCAACTCAAACTCAAATGATATAACAATTAAATTTCAACTTTATTTTTAATAAATTGGTTAATTTTAGTACAGATATATTTATTTAATTAAATGAAAACTCTTCCAAGATGTTCCCAATGTCCATGATTTTTCATCCCTCCAAAGATTGGAGGGAACAGAAAGTGATTGCCATTCTTGGATTTGCGATTCTTTAGAGAATCGGGGGTTTACTGGTAATTACTAACAGAACAACAAACTTTGCCATTTTAGTGGAATACTGCTGTGAATTTCAGCTGGAGGTTACAATATTGTAGAATGTCCAGGAGGGGGAAGGAGGCCAGTTGGCATAAGCCATTAGAACTATGCCTTAGCCCTTTGCAGTGGACTGCTGCTAACTGGAGTTTTTGTGCTTCATTCCCCTGTTTTCAACTGGCAAGAGCGTAGTTATTATGTTAATAGACATTATATTAACATGATTTGATATGCTCATTATTATTGAGAATTTTTTATGTTTTATAGTTTTGCTGAAGTTCAAAGTGTCTGCATGCCATTGTTGTAAGGTTTTATGCTTTACTGTTATTGTTTTATAGTAGTAAATATGTAGTACTAGCAGTAGTAGTAATACCGTCACATGTGCAGAAAACAGTGAAAGTCTAGTTGCATGTGTGACCAACCTGCAACTCATCACTACCCCATGATGCCATGTATTCTTATATAGCGCTCTTCACTGAAAATAAGCTCAGCGGGCTTTCACATGATATTCAAGGCATGGGCTTACTGTGAGTGGAGCGCCACTCAGTTAAAGGCCACATTGCTATGTACCTAAAGACCAACACCTGACCACTACAGCAGTATAGTGTCACACAAGGGCGCTTAGGAGGCAGCCAACACGCCCTGAGGTGAGTGAATGATCACGATACATAGGGATAATATCGGGTATTAATACCTCTCTCCTTTTTCAACTAGAATTAACGAAGAAAAACAATAAATTAATTCACTCACGAACAGTCCTGAATTCCCAAAATGGCTCCTCTTCTGTTACATCACTTCCGTCTCCGACTCCCCAAGATGACGTCACTTCTGGACGCTCCCTGATGACATCACTTTCCGACCTTACCTGATGATGTCACTTTCACCTACATCACTTCTGGTCGTTCCTTGATGGCATCACTTCCGGTCGCATCATGATGACGTCATTTTCTATATATATATATATATATTTATATATATATATATATATATATATATATATATATATATATATATACTCAATTTCAACTGCTCTGTATTATCAACTGTTATGGTTTTGATCACATTTTGCAACTCTAATTTTCTCAACATAGCCGGACAATATATGTGGACAATTCCTCATCCCTATGTTTGTTTCTCTTGTGAGACTGATTTTCTACAATTCGAGGTGCAATCCTAAAGTTCCAGGAATGCATTTATTTAAAAGCATACACACCAAATAACAATTAATGGTGAACAGTTCCTTTAAAATAGTCACCCGCTGAGTTGATACACCAATCCCAGCGAGATTTCAACCTTTCGAAGCACCTCTGGAGGTCGTTTTTTGTCAGTGTGTTCAAGACGTCAGTTGTTACTGCTTGGATCTCCTCCACCATTTCAAATCTGCATCCCTTGAGCCTCATCTTCATCTTAGGAAATAAAAAAAAAATCAGACGGCGCTAAATCAGGGGAGTACGGAGGGTGGGAAATGGCAGTAAACTTTGTAGAAGCCAAAACTTTGCTCACAATCAGAGATGTGTGAGCTGGTGCATTGTTGAAAATGAATTCAAAGAAATGAATTGTCAGTCCACATCTGAGGATGTGTTCGCCGAATTCGATTTCACAAACGCCTTAAAACATCCCTGTAGAATGCTCCATTCACTGTCTGTCCTTTAGGCACAAATACCTTGTGGATGACACACTTTACATCAAAGAAGCAAATGAGCATTGACTTGATGTTGCTGTGAACTTGTCGAGCTTTTTTGGGTCTTTCAAATCACTTATTTTCACGAACAACCCTTCACAGACACAACCAAAGTTTAAACGAGAACTGCAACTTGAAAAACAACTGTGCTGACGTTATAACGCGTGATAACAGCTCTCAAGGACATCTTGAACTGCTATCTAGTGGGGATTGATATAACCAAACCCTTCTGGCTGCAGAATAAATGCATTCCGGGAACTTTCGGATCACACCTCGTATATGAGAAGCAGAAATGCAAAAGGAGATGATACATGCTCACTAAAATGGATTTGTTTACAAGGAGCATTGAATCAGGACTAAGGGGTAAGTCAGGTAAGCTTATTTCTGTTTTTTTGTATTTACTAGAATGAAACTCCATGTTTTACCACATTCTTGTTTATCATGGCATAATAGAGTCAAGACTTACCCCTACAAGGCAAAGAGCACCCCTAAACAGGAAAGGCAGTACTTTAGGGAACTTTACACACCTCACACAGACTCAGTTTAGAGCCAGCGATCAATCCATATAAGCATGTCTTTAGACCAGTTTCTTAAACTTCTTTTTCTTGCCTTCTTTGTTTCTTTGAGACTCAGAATCACAGTTGACAGTCAGTTCCCCTTGGCAAATCACTACCAAGGTCATGGTGAGGCAGTGCGGTTCGCTTTAATTTCCTGTGGTGGCCCATAAACTCCACAAACCATAAGTGAACCCATCCTAATTGTCTACAATTGTAAATTTTGACCCAAATTTAGACAACACAACACAGTGGGTCACAACCCATAGTTTAAGAACCTATGCTTTGTACTGTGAAAAGAAAACCTAAGCATGCAAATGAAATCATCTAACTGAGAGCCAAGCCCTTCTGGACTGCAGCACTGCCCACCATGCCACTATACAACACAAATGTTTTCTTTGGAAGACAAACTGTGTTCCTTAATCTAAAGACACAATGAAACCGGTATGGGTATAACGCTCATAAACTTCTCTGTGAGGTGCAGCTTCTTCCTGTTAACCTTAACTTTACAACAAGTGCAATAACATAACATAATAGACTGGCCATTTTGAAGTCTTTCAAACATACCCTGCATTGCACTTCCCTGAAATATCTGCAACAGAGCCTGCCAAGGTCCTGTTTTTCACTGATGCCGTGTTTGTTTGCTCAGATATTACTTATGATTTTTCTGGACAAGACAGGAAGATTACAAAAGAAACTGAAAAAAAAAATACATTAACTGTTCTGAGTGACCTTTCTTTTGTTTGTTTGCCTGGCAGGCACCCCAGTTAAATCTATACCTATTAACCTGCAGCATCACAATGTGCAACTGCTTTCTCTTTAAAAGCATGTTGACGTTCCTTCACTAATGAAAGGTATTCAGAATTGAAAGCCATCGCTGAGCACAAAATGACACTCTTTAATTATATAGAGCTGACAATTTCAGCTGGAATCTATTTTTCTGGAAAGTAAGGAAATGCAGGCAGAATCTGACCTTTCATATGGTTTCCATAGTAACAGAATTTGAAGTATGGGCTATAAGCTCCCCTTTCAAACCTGTGGGCCTGCATGGCTGAGTGTTGAGTAATTAACTGAAAAACTTCTTTTAAACTCTCGGCTGAAGGCAAGTGAACATTATTTGTAATCAAAGACGATTCTCTAAAGCGACGTGACGCAATGGTGAGATCTGAAATGACAGTCATTTTTCTTATAATGGGCAGCTGCATGTCTTCCTGTGTGGGAGAGATTATGTTCTAACACACATGTGGATGAGCCGCACAGTGCACAGGCAATCATTCACTATTTAGCTTAAGCAAGCTGTGTAAATGTTGCTCCTCCAGCTCGGCCCTCATTTCATGCTACTTTTTTAACTTGTACATTATATTGGCTACAATAACACGAAGGGTACATTATGTAATTGTCACATTTGCCAAACTGGCCCTTGCAAAGTCATCCTCTCAGGATAGTGAGGACATGAATAACACTTAAACCCATAGCCATTAGTAGATTATTCAGAACAGTGTTTCTTAAAGTGTGGATCATGGACCACTGGTGGTCCGTGAACGGGTGAAAGGTGGTCCATGGGCTGACCAAATCATCGTTCTTAGAAGAAGTTTGTTGGTGATGGAGCCACATAAAAATGAATTTAAGACACTGACCATGGAGCACCTGTTTGACTATCTTGCAGATGATAACAACTGGGGGCAGAGTGGTCTTCTGGTCGTGGATCGCCTGCAGAGTTTTTCTCCAACTTAACTGGAGGTTTTCTTTTCTGTCCTCCTGGCCATCTGAGCTTATCATCGTACTCATCTTTAGAGACTTACTTTATAATATTGTATATAAGGACACTACCCTTCTACTAATTATGTATTTTGTTTAATAAGATTACATATGTGTTTATTTTTTGCTGCTTATTTATTACTCTTCATTAACCTAACCTTATTTGTTTTTTCTTTTCTTGTAACTTTCTCTTTGCCATATTGTAAAGTACTTTGAGCTACATTGTAGTTGTTATTGTTGTTGTTTACTTCTTCACTCTTCCTTACTGCTCTGGTCCTGTATAGTTGTAGTAAATGCTCCATCTCTTCCCCTCTTCCAACATTTCTTCATATTTACAGTCTTTACTATGTGGGATGCTTTTTTAAATACACCTTGCCACAGCAATACCCTAAATCCACCTTTTCATGCATTATTGTCTAAAGTTTGAAATGTAAACCCAGCAAAGTTTGAAAGTTAATTTTGTAATGCAGACTTTAATTTCAGGAGGGCAGGGTCAAGCACCTGGTAGGCAACACATTCAAATAGGAACAGCACATGCCGCTCAGACCTGAGAGATGACACCAGCTGAGAGGCGGAGACCTAAAGGCTTAAACCACATAACCTCTGTAATAGAAAACACAAGGTAGAATAACTTTGTCTGATTTCAATTCCATAGCCTACTTGCTCTTTACTTCTAGATCCCCAAGGACATGTGTGTTAGACAGTTTTAAATTGACCCAACTGAACATCAGTGTGGATGTGTATACGTGTGGGACCTGCTATGGTTGGCTCCACATTCTAGACTTGTCCCAGCCTTGGTCCTGATGCTGCCCAGACAGGCTTTGGCCCCTTGAGTTGGATTAACATGTTATGTTATGTTATGTGAATTAAAAGTGGATTCAATCTTCTTCTTCTTCTTTCGTTGCTCCCATTGAGGATCACCACAGCAGATCATCCTTTTCTATCTCTTCCTGTCCTCTGCATCATTATTCAAACAAATCTCTATGTGATAGTTCTGTATTTGATGAGTGGTATAATGTCTTCTTGAATTTTGTCTTGGAATTGTCACAGCGCTCCGTATCTGCACTTGGTGACAAGTTCTGTGCAAAAACAAAGTAGTGTCTACTGTTGTATTCTATTTCTGAGGTGGCAATGACAGATTGGCCATCTAGCTCTCTGAACAGGATTACTTGGGTTCTGTTTTGTGTGTTGTTTACTTAACCCATTTTTGACATCCATTCCATACCCAATCTACCTAGAAGGGGGTCTCTCTCTGAATTGCCTTTCCCAGGATTTCTTCCATTTTTTTCCGTACAAGTTTTTGTTTCGTGGAGGTGGGGCAGTTTTCTGGTCTTTTTAGGAGGTCAAGGGTGATGGGCTGTAAAAAAACAGGGCCTGTTAAAATTCATCAAGGCTTCCCTTGTGTGATTTTGGGCTCTACAAGAAACAATTGTCAAAGAAATATGAAGAATATTATATTAACTGAATTTCAGCAGAATGAAACACTGATAAAAATTAATAACTGAAAAAAATGGTGGCCTCTTATGTAAGTAAAGGCTGACAAAACAAACAGAAAGATCTTTTTCAATTCATAAAAGGGTTGGCACACAAGACATTATTTTCTTACCTGCTCTTAAGAAGCTTGGCAGTTCAAAAAAATCACAAAGAAAACCAACTGTCTTGATAATTTTATCAGATGTATATTCATTTTCAGGAGCTGCTGCCATTTGTCAGATGTAACAGGGTCCCCTTGCTGTTATGGCACACAACAGACTTTAAGCCAAAATAAGACATTTTTATTTTATCTTGATTTCCAAGATGGAGACGTCCTTAACAAAACTAAGCTGTGGTGGCAAAATGTATACTCAAGGATCAGGATGCAGTGACTGACACCCCTCCATTTTTTGGGGGGCTTGCCTGGATTGTTCTGTCATTTGTATTGTCATCCACTGCAACTTTGATGGCCACCTTCTCTGTTTCTTTCCTCTCTAAGTGTTCTGCTGCCTGTTTTGCCCTTGTACATTCTGTTTTGTGAGTGGCAGTTTGTCCACTAAGACCCTCTCAGACCCTACTTAGTCGTGATTGCCACATATTGAATATCAGATTAAGTGGGTCTTCAGCAGGCTACCATAATGATCATTGCCCTCCCTGACAGAGCAGTGTTACAGAATTTACTTTCAAAAACAGCAGAGATCACCACCCCTTTATTACAACAGATCTGACAGAGCATCTGACAGTTCTGTTTCATAGGACTAGCTGTTTACATCCCTAATTGCATATATGAGACCTTCAGCTTAGATTCTGTGGAACTGTCAAATGAGTGATGGCGCCTTTCTGGGTTATCAAGTGGGCGCACCTATCCTCAACGT
Source organism: Polypterus senegalus (assembly GCF_016835505.1). Classification (NCBI taxonomy): domain Eukaryota; kingdom Metazoa; phylum Chordata; class Cladistia; order Polypteriformes; family Polypteridae; genus Polypterus; species Polypterus senegalus. Next base: position 106,804,115 of record NC_053163.1, on the reverse strand, counting down.
TTTGCTAATAGTCCCACGACATCTCCAGAGGGTTCAGCAGTGAATCCTGACATCCCAGGCTCCCCCCAAGATGCCATCTTCCCAGTTGGTGCCCAGCTGGAGTTCTTCCTCTTGAGCCAAAGCCACTTACTGCCCTTTGCAGTAGCTCTGGAGAGGCCCGTCAATGCTTGCCAGTGAGCCTGTCCAAGCACTCCCAAATCCCGGAGTAGCCTACCTCGACTGCTCGGACCTTAGCTTTCCAGCTGGTTGTTGGATATCAGTTGCGAGATTGGCGTATCTCAGCTTCTTGCTCTCGTCGGCCTCCTCCACTGCATCCTCCCATGATACAGTAAGCTCAATGATGTAGATGAGCTGGAGTGATTCCGACCATAGCACAAGGTCACGTCTGAGGTTGGTAGATGCAATCTCAGCTGGGAAGCAGAGTTATTGATCTAGCTTCACCAACAACTTCCAATCTCGCGCACCACCAAGGTGCCTGGAGTCTGGTCCTAGAGTGGCATGACGATCTCAACCCTCTCCTTCCCGGACGAATATTATTGCCGGCTGATGGAATAAAGGGGGAGGGAGGGCATTAACACTTGTCCACTGCTTTTCCAGCACTACCGCCAAGCACTGTAGCACCTGGTTGTGCCGCCAGCTGTGACAGCCTTGAGAAAGGCTGGTCTAGCAACCCATCAAAATGTGTTTTAATGTTGCTGGTGATGGGCAGAGCGAGTATGTGGGATCTTCTCCATACCACTGGCTAAGATTTTTTGGGGATATCATAGGCAGCCTTGATGGTGATGCCCACTCTAAATGCCTCCATCTCCCACAGATCTTTCTAGGAGAGCTTCCTCTTCTCTATCCCCTCCCATCTCAGCCATTGCCCCTGCTTAGACTATGCAACGGCCTTCACCTGCCTTGCTGCCTCCTCCTGCTGGCGAATCTCCTGCACCACAAGTCTGCACCTCTGAGACAGCATGGCCTTGTTCCAGGATGGTGTGCTGGCCTGAAGTCCAAGACCACTCCTTCCTTGCTGGACCTGACCCACAATGTCCCTGTGCATGAGTGCTGCCTTTGTGAGGTTAGTTGCTTCTTCCTGGTGACCATTTCCTACTGCTATCTAAATTTTGGGGCAACTTGGGCAACAGCAGGATCGCTTGACTCTTTTAGGATCATCTCCAGCCTCACCTTGGTGCACTTGTACTCCTCTATGAGACTGGAGAGAGGTAGTTCTAGTATGCCTTTGCCATAGAGCACAATGCTGCTAAGGCACATGGATAGACCAAGCCACTTCTTCATGTAAAAGCTAAGCAACCACTTCAGCTTTTCCACCTTTGTGTCTGGAACCTCATACAGGGTCAGCGGCCACATGAGAAGTGGAAGGAGGCCAAATTGCAAGCACCAGAGCTTCAGTTTGCCATGGAAAAAAGTATGAACAACCTACATTTGCAATAGCACATTCTAACAAATATGGAGTTGCTTGAGCTTATGAACACTAATATCTTCCTATATAATATGCTACTGTGGCTGTTCATTTGTCTGTCCAGGATTTTAAATCACCTGTAGCTCGCAAACTGTATGACCTATTGACCTGAACTTTGGTAATATACTACGTGATCTCTACTGTCCACTTTCGGAGCGATGACATTTATTACTCTTTTTATTTTTATTTAATTGTAGAATCAACTCTCGGCAGCAGGCCAGCATTCTCATTCCCTACCACCTTCGCCATCACTTCCCCTTCCTCTTCATATCTGAAATCATTCTTGAAGTGCCAGCTTAAGTGAAAAATTAAGCAAAACATACTAAGTAATTGCAACACATACACTGACTTAATCAGTTTTAAAGTGAAAAGATGCAGACGAAAGATGAGAAGAAGAGGGCCGCTAGGGTGGAGAAAAGAAGAGCTGCTCAGGAAGCAGCAAGCACTTCTCACGTACAGAGAAGGAGGATGAAAACTAGGAATGCGCAAGTCAAGTGTATTCACTGCACGTTATTGTGCAGTCCGCCGTTACTGGTAATTAGATAATTAAGTAAAATGGGTTTAAAATGCATCACTTTGCACCAATCAGTAGAAAGAAACTGGTATAGCCCAGAAAGACAACACAATATAATGGACAGAAAGGTACCATAATACCTGGATAGATTAAAAGTATTTGGCAAAATATTATCATTGAATAGGAACGTCTTCTGTACGATATACATACTACAGTTAATTGTTAAATTATATGATCTCATTATCCCCATAGTGAATTTGCTGGAGGTGATGGGCACACAAAGTTTTGGTTACACAGGTAAGAGCATAGGAAATTTCCCTTACAAGCAGGTAGCATGTATCACTGTATCCGAAACAGACCACACACACCTAACATGGAGTTCACAGGGGTAAGGGGATGTTTCTTTGAAACCATACCATACAAGAATATGTTCAAAACTTGCTTAATACCATTCATGGATGCAGGGAGGCACTTACACTTACACACACACACACACACACACACACACACATACAGGGCCCATTTGGAATTGCCAGTTTACCAAACCTGGAAAACAACAGAAGCAAAAATGGAGAGAAGGTGTAAACTCCACATGAACAATAACCAACCATGAAATTCAAAACCAAGACACTGCATCTGTGAGGCGTAGCACCCTCCTCTGCAATCAGTTGGACCCTACGACTTTCAAAGAACTCCAGCATTACAGAAGCACGAGGGCTGCTGGAAGAACAAGCGCTAAAGATTTCTTATCTGGCATTATTGCACTTTCTGATAAAATCATTTTCCAGCAAATAGGTCCAGTAGTCAGAAAATGGCAAGAATATTTTGCTTTTATAACAGATAATGAAATAATTCAATCATTTTGATGTAAGGGTTGATAAACTAGAGAAAAAAATAGGAACAAGCCAAAATACATTATAGTAAAAAGCTTTTTAAAAGCATACTTGTCGAAATTGTGTAGATATACTGTTTTAAAACATGTTGTGACAGTTATTTTGAAACACATCATATTATTATACAGCACACCATTATGAAAAATTTTTTTTTTTAATTGTCTATTCTTCCATTTGTTTTCTATACCTTCTTTTTTGGGGAAGTTACATCTATTCTGATATCAGCAGACAAAAGCAAAAAAAAAACTACCTGAGATGGAGAATCAGGCCATCACAGGGCTCCACAGTGGGGCAAATAAGAGTTGGTGACCAACCTAGAATTATGTCATTGGACCATAGGAGGATATTAGAGTACTAGAGGAAGCAAAGTACATCCTAACTTCACTAGACACACTAGCCAGGAATGGAAACAGGTTCTTAGTACTAGGACACAGTACTGCTACACAATACAACACTATGCACTTCAATCTGAAATTATCCGCCTTTACAACCTCCTTCTCCTTTGTGTTTAGTGGTATGTCAGTGTCTTTGCCTGCAACAACAGTGAGGAGAAAGAGATGGGTGGAAGCCCTTTGTGGTCACTGATCCTCCTCCAGATCAACAACTTCTGGAATGTGGAGGTAACAGATAGGCACGTGACTCTACTTGATCCCTTTTAATTCACTCTCCATAACTGTGGTAAAGCAGTAATGTTAATGTTAAAACCACTCACAGGTGACATGAATAACACTGATATCTTGTTACACTGGCACCTGTCAAGGGGTGACGTATATTAGGCAACAAGTAAACAGTCAGTTCTTGAAGTCAGTATGTTGGAAGAAGGAAAAATGGGCAAGCGTAAGGCTGGAAAATGTGTCAGAGAATCTCCAGAACAGCAGGTTTTATGGGGTGTTCCCAGCATGTAGTGGTTAGTACCTGCCAAAAGTGGTCCAAGGAAGAATAAATGGTGAACTAGTGATAGGGTCAGGTACATCCAAGGGGTGCATGGGGAGTAATGTCTAGTCTGTCTGGTCCAATCCCACAAAAGAGTTACAGTAGCACAAATTGCTGGTCATGACAAAATGATGTGTAAACACACAGAGCAGAGAGACCGGTCAGAGTGCCCATGCTGACCCTTTGCCTCTGCCGAAAGTACCTGCAATGGGAACATGAGCATCAGAACTGGACCATGGAACAATGGAAGGAGGTGGCCAGGTCTGAAGCATCCCATTTTGTTTGAAATCATGAGAACAGCCAGCTGCATGTGCGTCATTTAGGCAAGAGATGGCAACAGGATGCGCTAAATGGAAGAAGAATGCAAGCTCATGGAGGCAGTGTGATGCTCTGGGCAATGTCTGCGCTGGGAAACACTAAGTCCTAGAAGTCCTGTGGAAGTTTCTTTGACATGTACCATCTACTTAAAGATTGCTGAGATCGTGTACACAACCGGTATTCCTTGATGGTAATGGCCTCTTTCTGCAGCATAATGCAACCTGCCACACTACAAAAATTGCTCAGGAATGGTTTCAGGACCACATGACAAAGAGTTCAATGTGCTGGCATGGCCTCCAAATTCTCCAGATCTGAATCCCATGAAACATCTGCAGGATGTTCTGGAAAATCAGGTCCAATCTATAGTGGGTCAGAATCTCAACGTACAGGAGTTAAAGGATCTGCTTCTAACGTCTTGGTCCCAGATACCACAGGACCCTTTCAGAGGTCTTGTGTAGTCCCTGCCTCGAAAGGTCAGACCTTTTTGGCAGCACAAGGTGGACCTACACAATATTAGGAAGATGGTTTTAAAGTTGTGGCTGATTGTTACATATCCTACTATATCTTTGTCAGTCCAGATCAAAAATATCTTATAGTATTTTTTGCTAAAATGATCTAAAAATAATTCTCAAAACGAAAAAGTGAGGTCAAAGACAAACACGAGAACAAAATGGAGGTTTTTACTGCATGGAATTAAGGAAAGTGCTTTAGAAGCACCATCTGGTAGACAGGAGCAGTACCTGTGAGTAAGAGCTCAGACAGGCAGCAAATTTATTGCTTTTCTTGTTTATCTGTTACTCCAGTTTCTGTAACAATTTCTTCCTTTTTTTATAAATCACATTTAATTTTAATAAATCACAATTTTTTAATAATCTCATTTTGTTTTCTTTGGAATTATTTGAGCTAGGGTACAGGATGGTCACTTTATTAGGTACACTTGTTTGTTAAAATAAATAACTAAACATCAGAATGGACAGGGCATCTAAGGGTACATGACTTGTCTCATTTTTGGCGCCAAATTTAGTGGTTTCAGTATCTCAGTAACAGATGGATTAACATATCTAGAATTTATAAAGAAAGATGAAATTAAAAAGTGAGCAATGCTTTTGTTAGCAAAAACACATTAATGGGAGATGCCAGAGATTGGCCAAGAGCCATCATCATACTTTATCAAGCCACTGCCGTATCCAGGTAAGAGCGGCATCATTAGCATCCTTAAAATCTTCATCGGTACATGTAGGGCCTTGGGAACATTCATGGAGAATTTTGTCCATTGTTTTGGATGGGCTTACCACAGGGACATTTAGCACTCGTTGTGAGTCACCATCTAAATAGGTTGTCCCTTGTTTTGTCCACCTTTGACCTAGCTTGGTTAAGCGCGACCCAGTCTTTCCTAGAGAGAGTTGTTCCATTGGGTAGATGCTCTTGAGGTGGAGGAAGAGTTTCATTGGGAGGGCTACAGTCAGTCTCTCAACATCTCTCGATTCTATGTGTTGTGGCCTTCTTTGGATTAAGGGGTTCCACTGTGGCAAAGCTTTTATTTGAGAATAAAAACATGTTCTTTAAAAGACAGTGTCCTGTCCAGAGTGGTCAAGAGTGAATCGAGTTGAAAAAAATATCACAAATGCAAGATCGCTGCATCCCCTTATGGCCACAGTCCTGCTTTTTCCAGAGGATAGTGTACCATGCCATAAAGTCTGCATCATCTAAAGCTGACTTTAGTTTACTCCAATGGTCAGATCTCGAACCAATAAAATATCTTTGGCATCTTTGGGATGAGATGGAATGGGAAATTCATGGACTAAATGTGCAGCTAATACAGCGTTTCCCAACCTTTAAGTATTTGCGACCCGAGTTTTCATAACAGTTTTATTCATGCCCCCCAATGTTTTTTTTGAAAGGAGCCCACTAATACCAATTTGTTCTTTTTTAATTAATGATATATCATAGATTCAGATTTTATTATACATACTTAACTTTTATCAACATTTATCTAACTCTATATTTATTTTTCTAGTATCAGAATGTAGTTTAAGTTAATTTGTTTGGGTTTCAATAGATGTATTTTTCATATTTTTGATTCTTGCTTTCTTTTTTTCACATCATTGCGTCCCCCTTTTTGTTACTTTACGCCCCCCTAGGGGGTCTCACCCCACAGTTTGAGAACCACAGAGCTAATGAATCCACAGGAATTGTGTGACCAAAATCCTTAAGGAGTGTCTGCAATATCTCATAGAAATCAAGGTACTCCAAAGGCAAAAGAGTGTGCTACCAGGTACTAGACAGTTGCTCTTGTAAAGTGGCCACTGAGAGAATGTGTGGCTAATTAGTACATAAGTAAAAATTATATGTAATGTATAATATTACATTGTGTCTTAGGTTCTCTAAATAATACAGCCAAATCATTAAGGGCAAAGTACCTGTGCTCAAGGACAACTGTGAACAAAATGACCAGGAGATGAAAGGGGAGCTGAAAGATGTGGCCAAAAGGAGTAGCAAAGGGTCAACACCAGGAAGACAATCTAAACTGAGTGGCAAATGCCAAAGAACAAAACAGAAGCAAAAATCAAGTCAAAATGAAGGAAAAAAGTAATCCTACTACTAGGGTCTATTTGAATATGGAGCTAACTACCACTGAAGAAATTATATCCACTGAGAGATAATGCAGAGTGCAATTGCCATCATATATAAAATGTCAGTTCTGTGATGTCACCAACATGGCAATTGAGGTTGCGTTACCTCAAAAGGGCATCACATGAATAAAGAAGACTAAGACTTTAAAAAAATCTTAACTTTGTAAACTTAACACCAAGAGTAAAACAAACATTGGGATATGAATCTGCACAAGTTCAAATCGCAAACTACATAAAAATACACATATAAAATATTTTTTCTACAAACATATGTTGTATTGCACTATATGGCATATTAAAGGGAAAACAGAACAATGATGTATTCATTTGAATGTATTACTCTTATGTATTCCAACAATTTGGCAAAAGAATAATTTTATTTAAATAAGTAGTCTAAACAAGATGACCAATATCTGTGCTCACAGTAGTGTGTTTGCATTACACTGATAATGAATTAACCAAACAAAGGACATGTGGATTTAATACTTGGAATACATGCATACAGAATAAGAGCTTGCCCATAAAACCATCACACAGAAAACAGGAATAAATGTGTATAAAAAATAATGAGCCCAACATCAATGATGCATCACTAGCAAATTCTCTTATTGATTGATTAATACACCCTACATTATAGACCTGCTAGATTCAGCACCATGGAGAGTGCCAGCCACTAAAGACCACATTACATTATATAGTATAAAGCAAGTCTTTAATTAACTAAAAAATAGTTTTTATGCATTTGTTTGTTAAATAAATCCAGAAATGATATTTGAAAGTCACCTAAAGTCACCTAAATTGGCCACTCAATAAAAAGGTTGCCAACAGCTTATTTCCTGATCTCACCATAATCCAGGCATATCACCACTTTTCCACAGTTCATTTCCTAATACCAAAATCATACAGACATATCAAAAGTTCCCAAAATAATAGACTGAAGGTATTGCTTTGGTTACACTTTTGAAATTGCAGAGTTTGTGCTTTACAGTATGGTAAGTGGCTAAGGCATTGGACCTTGAACTGTAAGGTTGCTGTTTATTATTACACTTCTGGCTAATAAGGTGACCAGGAGCAAGTCAATTCAGTTGTCTCTCCTTTTGTTTTAGAAAATGCGTTGAAATTACTGTATCCTCAATTTAAATTTTGTGTTGGATAAAGGTCAGTTAGTCAGTCAGTCATTTTCTAACCTCTTAGTCCTGTCCCGGGGCGCAAGGGACTGCAGGAGCCAATCCCAGCTAGCATAGGGTGGAGGGCAGAAACAAACCCTGGACAGAGTGCCAGTCCATCACAGGGAGAAAACACACACACCATAGCCAATTTAAGATCACCAATTCACCTAACCATTTCACGATCAGTCCTGCAGGCAGACATTGAAGTATGAACTATACTGACAAGAAACTGACTTTTGGATGGTTTCGAGGCTATGAAGTGAAGGATCAGACAGAGAGTCTCCTCATGGCAGGATGAGATGAGAGACTTAACACAAGCTTCATCAGAAGAATATTCTCAAATGGATGTTGATTGCAAGTGCAGGATATGCCATCAACCAGAAGAGCAGATTATTTATATTGTTGCTGGATGTTCAGGGCTAGTGTCAAAAGAATAAACTCGTCAACACAACTGCATAGCTAGCAATCTTCATTGGTTAATGCTTCATGAGCTTAGCCTCCCATTTGTTTCCATCACCAGCCTGAAAAGGCCATCAAGAAGGCAAACACTACCATCATTTACAATTTGGCTGTGACCAAAATTCATACCATTGGAGCCAACTGACTGGAATTAATTGTCCATGACAGAAACAAGAGGTGATGTCTACTCATTGATGTAGTCATTCCAGAAGATGCAAACATCTTAGTCAAAGAAGTAGAAAAACTCAACAAATGCAAAGACACCAATTTTGGGATCCTAAGCATGTGGAACACAGACATTTGTGTGATTCTGGTAGTAATCTGAGCAGTTGGAACTGCTCAACTAGGTCTACAAAAATATCATGAAGAACTTCCAGGTAAAGCAAGTGTCATCCAGGTGTAGAAGATCAACCTCCTTGGAGCTGTCCACATACTTTATAATGTCCTGGCCATCGAACAATAAGACCAAAGGAAACAGGTAAATTCTTGGCAAAGAGTAAATATCACAAATTGAGAAAAAGATGAAAATAATAATAATGCATCATCATTGATGTACAAATTATGGTGTCATACATCTATACAACCTATACATTTTCATCGAGTTGGGGTTGCAGGTGGGAAATCTTTAGTAGTTGTAGAAGATTGCTGAAGAGGTACTGTGATCCTGTAATTTATTCATTTTTGTATTAATTAATTTGAATCCATTTATTAAAGGAATACATCCAAATGAGGGTTTTCATACCAAAATAATTTGATGGTAATACAGTATGTGTTCTGTTCTAAAAGGTCTTGGTAAAGACTTGAAATTTTATTTAACTTTATGTCTTGTTCACCATTTTGATTGTTTGTAGGTGCAGCCATTTTGTGCAGTTTTGCACTGGTTGTTGTCATGGTAGCCTTTCCCAAAAGGACCAGTAGTTATCCAAGACTTCTTATGTGTTTATTTAATAAATCTATTTTATAATTATTTGGTTTCTTGTCATTTCTTACTGGCTTTAAGACTTTGACTTTTGGTTAGTGTTTAGGCAGCAAACCTATTAGACTTCATAATTAAGACTTTCGTTCGATATTTGTCTTCACTTATATTCCAATTCCTGCCCATAAAATAATGTTCTCTAACACTGTACAAGAAGAAAAATGTACAGTTTTGCACTATTGATGACTGCACCAGTCAAAGCCTCCATTCTATCATTTGACAAACAAGAGTGAGGTGGAGGAACTTTTAAAGGTGTAGACAGGTTAGCATAACTGGAGGTGGAGAGGTAGGCAGAGTCCCTTTGGAGATCCCCGATCTTCCTCTGGATCAACAGCTTCTGGACCATTGAGGAAACAGGCCGACATGTGACTCTGATGGTTCGTTGCTCTTTAACTGAAACCCCAAATTTTTAACCAACCAGTTATGCAATGAATACACTTGACTTGAACATTCACAGTTTTGAGACTCTTTCTCTGTACATTTAGCATTCATTTGCTCAGAGGTTGATGCGCTTGCTGCTTCCTGAGCAGGTCTTCTTTTCTCCACCCTAGCCACCCGCTTTCTTCTCTTCTTCCGTTGGCATCTTTTCAGTGCTTGTGTTGCAGTTACTTAGTATGTTTTCTTTAAATGTTTGCTTAAGCTGCCACTTAAATCTTCAATCTGCCTCAAGAATGATTTAAGTGACAGAGAAGATGGTAGTGATGAAAAACGGCGCCTGTACATATGCTCCACATAAATGCCCTGCTGGCCTCTGCCGAGAGTTGATTGTACCTTAAAATAAAATAAAAATGAAAACAGGAATAACGTTGGAGGTCAATCATCACCTTGAAACTGGATAGTAGACATCATGTAGTATTTGTGTATCAAATTTCAGGTCAATAGTTCAAATGGTTTGCGAGCTACAGGTGATTTCAAATCCTGGACAGACAAAAGAACAGCCGCGGTAGCATATACGAAGAATGGCTATTTTCACAATATATCCTTATATAAACAGCTACTTTAATGTTTTTGTATAGTCTAGTAAAAGTATAAATCTAAAAAAGAAAAAGTGCAAGGCATATATGTTAATGCGTACTCAATGTGGACTCTTAAAAGATTTATTCCTATTCTGAACACCTAACACAAAAGTAACCTTTAGTAAATGATGTCAACTTAATTTGTCAACCACAGAGGACAGTTTCTCCATTTATTAGAAAAGAATCAGTTGATTACATTTTTAATGACTTCTGCATAAAGACACGGTCTACTGTTAAATCTGACCATTCTCAAACATGTGGTCATTGATTCTAATGAATGGTTCCTAGCTAGCATTTTTATTTGTAGAGAACAGCTGACAAAACCATGAAATACACTGACAAAATATTCCTCCGCCTATCCTCCCATCTAGCCCACTTAGCCCTTTGTAGCTCATGTCAGAGGAAGTCAGAGCATAACTCACTGGCATTGGGTGCAAGATAAGAATTAACCCTGGAAGGAATGGCTAGAACAATAATGAAATGAAAAATTAAATGCTTTGCTTTAATCTCTTAAAACATGTGCTGCATATGCTGTATAAACACAGCAAGCTTGAATGAATTAAGCCAATTGTTTATACTGTAGGTGAAAATAATTCCAGCAATTTAATAAACCATTTACTCTGTAATCGCCTTTGCTAATTGCTTTCTAATCTTTTATTAGTCAACTAATAAATGTCATTTTATACATGTTTTATAAGGATGCCTTAAGGAACCACTACAATAAATCCCAGTCTAGTTTTTGGAAAAAGTGAACATTTTTCTTATGCCTTGAGAAAATTAAATATTTAATAGAAAAAAAAATGAAAGTCAGCCATTACTTCTTAACATAGCATTATTTGTGATAACAAGCTTATATAATATAATCAATAATGTTATGCAGTGCATTTCAAAGCTAACACCAGCCCAGAACAAATTCACATGTGAAGAGACTCTACTTAATATATTGTAACGACACTGACAAGTTGCATCAGCCTGGGGATGAGTCTCCACCATCATGTAAATGAGAAGCTTCGGAGGCAGCGGCAGGAGAGCCTATAACAACAGGCAGCTTGACAAAGTCGTATATGAATTCAATCAAGTGTGGCAACAGCGAGCAGTCCTTTTAAGACAGTGAGTTACCTCAAAGAGCAATGTAAAGGGCAGAGATCACATTAATACTGGGCGACTGTGAACACCACAGTGGCCTGGCACTTCATCGGTGTCAAAGACCTACCGTCTGATTTGGGTAAAATCTCAAATGGACTTGCAGGGCTCTTGTGAGTAGTTTGTGGAGAGTCTCAATGCTGAGTTCTGGAATCTGGAATACCATTTTCAGCATCAGTACAGTTAGGAGGACAGCAGAGAATGCCACTGAAATGGGCACCCTTTAGCCCAAAGAAGGCACTCTGAGTCTCAGGACAGGCAGCAGAATCAAGCTTTACTGTGCTATGCACATACAGCCTCAGTTCAGTGAATTGAGCGCCCAGCAATGGGGCCATCTTACTTTTATTAGTTTTTATCAAGAGTTTACCTCGCTCAGCTCATTTGTCACCCCTATCTGACTCCCAACTCCATTTTGCCTTGGTCCTGCCTCTAATTTGTTTCCACCAATATTTTCAAGCCTAATAAGCGTAGCACTCTATTCTATCCATCATGCCCACTTCACAGGTCATCTCCCCATTTTGAGCCTGTCCACTTCCTGCCACCATTATCCGTATTCCTCAGCTTACGTTTACCGCATAGAAAGGGGTAGGTATTTTGGTGGTTCTGACTGTGAGCCTCTCTCTACACACCTGACCTTGACTCATACAATATTGGAGCTTTCCAGCTTGCTAAGAAAATTAAAAAATATACAGGCACAGACCTTTTTGTGATTTAATCCTTGCTATACTAATGTGCACTAAGACATGATGCATATTTTCATATATGCTGATGATTATCTTTAAATATATTCAAATTATTAACTTTAAGAATGTACTTTTCTATATTTCCCCCCTTTTGGGGTTCACTAGAGTCCCAGTGCTACCTCTGCAGCTCCATCACCACTTCTCCCTCAGCTAAGGTCCATTGACATGGGTGCACAGTCGCTAGTGGAGGTTTGAGCTCATAGAACTAGGAAAAAGTGTGGCAGATCGAGTTGCCACTGACCCCAGGTGAGCAGTGTGCATTTGGACCGGGGGTTAAACTGTGCAAGCAAAAGGTCAGACAGATCATAGAGGCATCACAATACAGCCATTAAGCTGGACTTTTAAAGCTGAGATTTTGACCTGAAATACTATTTACAGTGTCAGTTCAGTGAAGAAAGACAGTGAAAGAGGTTCATCAACCCACATATAATGGACAGCTCAAGTCAGAAGTGCAGCATTAAACACCTCTTCTGCACTACATGGTAACACTCAACATCCTTGCTGTGCCAACAGACAACAAAAGACGCTGTCTGATGTACCATATCTGTCGCTGGCTGCACATCTGCTGTGGAAACAAAGATCACCCCATTGTTTCAAAGAGTTTGTACGCCATTGCAAGGAGTTGGAAGAAGTCAGTGGGGACAGTGACTTTGAAGGGAGGGATTTGAGACAGTGCTGTCAAGATGCATCAGCCTTGACAATCATCATAATAACCTGGCATTCCATTTTGTAAAGTAGCTGCTTCACCTAAAGAAAAAGCAAGCTTACCAAAGTTAGTCAGTCATTGTCCAACCTGCTATATCCTAACACAGGGTGACATTGGCTGGTGCCAATCCCAGCCAACAAAGGGCGCAAGGTAGGAACAAACCCTGGGCAGGGTGCCAACACACCGGAGGGCATGCACACACACACACACACACACACTAGGGACAAACTAGAATCGGCAATGCGCCTAACTTGCATGTCTTTGGACTGTGGGAGGAAACCCACGCAGACATGGGGAGAACATGCAAACTCCACCCAGGGAGGACCCAGGAAGCGAACCTGGGTGGGTCTCCTAACTGTGAGGCAGCAGCAATACCACTGCACCACTGTGCCGCACAGCTTACCAAATTCACAAATAAAATAAATTCCAGTTAGTGCAACAACAGTGAGCCATCATGTTAAGGTTATTGACACTCTGCATATATGTGAGTTTAGTTATTTTCAGTGATCACGGTACAAGTCAGAGGTGGCATATGAACTCAGAAAATATGCAGTAAATACCTTGAAACAACGCCTTTCAAAACATTAACAGTGCATTCATTGTAGAGCAAAAATGATTAATATGATCCAAAATGAAATGAAAACAGTATGAACCAAAAGGCCGCAAGTAATGGCATTTGTGAAATTGTGAACTGTTGAATATTCATTCATTCATTTTTGTATATCAACTTAGGTTGCATGATTTAAAGAGAAGAAATTAAAGGGGACACCTCAAGCTATGTCATATTGTACTGTATGTTGGAAGATTGTCCACCTCCATCATTGGGCATTAGATAGATGGTCCAGAAATTCACACTGTTTTTCTCCAAGGAAGAGTGTCAGATCACCAGCAGTCAGTACTCTGAGAGAGCAGACGTACATCATGTCTGATTGGTTTGCATTGTTATTCTATTATTTTTTCACAGGAATTGTTTAGCTGTGTATGTTTTTGAGGACACTGTATCCATTCCTGACTTGAGTTTTTCAGTTGGGGTTGTTTTTTATTTATGTTTCTATATCTAATTGTATTCTCCTGTGCCCCCACATTGTTTGGCTCAGGAGTCATCACGTTGACTGGCTTGGTTTACTCGTTGCTCTGAGGTTGCTAGAGGCTTTGTCAGAGGTCTTGCACAAAGTAACATCAGGGGTCACGGGGTGTAAAATTAATTTCTGTAAATGTCCAAACTTGTGGATATGTCAAAAAAAACTTAAAGAAATTGTACTTTTGAGGGTGTCGTTTGAGTTTTTGATGTCTTTTTTGTTTCGGGTCTTTTCACTAGGAGTTATGTCTACATTTCAGGCTTTTTGCTTTGATTGCTTGTTTTATGGTGATGACTTTTGCTTTGTTTTTGACTACTTTTTATTTCATCGTTCATCCTCTTGCTCTTGTGGCATAGCAGGGTGGACTCTTAAGAATGGAGGGTGAAGAGAGTGAAGATAATGTAGAGCAGTTCACAGGTTGAGAGCGTCTAAGTTATTAATCCCCTGGCCAATGTCATTTGCTCTCAGATTTAGGACTTGAAACATGACATTACTTAAGAAAAAAACAACAAAGGCATAAAGCTCCTCCGCCTCTTTTTGTTTATACCGTATCGGCCCGAATTTAACGCAGCCCCCAATTTTTTCATGAAACTTTTAGAAAAAAAAAATCTGAATTTAACGCGATCCATTCATTTTTCATAAAAGAATTCAAAGAGTTCTGCCATCGTAGTGATAAACCGTTCCGTTTCATCATTCTTTTACACCAACCCATACTTGCTTTAAAGTCCGTTTTAGTGATGTTTAAATTAGCAGCCTCTTCTAACGCTTTAAATTTTATAACTTCACGGGATTTTGGGTTTCCTTCATTTCACTTTTCTATTACGAATTTTACCACTCGCTGCTCAACTTCTTTAAACCTTCCTATTTTGGGTCCACTAAAAGATTTTCTTGCAGAATTTCCATTCATATATTTTGTTAAATCTTTTATCCAGAGACGGACGTTTACTTCTGGAACTCCATATTTCCTTGAAGCTCTTATATTGTTCGTTCTCTCTGACTCGTTTGCAACCATAATCTTAAAATTCCTATCGTAGGTTCTCTTGGTAACTTTATTTATTTGTCTCTTTGATGAGCCTTTTTTCTCAACACTACTATTATAGCTCGCGCTCATTTTTTAAGGGGAAACATGCAAATTACTACTATAACAGTTGCGAGAGACGTAGACTACACTTACGTGTGAATCATAGACACTATAGCCACTTGCTGGCGTATGCCGGACACGCGCCAGAATCAAAATGCTCGAAACCAGCGATTCCACCGGAGCTAGAAACTCTCGTGCAGTCTCGTGTACTTGTACCGATCCGAACTATACCGAACGTGGCACGCGCGACTCTCGCGACCAACACGCAGGTCGCTCAGAGGCATAGGCGTACTAATAAGAAGAGTTGTTACATTGAATTGTCTAGTCCTCGAATTTAACGCGAGTCCACTTTTGAATGGGAAATATTTAGTCAAAAAAGGTTGCGTTGTATTCGGGCCAATACGGTATATACGATTAATCATTTTAAAATAAGTATGTGTGCCTTGGGGGGCTGAGTTGTTAGGCAACAGCATTGAATACATCCTAAAAATTTACTCTGGTTCAGACACTAGTCTATTCACAGACCCCCACCCTTGGTCATTCAGTGCCACCAATTCTCCTGGTAGAAAATCTTAGGTATTTGTAAAGACGTTGATACTGAAAATACCCAAAATAGAGTGAGATCCTGAGTAGATGCACCAACAAGCGGTATCATGTCATCAATCTAACTTGTTTTCTAAGTTTATTTGTTCTACAGTGGGATGTTGATCTTATTCTAGTGTGAAAATAACCAGCCTCAACAAAAAAAAAAAGGTTTGGGGCATCCACCCATATATTGTCCCTGGCTGCAACAGGGTATTTGTAGAATAGCACTAATGTGCACTGGTCGAGTTCCAAACTGTACTGAATTACTGTGGTAAACATGGCGGCTTTAAAGGCCAAGACATGAGGTGCTTGTGGGCACCGGAACCAGAAGTGACATCTTCAACGTTGAATCAGGCAGGTTTTCCCAGGTTTGGTATGCAGAGGACAACAGAAGAAGGTTTAGTGCACCTCTCCATCCCCTGGCCTGACATGGAATTACCCTCACTTAGTCCATACTCACACGTGTGTGACACTAGTTACATTGGGTATGCTTACACATACGCCTGCACTCACTCCTATCAAAATACTATAAAATGACCAATCAAATATGATTTTATAATGTGGAGGGAAACCTTAGACTTCATGAAAAAAAGCCCAATAACTTAAGAGATATGTAACCAGGAGAGAAAATAAAGTGGACTGGGAGTTGAACTCCTATCTCCAGGATTGTGAGGCGATGAATCTAACATGCAGCTCTTTACCAACCCATCATATCCATTTGCTGAATATCTGTTACTAAAATTTAAAGCAACTAATTAAAGCATGAATAGCAATTTTAGAAATCAAGCACCAGTATGAAGTGGTTTCTTAAATTAGCAGACCTCAGCAGCAGTAACAAAATGATAATATTTACATAATTTAGACATAACACCTCAGTATAACGAGTCGCCAGCCTTTGCCATCACATATATTCCACTCTCTTTCATAAGCAATCAGATTTTAACATGGTTGTACTGTTCAGAAGGAAAGTGGAAAATTAATTCCATTTTCAAAGATTGCTCTCAACATCAGTTCATTAGGTTTTTTTTTTGACTAAGTGTCCTGCTTTCTTGCATTTTAACATTTGTTCATCAAGCAACTAAAGCGGGACCGATACAGTACAATGCAAACGGGGTTAATTAATTTACATTAAAGAAAAGAAAAGAGTATTAAAATTCATCCAAAATGCAATGCATGTCCCTTGATTGATTGGGCATGCTTCCAGGAAATACTCCAAGCTTAAAACCTGCACGCATCAATAGGTTCATTTGGAGATGCCAGAATAAATATGTTGATGCTGAAGGCTATGTTTCAGTAAGTCTTTAATAAAAAGTCGAGTGAGCTGGAAGGTGGATTCCTTAGACCAAAATAATAAAGCTATGTGGAGGATTTGACAAAAATATAAGAGCTCGCTTAACCCAGGTCTATTAAACCTGATGAAAGCTTCATTCTTTCCACATTGAGGACATTTTCCCAGTTTCTAATTAACTCAGACACCTGCAGCATCACATCAGGCTGCCCCGAAAATTAAAAAAATAAATGTAAAAAAATGATTTGCAGGACATCAGCTGCTCCCTCAAATTTTGTGGCAGGGGTCATTAAGAATGTTCCTCAGGTCATGACAACAACAGAAAGATAGTGTAGACAGAAAAAGAGAGCTGTGAAAATGTATGTTCTATGAGCTTAATGTCAGGATGTAACTAATAATCACCACATTCTCACCAACTCGTAAAATTAGGTAAAGCTAAACTCAGATGATAAACAGCATGTTACAGATTTAGTTTGGTCATTATGTATTCAGTTGTGAAGAAGTAAGTAGACCTTTACTGCTTCCATATCAATGAAGAAAGTACTGTAATTCTTAATTGATTCTTAAAATAATGAAGGGCAAGAGCAGGGTGTGCTACCAAAGCTACAAACATTTCAGAAGCAATTGCTGCTGCTCATCAGTTTGACAAAAGTTGTGAGACCTTTTCAACCAATCTTTAGTTCATCATCCTACAGTTGTAAGCATTATTTATAAACTGAAATATTCAAGGCAGGGGCCTAAAGTGCCTTGCAAAGTATGCAGTCCCTCACTTTTTACACAGTTTGTTATGTTTCAGCCTTGTGTTAAAATCATTTAAATTCATTTTTTTCGGTCATCAACTAATATGAATGGGTTCTGAGGAAGCTGAACTTTCCTAATATTGTAAGGTTGAGTGGTGGCTCTGAGGCTAGGGATCTACACCGGCAATCCGAAGGTTACTGGTTCGATTTCTGCAAATGTCAAAAGGGACTCTGCTTTGTTGGGCCCTTGAGCAAGGCCCTTATAACCTGCAATTGCTGAGCGCTTTGAGTAGTGAGAAAAGCACTATATAAATGCAAAAAATTATTAAGGTTGCATTACAGTGAAGAAAAAAAAGATGAAAAACTCTTCCAACACACCAACCATAAACCATATCTTTAATTATATTTATTAAAAATAATTACATAAGGGCCCAATACCCCAAATGGCAAAGCAAAAAACAAGATTTATAAATGAAAAAACTGAAACTTTTGGCCTGGTGTCCTCTTGTTTAGGATGTGACAACCTTTGCACACCAGGATTTGGGGAATTTCTGCCATTTTTTTCTATGCAGATCCTCTCAGGCTCTGTCAGGTTTAATGGAGACAGACAGTGGACAGCTATTTTCAGGTCTCTCTCAAGATGTTCGGTTGGGTTCAAGTCAGGGCTCAGGCTGAGCCACTCAAGAACATTCACAGAGTTGTTCTTAAGCCACTCCTGTGTTTTCTTTGCTTTGTACTCAGGGTCATTTTCCTATTGGAAGGTGAACCTTTGGCACAGTCTAAGGAGCAGGTCTTCATTAAGGATATCTCTGTACTTCACTCCAACTTTTCCTCCACCCTGACTAGTCTCCCAGTCCATGCCGCTGAATAATAACTCAACAGTGCAATGATGCAATGTTTCCTCCAGGCATGATGCTTAGAATTGAGGGCAAACAGTTCAATTTTGGTTTCTTCAGGCCAGATAATCTTGTTTCTCAGGGACTGAGAGTCCTTTAGGAGTTTTTTTGCAAACTCCAAGCAGGCTTTCGGATGTTATCTGACTTCTCTGCCATAAAGTCCAGATTAGTGTAATGTTGCAAGTAGTTGTCCTTCTGGAGGTCTTGCCTGTCTCCACACACATTTGGTGAAGCTCAGCAAGAATGATTATCTGGTTCTTGTTCACCTCTCTTACAAAGGCCATTCTCCGACGATTACTGGGTAGGTAGGAAGAGTTGTGGTGTTCTAGACCTCATCCATTTAATAATTATGGAGACCATTGTGCTCTTGAAGAAATCTCAATGCTACAGAATCCTGACACTGAGTTCTGCAGGCAGCTCCTTCAATCTCATGGCTTGGTTTTTGTTCTGATACAAATTGTTAGCTGTGGGACCTTATATAGACCAGTGTGTGCCTTTCCTACTTACGTGGAATCAACTGAATTGACCACAGGTGGACTCCAAACAAGGTGCAGAAACATCTCAATGATAAGTAATAGAATGGGATGCACCTGAGCAACATTTCAAATGTCATAGTAAAGGGTCTGAATAGTTGTGCCAATGTAATACCTTGGTTTTCTATTTGTAATGAATTTGAAAAAATAAAAATTTTAAAATCCTGTTTTTACTTTGCCCTTCTGGGGTATTGAGGTCTACATGATGTGGAGAAGAATGCATTTTACACAATTTAGTATAAGGCTGCAATATAATGTGAAAAAGTGAAGGGGTCTGAATGGGTTCTGAGGGAGCTAAACTTTCCTAATGTTGTAAGATTGCAGTGAAGAAAAAATGATGAAAAACTCTTCCAACACACCAACCATGAACCATGTCTTTAAATTTTATTTACTAAAAATAATTACATAAAGGCAATGATGAAAAAATTAATAATAACTTGCAAGACCTGGAAAAGGAAAAAAAAAGTAATAGACTACAATAAAAGAAAACAAAAAAAAAAGCAATTGTTTTCTCTAAATAGAAACTAACAATTAAATAAAGGTGCTTTGATATAAGAGCAATTACAAAAGGAACTAAATGATATGGTTCAAGAAAAGCCACTCCCATGCTCTCTTGTCTCTGTTTGACTTTTCTTATTTTGCTGTTTTCTATTAATTGTTCTTGATTATCTTTCTTTGTAAGTGCTCTTTGTCAATTACTGTATTTTATTATTTTATTTACTATGTTATTGCATGGTTATTATGTACAGTCTATTGAATGTGTTCCTTGATTCCTAAATTTTGAGCTTAAGGTGGCAGGGCCCCCTGAGGGTGCAGCTGATGGATTGCCCTCACCCCAATTACAGAACTTACATAAAACAGCACTATTGATGAGGAATTTGCTAACCTAGCAGCTCATGTTGTGTAGTTATGCAACATACACTATCTATATATTTATATATAAAATACTAAGGGTTGTCTGCCTGGCACACAAAAACTCACAAACCACAGGGGAATCTGCCAATTGTGCTGATTTAACAAGGAGGGCTTATACCGCTCTGATGGTCATGCAATATATGACTGAAGCATGGATGAATTTGCATCATGTAGTAAGATAATAATGTTTAGTGTAATGTTGTAATGATGTTTATCACCCTTGAAAATCTAGAGCTGAATTGCTAAAAAGAAAGGAATGAAACTTTTGGTATCACCACGTGAAAGGCCAGACCTCAGCCCACTTAAGAGCATGCAGCTTAAACAAATGATCAGAAACATTCATGAAGTAAAGGAGTGCTGTAAAGGAGAACTGCACCAAAATTCCTCCATTAAGACTAACAATCTCAGAAATTAATGATAACTACAACTACTGAATCATTAAGTTGTACTTACTTTTTCAAACAGTGTAAAACAAGAATTGGCTTTTTTGTTGAATAAATAATGACAAGTTAATTTCTGTTATATGTTATGTGTCACTTCAGGTTAGACTTATCTAATTATAGGACATGCAGAGGACTAGTTGACTGTTGGTTATGTACTAATAAGTAAAACCGTAAAATTAAGTTGCGGACCTACTTTTTTCACATGACTGGTTTTCCTGCTGATGGGTCAGTTAATATGTGAAACTGCAGCTTGAGTCCATGATAAAATCTTGAATAAGGACAGTAAACAAATGGACTGGACAGTCAGCTCAGCAAATTGTCATAATTCCATATAAGCCAATGTGAGCTTTTCTTTGAAGCCCAAAAAAGACATTTCATTAAGAATTAAATTTTAGATTTTTGGTGGTGGGGACACACATTCTCACAAATATATACTCACTGATTCAACATAGGAAGAAACTGTACCACCAAAAACATATAAACCACCACACCAACATGGAGCAAGAGGAAAAGTGAACCAAGGTTTCTAAATTTGCCAAGGATCAATCCCAGAAATTAAATGACACATACAATTTTCTGAACTTACCTTGCCTATTGAAGGTTAGCATTAGGTTTAGGCTTAGGGTTAGGGTTTTGATTATCAAAAGCTATTTCAGCAGCACAAGACACAATATAGGAATCAATCCTGGAAACATCAACAGTACCGGCACGAGGCACACTGATGCAAACTCCATTCTCACAGACATCAGTTCGGCTAAGAGAAGGCAATCCACCTAATTACATGGATTTAGGAGAATGTGTGAACTCCATAGAGGCAACGGTCATGCTATTGATATTGAGGTCTCAGGACACTGGAAAATTGCAATCCCTGACACCCTGGAGAAGACTAATTTTGAGACAAGCAAGACAACCCACTCAAACAAGATGCTCTGAATGAGGCTGGGAACTCAGCCTATCTGATCCCTATTTACTGAAACTTAGTCCATAGATGACTGATGGAAGTGCTTCCTTCACACAACAACCCTTTGAAAGCTAGAATTAGGTGTCTGTCTGTGATATTTGGCTTCCATGATCAAAAGATAATAATTACACCATGAACACAACAAACACTAAAATGTAAATATGAAGCACCAGTGGCATACAAACTGTGGAAGTTAAACCTGACAAGTCCAAGCACACACGATTTATAATTCTTTTCTTTTCCTTTCCAGCAAACAGTGCACAACCCACAAATTGCTCAGTCCCTTCTTTCTTTCTCTTTCTTTTTTCTCTTGTCTTCTCTCTGCTCTCCCACCTCCACTCCTCTCCTCGCAACCTTTGTCCTCCACCTCCTGACTCTGGGTCCCTGAATAGAGTGAGGTGGCCTCTATAATATAGCACCCTGAAGTGCTCCTGTATGTGGCGGAAGTGCTGAATAGGCACCTAGAAGTACTCCAGGTGTGCCCGGATTCTCTTCTGGCAGCACTTCCATGTGTGGCGAAAGTGCTGCAGTCCAGGGCTCCGGAACCATCCAAGCGCCCCTTGGTAGAGCTTCCAAGCTCCAAACCCATGGTCTCGATGTAAACCAGGGGGTCGCCCTTTCGAGTTCCAGGGAAGGTATTATCCAAAATATGTCCTCTCCCCCAGTCCTTCTGTCACAAGGTGTCCTGGAGGGGCAAGGTCCCTGATTGTCTACCACAAAACTAATGGTCTGGTAAAGAGCTGGAAGCAGCTATATGATCATTCGACCACAATTACAGAGGCTCTGACCACGTCCCTTGTGAATGGATAAATATCCAAACACTGCTATCAATCAGTCACACAACCCATGCTTTCCAAGTAACACATGGAGGCATGCACAGCCATGGCAAGCAAGTAAACAGTCAATAGATGAGGCCCTACAAAATGTAGACAACTCTGTTAGATAAGTGATGGAAAAATTGCAAAAAGTGCGACAAAGAACCAATTAACAACCAAAAATAATAATCAGATGACTCCCAAACCTGACAGAAATGGGAGTTAGCAGTGCTAATCAAAGTACCTCTATGCCCTCCAAAGTAATAACCATTTATGCTTAATGTGCTGTAATATAAAACAAGCCAAGTGGCTGCAGTTCTTGGCAACATTTAAGGTTATCTATAAGTCTGACTGCATTCATCACAGACAGATTTTGTTCTGACAAGAGAAGGCCATTCAGCCTGGTATGGTTATTTGCTCTCTGTTCTCTTACCTCTTTCAAATAACATTGAAGATTTGAATGTTCCAAGTATTACTCACTATTAAGTATATGGTCTGGTAACTTATTGCATGTATTTATTGATGCATGATGGTTTCCACATCATCCTAAAGCTGGGCCTGTATTTATCAAGTGTCTCAGAGTCGGAAAACGGTCCTAACTGGCTAAAAATTCTAAGAGTGACACAATGTTGGTCTTACTCTTAGGAGTAGGAATAAAAGCATTTTATCAATCTTCCTAATAACTTCACCAGGATTTAGGGGAGCTTGTGAGCTGTCTTAACTTGCAAGGAGCTGCCAGAAGAGGGCTCTCAGGAACATCCTAGGCACATCCTGACAAATTCGTATCCCAGAGTGATTGTTCCCAGGAGTAATTGTAATATGCTTGATAAATATGTTATTTTCTTAGGACTGGCTTTAACTGCAGTTCAAATCAAAATCTTTATAAATGAGCACCAGAAAATGTATTAATGAGAGTGAGACAGGCACACGTCTGGAAATGGAACCCAGGTCTGCTAGAATAAGTGAGTCACTCCAACATCGAGTTCTGTTTTATATTTGGAAAAAACGTGTCAGCAAGGAAAAAGCAGGTAACGAATTCTTATGAAGGGAGTCAAAATGCACAAGTGGCCTCAAGCAAGGAAAGCAAACCAATCCCCCAGAAGAAGGAGTGAAAAACATTCTTATTAATAAGCAAGAAAGCCTTCATCCTTCTACTTTTTTGACAAAGAAACCAAACAGAAGTACTGCAGAGGAACATTTATAATGACTCAGAGAGACCATTTGTTTGGTCACAAAGAGAATTCTCCTCCCCTCCTCGCTTTTAACAGCCCACATGCTTGCACATCGTTTGCAATGAATGTTATGCTTGTTCCATAGAGCTCACGATCCCTGTCGAAGAATATTATAATACAGATAAAAATAACTGGACTGCAAATGTAGTGTCATGGCAATTAAAATTCATTGTGTTCCGCCGAAACCTGTTTGCCTTCCTTGCGGTTCTGATGTTTAGCCTTTTTTAGCAAATGCTATTAAATTTACATTTAATATTTAATATGTAATTAGTAATTGGCAACTAAAAACAAATTAGCTGGCTGATTAGTAAGCTCAATTAAATTTTCAAAGCAGCTTTATTACTAGGCTTGTAAGAATAGGATGGTTTTATGAATGTATAATCAATGGTTAGAAATTGGAAGGGAAACAAAGTGCTGCTTAATTTTCAGTCGTTGCAAATTAACAGCATGCCAAAGCACTAAGCACATGCATTACACAGATAAAGTTGTTATTTGCAAATGGCCCTGACATAGCCAGCCCCAGTAATCCACTCATTGTTTCTGACGCTTTTTTATTAGCCCTTTGGGAGTCCATCTTTTTCTGTTAAAATTAGGACCTGCACCAACCAAGATAACACTTTTGTCATTCTTTTTCTTATCTGTTTATTGGCAAATGAGCCATAAATGGAATTGCAGAGTCATTGCTTTCCTTTGAGCTCTCAGCACGTATGGCTCAACTTGCTGGGGAATTTTATTATAGGAGAATATTGCATTCAAACTGTTACTCTAGAGCCCAGAAATTCAAATTAACTTCAAAAAATGGAGAAACGGACGTGACTTAAAAGTCTGCTTATGTACAATGAACAATCAATAAGAGTCTAAAACGGGTGCATTCACGAGACATAGAATTAATGAATTGAAAATAATCCCTTCAGTATTTCTTGGTGAAGTTCCTCGGCTTGTCTGAGAGTTTAGATTTATAAAGAGTACAGGAGAAAGCATTGTGAGCTCATATGTTGTCATTCCCAAGCAGGCTGGCTGCCATTTTCCTGATTTTTAAAGCAATTTATGAAGTTTAAGGCTTTAGTCCCCTCAAAACAAAAAGATTACATCACTTATGTCAGGTCATGGGAGGTTATTCTTTACCTATACAAAGCAGTTGTGAGGCCTCATCTGAAAGCACGTGTGCAGTTTTGGCCTCCGTTTTACAAAATTGCATATTAGCAAAAAAGAAGGTCCAGAGAAGTGCAACTAGGCCAATTCCAGGACTGGTGGTGTGTGTTTGAAGGAGCTGGATCTACAGAGGTTAAGAGGAGACATGACAACAATGTGGAACATTTTAAAGGGAATGATAACCAGAACTTTAAATGGTTTGTCAATAAGCAATGTAGACATAGATGGAAGTTGGTTAAGGGTTACATTTGCACCAGAGTTGCAAAATATTTTCTTTCACATAGACAGCAGTAGGTGAAGTAAGAAACGTAACATCAGTCCTGACATGATACCATCAGCCATACGATGACGTGGTAAATCATAACCATCACACGCTATTTTCACATGAAGAACCACAGATACAAGGACTATGGTACTGTGGACACTTTTTCTCTAGTGTCGTTTCTTGTGACTGAAGACAGAGAGATATAACTAAAGTTAGTAAAAAATCTTTTATTAATACACACCAGGCAAAGGTAAGAATGACAGAGAAGCACAGTCCTAGGACACCTGCCCTTCATCTGTCCCGAGAAGTCGGTGTCCTAAATCTTTTATAGGGCAAAGCTTTGTCTTATGACTTTAGTTGCACAAGAATTTCGAGACATTACATCTTTACAACAATTTGCTTGGATCAACATTTTTAAAGTTCATCAGTTGATTTTAAAGTTCATCAGTTGGTCACTTGTGGTTTTTTGTCTGTTAGGAAAAAACAGGAAGTTGCACTTGCACTTGCACTATAGGCATTTTGCTTAGCACGCACTTCAGTTCTGATCATTAATTCCTATTTTCCAATCTCATACTTCGGTATCTGTATTTTTCTATTTCACAGTACCAAGTAGTGTACTCATTAGTAGTAACTTGATTACCTTTACATCTCAAGTTGATGTTTTTTAAGAGGTAGGTGAAAACAGACCATTGGTTTAGTGTGAAATTGCGGATTGACTTGGGGTGCCAGTATTTTTTTTTTTTTTTGCTCACAGTAGACTGACAACAGAGGCTAAACTAATGGACTTTAATGCAATGCAGCTCCACTGATGCTGATAATAACTGTGGTGGTACCATGCTTGACCTGATCAACAGATTTTTCAGAATCCTCCTGGGGAATTCCAAGATACTCCGGGGGTTTCAAGAGGTTCAATTCCTCTAGCATGTCCAGGTCTTCTTCCATCAGGCTGTGCCTTGTACACCATACATTTTACTAGGAACTAACATATATATTCACGTATAAGTCGGGTCTTGAAACCCAAAAAATTGATCATAAAATGAGACCCCAACTTATACGCCCTTTCAAAAATGCAACATTTTATTTTTTTTTAAACATCTTTTTGCCTCCTCCAATCTCACACCAGTTTCTCAGACACATTGAATGTTGTTGCAGCAGCGCAGTTACCAATTTCTTCCACTACTTCAATTTAAAACCAGCTTCATATTTTCTTCTGATCGAACGTTCCATCATAGATAAGGGATGTTCTTAACAATAAAAGGTGTATGAGGGTTTGAGATACAAAAAACACAAATTAGTGCATACATTCAGGTATTACTGTGTGGTCCCGTAGGCACAATACATAGAAAAAAAAGGCGGTGTGCTCCGTGGTTACTCCCTCAGGTGGGCGATAGCATATCATAATCCCTTGTACCAATAGTGTGAGTTTTCCACATTCGACTTATATGATCAACATTATAAAATACCAGAAATTATACTGTAAAATCAAGCCCCGACGTATCTGCGGGAGAACTAAGCCAACTTATATATGCGGTATACAGGAAAATCAATCAAGTGCTTAAAAGTGGAAAAGTTGTATTTTAAAAAAAAAAAACACAAAATGGTTCAGGCCACTTGGTGGTTCTGTGGTTAGTGCTCCTACCACATGGATTCAGCATCCTGGGTTTGAATTGTAAGCTTTGTCAATGTCTGTGTACGACACCCTCTTGATGTCTGTGGGGTTTTTTCTCCAGGTTTCGTTCTAGTTTTCATTCCGCGTTACCACAGATGTGCCTGTTAAAGTGATCGATGATTCCGAGTTAGCCCCATGTGAGAGGACTCTGTGATATCCTAGTGCCTCATTCCGGGTCTGTCTCTGTCTTTCACTTATTGCTGCTTTGACGTGCAGCAGTCGCTCGTTACCCTTAACAGGGTTATGTAGGTTTACAAATGTTGTTTGTATAACATTGTAAAAAAAAAAAGGAATAAATGTAAAAATTATCTTGCACTATGCTGAATAAAGTTAAACACCCAAAAATAACAAATTCTGAATAGATTCTGCATATTGTATCTCCTGTATCCACAGCATTGGATTCAAAACAAGTGCCAAAACCTGGTTGAAATGCTCATCCATTCCAGGTCATATAAATATACCATTACCTACATTGGACCAATTAATAGCCATGATAGTACTTGACAAGATTATTTTCTCTTATGCAGGTGAAATCTTAGAGAACAATCATGTGGCTATGGTGAGAACATAACAATAAGAACTTGGACTGTTAGCTCCCTGTTGCCTTCACTGCCACTTGTGTTCCAAAGTGGCCAGCAAATTTGGAGATGCAGAAAATAGTCCTTATTGCTTTGAGGCATATTTTAGCATCATTGGAGAGTCACAAACACATTTGTTGCAGCAGCCTTTCCAAGATACACAAAGAGCACAACCCTGGGGCTTCTGTCAACCTGTCTGCACAAAACCATCTAGTAGAAGGCTGTTAAAAGCCTTAAAATGGCTATCCATCAAAAAAAAAAGCCCTGAGCCACACAGCAGGGAGAAACTCCTGTGCTATCACCTGCATTCTGACCTTAACTTGGATCTGTATTCTTAATTTAGATCAGAAATTATTTTACTGTAGGCTGTGTGGCCTACCTTAAAAGGCTGACAGTTCAGTTTCTGACTCTGACTCACTGTGCGAACCCCACATGAAATATATCAGAATAATTAACCTATCGTTCGATACTTTAAAATGTATTTTGGCATAGTGTTCACAAAATAAAGGAGCTGTGTAAAAAAGTTGGTGATCCATGGTGCCCTGACTGCCATCTGAGAACCGAAGCTGGGAGTTCTTCTGTGTTGAATGCAGCAACCATCTTTACAGACTGCAACATCAAAAGTACACTTCCAATCCTATGGTTAATTCCACAGATTACACACTAGGGCAGGGGTCCTCAATCACGGTCCTGGAGAGCCACAGTGGCTGCAGGTTTTTGCTCCAACCCAGTTGCTTAATAAAAAGCACTTATTGCTAAAGTAACACTTCTGCTTCACTTTAGTGATTTTGAGCCCTTACTGCTTAATTTTGTCTTAAACAGCTATTTTAATTGCTCCTTATTATCAATAACATGCAAATGACAAGAGAGAGCAGCATTTCTCCATTTAGCTTATTTACATTTACAACTGTGTGTATTTACCTGCACTATTGGGTTTAATTAAATACTTGGAAGAAAAATGAAGAGAAAAAAGTGAAGGACTGAGAATTACTCCTTCAAGCCTTTAAATCATTTGCATGATAGAAAGGGAAAGAAAATCTAGGATATGAGAATGACCTGACATAGCAGAGTTAATTTAATTTCATAGCTTGTTAGTGCTTTATTGGCAAGAATTGCTTTCTAATTAAGCAACCAGGTCAGAACAAAAACCTGCAGCCACTGCGGCTCTCCAGGACTGGGATTGAGGACCCCTGCACTAGTGCAAAAAACACTCTACAGCATGTGAGACCCTAGACACTTTACTGTCAATCATCTATCATCAATCCCAGCATCGATATCAGCATCTAAATGAAGAAATATGGCTAATCCTTTCATGAAAGAAACCCACCTGAGGTTTAGCAATAACAAATATCATCAACCATACTCTTAGCTTTCCATCACTGTGACACCCCATGTAGTGGGAACTGGGGGACACCAGCCAACACTCTAGGTGTCTAGTATGCGGGACCGAGCGTGACCAGGATGATGGTGTAAGACAGGGAGACACGGACACAAAAAGGGTTGAGTTTATGCAAAAATAAAGTGAAATTTTATTTACAGGTGCACATAAAGAAAAACAAAAATAATGTCCTGCAGAAAATATATACACACAGTCCAATACCGCAAAGGACACACAAACACAGTAATTAAACGGAGCCAAAAAATGATGACTATATACAGTATTTACAGTGCTGACAAAGTGCCAAAGGAAAAGAAAAATGCACACAAACTAGTGAACCCCATATATACACAAAAAACAAAAATAAAGCTGGCTTCCTCCGCAGTAATCCAAGTCAGGATGCGGCTCCTCTAAACAGTATATAATACAGGGTTTACCAAAAATAAGAATATTCAAAATACAGAAAAAGAAAAAAAGTGTACATACAAAAATAAACAGTGCACCATTAACCACAACCCATTAAATACCTCCACCAAAGCTAATATTTACAATAATCAAGGCACAAGCCGCAATGCTTGGTAAACTCAAGACAATGTTCTACCAAATACCTCCCTCCCTTCCCCTCTCTCTCTCGCGCTCTCTGCACGATCTAGCCAGAAGACCCCTTCTAGAGGCCATAATTCCCTTTTGTATTCGGTACCCTCGCACCTACCACTTAAACTGCTAAACGTAATCCTTCCACGGGCACGCAATGACATGGACGCGTCTGCGAAAAGTGGCGTCTCTCACCCCACACAATTTACTATAAAAGTGTGAGTAGCCAGCGCGCGTGCATAGCGGTGTCGGCCTTTGAGACGTGAATTGCGCTTCTCTCATAAAACTGAAACTAAGCCCTTTTTTTTCTTCCCTCCCCCGAGCTTCTGCCCAGATAACTGCCGATACAGGGTCTCTTGTCTGAGGGATACAAAACTGATGCTAAGACGCTTCACACTTTCTCTCACTCTTCTAACGTTTTAAGGTCACGGGAGATATGTGCACGAGTGGAAGTTGGACAACGCCATCCCGGCCGGTTAATGGCACAGCCGTCTTTCCCCTTTACACGAGACCCACCGTGCCACTCCCCTGAGGGCGCTGTTTCTGGTGAGCGTCTGTGAAGACGTCCTGCTGAACTTTCTAAATGGACAAAAAGGCAAGCTTTTATTCTTTATACTTTATGTTTTGTCCTTTTTACCTAAACCTACTGCCACTCTTCACACTGCAGAAGACACAAAACTACATTTATTTAATGTTGAGTAATGCCAGTGAGGCACATTATCACAATCACAAGTATGGGGCTACACATCCATTCTTTATCATATGACAGGAAGGCACCCCAAGGGCACCTTGAAAACATGGAAATAACACAAAAGAGCAAAATTGTTTTATGTGTAAAAATTACTACATGGAGGGATACACAAGATGGAGAACTCAAAGTACCAATAAACAAAGGTCAGCCCTTAAGCCTAAGTGATGGGCCTCATCCACATACCCCTTATTTATCACATCAAAACACTCCCTTTCTCGTGGTTTCTCCTTGTCTCTCTTGTTCTTTCTTTCTCTTTCTCCAGACCCTGACCCCTCTTCCCTCTACCAATTGAGTGTTCATCCTATCTTTCCCAAATATGTACCCAAAGGCCTAAGCTTTAAACCCTTTCCCAGAGTAGTTTCCAATCAAACCCTGGAGTCAGCTCTCAAGTCACTGATCTCACTAAATTTGTTGCAGGGACCCAAGGCCAGAACTCCTTTCATTGGCTCCTGGTGTCCATGTACCTTCTGAGCCTTCAATTGCCTTTAATAAGAGCCAAGCCCCCAAAATAGCTCTCTGAATACCAACTCTATCAGAGGGTCAATGCTGTCCCATACTTTGTGTTCTGGTACACTTTGCCCTATGGTGGTCAGAAGGTGTTGTTACATTTGATGTAGCATCCCTGGTTCCATTGTGTCTCTCTGGCCTGAAGCTGGGGCATCCCTGTTCACTCTCATCTAGAATGCCCAGGAAGAACTGTATAGTTGTATCGATGCCACAGCTCCCTTACTCTCATGCTCACACTGTTGCCACTGCCCACGGAGCAAGCATGTGTGACATAATGTCCCTTAGCAGCTGCACACACTTCTACATTGACACACCTTGCCTGCGGCCGTTTTTTTTTTCTTTCTCTCTCTCTCTGTTGTTTGCATGTTTCCTTCTGAATGTAACCCTGCCCTGTGCCAGACAGGTGGTGCCCTTGCCCCAGCAGGCACCCCCTTAGTTATGGAACATGTAATTATCATACTAGCCTGCCTTCTTAAAAGGTACAAAATGTTTTTAATTCAGGTTATAACCTAAGGGCATTTTCTTTCTCTGAAGTACCAGTTACTTGCTACTCTTAAGATCTCCAACCAATTTGTCATTCGGCAGAAATGCTGTGACATAAGAAGGGATGTTTTTTTCTAAATGACACAGCCTGTGGCAAAACAATTGCAATAACATCTTTTATAGCCCTTCATTGTCCTTCTTATGTGTAAGTGAAATCCCATAAAAAGATTTCTTAGTGTAGAGATAGTGTCGAGTGAACCCAGGCCTATCACCTTCCACACCACCAAACACACTGATATTAATTAAAGTTTAACAAAGAGATGCCCATGTGTGTCATCCGGGTGCATCTGGGTATTCTAGTACCATTACAAAAAAAGCAAAGAATGAAAAAGAAGAAAACATCCAATAAAGTAAGATGCTTTTAGAGTGATCTCTCACCACTCAGCCAAAGTAAAAAGAAAGATAAAATAATTCATCCTTTTGTCTCACATGGGTGGATAAATAATGTTGCAGAGTTGGAGCAGAACAGTAGCTATTCATACAAGCAGTCTTGCTCTGTGCATCACAGACTAGCCTCTTCAATGGTGTAAACAAAGAGTAAAATTAGTCTGTACTCTCTTGTGTTGTGCTAAGACATTTGAACTGAAGGAGCTGTAAGGGAGTGCAGAAGCAAGGAGAGAACTGCAAGGAGGAACACATCCCAGATGAGATGCATTTGAGTAGGGTAGAGAGAGCTCTGTGAGAGTAGTAGTAGTCTTCTGCAAGGATGGCTTTTTCCCAGAGGCTCCTGGGAGCTATAGCGTTTGTAGGAGCATAGATGACCTGGAGGTGCTTAATGGCATGGAGAACTAGTACTGGAAGTATCCCTTGAAATGGCCTTATAAGGGCTTCCACCTCTTCAGTCAAATGAGCATGGTGTTGGGTCAGGATTAGTGACAAGGACTCACCTGGCGATAACAAAAAGGAGAAAGAGAAGGAAAGGATGAGATGGTAAAGGAAATGGAAGCCAAGTAGGAGGGAAGGAGCACTTGCAGTTAAGTGGCTTATAAGAAGACCCATAATGGTACAGCCTTAGTTATTTTGACTACCCTTTGCCCTGTGTTGACGGTGAAGCACTTTAAAACACTGCTAAAAATCCATTATTTTAATATGGCTTTCTTATGGTTTAATCTCTGTGTAACCCTGATATTCTGTATATGCATTTAATTGTCATTTTTATCATGGCTCCATAATCCATACTAACCCCTACTTTCTCTGCTGTTCTCTTTCTGGTTTTCTGTGGTGGCGATCTGTGCCACCACCGCCTGATCAAGGCACGAGGCAGTCCCTGCATTCATCATCAAATTCTTTCTCGTGAAGCCTGTAAACCATGAGGACTGATTTCGATCATTTATGTTAGGTAGAATGCTCAGTGGAGGCTGGGTGGTCTCGTGGCCTCAGAACCCCCGCAGATTTTTTTTTTTTTTCTCCTGCTCTCTGGAGTTGTTTTTTTTTTTGTTTTTTTCTGTCCTAATGGCCAACAGACCTTACTTTACTCTTTGTTACTTAGTATTGTCTAATTTTATTTTTATATTTTTCTTTTTTCTTTCTTCATCTTGTAAAGCACTTTGAGCTACATAATTTGTATGAAAATGTTCCTATACAAATAAATGGTGATGTTGTTGTTGTTGTCTCCTTTTCAACCTCCTTGTGTTATGCGTTTTGTGCAGCTCTTGCTCCAGAGCACCCTGCTCAGTCATATTCTCTATATTTTCAGATTTTTTTTTCCTATGGCCCTTTGAAAAAATATTGTAAATCATGTTAAAATGCACAATTTCCTTCAAATAACATAGCAAACAAACACATGCTCCACAATTTTTTGCTTCACATTTAGAAGGGTTTGTTAGCAAAGCAGGATGAGACCTAAGAGGTTAGGAGCACGCACTGCCGCACCCACCGCATGACAAACCAACTCAGGATCCCAGATTAGGACCCGAGTGCAGCCATACAATGGGTGACACCTCAGCACCGCACTAGTAGTTCAGATGGAATGGAAGAGTGTGAGGTTTTTTTATGGTGGTTGGAGTGCCAATTCTGCCACCAACCCCCAGGTTTTTCCCTGCCGGTTGTAGGGCCTACTTGCAGGGTTGGATGCAGATTAACGTCATACCCAGGATGGAGAAATTGCAGGTTAAGGGCCTTGCTCTAGGGCCCAATGAAGTAGAGTCACTTTTGATGTTTGCAACCTTCCAATTGTCTGTGCATATCCCTAGCCGCAGAGGCACCACTCCACCCAGACCTAAGATAAATAAGAATCAAACAAGTAAAATATAGGCCAAGAAAGTGTTGCTGTTATCTGACTTGAGTCATACAGCTTATGATTTATTCACAATTATTTTATATTGTTAAAGCAAAGCTTAAGCAACCAGGCATATAGGCAATATGCCAGGCTGATTTGTATAAGAGGAGCTATGTAAGATTTGGTCCTCGTACCAGGTTAGAAAATCTGAGTGAATTTTAGATTATAAGAAATTTTTTGATGATGGCAGACTATTCAACCTTTCAGTCATTAAGATTTGCACATCCCTAAATAACTTCAGTCTACTACACTGCTTGCTAAGTCTTTTGAGGTTTCTGGAGTTCTCTGCATGAAGAAAATCATTCTAATATTTGTACTAAATTTCTTCTTAACCAACATCCATCTGGGCCCCAATCACAGTATTCTTGCTGAAGAGCTCATTTTAAAGCAACAGATGGTATCAGCCTGACAAGCTCGCGCCCATCATAATTTTAAACACTTCTGTCATCTTACACTGCATTTATCTGTTTGTTTAGATTGAAAGGATTCATCTCCTTCAGTCTCTCCTCATAGCTCATATCCCACAGTTCTGGAGCCAGTCTAGCAATTTGTCTTATAATTTAACCAAGACTTTTAAAAATAATTTTCAAACTTTTATACAATCTTCCAAATGTGTAAGTTTTGAACAGTTGCTAGCACTAGTACCTCACAACCAGGTGTCAAATCCTCGGCCGTTCACCATCTCTGTAAACATCCCATAATCTCACTGTGTTGGCCCAGAGCTTGTCCTTGCCTTGTTCCTGATGTTACCAGGACTGCATTCCTACCACCACTAAAATTAAAAAGTGTGTTAAAATAAGATGGATGCACAAAATAACTGAAACTGGCACTGTGATTAAAGCTGCTGTCTTTTAGCTCAAAAGAGCATATGAAATTTGAAATATGAGAAGAGATCATTCAGACATTCAGAGTTTGTTTAGCTATTATGTAAGCTGTCCTATAGTCTCACCCAGATACTTGTAAAAATTTGAAAAGACTAGGGGGCTCTGCCCCCTGCTCACTTCGCTCATCAACCCCTGGGTGGGCACTATGTGCTAGCCACTTCACGGATCTGCCGCTCGCGTATGGGGAAGCGGATGTACAATTTAAACAGATTGTTACTTTCATGGGAATTGTTACATATGTATAATAGAACTAACTATTTTACATTACAGTGAGTAATTAACCATAGTAAAAAATAGTAAAATGTAATAAATTGAAAGAAAATTATATTTCATGTTGCGTTAGAGGTATTCATTGTGTTATACGTTTTTTTTCTGTTTGGATTTGAAATTAACATGCAAATACTTTTTAAACTTACACTTTTACTGTAAAACTTCAGTAAAAACAATTTTTTGAATTAACTTTTCGTCAATATTGCATTGAATTTTGATTCTGTGGTTAGACTTACATCGTGACAACGCAACGTATAACTGCCCATGAGTGAATATCGTTTCTTTCTCTCTAATAAATAAACCGACTTTTTCGAATGTTTGTCCCTGTGATTTATTGTCATATAAAAAGCTATTGTAACGGGAAACTGTAAATGTTTTAATACGAATGGCATATCAAGATCTCCTTTGGTGTCTTATGTTTCTTGTTGCCTGTTAAAATTTTACTTGTGATTGCCGTTTAACCAATCGACAATTTTCGCATTAATTCTTTTGACCTCATCGTTTCTTGGTGCTAGTATTGCTCATTTCTTCAGTTGATAACCGTTTGGGATGAAATTCTTAAATAAGATTTGGATATAATAAGTCTTCTTTTATTGGGAACTTAAAGTGAGGAAAATATAAAAATCTATAAGAGCTGAGAGTGCAGGAACTGTGTCTGACAAAAGCATTCACACGAATGAGAGAACAATGGGCATGTTTGTAAATGGTTTGGAGGAGGGTGGACTTGAAAAACTCTCTTAGCAATAGTCTCATCTCAAGATTTTCTTTTATAATGGAGAGATTTCTGCTTCAACTACATGTCTCGGTAGTTTGTTCCAGATTCCCACAACTCTTGCCATACTCTGTCTTTGGTCCCAAATGTCCTTTCCCTTAACTTCCACTGATGTCATTGGGTACATAATTCAGGAGAGAGAATTCTGCTGGATCTGTTTTATCAATGCCTTTAGTATATAAAGACATCCCCACAGAGTCTCCTCTGCTTAAGTATACACAGGTTTAATTCTCCAAGTCTGTCAGAGTATGACATGTCCTTAATCATGCACTTGGATGCTCTAGTCTGCTCTTGAAATTTGGCCTTATATCCAGGCTGGTCACCATTTATTTGTAGTTTTTGCACCCTCATATCCATGTAGACCTTCTTGAGATACTCTGGTCTGGTTTGTTCCCATGTTGCAAAGAAGTACATGAGAGATCAACTGAAAAAAATTAGAGATTATTAAACGTTGCTGTTTATTTTCCTTTCTGAATTTTGTCTCTGAGTATTGCACATGGAGGGCGGCACGGTGGCGCAGTGGTAGCGCTGCTGCCTCGCAGTTAGGAGACCCGGGTTCGCTTCCCGGGTCCTCCCTGCGTGGAGTTTGCATGTTCTCCCCGTGTCTGTGTGGGTTTCCTCCCACAATCCAAAGACATGCAGGTTAGGTGGATTGGCGGTTCTAAATTGGCCCTAGTGTGTGGTGGGTGTGTTTGTGTGTGTCCTGCAGTGGGTTGGCACCCTGCCCAGGATTGGTTCCTGTGTTGGCTGGGATTGGCTCCAGCAGACCCCTGTATTCGGATTCAGCGGGTTGGAAAATGGATGGATGGATATTGCACATGGATACACTTTTTGAATTAGTAGTTGTTAATATGTTTACATAAGCATATCATCATATAGGATCGGTATGGTTGACAAGCATCCCACATTTGAGTTCCACAGATGGTCCTAGTTAGTGTGGCATCTGCATGTTCTTCCCATGTCTGTATGAAGCTACGCTCATTTTTTCTTCTATCCACAAAGGTGACCTTGCTAGCTTTAATGGCAAATCCAAAGTGGTCCAGTGTGAGTTAAGTATGGCAGTGTGTAAGCTGTGATCAACTGGATCCTTGTCTGAATCTTTTCCTGCTTTGCACCCAGTGCTACTGGGATAGACTCTGACTCTCTGTGGTAATAATCCGAATTAAGTGAATCTAGGAATGTTATGGGACATCATCTCATGAGCAGCACAGTGACATGTTGGAATGTCATCACCCCCTCATTCTGCTTGCTTTAAATACATGTTTGCACTAAATGAAATAAAAATATCCGATCTCATGTTGTTCTGTGTCAACCTCCCCAGTGGCATCCCTCCCGGAGTTTCAACTCCAAATCAAATCGGAGTTCTGTTCACACTCCGTACCACTAGTGAGCCTTTTTCACCTTTCATCACCCTACATTAGAGTCATTGTCTCACTCTCACTATCTGTTTACCTCTTGGTGTCACATACAGTGTTCCCACAAAAACGAGTTAATCCCTGGTGCCTCCACCTAGCATTAATCCCCTAAAAATTTAATCCATTTAAAAGACTTCCTATGTTATCAGAAAAAAAGAGACAAACTACACAAGATTGAAAAAGCAAACACCAGCCATTCACTTCCTTTCAGTCCAAGAGGAATTTATCGACACAATAAGAAAGTCTTAAATGGCAATAAAATTTAAATCAAGATGGTTAAAAAAATCTGCCCAAAATCCAAATTTAAATTTATGCCTGCTGCTCAAATACTTGGAAATCACAGAATATAAACATTTCAAAAAGGTCAACATCCTACAACACATCTACAGGCTGAAAGCAGCAAAGATCTGTCAGGTCCTGCAAACGTTAATATTTCACTACTG
The DNA here is from genome assembly GCF_016835505.1 of Polypterus senegalus. NCBI lineage: Eukaryota > Metazoa > Chordata > Cladistia > Polypteriformes > Polypteridae > Polypterus > Polypterus senegalus. The sequence goes on along the minus strand of NC_053163.1, from coordinate 106,767,080 downwards.
TTCTTTAAGGCCTTTTTTATGGCTGGAACTTTGGAACTATTTGGCAAGTTAAAGTGAGCCATCAATAAAAATTTTAAAGGGAATCAATTTGTTTAACGGTATGACAGCGCAGTATGCTACCAAGATTATTGCCAGGGAACTGTGCTTTCTCTCTGCGTTCGACTGCATTACCTAATAAACATTCATCTTCTCTGTAGCCCGGGGTTTACAATAACACCAGCGGAGACTCCTGCTGCACAGCACATGAAAACTGTAATCAACCGGAGACGCTTCTCTTAAGACGCCTCCACTCAGATGCTGTGGAATGGATCTTTATTATCTGTGAGCCATTGACCATCATAACTGATTTAATGAAATCTTTCAACTCATGCACATTATACAGAAAAATAATAAAACAGCAGGGTTTCGTTGGATAAATTGTTTCTCCACTAGACAACCTCTGCTCGCAAGGCTTGCCTCCTCATAACCTATCGGCCCTTTCCTCAATATTACAGCTCTTCAGATGTTTTGCTCTGGCACACTCTTCATTGATTTTTACTCTTTTCATTCTTGCATTCAATTTCCCTCAAGGAAAATATAAGCCAGTTTCAGTCTTAAATGAAATATGCTTTTAAACATGAAGAATACGTGCATACTCTGGCCCCACACAGTCTCTCCTAAATATTTGAAATATGAGGCTAGAAAGAGGTAAAATAACTTTTTGATGGCAGTACCCCAAGGTAGGGTACCAATCCAGCGTGTTCACACAAGCTTCAAAAAATCCATCAACTTCAAAAATTTTCTTCAGAGAATTCAATCTAGCTGTCTTCATCAAGGTTTTTGTATGTTGCAACCAAAATGTGAACTGCTGTCTCTCTATCCTTCCAGGAGGTCGGTTGCTACCTGCAAAGATGCTTAAGCCTAAGGCAGAAAGGTCATTACTACAAAAGTTCCTTTATGTATCCATTCTTGAAATGTGCAGTACATCAAATACATACAGTAGTTCTGCAGGAGGTAATTTGACTTTGATTGTCAGCATCCATCTGTTTTCATGGAGCATACTTTACACATATGCACGTCTGTTCATTTTGTAAATGGTCCATGGGATGGAGGTTTATTATTCAGGTAATACTGCCATCACATGGGTACCAACCTTGGACAGGATGTTAGCTTACTAACTTACAGTACTTTGACATATTCAGGTAATTTTTTGACGACCTGCATTTTATGATTACACTCAATGCCCTGCTCCCAGTGTTAAATAAATAAATGAATAAATGAATGTTAAATAAATCTGTGCAAGAACGGCGTTTGGAAATGACAAATGGGCAAGCGCCCCAGGCCCTGCGCCTAAGGGGACCTCACTTTTTAAATTCGCGTGTCCCGTTTGAGCGGATTTGTCAAGTTATATTCTCCAGTTACATTTTGATAAAGTCTGGGTGTTATCTTCCAAAAATTTCGATGAATACTGTATTGAGAAAATCCAGTGTATGTTATTTGTATTAAATTCACACATAAGTTTATACAGTCCACACATACCGGTAACAACATTTGACATAACCGGCCCCATGTGGGGTTGGTCAGCCCAAGGCCCTGCACACCCTTAAGGCCACCTGTGAAGCTGAGTGTTATCTGCATATAAAAAGAAAATGAATGCAAATTAGTTCTGTTTTGGGATCTAGTAAGAGAGTAAAAAATGTTCCCGACTACAGAAAATCCTTTGCAGGACACAATATCTCTAAAACTTTGCACCTCTCCATCAGCGTCTTTTGTCCTGTAAATGAGTCGATAAGCAGCAAGCAGCCTGCTATCGCATCCCCCCACCGTACACAGTTTTCTCAGTTCAAGTCTGTTTACCGGCGTGTCAGTTGCTTACAGTTGTATAGAGTGAGAAGTCAAGCAAAATGACACCATTTATAAATACTATATCGATCTGGCTCTTACGTACAAAGGATGGTGTATGTAAGGATGATGCATGTGCCCAAAACATTAACATTTATATATTACTTACATAAGAGGCAGATCAAATGCTATTTACCTTTATTTATTTACTTACTTACTACAGCGTAAAGACACAAGTAGAGTGCTTGCTTCCCATGTACATATACAATGTATAGCGATGGCAAAAGTGCATTCTTGCTCCGATGTAAAACAGTCGTTATGATCTGAGATCACCTCTATTATAGCGCGTCTTTATGTGAAAACGGCAGTGTCAAATGCAAGGGGGGGGGAGGTTCGTGAACGCGACTGAGAGAATAAAACTGAATTAAAAAAAAAAAAAACAAAGCTAACATTTACAAATATAAGAAATTACACCGGCTGTTACAGACTGGAATCATCCAACCATTATCCAACCCGCTATATCCTAACTACAGGGTCACAGGGGTCTGCTGGAGCCAATCCCGGCCAACACAGGGCACAAGGCAGGAAGCAAACCCCGGGCAGGGTGCCAGCCCACTGCAGCGCGCACACAAACACCACCACAATTTAGAATCTCCAGTGCACAAAACCTGCATCTCTTTGGACTGTGGAAGAAAACCCACGGGGAGAACTTGCAAACTCCACACAGGGAGGACCCAGGAAGCGAACACGGGTCTCCTAACTGCGTGGCAGCAGCACTACTCATGTGCCACCCTCAAGTAAAATCTACATTAAAAAAATAAAAACTTTACCACATTTATGTATTGTGGAATTCCCAGTAGATTCTGGCTGATCTTTTGGCTTAGGGACTCCTAAAGGTTTATTTTTTCCAGAATTTGATTACCTCTCTCATCATAACTATTGGAGACTTTAAAACTGGATAAAGTTTATAGTCTTTGGAAGTTATGCTTAATACCATTATGGACACTTCCATTTTTATTTTATTTTATTTATTTATTTATTTATTTATTTATTTATTTATTTATTTTATAGGGTATTTGCTTATTTGGATATTCTTGTTGTAATTTGTCCTTTTACTTGTTTTAAAGCAATTTGAACTCTATTTATGATATCAAAATGTTATCAACATCATCCAAAATCACTAATTCATTACAATCCAGGAGATATGTGGAATGTCATGGAGTGAGCAGAAGACATGCAGAGTTAAGAGAAAGACTTGGTGTGGAGGCGATAGGTGATGTGTTGAGTAGAAACATGTCTAGATGGTTTAGGCAAGAGGAGTAGAAGGCAGAGGATGACTAGGTGAAGATGTGCATTAAGATGGTGGCAGAGGAGATAAGGCCAAGTGGGAGGCTAAAGAAGATTTGTTTACAGTTAATGTTTGATGATATGAAGAAACGGGTCTCACCCAAAAAGGTCCATAGGGCTGTGAAGAGTGAAGAAAAATAGTTGGCAGGACAACTGTCCAACTTGAGTAAAACTAGTGTCACACACGTTCGCAAGGGGGTCAGCCAAAAGGACCAAAAGAAGGCAATTCCACTGCAGGCCAGGGGGTGCAGGGTGCATTAAACTTTCCTCTTTTATCTCTGCAGACCAGATATGGGACATTCTGATTGAGTCTAAAGATGTCACTTCCAGTTTGGGCCCCGAGGATGTCACTTCCTCTGACCGACTTTAAAAACCCTCCATATTCCCTCCATTGATCAGTTCTGTTTTGGACTCAACACTGTACTCATTTGTGCTTAAAATTTGCCCTTTGCAGCCAGGTTCAAGTATATGGGTGGCTGACCCAAACCTTTTCGTGTGTCAAGGCTGTTCATTTCACACTGGAAAATGGTGCTTAAACTGGCAAAGATGTGATTATAATGATGATTCTAAAGCAGTATGAGCAAGGGTTGCCGTGATGTGATTAGGTGCTATTAGACATGGAAACTCACTGCTGAATCTGCAGCCATATGCTATCTGATATTGGATGGCATAGTGAAGAGCAGTTCAGATTTGCCAGTTTGTGGTATAGCAGGTCCACAGCTCCCGCTAAAAGGGCCACTTTTAAAATAAATATTCACCGCACTCGTGGCTTAGCAAGGGGGGGGGTGGTGGTTGAGTGGCTGAAGCAGTTCCAGGGGAATTCATGGTGTGGGCGTTTTTCACCTAAGTGCACAGGTGAGAAACCGTCCACATCCATAATTGGTCCCAGGGCTGCTGATTACTATGGCTGCCACGTCCTTTTCATAAATTGAAGCGTGAGTCGGCTAAAGGACAAAAAAAAAGATGACAGAAAGAAACGGAGGTTGCAGGAGTGTGGAGGAAGAAAGAAGGCAGGAAGCAGCAGCAGCAGCAGCAGGAGAAAGGCGGTGCAGGAGAGTGAGCGAGTGTAGCTGAGCAGGGAGTCTGGGTGTTTGGCCGACACCCGAGGAGCAGAAGTAGTGGTCGCTCCTGCTGAGTTTATTTTGAAGAGCGGGAGTGAACGGAAGGTGGATGACTCTCCACGTAAGGCCACAGAAGACAGCAGGAGTCGGGACTTGGGATGTGCATTCCCCAGCGTGGGCATCCTGGTCACTGTGGAGCCCAAGTCGCTGTTTGGAGGAGCCTACTGGAGCCAGGGGTCGGTGAGGTGCACCGATCAGCCGAAGCAGGTAGAGCAGGTCAGCTGCAGCTAGGGTGACTCCCCTGTTGCTGGGCCCATTTGGGAGAAGCAGAGGAGCCACCAGCAGTAGTAGAAGGGTGCACCGGATTGTTAAAAGGATAGCTTCCAGCCGTTATTTTAACCTTGTTGTTTGAAAGATTTTTTCTAATGGATTTTAACCTCTACTTTTCACTTCTGTTTTTATTGGATTATTTATTTAATGACTTTGAAGGTACTGCACTAATTATTTGGACACTTTGCTCTTTTTTTTTTTTTTTTGGTTGTTGTTTTTAATAAAAGCACTTGACACTTTTGTGCACCATCTCCTTGCTCCATTGTTGTGGCTCACTGCGAGCTCATCGGTGACATTACCGACAGTGTTGGGTTCAAGGGCTCCCAGACAGAAGATGGGAGCATGCAGCGAACCCGCATCGTCACACAGTTTAGCTATATTTTAAATAAAATGTAAACATTTTATTCAATGCCTCTGGCATAGTGATCAGTGTACGCCTTATCAGCAGCTTTGCTGTCCTGTTAAATATATTAGCCCAAGCAAAACACTAGGCTTGTAACTTTGTTTTTCTCATTCACACTCTCATTTTTGACATTCTAATTTATAAGTGTGTGATATCATTAAGCCATAATGACTCACTTTTCCCTTTAATTGCTTTTGTATTGAGAAGATGTTTCACTTAAACTTGCTTAACAAAAGAGTTGTAGTTATTTCAAAGCTGCTGTATATTAGCATTAATTTAACAGCTAACATTAGAAGTTATCCAAATATTAATAAATCTTGACATTCTGTTTTGTGGGGATCCATAGAATTATAGTGAGCGAATTTTGCAAATGGATAGATATAATATGATTTTATCATTTTGTATTTGACACGAGCCTTCTTTAGAGCAAAATTACGATCTAAATGTATATATAACATGAAGGATGGCTTTTGCGGCAAAGCAAGGCTAAGGTCAGATAAATAATGAAGCTAATCTAGGAAACGGTATCCTTAATAACCATCAGAGGCTGCTGCCATCAAAGCAAGAGGACATTCCATATAAGCTCTAGTGTGGGGTTTGAGGTTCCCCAGAACACTGGTGGGCAATGTGTTTTAGCCTAATAGGCATGCTGGGAATGGCAACCAAGCTGACCCTCTCTGGTGCACCTTTGTAGAAAGACTAATGTCCAAGTATCTCTAGTGCAGCTAAGGGGAGTCCTACCCATACAACACAACAGACTGATGATGTCAGACCCAAGCCCAGAAGTGCTTACAACAGGGTACCAGGAAGGTGGTTGGCCCACAATATAAAAGGACCTTGCTTCCTTTAATTTCAGAGCTTGAAATTGAGAGGCAGCTGGTGACAAGAGCTCAGTCGGTCAGAACGAGCAAGTAGAGCCAAAGTAGTAGAAGGTGAAGAGAGGAGACATGTAACAGAGTAGCCATATGTTACTGCCATTTAGCTGGGCTAGAGGTGTTTTTCAATCTTTACTTGTACTTTGCTTATTCCCTGTATTACGTATTATTAATGACTTTTTTTATGTGAGATGCCTCTTACTAACCACTATATATATATAGTATCCTTTCATCGGATTGACTGGCCAAGCACTGTTTCAGCTGTGGAATGGCCAAATGGGGGAGTCAGCTTGATGGATGAGGTCTCCAGGACTCTAAACAAATCCAGATCATATTATGTGTTATCATCTACTGTTAAATTCTGGTCCGTACTTGTAAAATTTTTATTTTTATACTCTATTGAGGATTTGTTCTGTTCTGAGTATTGTATTGTATTGACCCCCTTCTTTTTGACACCCACTGCACGCCCAACCTACCTGGAAAGGGATCTCTTTTTGAACTGCCTTTCCCAAGGTTTCTTCCATTTTTTCCCTACAAGCATTTTTTTGAGAGATTTTCCTTGTCTTCTTAGAGAGTCAAGGCTGGGGGTCTGTCAAGAGGCAGGGCCTGTTAAATCCTATTGCGGCACTTCTTGTGTAATTTTTGGCTATACAAAAATAAATTGTATTGTATTGTATTGTATATATCGTCAAGCTTGGGTCAGAGAGTTGCACACGTACCTTCAGAGTTTTCAAAAAACAGAAACTTTATTTGAATACAGCATAGTAAAGCATAAAGAATAAAGCATAGGATGTCTGAGGGAAGAGAGACAAGGCAGTAGACAAAAGGACAGCTGCAGAGCGGACTTTTAAATGTTCGAATCCCCCGCACGAGATGCAGGTACAGGAAAGATCAGATCAGGCTTGTAGCTGATCCAGGAAATAGGTGATGAAAAACTGTGTTTGTTTCCCATTGAATCACTGTTTAAGAGGGGCTTTCGGAGGTACATATATATATCCATCCATCCATTGTCTAACCTGCTGAATCCGAATACAGGGTCATGGGGGTCTGATGGAGCCAATCCCAGCCAACACAGGGCACAAGGCAGGAAACAATCCTGGGCAGGGTGCCAACCCACCGCAGGACACACACAAACACACCAAGCACACACTAGGGCCAATCTAGAATCGCCAATCCACCTAACCTGCATGTCTTTGGATTGTGGGAGGAAACCGGAGCGCCTGGAGGAAACCCACGCAGACACGGGGAGAACATGCAAACTCCACTCAGGGAGGACCCGGGAAGTGAACCCGGGTCTCCTAACTGCGAGGCAGCAACGCTACCACTGTGTCACCGTGCTGCCTATATATATATATAGTGAGACTTGCCTGGACACCACCTGTCGAAAACCACATCTTTATTAAAAGTCACATGTTTATTTGTCACCTCCAAATACAGGATTAAACTCCCGAACCACACACAATGCATATAGCCAATAAATCACCCCAATAAGCCTTCTTTTCTTCAGTCTTTTAGCCGCCAGTCTCCTCCTGGAAGCTTTGTCCTGCTCCCACTTCTGACTCAAGCTCCCCGACTGTTAGGTGGCAGCGTCTTTTATTTCCTGCCCGGTTGTGCTCCAGGTGGCTGATCATGAACTTCCGGCAGCACTTCCTGGTGTGGCAGAAGTGCTGCTCTTTGCACTTTGCAAGATTTTCATCATCATCAATTTCCTTCAAATTTTCCGGTGTTCTCATAATTTAATATACTATTTACTAATTAGGGTAAGTTTCTCAAAAGATCAAATGTTAATTTGCCAGGGTTTTTTGAAATTCATTGTAACGTAAGTAGCACAGTAAATCCTTGGTAATTTATGTGATCCTGACCCACTTGTAATTCACCAAGTGCTTATTGAAAGATAAGTTTGGTGCTTTTCAAGTCAGTTATTTCTTCACAATCATAAAATTGTGTTCTAAGGTGAAAAATATTTTTTATAAATTTTATAAACAATTTGTCTGTTCTTGCAGTCTACTATAGGACTTCAAAGCAGCAAATTATTCAGTTTAAAGAAAGATGTCTTCTGCTTTTATGATAATGAAAAGAAACGAGAAATAATTATTTTATCACAGATTCTTGGTCCTATTATTATAACTATTATTTATAGATCCATTGTTAACTTAAATTATTCCTACTGATTATAATTATGTATGTATAAGATGATAATCTTTCTATGTTTGTTAAAGGTTTTGAAGAATCTTTGTGTTCTAAGGTCACTGGTGATAATAAACATTATGACACAAGAGATCTGAAAAACTAATAATATAAGTGTAGTTTATTGGATTTTAGCATCTAACAGTAGCATCCCAATGGATGCAGAAATCATCATTCGGTATGTACTGTATGCATCATTAACTTAATTTGTTCTAAGATGGTCTCTGTACTATACAATATGTAATCATTAGGTGCAGCCTCGGTTAAGAGGATAGTGTCTCTAAAGCAGATATCAATTAGAAAAAAGCATTTAAATATTTCCTTGTAGAAGAGTCAGTCTCTCGACTCCGAGACTAAGCGAAAAGTCTGAGTGTGTCTGAGCTTGCGAGTGTCCTGGATAAAAAACAAGATCCAGGCCTTTAATGATCTCTTGGGCACGGCTATCAGCAGTGTGAGGCCTGCAGAGAGAATGTCGACCTTGTCGAAAAGTTTACTTACCTCGGCAGTGACATTCATGTCTCTGGTGACTCTTCCTATGAAGTCAGTAGATGGATTGGGAGAGAATGGGGGTCATGAGGTTGCTGGAAAGGGGTGTGTGGGGCTCCCAATATCTATAAGGATGAAGGTCCAAGTCTTTAGAGTCCTGGTGCTTCCTATCTTGCTTATATAGTTGCGAGACATGGACGCTATCCAGTGACCTGAGACGAAGACTGGACTCCTTTGGTACTGTGTCTCTCTGGAAAATCCTTGGGTACTGTTGGTTTGACTTTGTGTCGAATGAGTGGTTGCTCATGGAGTCCCGAATGAGGCACATTACCTGCATTGTAAGGAAGCGTCAGTTATGGCATTATGGCCATGTGGCACGATACCCTGAGGGTGATCCAGCTTGCAGGATCCTCATTGTTGAGGACCCGAGTGGCTGGACCAGGCCAAGGGGACGCCTATGTAAAACTTGGTTGTGGCAGATAGAGGGTCATTTCTGGAGATGGGAACTGAACTGCGTGTCTGCATGGGGGGTTCCCAACCAGGATCCTGAGCTGTTTCATCATGTGGTGGGTGTGGCCAGACCTGAGAAGAGTAAACTTTGTTCATAACGCTTTTGTGTGAATAAGATTATTAATAAAGTCTTCTTTGGCTGACAATGTGATCTTCATTTGAGATGTAATTATGGACAGTATCAGTTGACTACAGATTTTATTTGTGCTTGATTTTGAGTGCAGTAACCTTTGATGACTTTAAATAAGAATAATGTGTAAAATCCAGAAAACCCATCCAAAATTTACATCAAGTCTGCTGTATATTCTCCCATGCTGTTATTCCACCTCTTAGCTGAAATTGTCAGAAAATGATAGAGAGAAAACCAAGGGAGATACAGGATTTTACGCAGCAAGGCAAGATGCTCACTGCCTGGTACCTTTTCAGTGCTGGATTTTAAGATGTGAAATGAAAGACAGCTCATTAGTTGATACAACAGTATGACAGAAGATGAGAAATAATAGGGCAAGAGCCAGAGTTTGAAAACACCAATGCCAAGAATACATTTAAAGAAATACACAAATCAGTATCAGGAGTTCAGAACCCAGAAATCATAGACACAAGACAGATAATACTCAAAACAAAGAAAAGTTAGAAAAGAAAATGGCCCATACATGGGTTTGGAATATTGACTGAAGATGTGTCTAAATATACAATCCTTCCCACCACATAAAATCACATAATTGCTTATAAATTCAGATAGTCATGTGACTAGAAACAAAAAATGGTGGCAAAGGCAAAATGCTCATAAAGCGCATGAAATCCTTGCATGAAGTGCAGTGGGTAGTGCTGCTCCCTCACAGATTCAGAGTCCTGGGTTCAAATCCCACAGATGTTCTCCTGGTGTCTGTGTGGGTTTTTCTTCATGTTTACTGGTATTCCTCCCACATCCCAAAAAGTATTCATGCTAGCATTAAATGTCTATTCTAAATTGAAACAATGTGACTAGGTGTGTACTGTATGTGTGTGTTGGTTGCTGCCTGGTACCAAATGCTATAAAGATGATACCAAAGAGAGAATATGACTCCTGAAGAGGAGTCAGTTGGACCCAAAACACGAAGGCTATTCTATAGTGTGGCTGGCTTCTCCACGAGCTCCAAAAGGTTGAATATCCCTGAGGCATTGTTTAGTTTTTTGAGTGGCTATCTCCTACAGGTTCAAGATGGACCACATCTGGATATACACTGCAATGACATGGATTTCTCCTATTCACTTCAATTTTTTTAACTGGAAATTAAACCTAAAGACATGGAATTATGTGTAAATGAAGTACATTGAACTACCTGACTGCTTGACTTATCATTGCTCGGTACAGTTATGAATATTATTGTTGCACTATTCGGCATTTTTTTGTGTTTTGCTTCAATATTAGTATTAACCTCTCCTTGGTATCATCTAAACAGCATTTGGGAGCAGATGCTTTTTTGAAAAGAAGTGGCAGTTATGCTGCCAGAATTTGCTCCAGGCCACACAATCCTGAATTTGAACTAAGCACGTTTAAGGATGTTATGTTAGGTTTAGACTTGAGGGCCCTGGTAAAAACATGCAAAAGCACCTTCTGGACAGAAATCCTTAGGCATTTCTTTACACAGTCAATGTTGCTCAAGTGGATATTCTGCTCTCATTTAAGAGTTAACAGGCTGAGAGTTTGGAGACAAGTACATTTTCAGAACATATCCCTCTCATATATCAGCTTTTTTTGGTGCTCATTTATGTAGCCATTTTTCATTTCTGAATCTCCTTTTTTATTACAGTGCTTACAGGGCCAGTGTCTATCCCAAAGGCATCAGGAATAAAACAGAAATCAAACCAGAAAGTGAGACAAAAATCCACTGATATGCATGACATTTAGATACAGAACAAAAAAAAGAGTAACTGAAGAAAGCAACCGGATAAACTCCACACAGTGATCGGGCCACTATTCAAACTCAACTTCTAGGAATTATGTGGAACCATCACTAATCATTGAGTATTCAGGTTGTGATTTTTGGAGCACATACACATCTTCTCCATTTTATTAAATAGAAAATTAGGAAGAGTTAGGCTGAGCTCAAAATAAAATGCCTGTAGTTGAATAACTTTACATACTTAAGAATATAAGAAAAATTGTAATGATGGAGGCAGACAACTCGGCCCATCAGGGCTCTGTAATTTCTACAGTTGCTGACAATACAATCCTTTGACCAGGATGTGTGAGGGAATGGATAAATAAATAAATCAAAGCTAGAGTGCCTTCCTGGGATGATAATGAAATCAGAGCTTCAACAAAAGGCAATCAGGAGTGTGTGCATTTGCATGTGCAGATTATTACTTCAGCAAATGGTCAAGTAGAATTTCTTGTGACCTCTCGCTGTGATGTCAGAACTGTGCATTTGTGGATTTAATTTTCCCCTGGCTGCTACACGCTTGCATCCTTCATCCACATTTAATTGGATTTTACTTTTGTATAATTGGGGCCTTTCTCCTTGTCTAGTTTCTTACAGCTTCATGTGTGTCTGGGTGCTGTGGATTTTTATGCAGATGCCATTCTGATTAGTGTGCAGTAACTGTATCTGTTCTGTAATTGAGGAACCCGGGTGTTTATCCAGGGCCTGAACTGACTTTATTTGAAACTATTTGGAGTCTGAAGAGCTGTACGGTTTGAGTCAAGTGTGATACAGATTTGCACCAATGGGGAATAACACCATCTTCACTTGTTAATGACAGTGCAATACCTGTATTGGCGCAAATAATTAAGGTGGGGGCCATAGTATTACACCAGCAGCAAAATGCCTGTGACTGCCACAGAAGTGCTTTTTTCTTTCTTTTTAAAGGTTTCATCCTTTTTAGCCATTCTGTTCTGTGTTCAGAGTTTGTGTATATGTATTTATCTATCTATATATCTATTTATGTATTAAAAGAGATTCTCCCCCGGGAGGGTCATCTATGCAGGCCTAGGCCTGGTCACCCAACTGTCTTAAGTAAAATTCTGAAATGAGATGAAAAAAGCAGGGTGGTAAGACATGTTTGCCTACTTTTAAAACCCTACTCTACTTTATTTTTTGCAGTGTCATTTTTTTTTATATTTAGAGCATGTCAAATATAACAGCCCCCAAATTTTTCAAATGTTTGTTTTTTTCCTGCACAGAGTGAAAAATACCAAACCAATGAGGTAAATGTCAAACCTATATTGCAAATGCTCTGAGTAAATTGCAAATACTCAGCATACATGGAAACTCCTCACCTAAATGTCAAATATCCAGTTGACACGGCATAGGCCTCACTAATGTGTCAAATATGCAGCTTATATGGCAAATGTGTCACTTTTACAAACAGCACCCTGGGCCAAGGCCAAAGTTGATGTGTTTGTCTATATTGACTTTGACCTCACTACCGTACATTATACACAGACAGGTTTACCTCAGCCGTGAACATCTCTACAGATGCCTAAAATAACATGTTTGAAAGAAAAATTAGGACCATTTAAAACTGTGTAATAATTATCATTGTCTGGTGGCAGCTCAGACTGATAATCAAATTACACTGTCTAAATTCTGTTTATTTTCTGGTTTAACCTTTTTTTCTTTCAAATTTTATTTCATTCACATTGATATGAAAATTTACTCAAGTGCCTTCAGGGGAGATTACAGCAATCAAACTTCGAAACCTTTCACTTCTGTCTCGATGTTCAAGCGCTATGAGAGTGGTGCTCTTTTAGCAGTGATTGCAGCCTGTCACACCTCTGAATCCCTTCATGAAAGAAACAGAGAGAAAAAATGACGCTCCCTCCAGACATAATTACAATACTCATGGAAACTAACATTAGTCACGGGGCATGTTTATTACTGTCCACGGCGGCAAATCGAAGCAGTTTCACTGAAAGGTTTTTGCAGTTGTAATTTTGTAACAATGGTCATGGACTTGATTCATGTCATTATTTTAAAATGATCATTAACTGAGGTAGTGGTAGACAGACTTGGAGCATCTTGAAATGAATCTTGTTTGCCTTTTGCCACTTATTGTCATCATATCCACGTCAGTCTGTGCAACAGTCAAGGCCTGTCAGCTGTCCTGGCAGCCATCCCTGATGTCGTAAGAAGAGAATATTGGGAGAGTGATTTGAGCAACAGCTGAGAAGCAAGCTAATGTAAAACTGGAACCCAAATAATCTTGAAAAAGTGAGACACATACTTCATTTGTAGGGCATCATGGTGGTGTACTGAGTAGTGTTGCTGCCTTACAGCTCCAGAAGTCTCAGTTTAAATTCCAACCTTATTGCTGTCTGCATGGTTTTCTTAAAAGAATAAGTATGTAAAATAACAACGCATCAAAACAGTTATTCTTGCTCTCATGTCTTTTTATCTGAAGAATTCTTAAACTCAGATCACACAATCTTACAGAATTAAATTACTGAGTATCCTTTTTAAATTGATAACTATGGCTGCTCTAATCGCTACCTTTTGCAACCTCTCTGGGCTTTGCTCCTTTCATTTGGCTCTGTTGCCCACTTTCCCATCTATATATTATACCTGCTTTTTCTTGTCTAGGCACACATATGATGAAGATTGAAGAGCAGAAACTACAAGTCTTTCATTTTATTTTTAAACTTAGAGCATGGAGAAAAGCTTCCATCACTTCATTTTAACCAGTTTATCTTGTTCAGGGTTATGTGCAGAAAAAGCAGGATGCTAACCACAGTGCCATTATTCTGCTTTAGGAACCATTTGTATCTATCTTTTCGTTAACCTTAATTGCACAATACATGAATGAATAATGCAATTAATTGCACATAAATGTCATTTGAAGAAGTAATGTTCCCAAAACACAAATGGCATCATTTTTACTGTTCTTCATTGCAATGGAATCACTGGAGGAGTAGTTTTTCAGATGATACCATGCCCTAAACCACAGGTGTCGAACTCCAGGCCTGGAGGGTGGCAGTGGCTGCAAGTTTTCCTTCTAACCCTTTTCCTTGACCAGTTTTCACTGCTAATTCACTTCTTTCCCCTTCATTTTAATAGCCCTGTTTTTAAGGATTCACTCCTCACAATTGATTATTTTCTTCATTAAGTGGCAGCCAAACAGAAATGAGACGTGAAACGAGCCAACAGATGACCAGCTAAACCAGAACATCAAACTCCAGTCCAGCTAATATCTTCAATGAACGTGTGTGACATATTTAGTCTTGCTGATCAGACATAAACCCTCAGTGAAAAGGCACAAGGTGAGGCAGACAGTACTGTGCCACACCAAAGGGGGAGCATGTGAGCCCAACAGGTGCTTGTTGGTGTTGTTCTTCTGCACAGAGGCTCTCGGTGCCCATAAGTTAGTGATATCAGAAAGTCAAGTGCACTGCAGCAGTCCATTTATTTTTATTTTTTGGTCCGACTGACTACCAAGATTAAGACTTTTAAAACTAAAGGAAAATAAGGAGAACTGATACAAGAAAGTGATGGAGATTTTCATGGAGAAGGATAGGCTCATGGACTTCATTTACAAATAAAAGTAAGACCATAAACAGTTTTCAATTTTATAAAAAATGGGATCAGACTAAGAAAAAATTTAAAAAGTTGCAACTGCAAATTTAGAGCACGTGGAGGGTGCAGAGTAAATGCGCTTTTTCTGCTCTCTCTTGCCGCTATAAATGTAATGTTCTTTCTTAGCCAAATATGTGCCTTACCTATCTGTGTGTAAAGAAATGCTGATGAGATATGAAACATAACCAGTAGTCAATGTACATGCTGCCTACTGAATAGTGAATAAGCTACTCTTTTGGGTTCATATATTTGTAATTCTCATTCTCTGAAGGAGTCAGCGCCTCACCAGCCATGAACGTCACTGCAGGTCACTGCAATTACATTATATTAGACTAAGGAGGTATCCAAAACTTCAAACTTCTGTCCATTACATGTTATCTGACCCACACAGTTACCTTCTCTACAGCTCCTTCCATCCCTGGCATATTAAAACTTTCTTCACAGTTCCTTAGGCTCCATTGCCTTTGTAGTGATGAGGTTGACTTCTGTAATGAAGCATTTAGAATGACGAATTTCTTCATTGATAGAGGATGCTGTGGACATGGCCCTCAATCAAACCAAGAGCAGACCTTTCAACATCCATTCTAAGATGAATGCCAATAATGAAACCCACATCCTGCTGGTCCTCCCATTTCACCCTAACACTCTATTTCTCCCATAGGTCATAAAAAAATTCCCAATCCTGCAGACTGATCCTTCCAAAGGATCCTTTTTTTCTTAAACCTCCCTTGATCTTCTTCCATCAACTACCTAATTTACACAAACTTTTTGTCCAGTGTCAACAGTTCGCTTCACCAATTCTTCACCTGGGACTTTGAGCTGTAACAGGAGCTGCTGAGTCACTTGCAAGTACAGTATGCCACCAACAATACCCCTCTCTCTGGTCTCCCTGGTAAATTCAATTTAAAGCAATGGGCCTTTTGCCAGACTCAAATTTTTTTTATTGCATTTCTTCTAGTAAGTTTAAATGAATTAGTGAAGCAGGGAGACTGCTAGCAAACCATTTCAGGGTACAAATTCAAGCCATTAAAATTAAAGCCTACTGTAGATCACATTGCATTCCTTAGTCATAGACACATTGATCGTTCTGTTTGTGTTCTTTAACAGGGCTTCAAAGACACCTTTCAAAGAGAAACAGAAGAAGCTAAACTCATCATCAGTTTGGAATAACATATTTCTCATTTTATCTTCTGAAATTGCTTCTTCTCACCTGCTCTCACATTTTCTCACTTTTCATCTGCCCAGGCCTTGCTCCCTTCTTCCCCTCCTGCTTACTGCTCTTTCCTTTTCAGCTGCACATCTGATAAATGCTATACAACCTAAATATTGTATCTTTAACCTTCTTTCCTTTTCAGGATGAAAATAAGTTTTAACCTTTTATTCCTAAGGGGGCATTAGCACTATTATGGAAGAAAACAATGAAATGGAAGAAGTCACAAAAAAGAGAAAGAGATCAAGGAATGTTCTTTACTAAATACCATTGTTACCTGAAAAAGCCATCTTCATTCCAACTGAATTATTCACGATCATCTCCTAAAGTTGACCGTGAAAGGCCCCAAAACAAAACGCAGCTGCCAAACGGATCCTCATTGCATCTGAGCATTTTCTAAGGCACACATCCTGTTTGCACAGCTCATTCGGCTTTTCTAGCACCATTTGCATTCACTTCTTTTCATACCGCTAAAAGATAACTGTTCATTTAAAACAGACTCTTTCAGCAAAGAGTATCTGAGCATCGACATGAGCACCAGCTGTGCATTAAGTAATCATTTTCACACCCCGTGTGTGCTCATCTTCAAAACGCATAAATGATAAATGCAGGAGCAAAGCTCATCACATATGGATACTAGCTTAAGGGGCTGAAGGAACCATTTTCACTTTTAATGAGGCCCATCTGTTGAGGTGTTCTTCACTATGCACGCGTATTAGATGAGGGAATTCTTCTTACATCCCATTTAGAAGCCTGGCATGAAGTATTTGGGGTAAGACATCTTCATAAAGTAGGTTATAATTTGTGAAGATATTTAAGGTACCTATGGGCTTTAATGCCATTGCATTTGTCCTTGACTGTCTTTGCATCTACATCTTTACATTGTACATGGTGACCTTTCCTAGCTTCTGTGCTTGATTAATGGATCAACCATGCCCCTCTATGACTTAAGATTTACAAATTACTGCACAATTCTATGACCACAGTACACTTTCAGAATTATTTTACAAAGTGTTTTGTCCAAGTTGTATCTTTGGATTTCATTTACATTTCAACATTGAACTTCCATTTTGACCTTACGTTTTGTCCTTTTCTACACTTCCAGACAGACTGCACTTTTGTTTATTTCTACCCAGAATTTTTTTTTATTTTTTTTTAACTTTTTTATGAAGAAGAGCCAGCTCCCATTACTTCAACAGTGATCCAATGACCCTGGAACATGAGGTAGTAAAGACAAAGAGTAAGGACCAAGTGCCTGTGGCTGTGCTGAGATCACATTTTCATTTGAGTCACTGTTCAAGATTGTCAGAGCAGCCAAGAACAGAAACTGTTTTTTTACAGTGCTGCTCATATTGAATTTGTACCAAGTGGATTGACAGAGAGTGGCTTGGTAACACTGAAAGGCTGGAGTACTTGGCTTGACTTCTAGTCTGTGGTGAGCTTCACTGTCTCTCTATGTGTAAATGGGTTATCAGCAGGTGCTCCACCTCAAAGATATGGAGGTCAGGTTTATTGGCAACTCAGGGCAGTCACTTTAGGGAGCTTGAGGAGGATGGCCTAGGAGACTGGAACTGACCACGGAAGTTATTTACAGAATGTATAAAGAAGTAGTTGCTAAACAGTTCATAATTCACCTTTGTGTCATATGGCAAGGAGTGTGGCTTCAAGATGAAAGGTTTGGCTATGGCTCAACTAGCAGCCAGAATACACTAAGAAAAGAACAGAGAGCACTTGACGCTCCATGTGTCAGGTAAGGACCAAGTCATGAATTTAGTTGTCAAGATCTAACTTTTTTGTAGCTGTTCTTTGGTCTCTATAAATACTTGAAACTTGAATACTTGGAATGCAGTAGTTAAGGTTATTTTTTTCAACGTGTTCATAATTATATTAAAAATGAAATGCGCTTCACAATGTACTATATTGTTTTTCTTATTGGCACTGCCATTTTAGTCCCTGTCCTCTGTTGATGGTTGTTGTGTCATTGCTAGGTAAGGTTTACTGGAAGTTTTTGCAGCATGACATCACTGGATCAAACCTATAAAGATCAGCGCCATGCACTTAGTGGTTGTCCATTATTTCCTACTGTTACTATTAGATCTATGATTTTGAGTTCATTTCTGCCCTTTAACTACAACTTTCGTCCTTTTGTCAAACTATGATTATTTTCCTACATCTTTGTTTTTACAGTATTGACTTTTACCTGCTATATTGACCGTGATTTACGTCATGATTTTTCTAATTAAAAATCTGCTGCAATTCTGATGAGGTAGTGCATTATTTAGGACCAGTGGCCCACCCAGGCTTTCCTCACAGTTCAGCTCAATTCCCATTTTCCATTCAATATGACAGGGATCTGATAATTTTAGAGAAGTGTGATTAGCAAAAAAATGATATGGGTTCCTGTGGTGGGCTAGCACCCTGCCCAGGGTTTGTTTCCTGCCTTGCGCCCTGTGTTGGCTGGGATTGGCTCCAGCAGACCCCGTGATCCTGTAGTTAGGGTGTAGCGGGTTGGATAATGGATGGATGGATAGATGATATGGGTTCAAAACTTTTCAGAAAGGATTTACACTGCTCTCATTACAACTGTTTTTCATCCAAATTCTCCACATCATGCTCTCACCAGTCCTGTCTCCTGTCCTTTGGGCCAGGCCAGTTGTTGACTATGTACAGAACAACAGTATTAATAAATGCACACAAACCAACAGTTGTGTTTTTTTGTTTTTTGTTTCTCCACCTTGCTATCACAAGCTTACAAAATTTGCAGATGTCCTGCACTGAAACAATGTGAAACAGTAACCAGCAACTAGCATCTGTCTGTCTGCCTACTGTAGGGAAGCCCACAAATTTTATACTATGCCAGTGGATTTGGCCGGCATAGTGGTCTGATCTCAACATCATCAAGGATGACTGGGAGCAGAGCGAGAGACAGATGAAAGAAAGACAGCCAAAGCCTGAGACAAGTTCATCAAGATGCTTGGAAGAAACAACAAATCAATTTTCTTACGAAACTGGACAACAATGGACTTAAGAATGTTCATGCAAAGGGTGGTCACGTTAGTGATATGATTAAAAAAAATTAAAGGACCACATTTTAATCCGAGTATAGCATTAAGTCAGTTAAATGTTTGGATTGATCCGGTCAGTCAAGTAGCAGAGGGGGTTGTTAATCAGTTGCAGCTGCTTTGGTGTTAATGAAATGAACAACAGGTGCACTAGAGAGGCAACAATGAGACAACCCCCAAAACAGGAACACTAGAATTACCAAAGCCAACGAAAAAACTCGTAGTCCCAGCCCACCTTAAATCCCTTCGCACCTTTCCATCAGCGTCTTTTGTCTTTTAACTGTGTCAATCAACACAAGCAGCCTGCTATTCCATCCCCTCAACCACCGCCGCAGCTCAATTTGCAAAGAAGGTTCTCAGTGCTCAGTGTTTATCTTGGAGTGAACTGCTGGAGTTGTAGAGGGTAAATAATATACTTAATCATTATTTGGAATACATACATTTCATGTGTGTTCTGTGTCTACAACAATCTATGTAAACACATGTTTTCATGTTTTAGTAATAAATGACAAAATGTAGACGTGAAATGTACAATGTGTGAAGCCTTAAGTCCAAATATCAAATATACACTTTCACAAAAGGCACAAGTGTAATACAACAGAGGTACAGTGGTAAGAGCTGCTGACTTGTAATAAAGAGGTCGCCAGATCAATCCTGGCTACCTCTCAAGTTTACCATTTTGAGTAGTGAGCTGCTCTTATTGTTAATATTACACAATAAACATATACATTTGATTTGCGTCTGTAACAGCCGGTGTAAATTTATAGTACTTGTAAAAGTTAGCTTTTTTTTTTTTACTTTTGTTCTCTCAGTCACGATCACAATACAGCCCCTCACCACCATCACTCCAGGTCTGATGCTGTTAGTTTTTATTTGAAACTGAGAATAACTGTAAATGTGAGTGGTGTTTTGAGACAATGGATGTCAAAGCCGCACTCACAAAAAAACAGAGACATAGGTATATATGATATTTGGAATAATTCATTTTATACAATACAGTTTACAATACAGTTTATTTTTGTATAGCCCAAAATCACACAGGAAGTGCCGCAATGGGCTTTAACAGGCCCTGCCTTTTGACAGCCCCCCAGCCTTGACTCTCTGAGAAGACAAGGAAAAACTCCCAATAAAAACCTTGTAGGGAAAAATGGAAGAAACCTTGGGAAAGGCAGTTCAAAGAGAGACCCCTTTCCAGGTTGGTTGGGCGTGCAGTGGGTGTCAAAAGTAGGGGGTCAATACAATACAAAACACAGAACAGAACAATTCCTTAATACAGCATAATAATAAAAATTTTAGTAGTACGGTTTTAACAGTAGATGATATGACATAATTAGGTTTGGATATTTTTAGAGTCCTGGAGACCTCATCCATCTAGCTGCCTCCCCATTTGGCCATGCCACGGCTGAAACGTTGCTCAGATGAAAGGACCCCTCTTTCCCATGATACCTGTGATGCTCCATCAGGGATGACTTTACCATAGGCAGGCAAACAACTTGGCAGGTGGGCCGTGGCACCAATTGCCACATTTGGGTACCGAGAAAAGAAACAGAATAGGTGAGGGTTAGTATTCAAATATAATTATCATGTTACTTATGTTTTAGTGCTAATGACTAACAACAGAGATGCAGTATGTACAGTTAATCAGCAGCTCTAGTCAGGATATGCTAAACTGAAGTAGTGAGTCTTCAGCCGGGATTTAAAGGCTGAGACTGAAGGGGCATCTCTTATGGAAGCAGGAAGACCATTCCACAGTTTAGGGGCCCTGTAACTAAAAGCTCGACCTCCCACTGTTATTTTATTAATCCTTGGAATCCTAAGCAGACCGGCATCTTGAGATCTTAATGTGCTCAGGTTTGTAAGTCATGATAAGTTCAGACAAGTAAGCGGACCTTGGCCATTTAATGCTTTATATGTTAAAAGGAGGATTTTGAAATCTGCCCTAAACTTAACTGGGAGCCAGTGTAAAGATTTAAGAACTGGGTTATGTGTTCATATTTTCTTGTTCTTGTAATAATTCTTGCAGCGCATTTTGGATTAACTGGAGGCTGTATAGAGAACAGTTTGAACAGCCAGTGAACACCGCATTGCAGTAGTCAATCCTACTAGAGATAAATGCATGAATTAATTTCTCACAATCCTGTTTATTTAGAAAGCGCCTTAATTTCCTAACATTTTTAAGATGGAAAAACATGTTTTGGACGACTTTGTAATATGTGCTTTAAATGACATGCTAGAGTCAAAGATAACTCCTAGATTGCGGGCTGATTCAGTAAAATTAATTGGGATTCCAACTGAGTTAAATGACGACAAAATATTGCTGTGATCAGCGTCATTCCCTCCAACAATTAACATCTCTGTTTTATCTGTATTTAAAGACAAGTAGTTCTCATTCATCCATTCCTTTAATTCACTAACACAACTAATTAAAGACAACATCGGAGAAACTTCATTTGATTTAAATGAAAGGTATAACTGGGTGTCATCTGCATACGAGTGAAAATTAACATTATGTTTCCTAATGAGAGATCCCAGTGGAAGCATGTAAAGTGAAAACAGTAAAGGTCCCAGTACTGAGCCCTGCGGGACACCATATTGAACTTCTGTGTATAATGATGGAGTACTGTCAGCACATTTCTGTACATACTGGAATCGATTTGATAAATAAGAACTGAACCAAGTGAGCACGGGGCCTGTAAGCCCAACATCGTTTTCTAGCCTGTGCAGTAAAATAGAATGGTCAATGGTGTCAAATGCTGCACTTAAGTCCAACAACATAATTACAGTGGAGTTTCCTTCATCAGAGGATATCAGAATGTCATTTACAACCCGTGTTAGTGCCGTTTCTGTACTATGACCAGTGCGAAAGCCAGACTGGAATTTCTCAAATAAATTGTAATGCATAAGGTGTGACTGAAGCTGACTGGCGACTACTTTTTCTAGTATTTTAGAGAGAAATGGTAAATTTGAAATAGGCCTATAGTTATTTAGTATGTGTGGGTCTAGGTCTGACTTTTTAAGTAAAGGTTTAATGACTGACAGTTTTAGTGCATCAGGTACTGTGCCATGCAGTAATGAACTATTGATAATGTTAGAATAGGCTGCAAGAACATCCAATGCACTTTTACTAGTTTTGTTGGCACTGGATCTAGGGAACAAGTAGTGGGCTTCATTTTAGTAATTAAAGTTAAGACTTCCTGGTGAGTTACAGGATTAAAATTACTGAGATCTGGGATCTTATATTTTTAATTTTCTCATTGAAGAAGTTCATAAAGTCTGTACTGCTAACATCTAATGGTATTTTGCACTGTTGATCTGAATTGCCATTTGTTAATTTAGCCACTGCTCTAAAAAGTACCCAAGGATTATTATTATTGCTATCTATTAATGTAGAATAGTATTCTGAGCGAGCTTTAAAGAGGGCTTTTTTATATTTATTAACACTCTCTGTCCATGCAATTTGAAAGACATGTAGCTTTGTTGTTCTCCATCTGCACTCCAGTTTTTGACACTCTAATTTAAGAGCTCAAGTATTTTCATTAAACCAGGGAGAGTTTCTATATGCTTTGATCACTTTTGTTTTAAGGGGAGCCACTGTGTCCAGAGCATCTCTCAAGGTCACATTATAATGTGATATTAGCTGATCTAAATTGTTTTCCATGTTTACATTTGATGTTAACTGATCTAAATGGTTTTCCACAATTACACTCGACTTACTCAAGGTATCTATAAATTTTGAAGCAGAATTACAATCTAGATGTCGCACTGTCTTTGTTTTAATCTGTGAGTGCGTTGGCATGGGCAGAACTAAATCAAATGTAATTAAGAAGTGATCAGAAATAACTACATTTAATGGAGTAATATTTAAATTTTGAATTTCAACTTTGTAAGTTATAATTAAATCTAATGTGTGGTTATGATTATGAGTTGGACCTTTGACAATTTAACAAAATCCTACTAAATTTAACAAATAAGTAAAACATTTGCTAAAAGTGTCAGTTTCCACATCAATGTGTACATTAAAATCCCCCATCAGAACTACGTAATCATAATTTATAGCCAAATCAGACAGAAGGTTGCTAAATTCAGTCATGAACAATGAATATGGTCCTGGTGGTCTGTAGACTAGCACTATAATTGTGTTGGAATCTTTTTTAATATTTAAAATGAATGCCTCAAAGGATGTAAAGTTGCCTAAATTTTTAGGAGTGATTTGCATTTTGTTACAATGAATTATTCCAAGGCCTCCTCCTCGACCAGAATCTCTAGACTTATGAAGGAACGAGTATCCTGTGTAGTACATTTCGGAAAACATTGTGGAATAGATACAACATTATTCATTCGCATGCCTTCTTGCGCTTGGTTTTTTTTTTTTTTTTATCTTGCCCAGTCTCCACATTTTGATTTATGGTGGTGCTTCTTTTGTACTCCAGGACATGCAGAGGAAAGAATAGTACAGAGTTGTCAGTTCAGCGCTATATGTAATAAACAGATTCAAATGTTAACAGTTCCCACACACCCAAGGACCGTCCTTCCTACATTTACGACATGTGTGCCTGTTGCAATGTACACACTTCTCTCTATGCTGTGGTTCCTATTACACTGAAGAGGCGCCTGACACTGACTGAGTTTGCTTTCCTGGGGGAAGCAGCAGTCTTGGAACAGATGTTGCATCCTCTTTTTCTTTTTCCATTTCTTGTAAGAAGCGACGACGAAGTTTCTCTGCAAGGTGAGCCAAGAACACTCTACTTTTCTCAGTGGACTCCGTGCATGCCTTGTACAGTACATATGCATTGATCGGCATCAAGTCAAGCTTGTTGTAGCACACAGCAACCGGCCACCTGCGTGCTCCTGCTCGCAGTGAATAAGCTCACGCCTTCTGGTTCATGATGTCAACATAACACTGGGAGAAAAAAAGAGACAAATATATGTGACATTTTGAAGAAATCATTTTATGACCTGAATAGTACCAATAAGAAAACATCATCGTACTAATACAATATTATTTGAAAACAAACAGCGTCAGATCGGGTGTAAATTTATGGTACTTGTAAGAGTTAGCTTTTTTCAGTTTTATTCACTAAGTCACGTTTACGCTCTCCCCTCCGATCTGACCCTAACAATTCATTCATTGTTATGCGAATGAATATGAATAATGTTGCATCTGTGTCTCAGTGTTTTCCGAAATGTATTATACAGGTCATATAATGAATAATTCCAAATATCATATATACCTATGTCTCTGTTTTTTGTTTTGGCATCATAGACCATAAGGTGCATACTAATTCAACATATGGACTAATGGAAGGTACATTTGTGGACATTAGTTATTAAAGGGAAATTTATCTGTCTTACATTGGAATTGAACTCACGCTTCCTGGTTGATAACCATTTATGCTAACCACTGCACTACCACAGTTGGCCTGGTTTCTGTCTGAGTTGATACAGTACATCAGACTATTGTACTTGAATAAAGAACAAGACATTGAAGTGGCGGCTAATTGTTTAACTTTAGCTCATATTGTGTTGAGTTCATTCCTCACTTTTAGTCTATTTGGGTGCAGATTGTTATGATTGACAAAATGCCTGCCCTTACAGCAGTGGTAATGGGTTCAGTTCCCGGCCATGTAAAACTTGTTTCTGTTTATATTTATTATTGTCTATATTATCAGTGGATGGGGCCTAATCTATCAGCAGGAGCTGGTATGAGGTGTCAGCTGGAAAGTATCATTGTAATCATTTGGACACCAAGTAACTGGCAGATTTTTATCACTTGGATTTTGAATAGATTGCCTGTGATCCTGGACTGTTCCCAAACTGGAATGTGTGCTCTCATGTGTGGTGTGCTTATATAGAAATGACATTAAATATATCTAATGGAGAAATAGTGAAAAACCATACATTGCCAAGTATTTTGACAGTATTTTGACCACTAGGCTATGGCCACTGCTGCTACAACCCCGCAATCATAACAGATTGTATCTGTGTACATGTATGGTATAAGGCACAGGTCACTAATAGGCAGACCGTGGTCCGGGTCTGGACCCAGACTCTGTTCTCTCCGGACCCAGACACGGAACAGACATATCATTGAGTTTTATTTAGTTTTGGCGGAGATTACATTTTTACCGGCAACTCTTTTCTGACAGTGTTTCTACACCACTACGCAGTGAAAGGGACATCCTACGTGTCTCTGATTGGCCAGTACTTGTTGCCTTCATGGGTTCTTGTTGGTTGGGTTTAAGCATGAAGACTGATATTGGTCAAAGTGAAGGCAAGAATGTCAGCCAATCACAGGCAGAGTAGGGCAGACCTTCACTGAATAGAGGAGCGGAAAACCTGCATTCTGAGTGAAAACAGCTGGCACTTTTGGAGACAAATGGAAACAAAAATATACAGGAGTGAGAGGACAAGAGAGAGAAAGCGACAAAATAGTCAATGTGCCATGGCTTTTGCTAAACAGCGGAAACTTGACACTGAAAAACGGGCTTTTAATCTTGAATGGACCGAGGCGTTTACGTTTATACTTCCTGTAGGAAGCTTGAAACCGCCATGTCTCATCTGCTTTGAGATGGTGGCAGTGGTTAAAAGCGGGAATGTGAAACACCACTACAAAACTAAGCACAAAATTACATTTGGGAAAAGTTACCCAATAAATACGTCAGTTAGGCTACAGAAAATAAGCGATTGTAAAGCCAACTATCGGTCAACGAGGATTTTAACACATTCATTTAGTGGCCAACAACTCCCTAACGAGTCTTCCCTCAGAGATGCGTGGATTTTGAGACGTCACAAAAAACATTCAGTCATGACAATCTTCACACATGCATGAGGATGACACTGACATCATTCCAGCCCAGATTTAAAATCCTGGCAGACCAAGCAAGAGCTCATTTCTTTCACTGAACAAAAGAAAGTAGGCAGTGGGATACGAGGGGAAGAAGGAGGAGCAGATAGGTTCAGTTATTTAAAGATGATCAGATTTACTGTGAAACTGGTTATGCCTGTTCAGTTGTGCACATATTAAAAACTGTGTTTTTTTTGTTGAAACGTTAAAACTTGATATTATTATTATTAATATGAAAGTACAGTATAGTGGAACCACGGTTCACGAACGTCTCGGAAAACGTACAAATCGGTTTACGACCAAAAAGCTTGCCAAACTTTTGCATCTATTCACGACCACACACTCGGTATACGATCAAGCCAGTTTCACATTCAGTTTGTGCACGCCAATGATTTCCACACGTTTTCAGTCTCTCCCTGTACAGCGAGTGAGAGAGAGCCACACACACAGACGCGCGAGAGAGACACACATGCGCAAGAGAGAGACACACACACACACGTGAGAGCGAGAGAGAGAGAGATGAATGGACACATAAGGCTGAGAAGATGGTTAAAGAATGCACCGGGCGTGTTTTTAAAGAGACAGATCCGAGCATTGTTTTAACCTCATTGTATTTAATGAAGACTTTTTTCTATTGGATTTTAATCTCCACTTCACTTCTGTTTACAGCGATCAGTTCGTAGCGTGCATTGTTGCAGTGTTGCTTTTCTTGGTGGTTTATTAAATTACGGATTTTTCAAATGTTCATTTTTCCCTGTGCTTAAAACTCATTAAAAAAAAGTATTTTTAGTGAGCGGTTCGTAGAGCTATAGCGCAAACTCTTGCAGTGTTAGTTTTCTCTGTTGTTATTCAATGTTTATACATTTAGTTTACTATTACGCTGTGCATTCTATGGTATAATTAACTATATTTGTGCTTAAAAATCTTAAAAAAATATATTTACTTATACAGTTTGTACAGTCTGGAACAGATTCATTGTATTTACATACAGTCCGATGGAGGAAATTACTTCGGTTCACGACTAAATCAGTTTACGACCAGAGTTTTGGAACGAGGTTCCACTGTACTTGTTATTTATAATTCTCAGTTGAATGTCAAAGTTACCTTGCTTTTACTTACTTTTACTGTTATTTATTTTTTCTTATTTTATTGTATGTAGCCCTCCAGAGTCCAGAGTTACACTGAAAATAAACATTGTTCAAATGGCATTGGACTTTCTTCGTTTGATTTGAGTCACTGACTTCACACAGTGCAGATGTTGATACAATGGCAATGCTACTTCACAATATATAAATTAATTGTAATGTAAAAATTATAATGCAACTTAAACATGATGATGTTGCGGACCTGTACATGAGAAAATTTTCTCTATCCGGACCTCCTTAAATCATAATTGAGTACCCCTGGTACTGTATAAGGGGAAAAGGCACACAATGAATGAATTATACACGCTTGTCAGATAGGGTTCAACCAAAGAGTTTCCACATTGTTACTCAACGTGAGTAGTCAGCTTAATATAAAGGAAACTGAAGAGGCTTCAGTGACTACCTGCTACCCTATGTAGCTCCATGGAGGCAAGTTGGATGGGGTTCATAGACAGAGCAAGAGGAAGGGATCTTTGAAGGAGATAAAGAGTGTGTTATGAGATAAAGGCAACACTAGTTGACCATGTCATCAACCATAACCTGAACATGAGAGAAGCAGGTCAACGTGTGTGGCCCCATGTGTCACATTTCACAGTGGCTGGTATAATGTAATGTTTTGAAAATTAAAACGGGTAGAGTAATGGTAGAGCAAAACTTAAGGTAAATGTAGATTGAGATATGGCACACTTCACAAGAAATACAATAAGATGAGTAAATGTGTGTATTTTCAGAATTGCAAAAAAAACCCTGAAAGATGGAGAGGCAGCCTGTCTTTCCTCCTGACCAACAGATTGCAGTAGTAAGTATGGTACTGGCCAACAATGCCACTGCACACTGAAATAGCAAAATGGATGGCAGTGTTTATCATTTATCCTGTCAGTGTGTAGTTGATGTTTAGGACAAGAAAAAAAAAATAACAAGAAGTGGTGGTGTAGTGGTTAGCATATCTACCCTTAAAGGCGAAGTTGTGGGATCAGGACCTTGACGTGATGTATGCATTTTCTATTTTGTTTCTGAAGTATCTATCAATTTCTATAGTAAATTTGTATTGTTCTTTGTTATCAGGCATTGCTTATTATTCTAGAATGAGCATCTAAAAGGTGTTTGTTTGGAAAAAATAGGAAAGGCAAGAGACAAAGTAAAATATTGTGGTATATATTAACATTTGTAATGTAATCAGGTGATCCTGGGTTATAAACAAAATGGAAATGTGTGAAATGGAAAGTGTCCATTGATGTACAGTGTACTTGCACTGAAATTTACAGTACAGTACAGTTAGTGATCTGTAGAAAAACTGAAAAATCATTTGGGTTTGCAACACCAACTTAGATGGTATAGAGGTAAGTGCAAGATATGCCTCAATAATTCATGTAATTTCATTGTACAGGTTCAAATCCAGGAGGAAAAAGTTCCTGAAACATGGAGAAGGAGGAAAAAAAAAGTAAAAGAGTGCTAAGAGGATGCAGGGAGTAGAATTGGCGAAGGCAGATGAGTTTAAATACTTGGGATCAACAGTACAGAGTAATGGGTATTGTGGACGAGAAGAGAGTACAGGAATGGTGGTAAGGAAATTGAATATAAATGGCCACTTTATTTAAAAAACTACAAGAGTTCATTGATAATGTGAGAAACACAAAGTACAAATAAAGGCAAAATAACTAAATTTGCTTCTCCTCTGGACACTATTGAGTCATCAGGGAATCAACTTGTCCACTTTCACTATTTCTGGTGACTTCCACCATTTAAAATGAGTCCTGTTTACTGACTAGCCCTACAACTTTAAACAAACACTGATTTAATTATATTTCATATTCAGACTAAATTTATCTTCTGATATGCAGAATATGTAGCTATCATGTATATACAATATTAACCACCACTTTGCTTTTTGTTAAATGATAAATCGTTACCAGGCTCACCATGTAAAATTCCCCAGATATGGTGTCTGAAGAACCTTTAGCTGTCACTTCTGGTCCTATTCAACAGCAGCAGCTTTGAAAGATTTATGCAGCGGTGCAGGGGCAGAATAACAGCTCCAGAATCCATTGTCAAACCAATTCAGGCCGTCTTTGCCTATTAAGATGAGATAATGCAAAAGGGACAACGGTGGAGTGGCTTTACTAGACTGTGAAACATCTTCCTGTACGGTTGACTAGTCTTCTATAATTACTTGTTAAAGTGTGCTTTTAAAACTCCACCGAGATACTGAACTAATGTGCAAATGGCTTTGACAGTGTGCTTCTTTCTGAAATGCACACAAACTGCGCTTTTTTTAAATATGCAAGACCCTCTTGTTTTGTCACCTAATTAATAGCAAATCAATGACCAGACACATCTTGTAACTACAAACCTCTACTAAAAACGGACAATGTTTTAATCATGAAATGCCTTATCTCCCATCATTTTACCCAATGACACGTTTTGGGAACTGTTAATTATAAGCCTTTCTTTTAAGATGATAAATTATAACTGTTATCCAAGTAATATACATTGGATGTCATTTCTCTGGTCAGCATGAATAGACCACTGTCAGGGAGACAAATGCTTTTTTATAGATAACTTCTGAAAAGCAGAATAACTGATGACTGGTCTTTATGTGTGCATATAATGCGTATTTATTAACACAAAAAGAAATTTCTGGCTTACACATTATTTCCAAGCCAAAGAATTTATTAGTACTGCGGCACATGTCCTGAAGGGCTATTTAACGCGCATATACGCACATGAATGGTACAGTGATACAGTTTGACAAGAGGATTAAGTGCCAAACTGATAATCTATTGTTCTTTAATCTGTTATTCACAGGACTTTAGCTTCTGAAGAAAGCATAAAAGAAGACTCTTTACACTAAAAATCCAGTTCAATACCAGCGAAAAGAATAGGTTTCTATCAATTTATAGCTTACCGAAATCGTGAAGTCATTAGGGAGGTAATCATTGTTATCTAAAAGCTATTCTACACTGCTAATAATGTTCCATCAATTCTCAAAGTCTGCTTGATCCTATTAAATGTCATGAGGAGCAGATGCCTATCACTGCATTGGCAGGCAAAATAGAAGAACAAAGACAGGGTGCCAATCCATTGCATGAACCATCACTCACACAAGTTTTTAATCAGCCCTTGAAGCTTTGAGACAGGGAAGTAAAACACGTTCAGACTCCGAAGCACATGCAGACTCCACACAATCATCAAACGGGCCTGGTCTATGTAGAATCAGCAGCAATGACAACTAAGTCACCATATCTCTTTAGGTGTTGCAGTTTAGCATTTTCTCAACCCTCATTTCATGGTTAACATATCCATTACTTTTAGTTTCACCCAATATCATAATTAGTGTCCAAACCTTTATATTTTTTATTAAATTCTTCTCCACCATCATTGTGAGACAATAAAGCTTTTGTTTCCAAATTCCACTCAGTTGTAGCGTAGATGTAACCAATCATAAGAACATTGAATGTCATGCTAACATTTGATGGCACATACAGTTCACACTTATTAATATGTGAATATCAGTATGCAGTATATAAAAAGAAAAATGAAAGGAGGGAAAGAAAAACTGTCAGTGCTTTAAACTGAGTGATTAATGCTAACAGTCATCCAGGAGTATTGACCTCCGGAAAAGACTTTGAAGTTACATGTGAAAAAAAATCATATTTTCCAGGAGAAAGTTATGTTCACAATTGAAATCCACTTCAGACATATTTATTCAGTTCATAAAGATATCCATCTTGAATCACAGCATGTCAATACAGGGTACCTTTTCCAGCAGCTCTCATAATAAATATCTTTAAACACTGGATTCCTAAAACAATTCAGAACAGCAAAACTACCACAGCTACTTCAATTACCAGAAACTGGATTTGTCGGCGACAACAGACCTTGCTTTGGTATTCTGAAGTTGATATTTTTAAGAATGTTATATAAAGATCTTCTAAACATATCTCAATCTAATACTAGCATTTTAATGTTGGGTTAATCTTTACAGATATTCCATGGAAGAAAACAATCTGAATACATATTTCACTCAAATATTTTTAAAGAAAGAAACAGTGTTCCATGCAGAAGTAAGAACAAACTATGAGTTCCTAGATCTTAAAGTAGAAGTGTCAGATGTGCTTCAAGCCCTCAATACATTAAAGACTAATAAAACCCTTGAAACTGAGGGGATATTACTAATCGTATTATGTCATTTATAATCCCTTATTATGAATATTTGAGTAGTCACTACAAAAAGAAGAAGTACAGTAGGACTGTAAATTTGAAAATGTTACCCCAGTTTTCCAGAACGGAGACAAAATGGATTCTAGAAATGACTGACCAATAAGTCTTACTTCTGCACCACACACATTTATGAAGACTAATAAGAAATAAATTATAAAAGTACCTTTATGAAAATAATATACTAAAAATGGCAAGCATGGAATTATGAGAGGAAGATCCTGTCAAACCAGTCTTTTGGATCTTTTTGAAAACAATGCATACAGCATAATTTACCTAGCCTTTCAAAAAGCTTTTGACTACACACCGTAGGTATCAGAGGTAACCTACAAAATTGGATCTCAAGTTGGTCAACAGGAAGGTACAAATAAGAGAAGAAAGCTCCATGTGAATGAGGTCATCAGTGAAGTCCCTGAGGGATCTGTCCCAGGTCAGCTACGTTTTTTTGATTTCTATTAATGATATTGATTCCAGTATAGTTAGTAAACTTGTGAAATAAGCACTAAAATTGGAGGAATGGTAGATACCGAGACAGCAGCAAAAAAAAAATTTCAAAAAGATCTGGGCAAGCTACAAACGGAACGAACACTGGGAAAATGCAGATTAATGATGAAAGTGCAAAAAGCAAGACGTGGGCAACAGGTATATCAATTATAAATACAAGATGGGAGGTGCTGTCCTACAAGAAGCAACCTCTGAAATGGATTTAGGCATATATGTTGACTCAATGTTTTCATCGTCTAAGAAATCTACAGAAACAATTAAAACAGTAAATAAAATGTTAGGTTAAACCATAAAAACTTGTATATAAATAAAGGGACGTTATGCTATATAATGCACTAGCAAGACCACATCTGGAGTATTGTGTGATATTCTGGTTGTCACGCTACAAAAAAGACATAGCTGCACTTGAAGCAGAGGGAAGCAACCAGGTCTCAAGTAAAAGAGACTGTGTTGGGACCTAATCCAGGCCTACAAAATCCTCCAAGGCATTTATGAAGTAGATCCAGCAGAGGTATTGGACCATATATATAACTTCTCCCCACCTTCTCTTCTATATCTATAATCTCAAGCAATTATGTGTAGTAAAAGATAAGCAGGAATTAAGTTACAATTAGATAATGTATTATTGATAATATTCATAAATAATAACAATATGCAAAGTACATTTGAATATTGGCAACCATACAACCTGATAAATGGTGATGTGTAGTTTCAGGCGGCACACAGGCTTCTTAGTTACTAAAAACTGTCTCTAGTTCATTTGTGGTCAGCTTTCTTCAGAACAGGCCACATGCCTGTCTCAAAATGGCTGCCGCCGAGCTGTGCTCTTCATTGTGTTTTCCTTTTCAGTTCATGATGTGTGATGGTCTTTCATCAGTTTGGTAAGAGAGAGAGCTGGGTAAAGCAAGCAAATTTATAGGTTGTCTGTTCAACCCCTAGAGCCAATAGGGTGTTGTGGTACTTAAAGGCTTCTGATACAAGCCAGTTCCAAACAGCCATACTTCAGACCAATGGGGGAACAGAAAACATCTTCACACCTGCCACCCCCCAAAACCATTTGTTGAGCTAAAGTTTGCCAGTTAGGCACCCTGGCTTTCCTCTGGGGGTTGACTGAGAATCCTGCAGAGAAACACTTAACCCCCAACCCTGTCGTAAAATCACAGAGACTCAGTCGTAAAGGGGGGAAGGGGTTCTTAAACCATCAAACCATTGCTGTTATTATCAATAATGTAACACTAATATTACACTGCTTTGTTTAAGTTACAAATAAAGACATACAAAATATTTCCCAACTTATATGCAAAATTTCATATAATAACAAGGATGCACATCACCACAATTTGGAGTTCTACTCCCAAGGATGTGAATACTTATCGAAATGAGAGGTTTCAGTTTTTTGACTTTTAATAAATTTGCAAACCTTTCAGAAAACATGTTTGACTGTGAGAAATCTACAACACAATGAAGTGAAGAGGTCTGAATACTTTCTGAATCCACTGTATTCAAAGACACCACAGTAAATTAATAAATTGAATTTAAAATGGAATCCTTGAAATGGAATCCTGGAATCGGAAACATATTGTCTACTTTAGGTGCAAACATTAACAACTTCCACAATGTTGACTATCAGGTTTACATTTTGGGACAACAGAAGTAATAGCTAACCAAACAAACTTTATGGCCTAATAGTTTACTTTCAATTGTCTTACATCCTATAGTTTTACATTTTAGGAATAGATCTCAATGAGCACACTGTTCACTTGCAAGCAGCTCTGTCGCTCCCAAGGTAATACACTTGGTTGCTCACTAATGCTTACAGCTGACAAAAACCATGGAAACATTTTCCTTAATTATAATCATAAAAGGGGCTTGCAGAAGAAATGAAGGGAGGGTCAAAACAGGAGACATGTACAAGTCTGACAAACAATACAGCACTGATAACAACAGGTCAGTTCTGAATGAGAAAACACCAATTTTCATTGCAGTAAGCATCAGATAGTTACACAAGTGTATCACTCACGGTATTTGGCAAATACTTTCAGCCAATGCAGGAGACTCAACAGGCTTTATAACTTATTTTTGTTGACTGTTGATTTCAGTGTTTTGGAACAGAAACCTCTCTTCTTTCTTTAATTGCTTTTTATTTTTTTTCTATTTGTTAACTTATCTTTTTAAAAACTTTTATCACATTAGTCATGCTCTTTGGCCAATGTGTCCCTAATGGAGAAATAGCACTTCTCATGCTTCATTTGGCAAGATGTGAAATGACTTTTGCAACAGTTTAATTTTCTTGTATAAAGAATGCATCTGGGCCCTGACAGTGAAGCACTGTGTATTCCCACTGCAGTGCCATTTGAATAAACCTGTAATTTCCTTCTTCATTGTCTCTGCCATCAATGACATTGTGCTTTCTCCCACCTTAATCGCCCTGAGGGTCTTATCTTGTCTTCTCTAACGATTCTTGAAGACTGGTTGCTGCTCTAATGGGAAAAGGAAGGATGATCCAGACAACAAAATTAACAGGAAATAAACATATAATAATATCAAACGGGAACAAAAACCTTCTCATTTCTAAATCTATTAAATAGTAATGCATAGAATGAATTCAAATATCTATGTTAACTAAATCAGCTTTCTAGCCTAATCTTACTCTGACTGCTAGACTCTGAAAAAATATTAATTTTCTACATAATTCTCAACTCCACTTAATCCACTTCAGGATCATGGGGGATTGGAGCAGACAGGAACAAACATTGGACAGGGAGCCAATTCATCCCAGGGTCCATCCTGTACAAGTTAATATAAATATTTTTATTTGTATTAAATTTGAACAACAAAAGTCAAATAAAGAGTCTTTTCTGAATCAAGTGCAGAGAAGCAACTTTACATGGCGAATGTGATATCACCATCATCAGCATGATGGAGGATGGCCTTATATTCAGAGCAGAGCATCTTAGCTTTTCTCTAAACTCACACTTTCAACATTCACTGAAGTAGAAAAAAATAAAAGTAAAAAGGTGTTTGAGATGATGAGAGGAGTGGGTCTGTTCCTAGTTCAGCTCCTGCTCACACAGAATTTCTCCAAGAGTGGCACTTGAGATGGCTGAACTTGAGTTGTTGCTCTGCGCTCCCATGGCTCTTTACAGATTACTGTTGTTCGTCAGTTAATATGATCTTGAACTCTATTTCTATCATTTTTTGTTTGATTTTCCTAATAGCTTAGAACTTGTGTATTGTTGGTAACATTCTGAACACCATTTTAAGTTTTAATGGTCAAAACCATTTTTGGGTACCCATTGACCAGTTTGCATCCCACATCGCCAGGGATTTGGCCTCAGAGGTCATGACCCATTAATACCTGGCACAGTAAGTTAAAGTTCATAGTTGATTCACATTTTAATATCCAATCTATAGATTCCAAAAGACTTTTCGTATTTGTGTCATGCTCTGATTTCATTGCTATTTTTCATCTCCCTGCTTTGACCCTTTTTCTTTCTAAATGCACATCTTGTTTTTTCTTTTTTTTTCAAAAACATACTCTCTTTTCAGCGCACTGTCAGGACACCTCTCATTTAATCAGCACAGCTCTGAAAGAAGTATTTGTGTACAAAACAGTAAAACTGTACTTTACAATGTACCACTGTTCTGCCAGTACAAACCCAGCAGGTTTAAACAGACCAGGAGGTGAATCAAGTCTTAGCCAGAATGATTCCTAAACCAGGAAGTCAAAGTAAGTACCTAAACGTTAACCAAAATCAAAGTCAAAAAGGGTCTGCCGAAGATTTTGAAACCAGAATTCACTCTAATAATACACACAGCAATCTTTAGTTTCTCACTAAACTGTTTCTACATTCATGGTATAAGCTAATAAAGCATCATGTCAGTGATGTCACAGTGCATGACTTCCAGTACCACACCCCCTAGTAATTGGGAGTGGCATCTTAACAACAGAATTCTCAAAATGGTGGCTCCCATAAACAAAACAAAATGGTGTCTTGATAAAAAACATCATCAAAAAAAATAATAAATGCATTTCTAGAAACTAAGTAATAGCTAAAAAATAATCTAAGAAATTCAAAAATAAGAAAATGGAACTTATAAAAATGTACTACATATATAATATATTTTTAATGGTGTTTAAATCCTGTTCCATGAGATGTCTGTTTGATATGTAAAAAATGTATTTCCTACATAGCAATAGATTTTTTTTTTTTTACATTATTATAGCCAAAGTTCCCACTATTGCCCTAGTATAATTTTATAAAGGGCTAAGGTAATACAAAATGTAAGGTGGACACAACCATCATTTTTTGTGGTGTTTCCTCTGTTGAACCTGTATTCATGATGAAACTTTTGAAACTCTATATGTTAAGTTGTGTTAACTGTAATATATATGAAAAAAATCATGAATATCCACTCAGCTGTTTTAAAGTAATGATATTGTGATCCTCTCACCCCAAACAGCCAAAGGAGTGTGAGGCCTCCAAGAACAGTCAGGGAAGCTGGCAATTGAAGGCATCAGGAGATCCCATTCTAGTGGCTCGCTACTTATTGTAGCTTCAAAAGTTCAAAAATACTAGTAATTTTTCGAAAATAGACCCTCTACCCTACCTAAGAAAGAATAACCAAGGGCATACAGAGAAACTTTACAAACTGAAATTTACTCACTATAAATCAGAAAATAAAATAAAAAGAGTGAAAAACCGGAAAACAGGCAAAGGGAGTTGCCTACAAGACATTTTGGAGCTAATAAGTCACAAAAAACAATACAGAAATTGCAATCCCAAAAAATCAGAAGCAAAAGAGTCAAAAAGCCAATAAATACAAGAAACAGCAAGAGCATAAACCGAGCACTCACCAACCACCAAGTGCATACAATGTACCAGAAGGGACTGCAATTCCCATAAGCCTTTTATAGGGCAGGGAGTAGTCCCTCAATTTATACATAATTATACAGATAATAAACATAAACATCAATAATAGCATAAATAATAATTACCAAAGAACCACAAATGAACAAAAAGACATAAAAAGAAATTTATAGGTACTGAGCCTGGCTTAGACATAACAAATCTGTGTTTTTGTGATGTTCTAGAAACTCCACAAAGTCTGTATTTTAAATTTCATGAACAATAATGTAAACACAACATTTCTTGAAAGCAAACACAGCCACTTCTGAGTGGTGCATGATTCTTGTTTTGGCCCCCATAACACAACACCCACCCATGACCATCACTTTCTTTCAATCACTGATGTGGAATGTAGCCTTCACTGTAAGTAGAGCTAAACTTAAACAATATGCCAAATTCATCACTATCACTTGAATCATTTCAGTGTGATTCGACAGATTTAGTTTTGAGCACTCTATTATAACTCCATTTTCCCAAATCTACATTTAAAGTTGCATCCACAAGGATATGCATGCACAGTTTCATAATTCAGCCATTTTGGGAGTGACACACTTTTTGCTCCTTATATCCACCCCTCACGATAACATTTTTGAAACACCATGTAACCTGAATTTTAATAGTGTTGAACTTTAATGCATTATTTCATTAAGATCATACTCCACCAATTTGGAGTAATGCATAGCTT
The DNA here is from genome assembly GCF_016835505.1 of Polypterus senegalus. Lineage (NCBI taxonomy): Eukaryota > Metazoa > Chordata > Cladistia > Polypteriformes > Polypteridae > Polypterus > Polypterus senegalus. The sequence goes on along the minus strand of NC_053163.1, from coordinate 106,729,927 downwards.
TTGGGTTGCTCCGATTACATCCTCCCAACTTGATTACATTTTTCAGACACCATATAGCATACATTTAAGTTGGATAAATGTTAAATTATATGCCAACTTTCGTGAAAAACAGTTCAGCCAATTTTGATCAATGAGCAAACAAACAGACAAGGTGCTATCTAAGGGCTGAAATGAGGTCCTCTACAGTACAAAAAGTATAAATAACAACAAATAAACCCAAAAAAAATTCAAAAGACAGACAGTGAGTATTACGATTTCATTTATCCATCCATCCATTATCCAACCCGCTATATCCTAAGTACAGGGTCACAGAGGTCTGCTGGAGCCAATCCCAGCCAACACAGGGAGCAAGGCAGGAAACAAACCCCGGGCAGGGCGCCAGCTGACCACAGGATTTTATTTATACAGATTGATATTAAAAATTTGCATTGCAATGAGTACTTTACTCATCAGTAATGTATACAATACTAAATTTTATTCAGTCTTTAGTTTTAAGGCAAAATACTTTCAAATGTGAAGAGCAGCCAGAGTTATGTATATTTAAGTAGTAAGATGAAAATGTATGTTTTATTAAATTTTTTTCCCCAAAATGTGTTAACTCTCATGCAATTTATTTGATCACATCTGAGCCTAAGGATCTGCGCTGGCATCTGGAAGGTTGCTGGTTCAAACCCTGTTTCTGACAGAAGCGATCTTACTCTATTGGACCCTTGAGCAAAGCCCTTAACCTAAAAATTGCTCCAGGGATGCTGTACAATAGTTGACCCTGCGCTCTGACCTCTAAACATCATGTGAAAAGACAATTTCCTCTCGGGGCTTAATAAAGTGTTATCACATCAGATCAGAACACAGTTACAGACCCTTTGGACAAGGGGTGAACAATTCAGAGGTGTATCTGTATAAACCACTGCTGTATCCATTTTATTAAATTGTATTTCTAATGGTAAGAATCATTTATTTTTTGTTATATTCAAAAATCACCTTCAGTCAGCATTCAATCCATGTTTGATGCTTGCTGTTTGCTGTAAAAAAAGGGCTGAGCATTTGTTTCATTCATTGCTCACCACTTATATATTGTGTGAATTCATCTTCTTCGTAAAAATGTTATTAGACGTATAAGATGTCCAGCACATCTTAGTCTCAGTCTGAGCTCGATCTTTAATCTGTACTGTATATTCTTTGATCTTTAACTCACAATAGGACAACTTATTAGCATGAGAGAGTTTGTGGGAGGAGAAGAAGGAATCTGCTTGTTTCCAGTTGAAGGTGATTGTTGGGTTCTTTTTGATCTCTGTTGTTGAGGAGTTAAACTATTAAACAAGAGTGAAATTATTATACATTATGACAACAAATGCCATTGTGCGTATCTAGAAGGCCAAACATTCTTGAAATATCCAGCTCCTTAATTCTAAGCTAATAGAAGCCTGTAACTGAACTTCCTGCCAAATAAGAATAATTGCCACAATTCCTACTTGTCATACTCTTATCCATGCCACTTTACCATTACTAGGGTACAGCTTCACCCAACACACTTGAATTATTACAAACCTGAATTGCATTAGCTGTGTGCAGAGCAATTAAAATGGCTGGACATTACAACCACTTCACTTAAAGGGTAAAAGAGTCTAACTTTAATCTAAAAGGGACATTATGTCTGATGGTGAACAGTTTCAGATGGATGTGAAAGTATTTTAATAACCAGTCAAATATTATTCTTCTTAGTTATTGGAATCTTCCAAATTGGAAAAGTTACATATAAGAAATTGTCAAGAATCTCCAGCCATCTTTTGTCTAAAAATGACATAAAACAATAAATAAGCAGAGATGGTAGTAGTCATTCATTCAAAATGTAACATTGTGAAACTCCCTTAATCTGGCAAAGGGGCCGAGACTAAACCAGCAACAATGCAAGGCCTGGATAGGGCACCAGACCATCGAGGGTCAGAGCAGTTATTCACACGTACACTTACGCTGAGCCAAATTGAATTTGGCAGTTAATCTAACACGTGCATATACAGTATATGTATGAATGTATGTATATACTAATCAACATCACTCTACGACACTGATGATTAGTAAGTATAACAATCTTATCTTGAAACATCTGTCTTAATTATCTGGAAAAACTTCCAATGTAATTTACAACACTATCTACCATTAGACGACATATTACATTTCGTTATAAATGGGAGCGAAACCAAAGTACCCAGTGGAAAGCCTACACAAATATCAGACAATGAACAGTGTCCATATTTTTCAAGCATCCCAGAGTAGGAAAATATGTCACAATCAACCATTTCTTGAATTTTGCATCAAACTTTGAACACCCTTGCAATGTATGAGATACTACACAGATTTATACATGTTCCCATTACTCCAAGAGAGGTAATGTTAAACCAAGCTGCAATAATACAAATCACTGTTTTTGTGGAGTTTTTGCTGTAAATGATGTCATGCACATAAACTTGCACAAGTGATATTGCAGTACCAATACAAAGGTTGTCTTGGCTGAAAGTTGAATTCTATAGCCTACATATTACCCTGAAATAAGTGGGGCAGGATGGGTGACTGACAGCAAAATATCACACAGGTACACTGAACTCAGTATTCCATGAACCTCTGGAAGAACCCCAAGAAGGCAGGCAGAGACTTCTGGGATATTAAATTAATAGAGCCACATAGAAGATGAGGGGGGATCAGATTGAAAGACTTGGAAGTGACTCTGAAAGACAATCAGGAATACTGGAAGAGTAAATGTGACTTCAGAAACAACTCCAGAATAGCCGTGGCTACTTTCAGCAGCTGTAACTTTAGGAGATGTTTCCCATGGCCATAACAATGGGAAGGTGATTCTGCTGAAAGTACAGCTGTGGATCATTCATTGCTAAATAAACATGTCCAGTATCAGATGTTACTCTTATTCAGTGTATGTGTATCGGTCATTCCATCTTGATGCTTGTTAAACTACTATTCTTGATGTTCATGTGAAGTGTCAATAGTCAGCTTAATTACTTTTTCCTTCTTCTTCTTCACATATTATTATTATTAATATTATTATTATTATTATTATTATTATTATTTTTTCTGTAGTGAAGCCCTAGCATAAGTATCAAAATACTACTAAAACTCATCATGGATTCCATTTTGTAACTCGGGATGGCATAAAATCATAACATCATTCATTCCCAAAGTGAACTCCTACTCGCTGGGAGTAGGTATAGGAAATTTCTCATGTCCTTCTCTGGGAAAGACAATTTTTTATCCTTATTATACTTTTAGTACAATTTGAAGCAGTAATTCTTAGATGCTTGATAAATGCAGGCACCGGTGTAGGTTTCAAACCCAGAATCCTCGATAAGGCAGAAGCACTAGCCATTGCTTACTCATTCCAGATCAAACATAAGAAGCTAATCAACTTTACAACATTTTTTGTTTGAGAGAGGAAAACTAATTTTAAAAAATGCACAAGGAATCTATCTATCTATCTATCTATCTATCTATCTATCTATCTATCTATCTATCTATCTATCTATCTATTGTGACGGACATACGGGTCCCATGCCCAGCCGGGAAGCCTCTGCTGCATACGTCCCAGGGGAGCCATCATGGACATTGCAGTACCTTCCCCGGGGTGCTTGGGGGCAGTCTCCCTGGCCGTGGATCCCTCCTCAATCTCCCCCGTGGCTCCATGGGACATGAAGTCCACCACAGCCGCCCGGCTGGGAGATGGGGTGGCCGCTAGGGGGTGCTGCGGACAACCAGCCACCATGCTGGACGGTTTATCAGCACCACCCGTAGGTGCAATTAAGACCAGCTGGTCAGGCACCTGGAACACTTCCGGGTGGGGTATAAAAGGGCCTGCCTCCCAGCAATCAGGGCCAGAATCGGGAGAAGGAGGACGAGGTTGCCTGGGAGGATTGGTGGAGCAGGAAAGTGTTTGGTTTTTGTGTATTTGGTGCTTTGGACTGTGTTTGGGTTGTGTGGCACGGGGAAGGCGTGTCACACAGCTGAAGAAAAAAATAAAAAGCCCTTTGAGTGTGAACACGTGCCTCTGCATAGTCTGTGCCAGGTCGGGCGCTATATAGCGCCTTTATCACACTATCTATCTATCTATCTATCTATCTATCTATCTATCTATCTATCTATCTATCTATCTATTGTCACAGTTTCCTCTGTCTTTTTGCACCACTTACCTTGGGGACACAAAGGAGGCCTCAAAAATGGAGGTTAAGAATTTCACATTCCTCAAGGACTGTTCTTTCCTTATTACAAAAAGGTACAAGAAATGAAAACACCAAAATATTCCCAGTAATGGAAACCGAACACCAAGTGAGCTTCCTAAGATACATGTGAGTGTTAAAGGACTACTTCTTCTGATTATACCACTCTGTAGGGAATATAAAAGGTGTTCATCAGTTCACTTCACCTACCTAGTTAGATAGGAACTTTTCCTGGCAGATTGCTTCAGCTAACCTTGTTCGGTGGGACAGACAATATTAGGGGGTAAAAAAAATCATAGTTTACCATATACATTGATAACTAACAGTTACCTAGTGGTCACAATGTATATATAAACATGATGGAGAAAAAATTACTAATGTTAAATAGAAGCCCAAAAAGTTGCATTCTAACTATCCACTCTTATAGCAGCAAAGCTCAGCCTCAATGTGTAATTTCTTAGGCATCTAGGAAGTCAGAGTTATTAAGGAAGATTCATGCAAAACCAACCAGGACATGCAAGCCTTCCCTAGGACTTGTTATACTTGTGGAGACTGACCACAACCCAAAGATACAGTCTCTCATTCCGAAACACCTCATGGCTCTGCATGTGGCACAACATCCTACCCTGCTGGCAGCATGAAGAAATATGAAGATAAAGATCCAGTTTAGCCATAAAAATGCAAAAAAAAACAAAGGATAACAGGAGTAGCATTTCAAAACACAAGTTAGAAAATTCTAAATGGAAACACAGCCTCAAAGCTTGGGCATGACTTCAGTGCAGTGCTCCCTTTTATTTCGTCTTCCCCTTCCCATCATGCAACGGTTGCATAATTAGTTGTGTAGAATAAGTTGGTCATATACGGCAGCTGTAACCAGGTATAAACAGTGTGTGGACGTTTGGCGGTGAGGGCAGAGCCCAAGTGAACACTGGAATTTAAAGCCTCAAGTTTGTGCACGCTATTACCCAAGGCAACTCTATCCATCTGTCCATAAATTTTCTAACACTTACACTTTTTATGGTGCCAGTGTCTACCCTGGCATTGTAGGGCACAAGGTGGGAATATACCTGGATGTGGCATCAAACAGAATTAATCCCTGTGTATAATACATTGCATATATTAGACATCTTTCAACCTTTTTACTTTTTAGTCTAACTAGGTGTTGTAATTCCTTGTTGGCTATTAACAGTAGTATGGAAGAACAGCGCTAGTCTCTGGTTTGTGTTATTTTATGACAGCATATTACAATATGCAAATCTATTTTTCAAAACTAATAAGATAATAAAGTATATTCTGCAATTAACTGTTTAAAAACTTGATTCATACTTCATTGTTTAATTAAACTGTATTTTGCATTTCAAGTATGTGAATCAAGGACTTTAAGGCCAAATTATAATCGATAAAATGCAGAAGGGGAATAATGACCTGCACTGTCTATTTTCTAATAATAGTTTAAATGAAAAAAGCATTGATCAAGTGCGGTCCTTCACAATATTAATGTGATTACTGTGTATCTGTCTGATATAATCCAATTACAGTAGAATTTTGGTCCAGTGCCATTAATTTCAAAGAGGGCTATTAGCAACCTTTTGTCTAGCAGCATGACTGGAGTGCAATTTTAATCTAACTATAAATACTTAAAGTAATCAGGGCAGGGAGAAGAGGTTGCAAATGTTATGGCCTGGGTACCATAACATTTAAAAAGAGAATGATACTGTTACAGTATCTATGTTCAATAATAACAGCAATAATAGATGCCTCATATTATACATTATGTACATATATCATGGTAGGGATTATGTCTTAGAGTTCCTTGGCTCAGTGGTGATGGCTTTATCTGTGAAATGAGGCCATCCAAACCCAAGCTAGATAACATTTTGACTTCAATTGCAACAACAGCAGGGGATGGAGGAGAAGAATTTAAAATGAACCTGCCACTAGAAATAAAAAATGATTAACTCTTTTCTGCATCAACAGAATTGTAACATGACATAACATTCTTAAAGTAATTTCATTTCATTCAGGATCACAAGACACTGAAGCTTATGCCAACAGCATCAGGCACCCTCACAGGGCCCACTTCAGAACACCCCCACACAAGGCCAATTTAGAATCACCAATTATCCTAAAACATAAGTCTTTGGATGTGGGAAGAAAAGAGTATTCCTCCAGGGAAAACCCACACAGATACAGGTTGGATGTGAAATTCAAACCAACAATGCTGTATCCATGAGGAACCAACATTAATCACTGGACCACCTAACAAGAGAACAAGCTCAAATGAAAGTGGCATGAGTCTTATCACACAATGATAAATACTTTGGAGTAAGCAAACACCATCATTACCAAAATATTAGAAAAATTAGACAGGGCATTCCAAGTGAAAAAAAACCTTTTGTCTTGAGTATGATATTAGAAAACATAAGCAAACTATCTTCTTTAAAAAATTAGCTCTTTTTATGTTTGTTGTTTTTCCCCATTTTCCATTATGAGGATGGTGATGAGCTTCTAGGCCAAGTAGTCACCTCAACTGTAATATTTTGTTGATCAGTTCCCTTTGAGGAGTTCAATTTTTTGTGTCCCAAATTGATTATTTTATTGGAGATCCAATAATAATAATGCATTGTTCTAGTGAAGCAGCAATACAAAACGGTGAAAAGGCATAAACAGGCCTCAGAATGAATGAAATCCTGAGCAAGACTCAGAAACAAGTCATCCCCAGCAGCCAAACCCTCAAACTCAAGAAACAGGCTTCAGTCCTGCCTAGGCCCAAAAATAGAACTAAGGCTTCTTTAAAATTCAATACTTTTAAATATCCCAAAAACAAAAAAGACCCTTTATGGTACTTTTCAGTGTCACAAATTAATTATTAAATTGTAGATCATTTACCAATACGGCAATGGTGAAAAGGGGTGAATAGGCCTCAAAATAAATGAAAATCTGACCAGATTAGTCAGCCTCACAAAGATGTGTCATTCCCCGCAAACTCAAGAAGCAGGCTTCATGCCTACCTAGGCTAGAAAACAGGACTAAGACTCAATAAAGGTCAATGATACTTTTAAATGTCCCAAAAACAAAAGAAGTCAATTCAAGGGAAACAGAAACTGCAGACATTTGGCTATTAAACAAAACATTGTTATAAATAAAGAATTTATTTAAAGGATTCCAAAAGAAGAGCACAAGAAAGGCAAGGCAGCACAAAAGAAGCAAAATTAGATTTATTTAAAAGGCAAAACCTAAAAACAAACCTATCGAATACATTTCAAATCCAAAAGTAGCCCCTTTAAACAAAGCAGGGGTGAAAGCCACAAACTCTGTCATAAATCAAAACAGAAACACAATGTTGAAGCTGCTGTAACGTCAGCAGCTTTGTCCTTTAAACAGCTGTAGCAGTCTCGTAGCTCCTAACTGTTGTGCTAAGATGAGGAACAGATCAGCGAGTGTTGTGTTTCGTACAGGGTCCCCCAAAGCTGCTGTTCAGATTTCTGTTTTTTGTCTTTTTTGTTCATTTTTGATTATTTTGCTTATGTTGATATTGTTACTTTTGTTTGACCATGGGAAAGGTGCTATATAAATAAAATGTATTATTATTGTTATTGTTCTGTGTTTTTTATTAGATTTGTGTGTAATTTGTTTTATATGTATCCATGCCTGATTTACCAGGTTCGCATTTTGTGGGAGGTTCCCCAAGGGGCAGGACCAGCTGTCCATCACCCTCAAGGGACTGCCCTCAGTCATATAAAGGCTGAGGGATCACTCAGTTCCTTATGGGTTATTGAATGTGCTCAGTGGTGTTGGTAAGTTTCTCTTGTGATTATTACTGTGCCTTTGTGGATTTATTGGACTTTTTTGACCATTATGCTCCGTTTTAGACTTCACCTTCTGGATTTGTGGTTGTTGGGCCTATTTGGTTTGCATTAACTTTGTCATTTAAGGCAGCTCCTTCTGGACCTTTTCTGCTCCTCAGAGCAACTTGTGATGGAGAGCATTTTTTTAACAAATCTTTTAGATTCTTTGTCTGCCCTTTACATTTATGGATCTCTTCATTTGCAACAGTTTTGGGGGCTTAATGCTTAGCAACACCGTAGTTCATGATAGTCCAAAGGAAATTAAGATTGATACTGGGAACTTCAAAAAATTTCAATAAAACTAAAGCTCAAAGTCAAAAGGACAAGTCAAAAATATGTTAACAAGCAACGATGGAGTTATACACAGTCTTGAATAGAGACACAACCTGAGCAATGACCTTTTATCACATTGCTCCAATGATGTCACTCTCCATGCCAAAATTCAAAAACCATAACAACAAAATTTAATACGCACAGTATCAATAAAAATCATAAAAATACATGAATTCAAAGACAAAACAACACCAAATATTAATTTAATTCATTTTTTTAAAAATTATATAAACAGCAAAAAGAATAAATAAACAAGAAATAAACTTGATCCACAGCAACAGCCCTGGCTGTACTCTAGCAATTGCAATTCTCCGCTGAACTTTCCACAAGACTGTAAAAGACCTCCATTTATGTGTCTGATGTAAGACCTGCCTTACAGATAAGCTAATCCTTCATTTCTTAATACTTCGTTCTTTTCCTTTAATTTTGTTTTACCATACATTTATTTCATTCATTCTATAAGGATAACTAAACCAATTACATTTTATTTGCCAGTTAAATGCCAAATAAGTGAAAAAGTTATGGCCTTAGCAATAATAATAATTTGTTTAATTTATATACCTTATATTTTTTTAAATTATCTGCAATTTGGCAGACATCTTGAAAGTACACACCTGGACTCTTTTATGTGATCTCAAATTAAGTTTTGAAATTATGTTATTTTGTGCTTCGCCACCTTTAACAGCACACAACACTCCACAGAGTCTAATAATCATAGCTGAATCATAGTTCCAGTGAATATTGTATTACAGACACGGCATGAAGTGTCCTCCAAAGGAGTTTAAATTACTTAAGGACAGAAATGGCCTTAATGTTTCTAGCCTTTATCGTACTGCTCTAGTTTAATGTACCAGAATTTGTGTAAATACAGCGCTGGGGCATGTGAAAAAAATTAAAAAACAAGAATTCTCTTTCTACTTCAGATAGCCTCTCATTGCGCTTGGCTGTATTTATAAAGCTTTAGTCAAAAGTTCTGATAGTTGATCAATCGCATAATGATTCTGAGCACTGTTTATCCCCAACTTCACATTTTCTGCCGTTTTGCATATGGAACTGTGTTTCTCAATACCTTTCATATATGACTTATGCATTTGTCTGTGGCACATTAAATGAAGAGGAGATAATAGAACAGGATTAGAATAAAAACATTTTAAGGAGTAATCATCCTGTTATTACAGATTTTGATTCAAAACCATGTGTTTATGGTGATTGCTGTTCACTGAACATTTTACAGTGAATTAAACAATGAATTTTTAATTGTTGACACACTCTTTTTTAGATAACTGCTCTTGGTGGAACAATTGTTCTTTGAAGTGCTGCTCTAACCTTTCTTTCAAATCAGTCACAATCAACTGCTTATCTGGTAATGTTAGCAATTACTTGAGATTTAGGGTGAGACCTTCTGCAGATCACCAGCTAATGTATATTAAACCTTTATTTTGTACTGCATTTTTACCTTGCTTTGACAAAATAAGCAATAGAAAATAGCTGCTTTCAGTCTTAAAGGTATTCTGTTGTTCCAAATTGTTTAAATTTTAACATATATAGAAAGTGTCATACTAAGACACTGAGCAGGTGCATATACAGTAGGTTAGTTTTAAGAAGTATTTCATGATCAGTCAACAATAGACATAGAGAATACACCAGGTAGACACTGGTTACAAAATAAGCTTAGCACTGAGTAAGATTCACATGAAATGACAAGGTCCACAAACGACATTCTGATATCCTCTGATGAAGGAAACTCCACTGTAATTATGTTGTTAGACTTAAGTGCAGTGTTTGACACCATTGACCATTCTATTTTACTGCACAGGCTAGAAAATGATGTTGGGCTTACAGGCACTGTGCTCGCTTGGTTTAGTTCTTATTTATCAAAACAATTTCAATATGTACAGAAATGTGCTGCTAGTACTCCATTATTATACACAGAAGTGAGATATGGTGTCCCGCAGGGCTCAGTACTGGGACCTTTACTGTTTTCACTTTACATGCTTCCACTGGAATCTAGTATTAGGAAACATCATGTTAATTTTCACTCATATGCAGATGACACCCAGTTGTACCTTTCATTTAGATCAAATGAAGTTTCTCCAATGTTGTATTTAATTAGTTGTGTTAGTGAATTAAAGGACTGGATAGATGAGAACTATCTGTCTTTACACACAGATAAAACAGAGATGTTAACTGTTGGAGGGACTGACGCTGATCACAACAATATTTTGTCATCATTTAACTCAGTTGGAATCCCCATTAATTTCACTGAATCAGCCTGAAATCTCGTTCTCTTTGACTCCAGCATGTCATTTAAAGCACATATTACAAAGCTGTCCAAATTATGTTTCTTCCATCTTAAAAATGTTAGGAAATTAAGGCGTTTTCTAAATAAACAGGATACTGAGAAAGTAATTCATGCATGTATTTCTAGTAGGATTGACTACTGTAATGAGGTGCTCACTGGCTGTTCAAACTTTTCTCTATACAGCCTCCAGTTAATCCAAAATGCTGCTGCAAGAATTATTACAATAACAAGAAAATACGAACACATAACTCCAGTTCTTAAATCCTTACACTGGCTCCTAGTTAAGTTTAGGGCAGATTTCAAAATCCTCCTTTTAACATATAAAGCATTAAATGGCCAAGGTCCGGCTTACTTGTCTGAACTTATCATGACTTACAAATCAGAGCACACATTAAGATCTCAAGATGCCGGTCTGCTTATGATTCCAAGGATTAATAAAATAACAGTGGGAGGTCGAGCTTTTAATTACAGGGCCCCTAAACTGTGGAATGGTCTTCCTGCTTCTATAAGAGATGCCCCTTCGGTCTCAGCTTTTAAATCCTGGCTGAAGACTCACTACTTCAGTTTAGCATATCCTGACTAGAGCTGCTGATTACCTGTACAGACTGCATCTCTGTTGTCAGTCATTAGCACTAAAACATAAGTAACATGATAGTTATAATTGGATAGTAACCCTCACCTATTCTGTTTCTCTTCTCGGTACTCAAATGTGGCACTTGGTGCCACGTGCCCACCTGCCAAGTTGTTTTGCCTGCCTAAGGTAAAGTCATCCCTGATGGAGGATCGCAGGAATTGTGGGAAAGAGGGGTCCTTTCATCGGTTTGGCTGGCCCAGCACTGTTTCAGCCCTGGAATGGCCAAATGAGGGAGGCAGCTTAATGGATGAGGTCTCTAGGACTCTAAACAAATCCAAATCATATTATATGATGTCATCTACTGTTAAATTCTGCTACGTACTTCTAAAATTTTTATTTGTATACTGTATTGAGGATTTGTTCTGTTCTGTGTATTGTACTGTATTGTATTGCCCCCTTCTTTTTGACACCCACTGCAAGCCCAACCTACCTGGAAAGGGGTCTCTTTTTGCCTTTCCTTAGGTTTCTTCCATTTTTTCCCTACAAGGGTTTTTTGGTGTTTTTTGTTGTCCTCTTAGAAAGTCAGGGCTGGGGGACTGTCAAGAGGCAGGCCCTGTTAAAGCCCATTGCGGCACTCCTTGTGTGATTTTGGGCTATACAAAAAATAAATTGTATTGTATTGTATTGTATTGTCCACACAACTGGAGAATGAAGCTGTCAGGGTCACGTGTAGTGCAAAGTTGTGAATGGGAGTCAATATAACTGAGCAGTAGTCAGGAGATGTTTGCTCAATAAATAGCTCTACGTGTACCACAATGCAGTCCTCAAAATCAGTTTATAACATCAGCCACAATATAAATGGAACAAAGCCCCTTAAGGTGTTAAACTTTAAACAGTGCCTGGCAAGATCAACCGTTAAACTGTGCACTGATCTCCATTGAGCTCAACACTCACCAAAACTACATGGGCCACATTGGTTCATTTGAGAAGCACAGAATGACAATGCATTCCAAAGAAATACCTTTTTACAAGAGGACCAGGTGTGTGGATGGTCTACGTTAATCCTAATGAGGATCTAAGATTCAACATCAAGACATCGTAACTGTAATAATAGATACATTTTGTATGTGTACCTTCATTTATTCTATAGTTTTTGCTTTGCAGATTTCATTTTTGTTGCCTAACTTTCATTTTCACACAATTTCTACTATTCTTTGGGGTTTTTTTTTATTCACGTGACGCCATTGTTTTATACTATGTGATCTCACCATTGTTGTTGTGATGTCATCCAAGTTATGTTACAAAAATGCACCCGTGTCAATTTGCATTATCCCTCTATTTTCCAAGTAGGTTCTTTTAGTAGGTTTCCTTTGACTTTTTGACTCTCATTGTTTCCTAAATTTCTGATTAACATCTTGGCGTTTGAGTCTTGGTGGCCTGGTTATTTTGTGATCTCCTGGTTTTGACCCATTTATGTCTCTGACTTTGTTACCATCTCCTGGTCTTCTTGTTCACTCACAAAAATCCTCGGACATTTAACGTGTTTCTTAACAATACCCTGCTGTTATATTAAAGATGGACATGACTATTGGATTGTCATATAAATTCAAGAGACAAACTGAAACAAATTATGCTTGGGCTGGAAATCTATTTACTATTTTTTTTCATTGCTGGTTTATTTTTTTTCGGAATGTTGGGTTTATTTTACTTTTATTTCTCAGTTACATTTAATATTTCAATCATTTAATTTATTTGTTTATTATTTATTTTTATCACAACTTCATCTTGGTTTCTGACAGCTACCACAGGCTTTGTTCTTGGGATGCTGGAATGCAGCTTTCTAGGGACGCTCACCAGAAGTCGCACTGTCATTTCATAATCATTTGTTGCAGTATTTAAATCCCATCTTTTATGCAGCTAATTGCAAATATTTTTTGAATGACAATTCTTTCATGTTTTAAACTTCTCTGTGGTTATCAATTTCACAAAGTTCTAAGGTTTTGCCTTTTGGATAGTGTACTGGGCTTAGGCATTTATCTCCGATTGTTCTCCTGGTTACAAATCATTTTTCATTCTCTTGCTTTATCATACAGCGCCCAGTCCTTTTTCTCTTTCTTTTTACTGTCTGCCTAACAGGAAGCAAAGCATTGAAGGGAAATGTTTAAACAAACAGTAGGAGGAGTTGTTTAGATCTATGGAAGGCAGACATTGCAAGCGAAGGCAGAATATGAACCATAATTAGAATTTCTTTGAGGCAGAGGTAAATAAATTAGAGTTAGAGTAGAGTTGAGGAAAGGCAGTAGTGTTGAAAGTATATGGTGTGCGGTCAGGAGAAACACAATGAGTTGACTGAAAATACTCAGATAGACACACACAGTGATAATAAGGCAATGAAGGATGAAATGGAAGGAATAAAGCCCATGTCTAACAACACTGAAGATAATGTAGACCAGAAGCACAGCAAACAGTGAACCTGAGTAGATAGTGGATGATAAGTCAACTGCCATTACTGTTTTTACAGATGTTGGAGACTAAGTGAAACCGCCACTGCTAATTCACAAGTGAAGCAAGCACATCGGCAAAACGAAACCTCCGAGGAGAGAAAAGCTCGCTTAGCCACTAATAGACAATGGAGGCGAACACGTCGGCAAAACGAAACAGAGAAGGAGTCGCTAATACACAACCAATGTGACTGATTGACTGAAGTGCCAGAATCCATGGTTTCTAGGCGCCTGGGTTTTTTACAGCACAGGCTTACATAGCTAGTAATAACAATAATAATACTTCTTATTTATATAGTACTGTAGTGCTGAGGTGTCACACGCTGCATTCGGGTCCTAATCCAGGTGATTCGTCATGTGATGGGTGTGGCAATGCGTTATCTCCCTCTCTCTCTTTCTCTCTCTCTCTCTTTCCCATGTTCAAGCATTGGCCCTGCATGCAGCTGAGAATAAGAACCTTTCTGGAGGGCATGTGGGTTGAAATGAGAGGAAGTAACAGCCTGACAGAACATCTTAAAAAAATCTTGCACCACCCTAAAAGACAGGTGACTTAGTACATGTTTGGAGTCCCTGTAACTGTACTTGAAGAAATATAAAGACATTGGAAGACTTGTAGGATGGAAATTCAATACAATGCAATACAATTAATTTTCGTGTAGTCCAAAATCAAACAAGGAGTGCTGGAAAGGACTTTAACAGGCCCTGCCTTTTGACAGCCGACCAGCCTTGACTCTCCAAGAAGACAAGGAAAAACTCCCAAAAAAAGCCTTTGTAGGGAAAAAAATGGAAGAAACCTTGGGAAAGGCAGTTCAAAGAGAGACCCCTTTCCAGGTAGGTTGGGTGTGCAGTGGGTATCAAAAAGAAGGGGATAAATACAATACAATACACAGAAAAGAACACAAGTAATCCTGCAATACAGTGTAATAGTGCAATAGACATATAACAAGTACAGAGCAGATGATATTACATAATACAATTTGGATTTGTTCAGAGTTCTAGTCCTAGGTTGTCTGTTTAAGAGTTAGACCTGAAAGCACTGGTACACAGTTTGCATTCTACCACATAGTCTTTAGCAGGTTGCACATAATCCCTGACTGGTAGGAGTGGGACTGTGCTACCATATTAAAGTACACTGCTGGAGAGCTGTCACAAAGGCCTGACATTTTCAAAGCTCAGAGCTTTAGGGACAATGTGGGGCTGATATAGGAAATGCTGGCCTTGTGTCACTACTGAGAAAAATGACTGTCTCCAGCCTCACAATGGCAGGGGTTAGGGATATTCCTGGAAGACAGGCCAGTGTTGACTCAGGGAGTTGGAAGGAGAGAGAGCTTTGGTGGTATACGAGCAAATCAACAAGCCATGCCAACAGACTGACAGAGATTAACATCTGTCCCAGAGGAGCAGCAGGTTTCTTGTTTTGTCTTATTCATTTTTAGTCCTTTGTATTCTTCTTGTGTGAGCTTTATTATCAATAAATGCACCAACTTCATTTGTTTGACATTATAGTTAAATGGCCTGGCATCCAGTAGAAAATGTCTGTTGGCTTGATGCCTGTTGCCTTAACAGCTTAACCATCTGCAAGTTTGTTTCTGTTCTCGCATCAGGAAGCCATATTCTTTCAATGACATATTATTGTTATTAAATGTCTATTAAATTAGGAAAGATTATGCATAATGCAGAATGCAACAAATATAACACACTAAAAAGACTCTGACAGTGATTATCATCAGCTAAATGTAGGTGAGGGGCTGGCATATAGAGAAGCACACTATATTAGCGGCCCACCCAGCATCCTGAATTTACACTGTACTCCTAACTACCTATTTTTCTCTCCTTGTCAACTGGAAATAAGAAAGAGAAAAAAACAAAAGAATGTTTGAGTGGGGCAATCCAGCCAATAACTGTAATATAACATTTGAACTTGAAATGTGTGAAAACTAATAATACCTTTAATTAGAGTTTGGTGTTTATGGGTTTGCACAATTTATATGCCAGGGTGGATGGACTGGCATCCCAGCAAAGAAGGAGGGGGGTTCTTTGCCTGGATGGGAGGCTGTATTGGAAGGATGTGGAAGAGCAGGCATTCTGGCCAGGTTGGTTGCTGGTACCTTTCAGGAGGCCATAACGGATGGACAGAGTGAAATTGTGTATCCAGACCGATTCCTTCCCCAGTACACTAGCTGTCAGTCTCCCTCAGGTGGACATCCCAGGTACACAGCCACAGGACAACATGGGAGTTATACTTCCAATGGGCAGTCATTAAAGACGAGCCGGAGTTGCATGGCAGTGTAAAACGCTTGCCAAGAGGACAGGAAACGAAATGTTAATTGTGGAAGAAGCTTGTTTAAAAGGTACAGTGTTAAATTTAAAGAAGCACATTTGAGTCCAGGATTTGTATCTGTTAAGTTGTGTTTGGGGTTAAGGGGATTGGCAGTGCCACCTACTGGTCACAACAGAATACAGATTTTGGTTATGGTGTGCCTTGTCTTAATCATTCAAAAGAAAATGCTGTGTAGTTTACAATTTCTGCAAATGTGTTTATTCATTTCCAGCAAAATAATGCATATTTAGAGCTGTGTTACTTCTAATTTAGTATTATGTTTTAAGTAATATATGTTGTTTGATGATAATGAAGTGAATAAAGAACTTGTATAGCCATTGTCCACTTTTTGATTCTTTCGGTGTAGTGCTTTTCAACAAAATGCCTATCATCACTACAGTCAATTTTTGGAATTGAAAGGAGAGAGGTGGCAAAACCTGATTCACTGCTGGCAGACTAACAGGAATTAAGGTTACCTATCATCACTTTCGAATACTGTGATGTGGGCTAAATGTAAAAGAAGTAATGGCTGTACCACCTACCTAGCATCCTTTGATGCCATAGACTCTGTTTTCTATGTGGATTTTTCGGTGGAGTATTTCTTTAACAGTATTTTACACCCAACATGCTTTACTAAATTAAAACTCAGTTAGAGTTAACCATTTGGAATATATTTTGTATTGATTACAACTGTCTTATAAGATATTGCAAATAAAAATGAATTTAAATAAATATTGGAGTTTTTGTTAATCATAGGTGCAATCTCAGAGTCAGCTCTGTAGGAATTTGCTCATTTGTATTGCCTCACACTTTAATGGTCGTTTGTATCCTTCAGCTCCCCTCAACTCCATTTTCCTTTTGCACTCTTTAAAAGCTAATAGCTTACACAGTCAGCATTAGTGTTTAGTATGTCAATCGATCTTCTTGCAAAATATTAGCCACAATGCTGCCTTGAGCCACTCAGCACGAAATGCTCTGCTGAGATGTTGTGCCTCCTCTAATGGTGTGTATATACTTATTTATATCTCATCTCATTTTCTAAAAACGCTTTTCCTGGTGGAGGTCTTGGAGACAGCAGGCCAAGCAGGTCTGCCTAGACGTCTCACTCATCAGCTACACATTACAGCTTTTCCTGGAGAATTCTGATGTGTTCCTAAGCCAGGTTTAGAGATATAATCTCTTCTGCCTTGTTCTGTTTCTGCTGCAGGGTCTCCGCCCAGTGGGATATGCCTGAAGCAGCTCTAACAAGAGCTGCCTATGAGTCATCCGTATAACATGCCTGGACCACCTCAACTGGCTACTCTGCTCTGACACTCTCCAGAATGGCTGAGCTTTTCACCCTATCATGGAGTGTCAGCTCAGTCACCCTGCGAAGAAACACCATTTCCACGCCAATTGTACCTGCAGTCTCATTCTTTCAGTCATTACCCAAAGTTCATGGCCATAACCAGAGCCATGTATGTTGATTGACCAGTTAAATTAGAGTTTTGCATTTAGAGTCAGCTCTTACTTCACTATCATTAGCTGTGAGATTTCCCTCATTGAGGGAAGGCTGCAGGGATCTGTGGTATCCAGGATGAACTTCTTCATGCTGGTGGTAAGGCTGTTCTCCTGGCACCTGTTGTCCCTATCTGGAAATGGAAGGGTGATTGCCTGGATTGTGAAAACTACAGGGGATAACACTGGCCTTGGTGCAGGGTAAGGTCCTTGCTAGGGTTATCCTCAGTAGGATCCGTGATCACTTGCTTACCTACCAGTGACTGGAGCAGTCTGGTTTTATGCCTAAGAAGTCTACCATTGACCACATCCTGGCACTGAGTGTTCTCATGGAGTGTAAATGCAAATATCGGCAGAGTTTTTTTGCAGCCTTTGTCAATTTTCGTAAAGCGTTCGACTCAGTTGATTAAAATGCCCTGTGGGACATCTTGAGACTTCGAGGAACCCCCTGAACGTCCTAGATGTTATGGCTAGCCTGTACACTGGTACTGTGAGTGATGTGCAGAGTGGAAGCAGAATCTCTACATTTTTCCCTTTGTTTTTGGGATTGGTCAGGGATGTGTTCTTCTCCGACTCTGTTCAATGGTTGCATGGACTGGGTGCTGGGCAAGGTCATGGGGTTCAGCAGCTTTGGGGTATATGTTGGTGAAGAAAGATTCACTGATCTTGACTTTGCCGACGATACTGTGATCTTCATGGAGTCGATAAAGGCTCTTATCGGGGCTCTCTAGAGACTGAGTGAGAAGTTTGAGTGCATGGGCTTGCGGGTGTCCTGGATAAAAACCAAGATCAATCCTATAATGACCTCTTAGGCACAGCCATCAGCAGTGTGTCCGTCTGTGGAAAGAGTGTCGACCTTGTAGTGAGGTTTACTTAACTCAGCAGCAACATTCATGTCAAATTGTCAAATGAGTGATGGCACCTTTCTGGGTGAACATCAGAACACACTAGACGAGACCAGGCCATCCAGCCCAACAAAGCTTGCCAGTCCTATCCACTTATTTCTTCCAAAAAAACACAGAATCGAGTCCCAAAAGTCCCCAAAGCCCTTACTGTTCTCCACACCACCCAGCAGCCCACTCCAAGTGACTGTCGCTCTTTGCGTAAAGAAAAACCTCCCAACGTCCATGCAAAACCCACCCCCAAGTTTTCCACTGTGTCCCCATGCCCCTGATGAACTCACCTCAAAGCCAACCCCCCTCCCAACCCCAAACACCCCAGCCAGGTCTCCCCTCAATCCCCCAAACCCTAAAGGCCCAGCTCCCCCAGTCCCTCCCCACAACTCATCCCCTGTAGCCCAGAACCAGCCCAGTCGACCCCCTGGCCCACGCTGCCGTGCCCCCATTGTAGACCAAAACTGCACCCAGGACTCCAGGCAAGGCCTCACTAATGCACCACAAAGGTCGAGCAGAACCTCCCATGACCTGCACTCCACATAAGGCACCCCACAATCTGACACCCTGCCAGCCCCCCCAACGGCGTCCAAACACTGTCCGGCAGCCAACAGCACAGAGTCATCCACGACTCCCAAATTCTTCTCATAAGGTGGACTCTCGATTTTCAGACCTCCCATTTTGTATTAAAACCTCAAATTTTTTCTTCTTATGTGTAATCCTTTACATTTATCAACATCAAATTTCATCTGTCCAAGCCTGTCTGTTGTCCAGGTCCCTCTGTAATGATATAAAGGACCTGGAGAGTATAAAGGCCTGGGCAGATTTGTGGCAGTTGAAATCCAATGTCAGCAAATGAATCAAGTGTCAAGTAAATCAAGTGGGTGCCTCCCATTCCTCAACGTTCAGCAGTGTATCACCCCCAAGATGCCATCTACCCAGTCGAGGTCCAGCTGCAATTGTTCCTCTAGAGCCAGAGCCACTCACTGCCCTTTGCAGAAGCTCTGGAGAGGGTCCTTCAATACCTGCCACTGAGCCTGTCCCCACACTCCCTTGCTGTTGAGGTGGAGTCTCTGGTGACTCTTCCTATGAAGTCAGTAGACAGATTGGGAGAGCATGGGAGGTCATGAGGTCAGTGGAAAGGGGTGTGTGACGCTCCCAATATCTTTGGAAAAGGGTGAAGATCCAAGTCTTTAGAGTCCTGGTACTTCCTGTTTCGCTATATGGTTGAAAGACATGGATGCTATACAGTGATGTGAGACAAAGACTGGACTCCTTCAGTATTGTATCTCTTCGGAGAATCCTTGGGTACCGCTGGTTTGGCTTTGTATAGAATGAGCGGTTGCTTACAGAAATCTGAATGAGACAGTTTACGTGCATTGTGAGGGAGCATCAGTTACGGCACTACGGCCATGTGGCGCATTTCTCCAAAGGTGATCCAGCTTGCAGGATCCTCATTGTTGAGGACCTGAGTGGCTGGACCAGGCCAAGTGAATGCCCATGTAACACCTGGCTGCAGCTGATAGATGGTCATTTCTGGAGGATGGGAGTGGACCGTGTGACTGCTTGGGGGTTGTCAACTGGGATCCCAAGCTGTTTTATCGCATGGTGGGTGCGGCAACACGCTGTACAATGCATGGTCCCCAATCTGACCTGACATGACAGTGGAGAGCATGCCCAGTAAATAGTCCTACTGTAAAGACAATGTTATGAATATCTATATATATAATTCACTAAGGCAAGACACCCATGGAAAGCACGCCGGAAGGGGCGTGTATTCACTAAGCCGCCAACAAGTAAGATACCTATGGCGCACGCAGGGAGGAGCCACACCCACCAACTCCAAGACCATTGGATACGACGACAACTTGCAGAGCCACGCCCACCAACTGGGGCGCAACGACACAGAAAGAACACCGTCATTAATATTTGTCTGTCGTAGAGGCCTCATGTACCTCCGAGCCACCTTGACTGTTCATAGGGGCATGTTTCTCGCGGAGGTGAGTCGCCATATGCAGCGTGTAAAACAGTTTGCAAGGGGTATCCCATGGGATCCTTAAAACAATCCTTTACAACTGAGGTTAAAACTATAAGCAGTCTTTAAAAAAAGAGTTTTCGGTTACGACGCACGACCGCGTGCACCATGGCAAACTGTTTTACACGCTACATACAGCAATTCGCATTCTGCGACAAACATGCGTCTTCTTCGCTCACGGACAATTATATGTTGCTCTCTCCAGAGTTCCATCTTTTCATTCACTTTCTGTTGTATCCTCAAACCCTCCCTTTTTAGACAACTGTGTCTTTCTAGAAGTGTTCAACCATCAATAAATAATTATGCGGCGTTTGTTATGCCGCGGGTTCACTATTGTGTTGTATTTTGCTCTCTCCAGAGTTCCATCTTTTCATTCACTTACTGTTGTATTCTCACACCAACCCGTTTTAGACAACCATGCCTTTCCAGAAGTGTTTAGCATTCAATAAATAATTATACATGACATTGAGCGTGTGTCTACCCGGCGTGGGTAAGCCGTTGAAACCCATTCGGGCTGCAAACCGTGGAATTCCCACTAAGTGCGACTCATACACTCCCACTGGTTGCCGTCCCAACCTTTTGTACACACCCCTCTCCCACCTCGCTACTACCGTGGTCGGGTGTCTTGGTGGATTATATATAGAAAAGCAGCCAAAACCGCACAGAGCAATGAAAAGTCTACGTCAGTCACAGGTACATCTGGACTGTGTAAAGACGACGACTCAAGTGACGAGTTGGAGGTGTCACATGAGCGGGCAGTGCATAATGAACGAGAAATCAGCAGACTAGCATGACGGACGGAGCTGAATGGACGTCCTTCTCTACTCCAGTTCCACACTCCGCGCCGTGCACCCCCATCCCTCTGTCTGGCAGGAGAAGGCACGAGGACGGTCCGCCAGTTTTCAGTCGCGGACGATTATGTGTTGGTTCATTGTTACAATGTTGCTTTTCTTGCTGATTTATTACATTACCAATTTTGCAAATGTTAATTTTCTCCCTGTGCTTAAAAATCATTAAAAAACTGGCCTGATTATGCGTGTATGGTACGCCGCGGGTTGGCTAGTACAGTATGTTTTAGAAGTGTGTACTGCAGACTTTTTTAGGAAGACAGAAATAAGCACACAGTACAGAGAGAAATGAAATTAGGGAAAAAGTCTGTGATTTATAAAGGCATTGATTCAAATTTCATCTGCAAAGAAACACCACAATGAGAACAGTCATTGTATCTGAGAGACTCAGTCCATCAAGGTCCTCCAACTACATTACTGGAAGTGTCCAAAGTAATTTTCTAAGACGGAGAGAGCATTTATTACTCCGTCACAATGTCCAATGTTAATATAAATGTATCTTGAAAGATTTCTGGCAATTAGATATGTCACAGATGAGTCAATAAGGTACTGAGCTATGGAAGCATGAAAACATATAAAGCATAAATTTTATTTTCAGCTGTTTCTATTTTATGCAAGGAGCTTCATAAAAAGACTCTCAAACAAAATACTGCATAGGGGTGCATCCAAATTCCAGACTTTAAGACTTTTAATTTTCCAAAAACATATAAGGAATGAACACTTTTCAAGAAACTCTATATGTGTGTTCATCTGTATGCACTTCTTTTACTTAATTATTTTTAAATACCATCCTTTGTTTTGTATAATTTATAACCTCCTCTAAGCTACATAATCCAGTTCAGGGTAGAGTGGGGTCAGAGCACTGGACATAAAGCAGGAAACATCTCTGGACTGGGTGCCAATCCATTTCAATGCCCAACCACACCCATCACACTCAGATAAACTGAATCAGAACATTTTAGAATGTCAGAGGAAAATGAAGAATACTTGGAAGGGAAGACGTGTAAACTCCAACCGGACAACTACTAGACACGGGTTCAAAACCAGGATTTAAAATTCAATTGGGATTGCACTTTGCAAATTTTTATTCAAGCATTTTTGTCCCTCTATAATTGTACGTTCGTTCATGAAGTATATTCAATGAGAAGCATCAATAAGGTATAAAGCATGTGGGGGATTCAGGAATGGACTTTGACTCAGTTAAAATGCATTTATATTCTTATTTCAAAGCCACTCCAGTATGATTTTGGATGAGTATTTAGTCTCAGTGTCCTGTTGCAGTCCTCTCCCTTGTTCACAGACTTTTGCAGATCACAGGAGCTCCTACTGTATGTGTGGTCTTTTCTCGTCACTTTCCATCTAGGCTATGTCTGTGAAAGCTGTCAAGTATGCGATTTTTAAAATAAGTTCTCTACCTTCAGCCATGAAATTCTGTACTTCTGCCAAGGCTATGATTCGATTCTTTTTCATTTCTCTGACTGAGATACCTCTTACTGGCTGTTGAATATTGAAGGGGGCTGCTTTATTCTTTTCATTTCACAGTAATGGCCTTGACTGCACTTGCAAAACTTTAGATTTTTATATACTTTTTCCCAGATGTGCAGTATTGGCTACTCATTTGTCTTCATGGCGTACTGTCTGAAAGGGAGAGACAGTTTATATTTTTATGAGTAGGGACCAAAAGGTAAGCCAGGAAGTCTAATATCAGACCCGATGAAGCCTAAACACCAGCCAGAAACAGAAGTCTTCAAGTCAGAAAGAAATAAAGTAAAACTTATAAATCTTAATAAGAACTGCAAGTAGAATACACACAAAATTTATCCAGATAATTATGGGATGCATGCGCCAATCTTCATAAGGTCACACCATTGACATCACACACAGTGCATCTCACATTCTTCTGGGAAAGGTTTCCATGACAAGAAACAATGTGAAAATGCACAAAATGGCAGCATTAACAACAAAACAAAATAAAATTTAATGTCTTTACAAAGACCTACTAGAACATAAGAACCCGTACTTCTATATATACCTTTAATAAAGTGGTTTCATAATAATTTTTTAAAATAAAAGAAATTACCAGCTCATAACATTTGATAGAGCCCTGCACTGGCATGCACCATTAGCTTTGCTGGTAAGTAGTACAATGGCTAAAGCCCTGGACTATAAACTCCAAGGCTGCTGATTAATTTCTTGCCTTTCTGTGTGACCCTGAGGGTGTATCTTAAAATACACTTGCAAATCACTGAATTCTGATGTCATAAATCACTTTGAACAAGGGCTCCGGCCCTTAATGCCTAATGCAGTTGATGTGGGCTTCATTCAAATCTGAACATGTTCTCACAAAGGAAAGGAAGGAAATTGCATGCACTTCAGCATTATTTGAAATACAATGGCAAGCGGAGTGGCACAGCCACCTCTCAAATTCAACGTTCTGGGTTTGAAAAGAATCCCTGGATGTTGTCTGTGTATAGTTTGCACTTTGGCCCCATGCTTGGAACAGTTCCCTCCCTGTAGTGTAGTTTTCTTCCCACATCCCCAAAGAAGTCTATACTATATTAATTGGTAATTATAATCTGGCCCTGTGGGTCCTATCATGGACTAGCACCCCATCAACTACTAGGCCCAGTGCAGCCCAAATTTGCTTCCCTCATAACCTATAACTCTGAGCTGGATTAAGCATGTATGAGAATTTTAAGTTATAGGAAAGGGTTGAATATTTCACAAAAGAATAATGTAGGATTTTGATTTAAAATTAACAATAGGAGATCCAAATCATGTCAGTTGTGTTCTGCATTGGACTAGCGTCCCATTTGCGAATCCAACATCAATATTCAGAAAAAGTGTTGAGATCCCAAAGGATGTCCTCTTTAATGAAGGTAATATCCAAATGACAAGGATATAGCAAAAAATGGCAGTGTATGATGTGATGAGGTGCCTCCAGGTCAGGGAGCTCTGTCTTCCTTAGAAGCAGGTCCAAGAATGAATGTTGACATCTGGTTGGCAGTCATCTTAAATATCGGCTGAGCTAGAAGAGGATGAGCGTGTGACATTCTAGTAGGACTGTCTCAATCTAAATAAGGTGAAAATAGAATTCTTAATAGTAAACAATGGATATAGTGAGGGTACTAGAAATAAAATTGATCCCTTAGGCTTAAAAGTCAAGTCAGAGGTATAGAATTTAGGGGTAACTATTGACTCTGAGCTAAATATTAATATCACATATTAATATTAATCACATATTAATCTGATTACTAGAACTGCATTTTTTTAATTTAAGGAATATAGCTAAAGTTAGAACTTATAACTTTACAAGAAATTGAAAAATAAGTTTGAACTTTCATTTTCAGTCGACCAGATTACTGTAATGCATTCCTTACAGAACTACCTAAGAAAGACATCAATTGGTTACAGTTAGTGCAGAATGCAGCAGCAAGAATATTTACTAGAAAAAGAAAATCTGAGCACATTTCACCAGTCACAGTGTTGCTACATTGCTACCCATGTCATTTAGAATTGACTTTAAAATATTCCTAATGGTTTACAAAGCCTTAAATAACCTCACCCATCCTATATTTTGGAATGTTTGTGCCCTTTCATTCAAAGTCGTAACCTCAGATCTTCTAATTAAGGTCTGCTTATAATTCCAAGAGCCAACCTGAAAAGAAGTGGTGAGGCGGCTGTGGTAAAGTGAGGTCCGAGGCTGTTTGGCGTTTTAAACAAATAATCGTTGCACCTGCATCTTGGTAGGAGGGGCGAGAGTGATTCCGGGACGCGATGTGTGAGCAGACGGTCCTACATTAGTGCACAGCCATGAGGTCCTAATTGTAGTCGTTGGTGGAATCATGAATCAAGAAAAAATGGAGGTTAAATGGAGAAAGAAAGATAGAGGGCAGGAGGCAGAAGGAGCCAGTGTGAGTGAGCTGAGGAGAACAGGTTTGAGGGAAAGAAGACAGGCAACTGGGAAAGACAGCCCCTTGAGTGGAGACTGACGTCCGGGGCTGAAGGAGTGATCAGTCTGGCTGAGCAACTTGCGTTAATGGAGTGACTCGCCGTATAAGACCAGGAAGGCAGCAGCGTTCAAGGAAGCTTGGGAGGAGAGCCCCAACATGAGCACCCTGGCCATTGGGCAGGCAACCTGACCTGAAGGAAGGTGAGATGTGTCTAGCGTTAGGGCAGCTCCTCTGCTGCAAGGAACATATGGGATAAGCAGAGGAGTTGACAGATTAAAGAGGAATGCGCCGGGCTTTTTAAAAAGACCTGTTTTCTGCCATTGTTTTTTTTGTTTTTTTTCCATTTTAATGGATTGATTCATTTATTGGGATTATTTTAACCTCCATTTAACACCTGGTTTTATGGATTATTTATTTATGAATTTTGAGCACTGCACTTTGTTTTTGAACACCTTCTTGTTGATTGGTTTTTAATAAAAGTACTGAACTCTTTTGCACCTTCCTCTTGCTTTATGTGATGTCCTCATTTGTATAGCTTATCATGGTCATGACTATCGACGGTGTCGGGTTCAAGAGGCTCCCAAATGAGAACCGTCACAGCAGCTCTTTGCTGTTATGCTCCTAAAATTTGGAATACTTTACCAGTAGAATTTTGCCAGGCTAATACTGTTAAACTATACTGCTCAAAAGAATTAAAGGAACTCTATTTAATCATAGTATAGCATAAAGTCAATGAAACTTACGGGATATTAATCTGGTCAGTTAAGTAGCAGAGGGGGTTGTTAATCAGTTTCAGCTGCTGTGGTGTTATTGAAATTAACAACAGATGCACTAGAGGGGCAACAATGAGATGACCCCCAAAACAGTAATGGTTTAACAGGTGGAGGCCACTGACATTTTTCCCTCCTCATCTTTTCTGGGCTGTTTTTTCACTAGTTTTGCATTTGGCTACAGTCAGTGTCACTACTGGTAGCATGAGGCGATACCTGGACCCTACAGAGGTTGCACAGGTAGTCCAACTTCTCCAGGATGGCACATCAATATGTGTCATTGCCAGAAGGTTTGCTGTGTCTCCCTGCACAGTCTCAAGGGCATGGAGGAGATTCTAGGAGACAAGCAGTTACTCTAGGAGAGCTGGAGAGGGCCATAGAAGGTCCATAACCCATCAGCAGGACCAGTATCTGCTCCTTTGGGCAAGGAGGAACAGGATGAGCACTGCCAGAGCCCTACAAAATGACCTCCAGCAGGCCACTGGTGTGAATGTCTCTGACCAAACAACCAGAAAGACTTCATGAGGGTGACCCAAGGGCCCCATGTTCTCTAATGGGCCCTGAGCTCACTGCCCAGCAGCATGCAGCTCGATTGGCATTCGCCATAGAATACCAGAATTGGCAGATGCACCACTGGTGCCCTGTGCTTTTTACAGATGAGAGCAGGTTCACCTTGAGCACGTGACAGAAGTGAAAGGGTCTGGAGAAGCCATGGAGAACATTATGCTGCCTGTAACATCATTCAGCATGAGCAGTTTGGTGGTGGGTTAATGATTGTCTGGGGAGGCATATCCATGGAGGGTCACACAGACCGCTACAGGCTTGACAAAGGCATCTTGGCTGCCATTAGGTATCAGGATGAAATCCTTGGACCCATTGTCAGACCCTATGCTGGTACAGTGGCTCCTGGTGCACGACAATTCCTGGCCTCATGTGGTGAGAGTATGCAGGCAGTTCCTGGAGGATGAAGGAATTGATACCATTGACTGGCCACCGCACTTTCCTGACCTAAATCCAATAGAACACCTCTGGGACATTATGTTTTGGTTCATCCAATGCCACCAGGTTGCACCTCAGACTGTCCAGGAGCTCAGTGATGCCCTGGTCCAGATCTGGGAGGAGATCCCCCACAACACCATCTGTCATCTCATTAGAAGCATGCACTGATGTTGTCAGGCATGTTTACAAGAACACAGGGGCCATACAAAGTGTTGCGTACAATTTTGAGTTGCTGCAATTAAATTTTGGCAAAATGGACTAGCCTGCCACATAATTTTTTCACTCTGATTTTTGGGGCGTCTTTGAATTCAGGGCTCTGTAGGTTGATCATTTTCATTTCCATCAAACGATGTGGCATCCTTTCGTTCCTAACACATTACCCAGTCTATATCAGTATAGATATCCAGGAGGATTTCTTTTTCCCATTGAGATCTGATGTGTTTTCAAAGTGTTCCTTTAATTTTTTTGAGCAGTTTATTTTAAAAACTACTAAAAACCCATTACAGTACTTTATAATGGCATTCTTGTAGCTACATTTTAATTGTATCCCTATTAGTCTATATGGACATTTAATCATCATTTTCCTCTGGGTTCTGCAATTCCCTACTAATCTGTACTTGTCTCTGCTGTCTTTTCCAGTGCTTTTGTGGTTGTGATCTGCACCACCACCAGCTGATCAAGTTACCATGCTGCCTCCTTTGTTTATGGTTTGAATGGCGGGTGTCTGTCCACCTTCGTCTGGCAGCTCCTAATGAGTTTTGACAGCTCACAAGCTCTCCTATATCCGGAAAAAGTTAGGAGTAGTTTATTAAATTAGGAAAATTGATAAAATTCTATTAGTTCTACTGCGGTTGAATAATGACTGACTGACTACTACCAAATTTGCATTACTCTGAGAGTTTTCAGTTAAGACTGCTTTCCTACTCTGAGAAGTTTGATAAATATGATGTGATCTGCAGGGGTGCAACTGAACCCCAAATCCAAGAAACAATTTCCCCTGGTTGCCTTATGGGTGCACCAATGGGAGCCCCAGAATGTTGCAACCCTGTGTATTGGGGAAATTGTCTGTCCAAAGAAGACAGTTTCCCTCTGTCTTTCCAACCCAGCCAGGCAACCCATCCATCCCTGACCTTTCATTATAAAGGCGGCAGGGCCTGGTAAGGAGCCATCCATATTTTGTCTTCTTGGACATCAGGCACTAATGCTACGTTTGATAAATGGATGGGTGAATTTTTAGTTTTCCATATTGTTAATGAATAATACATCCAGAACCTAAACTGGAGTAGATATGCAGAGGAGAGATGAATGGAAAATTGATGAATAAATGAAGAAAGTGTGTGAATATATGTGATTAAGTGACAAAAAGCCATGCATTAAATATTCTAAGTTTGGGTTTAATAAAATCTTAAAGGTCCATGGTTAGAGGTTTTCTCTTGAAGGCACTAGCATTTACTCTTTTTTGTATCATATACACAACTATTTTTTTTTTTACAGTACATTTACCCTGACAACAGGCTTTGTCTTGACAGAATGCAGGCTAGTTAAGTTTGTAACACTTTGCCAGCATAAAAATTAAAAGAAAAACATAATTTTAATAAACCTTCATTGTAGCATTATGCAGCAAGCTGCGGACTATGATACCACTCCGTATTGTGACTTATTTAAAATTAATAGGTAAACACATGAATTATAATGCACATCTTCTAAGGAAAGAAAATGAATTTAGAGGACTCGATTTTATGTTATTTATTTCTGTATAGGAAACTATGTAGGCATAGGGGATGTCCCCCCCTCACCGCCACCACATTTTTCTTTCATCTCTCTTTAATTCAGCTTTGCTGTGAAGTCTCATAAATCAAACTGTCTCAAAACATTTCGCAAATATAAATGAAAACTTGAAAATGCAAACTGTTCTTTTTCTTCAAAAATGAAGCTGAACGTGTAGAAGCATTTTGCTGTTAAGAGAAACCAGCATGACTAACTGTTTGTTCCAGTCTGCTAAGAATTTTAAATAAACAGCATTCTGGTTCATCAGAAAGCAGTACCTTTAAACTGAAAGAAAAGAAAGAACGCTTACAGTCCTTTAGAAAGCTACAGAATTAGTCACGCCAGCATTGTTATCTTAAAGAGTTGGATGTGAAAGCCGACTACACTGTATCTTCTCATTAATCTCACGCTTGAGTGGGCTGGTGATAGTAGTTAACGCTCTGTAATTAAATTGCAGCTGGAGTTGCACCACACCTGGGAGCAGAAGAGCTGAGGGAGCACATTCAACATCCCGTCCAAAGTGCTACTGCAGGGAGAGGTAAAACTATCAATCAATACTGCGTATGCATATACTTAAGAACAGAGTGAAGACAAAGGCCTCAAACACATGTTTGAAAAAGGAAGGAGGTCTTTGATACTTATGGATACAGCAATAATTTACCTGCATAGACCATCAACTGGTGGTTCATATGGTTTCGTTCTATTGGTCTATATATTAAATTTATCCTGTTTCAGGGTTTCTCCAGGGTTTTTTCCAGGCCTCATGCTGAGCCCCTGTCCTTTCTGAAACAATCTGAGAACAGATTTGTTCTGATATCTCACAAAGCAAAATACAAACTTTCAATAATGCTTTCTCTTTTAGAACCACCAGACCACAGGTAATCTACAATTGATCCCACAAAACATTGATTAGTTGACACACTGGGTTGTGACGCTGTTGTGATGTGAGATTTTGCATATAACTTGATACATGTTTTGTATGTCTTTATTTGTAATCTAGGCAAAGCAATGTAATTTAGTGTTACTTTGGTGAGAGGTAGTTGTGTTTGCCCCCCCGTTTACGACTAATTTTACGACAGGATTTTGGGGGATGTGTCTTAAACCAGTTTGATGAGTATTTCTCTGCTAAAGTCTTTCAACTCCCTGCAAGGAAGCCAGGATGTTTAACATATGGTTTGGGGTCAGGTGTTCAGATGTTTTATTTCACCCATTAGTCTGAGATATGGCTGTTTGGAATTGGCTTGTCTCAGAGGCCTTTAAGTACCATGATGTCCTATTGGTTCTAGGAATTGGTGAGAACATCTATAAATGTACGTGCTTAACCTCACATTCTCTCTCTAACTAACATATGATGAAGAAGCATCTCTCTTGCTAACCCGTGATGATGCAGAAGTATCTTTCTCTTGCTAACAACTGATGAAGATCATTACGCCATGAACTGAAGACAACACAGTGAAGAGCACAGCTTCAGCCATTTTGAACAGACATGTGGCTAAAAGCTGAGCACCAATGATGCCTTAACTAGAGACATTTTAAGTAACTACAAGTCTGTGTGCCACCTGAACTACACATCACCATTTAATCAGGTTGTATGATTGCCAATATTCAAATGTACTTTGCATTTTGTTATTATTTATGAATATTATCAGTAATACATTATTTTATGTGTAACTTAACTCCTGCTTGTCTTTTTATTACATCTAATTGCCTGAGGTTATAGATATAGAAGGGAAGGTGGGGATAAGTTATATAAAATAATACCTTATAGACAGTGGTAAGTCTGTGAGATTAGGCATTCTAAGGCTGCATATTAATAATACAATAGGGGAAAGTAGAGCAATACATATATTACTCTACCAAGATAAAACAGACGCGACAGGTGAAATTTAATCTTGCCCATGATTGCTGTTCTAAATTGACCCTATGTGTGAAAATGGGCACGATGGTGAGTGGGCCCATTCGTGGACTGGCATTCTGTCCACAGCTGTTTTCTGCATCCTATTTTGTTTTGATAGGAGGCATGTGACTGCCATTTCACAGTTCTCTTTTTTCTCTTCTGTATATTCATCTTGTAATCTCAGGAAAGGGTAAAGCAGGAGCTGTACATGACAGGGTATTACAGAACAGGGACTGGGCCTTTCAATACAATATAATTTATTTGTATATAGCCCAAAAACACACAAGAAGTGCAAAATTGGGCTTTAACAGGCCCAGCCTTTTGACAGCCCCCCAGCCTTGGCTCTCTAAGAAGACAACGAAAAACTCTCAAAAAACCCTTGTAGGGAAAAAAATAGAAGAAGCCTTGGGAAAGACAGTGCAAAGAGAGACCCCTTTCTAGGTAGGTTGGGCATGCAGTAGGTGTCAAGAAAAGGGGGATAAATATAATACAATACACAGAACAGAACACAAGTAATCCTCAAACACAAGTAATCCTCAAAATCATGTCAGTTCAAAAGAGTTATACAGTATACAGGTCAGTTACTTGCATACTCAAGACTCCAAGGGTAGGCTATTTATCTTAGTTCTCAACCGAAGTCATGCATAGATCAGTGGAAGGGCAACCTAGAAGATAATATATAATGCTGCTGCAGGACACTACTGTAGACCATGCACGGCACCTAAAGCATCTGTGCTTTCCCACAAAAATAATGATAATAATTCTTTACATTTATGAAGCGCTTCTCTCACTACTCAAAGTGCTTTAAATAGTGAGTGGAGGAGCCACTTCAACCACCACTAATGTATACCATCCACCTAGATGATGTGACGGCAGTCATTTTTGACCCAGTACTCTCATCACACATTAGCTATTAGACAGTGAAGTGGATGATTAGGGGGCCAGAATGACTAGGCTGTGCAGGGCAATTATTAGGATACACCCTGCTCTTTGCAAAGGATGCTCAGGGTTCTTTTGATAACGGGTTTAGGTCTTATCTGAATAAGGTACAAGAAGAATATGGGATCATGGAAAAGTTTACTGCCTTTTACCAAATCTCTTAGCTCTTTGGCTGTGTCCAGTTAACTTGATATGGAGAAAGAATCCAAAGTCTGGAAAGTTTGATGAATTCAAACAAGTACTTCAGTGTCAAACTATTTTAATAGACAGCCATTGATCAGCAAAGTGTGTGCACTGCCTTTGTACATTATCTTATTTAAGTCATTTATACGTTTAATATGCTTTATATTTCCCCTAGAATCTTTTTGATATATGTTTACATTTTGTATACTTAGTATTGTTTATAATATTTCATGTTCTGAGGGTCACATCTATCTATCTATCTATCTATTATGATTCTGGAGAGTTGTGGCCTCTTATACTGTATGTTGGTTATTCATGCAAGTGCAAACCTCACTGTACTCTGTACATATTAGGCTAACACTACCACTACCACTACTATGACTAAGATGTCATAACTGAACCATTATGGCATGTTTTTTATGGTCTTCACCACCTTTTTTGATATCACTGCATGGCCACAGCCATGTTGTTTGCAGTTTGCATGCCTGTAATATATGAACAACAGAAACAAAATGCAATGTTGCATAAAATGTATACCACAAGGGTCAGCTACTTAACCAACACCTACTCAACAAAGTAGCCATTATGACATCTTCAGATTCACATTGGTCAAAATACAGAATGTTAGCAAAAAAGATGTTATGTTTCAGCCAGGGTTCCTTCCCAGGCTGGCATTCAAATCTTTGCTTTATGTCTTCTTTTTCATTTTTGATTCTTGTGTTTGTATTAATTTTATTTATGTTTATTTGCATTTTCTTTTTATTTGATCGTGTCTATGTATCAATGCCTTTGTTATGTGCCACGTGTTTTGTGGGTGGTCCCCCACGAGGCAGGAGCACCTGCCCTTTAACGCTAGGGACTGTGCTCAGCCTCATAAAGGCAGTTCATTTTGAATGCAGTTGGGAGTGGTGAGTTCTGCCCTTTTGTAATTTCCTTGATTTTTTAACCTGTACTCTGTTTATTTATTTCAATTTGGTTTTGTGTTTTGAGCTTATTTGCCTTTTATTGCCTTGTCTTTCCAGGCAATTCCTTTTTCTGATTTTGCTCCATGGAGCTTCTTGTGTTACAGAGCATTTTTGTGCAGAATACATTTTTGTATTTTATAAAGATTCTGTTTAACCTGTTATTAGCAAGGGTTTGGGCAGTAATGTCCCCCTCTAGTTGGCAATTTAGTAAATGTTCTTGGAACCTTTTGGGAATTAGGTGCTTTGGTATTACTGGTTCATAACAAATAACACTCAACAACAGCTTACTTTGTAACATTCTCATATAAAGCATCACACTCAGAAATAAAACATTCCCAAAGCTGGATAATCCAATCCAAAGTCATGTGAGGCCTGAGCTTTTTTATGGTAGGATTGGAAGCAAAGTAGGAGGCAACACTTGACAAGGCCTCCTCATTAACATGGACCAGTTTTGAATCAGTAATGTAATGAGTTTAAGTTTTGTACTTTTTAGATTTGTTTTTTCTTAATGTTTATATTTTTAGCATTATTCAGGTGATACAACTTTATTTTTTGTTTTGGATATGATCATCACCATTTTATGTCGATCATTGCATGGCTCTGGTCTTATTATTTAAGGTTGCTTTGGTTATTGTCTATCAATATTATGTCATCTCATCCCATCTATACAAGATGGTGACCTACTACTTCTGTCATCCAAGTAGTTGATATTTTTTCTAAAAACAAAACAAAGAAGAATTAACTAGGGAGCAATTAAGTTAAGTTAGTGTGAAAACTAGTAATGAGTGAAACGATTTGCTCAAAACTGAATTCTCAGTGAAACTTAAAAGTTTCACTTCACAAAACAATTTGTGAAATAAACAGTGATTTGCCACCAGCAAAAGTTACACACTTAGGACATACATTTTCATCTTATCTTCAGCCTTTTCTTTATGTGCAAAATCATTTTGAAATGTATCCTGGTACAGAGCAAGGAGGGTTCAGCCTAGACAGCACTTCTCTACAAAAACTTTTTCTTTGTCAAAATGCATTGGCCTGGGTATGTGGCCCCCGAAAAACATGAGAGTGCATGGAGCCACACTGAATATTCTATGCTTTCCAGCTTAACCTTCAGGAGTAATTTTGGGAAGTGTACAGTATGTGAAAGAAAACTCTGCTGTTTACTTATCACTTTCACTTTCCAAACTTTATTTCTAACTGAGTTTTGGTTTACTGTATTGGTTTTGTAAATCAGTTCTGATGGCTTCTTTGGTTTTGCGACTCTAGCTTGTGCCTATTCTATGTTTCTCCCAACTGCATCTCATGGTCATGTTTCCATTGTCCTTATTATTCCCAAGGACACTTTAAAGAACACATGCATGCTGTTGCCTCGGTCAAGACTCTCTGCTTCCTCTAAGACTTCACAGGATGGGTTTGACACCCATGATTTTTAGGTCTATTGCAGTATTGCCCTGGTCTTCCCTCAGTTAAGAATATTTCGAAGTGCAAGCCTCACTCAGTAAAATAATCTGCTCCTGAGATTCTCATGAGCAGATTTTCTGCTAGCATTGTGCTCTTTAGGACTTGACATATCAAACTCCAGTTGACAAACTGATAATGGAGGTGCAGAGGGTGGCCCTTAAATCTGACCTGCCTGTAAAACAGTGTAGGCCTGTGGATATCATCTACCACTCTAATGTACAAATGTTTTAACTGCAAGATTTTTAAAATCTGCAGTGGACTGGCGCCCTGCCCGGGGTTTGTTTCCTGCCTTGAGCCCGGTGTTGGCTGGGATTGGCTCCAGCAGACCCCCGTGACCCTGTAGTTAGGATATAGCGGGTTGGATAATGGATGGATTTTTAAAATGCCAGCTGTGTGTTCATTCAATTTTCAATCTCTTACTGTGCTTTCAATGAAAGTACTGATATGTAAAGTTAGGACAACCACAGTTGTTAAAAAAAAGAGAAAGAAAGCAAGAAATAAAGCAATCACTCAGGCAGAATAAAGAAACTCATTAAAAGGATAAGAGACTGAAAACAAAAGGCACATTCAATTATTTTAAACAGAGTACCAGTGAAAGACGACCAAAAAGAACAAAAAGACTTTGAAGCTTCATTTTATCCCAAATTGAGAGAAGAGTGAAATGAAGGCTTTGCATGAAACAGCATGAGATACAGCACTGGTCTAGATAGACCGTACCTATCAGGCAAAGAAAAAAGCAAACAGGCTGACAATGCGGACTCCTTTGATGTCACTGCTAGAACACCAGCTCAAAACTAGGTGATATGGTTCAGTCGAGGGAAAGAAATTCTTCTCTAAAATTAAGTCTTCTTTCAAATTCTGTCTCAACCTGAAGAATCCAGGGGGAAAGGAAAAAAACAAAGGATACACAGCCACAAGGGTGTGAAAGTATAGCTGATAAAAGGTGCTAGAAGGTGACTCTGGCACAGGTACCCAGAGCTGTTGTAGGACCTGATGGTGGAGATCAGTGGTAATGTGGAGACATAAGTAAAGAAACTGAGCTTAATACTCAGTTTTTGCCTTTTAAAAGCCCCCCAGACTTGATTCTCTACGAAAACAAGAAAAAACTCCCCAAAACTACCCTTGTAGGGGCAAAATATGGAAGAAATCTTGGGAAAGACAATTCAGGGAGAGACCCCTTTCCAGGTAGGTTGGTGTGTAATGGGTGTCAAAAATGGGGTAAATGCAATACACAAAATAGAACACAATTAATCCTCTTCACAACGCTAGATGGGCAATCAGTCATTGCCATTACGTGTCAGGCATAGTGAATTGTTACATCATTTTCTGATAACATTCCATTTCCATATGCAAATCTATGAAAGAACTCTCAATGTGCCTTCAGTACAAGAATAATGCAATTAAAAACATATCTTTCTACATTCCATAGATGAGGATGCTACAGTGGGATGCAAAATAGTCATTATTTTCCTGTATAAATCGTTGGTTGTTATGATAAGAAAATGTCAGTTAAATATATCATATAGGAGACACACACAATGATATTTGAGAAGTGAAATGAAGTTTATTGCATTTACAGAAAGTGTGCAATAATTGTTCAAATAAAATCAGGCAGGTGCATAAATTTGGGCACCACAAAAAAGAAATGAAATCAATATTCAGTAGATCCGCCTTTTGCAGAAATTACAGCCTCTAAACGCTTCCTGTAGGTTCCAATGAGAGTCTGGATTGTGGTTGAAGGTATTTTGGACCATTCCTCTTTACAAAACATCTCTAGTTCATTCAGGTTTAATGGCTTCCGAGCATGGACAGCTCTCTTTAACTCGCACCACAGATTTTAATTATATTCAGGTCTGGGGACTGAGATGGCCATTCCAGAACGTTGTACTTGTTCCTCTGCATTAATGCCTTAGTGGATTTTGAGCAGTGTTTCGGGTCATTGTCTTGTTGAAAGATCCAGCCCCGGCGCAGCTTCAGCTTTGTCACTGATTCCTGGACATTGGTCTCCAGAATCTGCTGATACTGAGCGGAATCCATGCGTCCCTCAACTTTGACAAAATTCCCAGCCCCTGCACTGGCCACACAGCCCCACAGCATGATGGAACCACCACCATATTTTACTGTAGGTAGCAGGTATTTTTCTTCCTCCATGCATAACGCCCCTTGTTATGCCCAAATAACTCAATTTTAGTTTCATCAGTCCACAGCACCTTATTCCAAAATGAAGCTGGCTTGTCCAAATGTGCTTGAGCATACCTCAAGCGGCTCTGTTTGTGCTGTGGGTGGAGAAAAGGCTTCCTCTGCATCACTCTCGCATACAGCATCTCCTTGTGTCTCCTATATGATATATTTAACTGACATTTTTCATCGTAACAACCAACGATTTATATAGGAAAATAATGACTATTAACAAGGTTGCCCAAACTTTTGCATCCCACTGTATTTTAACTGACAAATCTAAAACACTCCAATATGAGAGGGTGTGGGTTTGAGCCTAGCAATTCCATTCAATAATTTGTTGGTTCATTTGCACCTTTAACCCAGTGATAATGAAATTCTGGTCCCCTATAGCCCTGTAAAGAAAAATTGATAATTGGCTGGAAAAAAACTGTGTATTTAATACTTATAGCTTAATGACCAATATATTGAATTGTAAACCACAAGCATTTTAAAAGTGAATAGATGGATGGATAAACAATTGTGTAAAGATAGTATTGACCAGCCCAAAAGCATAGAGGGGTTTGATTCATTGTCCGCCAATGTCTGTGTGTAGTTTGAATTTTCCTTTTATACTTGAGAGATCAGAACATCATGGATCATGGAAAGCATCTCTAGTTAAAGGCCCAGAGACCCGCAGTGGTTAGAGTGGTTTCTAGTGAGGAGATCAGGGCATCACTTTACAGCACCAGTAGCCATATTTGGTAATGTTATAAAGATGACTCAAAGATGATTCATTCATAGCTGACGTAGTTAAAATTGCTGCCAATCACAAGTCTATATTGGCATCCAAACCAATTAGAACTGCCTCACCACATATGGACTTAAATAAATGTCTACCATGAAACGATAAAAGTTACTAATTAGTTCAACTCACTTAAACATGTCAGCCTCAATCGTTGTTTTGCTACCATGTTCTGAAAAAAAGTAACCATACCCTTCATTGAAACCAAGGGGCCTAGCCCAAACCCTGAAGAAGAGCCCAGCCCTTTATCTTTTGTCCACCAAACTTACAGTAGGCACTATGCTTTACAGAAGGTAGCATTCTCCTGGCAAATAATTTATATATAATTTAATTTATATATAATTTAAAAATACATATAGTGTGCTCTGTGTTGATTGACATAGTTGCATTGCATTGCAGTGCTTTGAAAGACAAGTACAAAAAATCAAGAATGGTCACAAATTAAAGCATTGGTCGTTCTGTCCATTGCAAATTAAGTGACTGTGAGACTCAGATAGAGTTGCTTAACCTACAGTACATTTGCTCAATTTACTATATTATGAAGTTTCTCAAAACTTGTATCTCCAATTAAACCAGGATTTTGTACCATGCTAGCCATTATAAATGTAGTAAGAAGTCAAGGAAAACGATACCTTTTATTGGCTAACTAAAAACTCAGGGTCCCTTCTTCTGGCGAGATGCATGACAGAGTCTGAGTTGCCTTGAAAGCTTGCATACTGTAATCTTTTTATTTAGCCAATAAAAGGTGTCATTTTGCTTGACTTCCCAC
Organism: Polypterus senegalus; assembly: GCF_016835505.1. Lineage (NCBI taxonomy): Eukaryota > Metazoa > Chordata > Cladistia > Polypteriformes > Polypteridae > Polypterus > Polypterus senegalus. The sequence continues at coordinate 106,691,891 of NC_053163.1, read as the reverse complement.
TACATCAAATTAAATCAGTAACTTAAAAAGCAAATTATTCCCAATAACTGTAAAATCAGAATACAGCAAATATCAAAACATTTTCAAGTACACAATACCATGCTTCCTACTCTACATGAGGATGAATACCCAGAATAATCTGGCATTTTGTCATAATAACTGTAACTGTAGCTCTACCAAAAATATACATGCATTTATTATTAATTAGTACAATGAGTATATTTTTGAAGCCACGTATATGACAGCATAAAAAGTACTTCTAACGAAACCTTCCTAATTATCCAAGTGTTAATTTTTTTGCACTTTAGTGTATCAAATTCAAAAGAAAGTCAAAATGTCAAGTTCTCTAAGGTGGTACTGCCAGCTGCATTACTGTTTACAGTTGTCTCCTAGTTTTATTTAGCTTCAAAACTGTGTCCCTCTATCTTTTGTGACAGTTTAGGGCCGCTATCGTCCCTTTGAATCCTAAGATCAGATGCCAGACACCAGATAAAAGTCCAAATAATGGATTTATTATAATAATAATGTGCACAAAGCACCCTCCTCTCCACAATTCTCATATAAATAAACAAAATCCCAATAATCAATAATCCTCCTCTCTCCCAGACGCGTTGCCACCCTGCCACCCAGCTCAGCTCGTCTGTCTAGGATTTCCCAGAGTCTTTTATAGTCCGTGACCCGGAAGTGCTTCTGAACCCTCAGTTCATGTGACTTCTTAGCACCTCCGGGTCAGATCAAAACTCTTCTTTTTCATCCCGGAAGCACGTCATTCCTTCTGTCCACGTGACTGGGACGTACTTACTGGGTGTAGGGAAATAGATGTTCTTGTGCCTCCCTGCAGCAACTCCTGGTGGTCCCCATCGTAGCCAGCAGGGTTGTGCATGGAAACTTCGTTGTCCATAATTCCCTGCTGGCATTTGGGGCACCTCCATGCTGCAAGGAGGGCTCCATCTAGTGGCCTGGGGGTATTGGTCAAAATGAATGACCGGCCATATCTCACACTTTATTACAGAGTAATAGAAGACATCAAGCTTACTTCAACATATGTCTATTGTTTCGTTTTGAAACTCACTTATCCAGTTCAGGGTTGTGGGACGCTGGTGCCTATCATGTTGGCACTGGACACAAGACAGGATCAACCTGAGCAGCTTTGGGATTTGTCAGAAAACCTGGAGTGACCAGGAAAACAACATACAAACATGAGCTAAACATGCACACTCCATACAAGCAGTGATCGGACTGGAATTTGAACTCAGGTCTCTAGAGCTGGAAAGCACCAGCTAACAGCTGCACCACCATACCACACAAATTATCACTTTCCTTTTATTACCTGAAATATCATTTATTGGACCTCCTTAGTCTTGAGGGGGTTTTTTTAGCCTAAATGGTTTCAGCTTCTTCAGGTATTCCAATCGCTTCATTGTACATAATGACAGAAAAGGTAAGTCTTCTGTGCACCATAACTTATTCTGGTATGCTGTATCTTTCTTGTATTTTAATGAGATGTGAACTCACCGATGTCTTGTACAACCTAAGCAAAACTTCAGTTGACTTGTACTTCTCACAGTCCACTATATAACCCCATAACTATTTAAATCACTTGTGTAGATAAATCCCCCAGATATCTACTACAGTGTTTGTATAATTTCTTTCTACCCTGTGCACAGGACTATAATGAACCCATAAAGTTAGTTTACTTTTGAATTTCAGACCTGTTTTTCTATGTGTAACAAATATTTAATCTTCTTTATAAATAATTTTCCATAGATGACAATGATTGTGCACTACTGCCTCTCGGATGCAGGCTCCTAAATTAAATTTTCCTGTATGGTTGATTCATTGTATGAAATAAGGATTCTCCTTCTGAGTCCATGTGTTTTTCTCTCAAGGTACTCCAGCTTTTCTCCTGCATCCCTAAGATGTGTGAGTTATTTGGGGGTTATGTGTGTGCATGAGTGAATTTTGTAAAGACACCTTATAAGTTGATCCCAAGGATTTAACCATAAACTATGATTCTGAATTAGATTAGACAGTTTTGAAGTTACTGTGTTTTCACAAAGATGTCTAAATCCAAATTCTCTCTAGATTTTTCATTGAAGGAGTGTATCTTACCTAGTAATTTACTAGCTTGTTTCTTACATTTATCTCATAATTAGTATTTTGTTACACTAGTAGCTATAAAGCACCCTAAGGCACTTTTTTGTCTTGAATGGAGGCTGTAAAGGAGACTAAAGTTATGCTAATGAATGAAGAGAAATTTAATGAATTAAGGACTGCACAAACAACATTTGTTTTCTGAAACTTGCTTTGTTAATATTCTTTTACTGTTGTTCCCCTTTGATTCTGTGCATTTGTACAATCTAATATTTGTGCTAATTGTCTGTACAATGTCTATAAGGGAAGGTAGCAGCCTGCTGGCAGTTAAAAGCTCTGAGGGATTGTAAGTTCAGAGTTGTTAGGAATTCATATTTTATAGTCTGCTGTTTTCTAGTTTTACAAGCCGCTTCACTATAAACCCTGAGTGCAATGTCTGCTTCTGACTGGTTTCACATCTCATTGTATCCTTGTCTGTCTGTGGATGCTAAGCAATACAAGTATGCTTCAGGACAGGATGAAAGGTGAAAATTGGCTTTTCAAAGACAAGATCAAGGAAGGAAGCTGGGGGGAGTGGGATGGGGAAATGGGAATTTTGGTTTGTGAGCCCCAGATCAAAGTCTTCTTGAATTAAAACATATTTAAGTAAGCATAAAGTCAAAGCAAAGCACTGACTAAAGACTGCCGACAAAAGACAGATGACCTTACCTGGGAGAAGACTAACGTTAAATCGAGACTTCATTTAACTACACTATTAAGAGCACTATAGAGATTGAATATCGAAAGCCATTGGGTTGAAGGGTATAAAATGCCATACTCTTCTTTTGTTTATGGCACTAGTTATTTAATTAAAACTTGTGACGCCTTGTCACACATGTGCGCTTAGGAGGTGAGTGAAATATCATCGGACGGGGGGTTGTTTTGTGGTAATAATGCCTCTCTCTCTGATCTTATAGAACAAAAGAAGATAAATAAACCATTATCATCAACAAACCATGTCATGGAAAACAACAGAACTACAAATCACACTTCTGGTCTTCCAATGATGACATCACTTCCGTCTGAACCAAATGAGATCACTTCTGGTCCCATGATGATGATGTCACTTTTGGTCCCATGATGATGACGTCACTTCCGTCCGATGCGAATGACGTCACTTCCTGCCACATCACCTCGGGAAGCCATTTTGGATACTGTATAAAAACCCAGCAATACTGTACCTGTCTGTCGAATGTTTGATCGTTTTTTCAACCAAACTTGGACCAACAAATTGCTGTTTAACAATATAAGGGGCTAATCCCCAAACCTTTATAATTGTTTGTGAATTAATTTCATCACAGCCTGTTTGCCTGCTTACATGCCTAGCTATATTTTATCCTCAAATACTGGGAACAGCTAGGTCAGTCTAAGGCAGGGGTCTCCAATGAGCCACTGGTAGCTGGCAACCCATTTCCAAGTAGCTCGCCAAAGGGTTAATGAATCCTACATAAATTTGAAAACTTGATTAGTCAAATTAGGGGTGGGTGATATTTCCAAAAACTCATATCACGATCCTTTTAACACAAAATCACAATCCACAATCTGAATTGCAATCTCTTTTCAATGTGGCATACACTTAAGAGAATATCCGGACTCAAACTCAACTCAAGACCTAAGTAACACTAGTTGAATTCAATTGTTCTCTCGTTTGTTAGCTAAGCTGAGTTAAGGTGCACGCCCCGAAATCAGGAAGGCTCGTTGCGTGGATCTCGGATTCACACAAATAAATCAGTACTGCAAGCAAAATATGATACACAGCGAAATGAGAGAAGTCGCAAAATCAACCGGAATGTTCAAGCAAATTATTAAAAATATAAGAACTAAATCCGTTAAGTAGTTCTCTCGTGAAAAGAGGACAGACATACAGACAGAGAGACGTTGGATTTTATGTATTATATATTAGTAAACCTTCAACATAATGTGCAGTTAAAGTCTCAGCAGCATTCTCAGCATTTCTGGAGCTTAGTAGAGCCAGATAACTATAAGAATCTTCACCAAGTAGCTCTGAAAATGTCTGCTTTGTTTGGGTCTACATACCTCTGTGAGTCTGCCTTTTCTGACATGAATGTCATGAAATCGAAGTTCACAACAAGATTGACAGATGAACATTTAAATGACTCCATAAGAGAGAACCTAAGTGGCTACACTCCACCATACACCTGCTTCTCTTGTTGACTCCATGCAGTGCCAGTCATCTCACTAACCAAAAAACACATCACACATGCAACTGGACGTGTGAATACTCTTGTGAAGTGAAATGGTGACATGGAACAAAATGACAAATGAATACATAATATCTGTGTTATTTGGAATTGTTTTGTTTTGACAGCATTCATGTTTTAACTCAATAGTGTGAGATCTTCATTTTGTAAAAGTAGCTCTCAGAGGAAAAAAGGTTGGAGACCCCTGGTCTGGGTGAGGGAGAGACAGACCGTCCCTAATAAACAAGCTGCAGTGAAAGTCATAACTGAAGTCTAAGGGAGAGCTACTGACAGAAGTTAGTGGACTGTATTCCTGGGTGCAGGTGATCTGTATATCCCTTTAAGCAAAGGTGTAACAGATAAATGTGAGCCTACAGAAAAAGAATATGTGCATTTGAAACGGGGTTAATGTTTTGAGGAGAGGTGTCATCATAAGGCTTTCCCTCGATAAAACATTTGTTGCTGTGGGAGAGCAAGCAGGTCATTTTATTTTATAGTGTGATAGAGCAGGTGTTACAGGGTGTTTGTTAGTGCCACTTTAAATATTTGCAGAAGACAGAATTGTGTCTATCTTTGACTGTGTAATTCATTTTTTGCATATCCTGTCTTCTGTGTGGAAAGTGCGAGTTGCAAATGTATTGAGGAATGGAAATCGATTCAAATCCACCTTTTCATCCCATAGATTCAGCTTTATCAGTCAATCCAATTATATTATACTTATTAAAAAATGAATATGTTTTTAAAACTATAAAAAAGTAAGTAAATGGAATGGAAATGAGATGACAGCACCACAATTGAGAGCTGCTATTTGGTAAAGAACAACCTGTTCTAAGCTGGGTCTCTTTTCATTTTCTAAATAAGTAGCTTTAAATTAATTTTGCTAATTTAAATAGCCAAAGATAAAATACATTATTAACAGACAATTTAACAAAAAGCAAGCACGCCAAGGTCAGATTTCGGGTCATCTGCAATGCTGAAACACCAAATAGAATTTCTGTCACTACTTGCTGACATGTACTTTTCTATTACTGTAAAAATGAGGTAGCAATTAAAAAAAGACAGAATAGTGGCATCTTTGGGATGTTACCGCTCACGCTTTAAGGACATGAGTGTTCTGGGGGCTGTAAGTTATCTTACATATTTCTGTGAATTTCTGAAATGCTGTGTATTAAATGGAGAAACACTACAGTAGGTGACGATTAATTGATTAACACCCACTAGTTTCGTTGAGGATGTTTTACTTAAAGGATTTCACACATTATGAGAATTCTGTGTTTTGAAAATAAAAGCACATTAATTTCTGAACAGTTACATAACACATACAGAATGACAATAGTCTACTTGTCACATAAAGTATTGTATGTATAATTACTAGAAATTAAAAAAAAATTGCCAGCACAACTGAAGTCCAGTAATGAAGTGAATTTTTGGCCAAGGTGTACACATAAACTAATTTTATCTATTTAAAAATGACAAAGGTACTAAAAATAAACGCAAGAGCATTGATATGTCATGGCAAAGGCAGATCTAGCCAATTCCATATGTATAGCACATGTAACAAATCAGGAGATGGAGTTTAATGAGTTAATCAGTGCTTCTCCTTTGGACTGTCCCTTTCCACTTGGTCATGTTTAGCTGTTACAGTATTACATACAGTACAAGTAAAATATCTATCGATCACAAGCCTGTTTAATTCATTTCAGGGTTGAGGGACTGAAGACTATGGTGACAGCATTGACAACATGGCAAAAGTGTGACACTGCAGGTTAGCTACATGCTCCTGTTGTGTCCAGGAGCATCTCGAACTCGCTGCTGCTGATAACGTAACTGAGGGATGAGCAGACCAGTGAGGACATGCTGTACCTGCAGCAGCAAGGGTTAGGTGAATAAAGGTCCTCTTATTAAAACCATCAAAAAACAGTGTCCCAACAGTGCAGTGCTCAAAAATGTTCAATACAAAAATAATCCAATAACAATGGTGAACATTAGAGGTTAAATACAAATAAGGAAAAATCCTTTAAAACAAGGTTAAAAACTCCCAGGCAGGCAACTGTCCTTTAAAATGGCCCGGTCCATTCCTTTTTAAAATGGACATCTCTTCAGCTGACCCCAAATGGGACCTTACAGCTGAAGAGGCGCTGAATCAGCAGTTCAATCAACCTTCTGCTGTTGCTCCTATTCTATACTGTACCTACCATCTGTGGCCGTGGCACTATATCGAACCTCAGACTCTCGCTACCAGGCTCTCATCCCTGCAGTCCATGGCCTCCTCTACAGGACACCTCACTGAGCCTTCCAATTCCCCTGCAGCACCCACTGTTTTTCTCCTGGCTTTACGCAGAGTTGCTCCAACTGGGCAGCACATCAGTCACTCCAACTCCTTGAACGTTCAGCTGGAGTGGCCTCCTTCAGGCCCTGAGCACCAGCCACATGCTTCCTTTGGGATGTTCTTCTGGCTGCCTGCCTTCAGTCTCTCTCGTTCCTTAAACCTCCTTTTTCTCTTTCTTCCAATCTGTTCTCTTTTCCATTCTCTTTTATGTGTTGCCTTTCTCTGTGTCAATCCCCCCTTTAATGCCTGCATGGGCACAGTGTCTCAATCACGCACTGCAGAAAGCCAATGAAACAACTGAGACAGTGCGCACCCTTACATGCAGGTTCGCCTTGCCTCAATTACTTCATCAACCTCCCACAATATGCCAATCGTTCCATTTTTACTTCATGCCAATTGTAGTGATCTCCATTGTATTGCTGGTGTGTTTTAGGACAAAAGAAATGAAGGCCTGAGAAACTGCGACTCAATGAGGTTCCCTGTTGGAGCCAAAGTTTGATTTCTCTTAATTAAATCAAAGACTAGAACCTTTCTTGATGGTTCCCACACACATACTCAAAAATCTTACAAAAGACACTATTATAGCTGAATAGGAGTGTTCAAATCCATATTAATGCCCATGGTTTTGGAATGGGATGTACAACTAGCTCAAACCTTTGGTCATACAGAGTTAATGTTAATTTTATTCAAATTTGGTATGAAATAAATGAATAATTGTTAAATCTTGATAAAGTTATAGTGGCTGGTTAAATCGTTTGAAGAAGTGATAATTATCTGTAGTAGTCAAACTCATTTACAAAATATTCTCAAAAAGAAAGAAACACATAAAACATGAAACTAAGTATTGTTAGAGCCAATCAAAATTACTGTATATGGGATTTTATATTAGGCAGATATGTGATTTATGGACTAATTGTTATCCTGTTACAAATATTGTTAAGTTGTAAAATAAATTTTATAGAATAGCTATGAAAGAAGAGAAGCCTTCAGCCTATTGGCGGTGATACATTGGGCTAATTGCAGAGTGATTGAGTAAACACATCACAAGGTATTAACATTGTAATGGGTAGCTGTTGAATTATGCATCATTAATTAATCATTTGGTATAACTGACACTGGACAATTCCCAGATACACAATATGTACACAGGATTTAGAAAACCCCATGCAGAGAACTGCAGTTACATCAAGAGCTACCCTGTATACTAAAATATGTTCAATGACTAAAAGGCATTGACACCCTTTCTCATTCAAGTGTTTCTCAAAAAATTCTGCTTTTCCATTTATGTGAAACCAACAGGGAGATCAAGATGCAAACGGCATGCTCTTGTTTTCCAGTTCTTCTAAACTCTGAGATAGCTATTTTCTGCATGGAAGATGTTCACGTCTTAGTTTCTTCATTATATCTGCCTTACTGCTAACACACAACTGCCATTTGTGTCTGTTCTTGTATTCCTTAAAAATAAATTAATCAAAAATTACACTTCAACAAATCACACGCAGATCGATCAAGGATTCAATCCTTAGTGCATCTTTATGTTTTATAGTATACTATTGGTATACTATACATGGTTTGGACAGGTGTTTGATTTTGCAAGCTCAATATGAAGTGGTCCCTTATATACAGTGAGATGTTCAAAAGGATAACAGTGGTGAATCTATTTTCAAATGTATCAATATATTCTTGCCAAAATCAGGAAAAGCTTTCGACCATTCCCCATTGAGAAAATGTAATCATTCCAAATTTTAGATAACTAAGACATCACTTTCCTGCTGAGCTATGATGAGTGAGTTATGATTCATCAAAATAAGTAAGGTAAAAAAATAAATAAAAAATATAACAGAGTATTGTCCCATTAACTGTTAATTTGAATAATGGTACTAGAAAATTTGGAATATTGACGACCCTAAAACTGACAAATCAGAATTTTAAAATAATTTTCAACAGGAAACATCATTCAGTCCATCAAAGTTTGTCAATTCTACCCACCTAATTTGTTTTAAAATGACATCAACTTGTAAATTTGTTCCTTTGGTATATGGTTTGTGGAAGTTCAGCCCCCTAACACAGACAGACAGACATCAAATGTCCAAAACACATACGTTTAATACGTTTCTTCAATGTACAACACCTCACAATGTTCGATTCAGACAAATACTCAGTCCCTTCTTTCTCTCTTCTTCTACTCTTCTGTCACCCTCACTCCTCCTCTCACAAGCTCTGTCTTCTTCCTCCCGACTCCGGCTCGACTAATGGAATGAAGTGGCTCCTTTTATAACAGGGGCCTGGTGTGGCGGAAGTGCCGCATGAGCACCTGGAAGTACTCTGGGTGTGCCTGGAATTTCTTCCTGCAGCAATTCCAGGTGTGGCGGAAGTGCTGCAATCCAGGGCTCCACGATCCTCCAGGTGCCCCCTGATGGTGGCCACCATGCTGACCAAGGTGGCTGCCCTCTCGTTGCCCAGGGGATGTATTGTCCCTCTCCCGGTCCTTCCAGGCATCCCGGCTGGGCAGGATCCCCAGCCATCCGCCACAGGTTCTTTGTGTGAAGAAAAACATCCCAATATTTGTGCAAAATTTGCTACCAACAAGTTTCCAACTCTGTTCCTGTGATCTTGTTGAAGAATTCACTGTAGAGAAAGGTCTAGAATTTGCTGTACTGATTTTAACCATAATTTAAAACACTTCAATCATGTCACATTTTAATCTCTATTTGCATAAACTAAAAATGTTCAATTCCTTTAATCTCTCCTCAATGCTTTTACTTCATACCTCTCAGTACTGGAATCAGCCCAGTTGCTTTTCTCTGCTACTGCTTTTTTGAGACTAAAACTGTACTAAATATTCCAGGAAAGGCCTCAGTAGTGCATTATAAAGATTAAGCATAACCTCTGTTCGCATGAACTCCACATATTGTGCTATATCACCTTGATTGTTTCTGTACATTATCTTGATGTAGACATTGATGAGTCCACTGTGACTCCTATGCTGTTCTTATAAGGTGCACTTTCAAGTTTACAACCTCTCATTGAGTATTCAAATCTAATATTTGTCCTTCTTATGTGCAATACTTTACATTGATTTACATAAAATTTAACCACCAACAAATTTGGCTGTTACCCTGTAATGATTTTGGCTGACTCAACATTTATCTGTCCATCTGCCTAAATTAGTATCATCTGAATCTTTAACTAGCTTGTATTTTATATTGTTATTCAGTCTGCTTACATATATTGAAAAGAGCAGCAGCCCCAGCACAGATTCTTCAGAGACATCAGTACAGTATTTACAATCACCTAATTCTGAAAAAGTTCTTCCCACTATAAGCCTTTCCTTCTGGTAATTAAGCCAATTCTGCACCCACCCAAACACCAAGCATTGAATTCACAACATCTTTTAGTTTGATTATTAACTTTTACATTATCTAAAGCTTCATCCAGAAAATCAAGATGCATTAAATAACATCACACACACCTATATGATTAACTGTTATTGTGGCTTCTTCATAGACTTCCAGCATAATATGGAAATATAATGTTCCCTCATCTGAACCAGTGCTGAATACAATTGTTCCTGGCATGTGCTGTTTGATGTTTTACTTAATACGTCCTTCTGTTAGTTTATCCATGATGCCTACTAAATATACATTTGTGTTATTAGGTGGATCAGTCCCATCACCTTTTTTACATTGGTATAGTATTTTCTAAATTCTAGTCATCAGGAATTTCCCCAGTGTGCAATGTTTTTCAAAGTATGCATGTCTAGGGTTTATTTAATTACTCACTAACCTCTCTAAGTAATTGAGGATAAATGTTAAGTAGTTTTCAATGATTTGTTTGATTTCAGCTTATTTAATTACAACAGCACTTCTCTCTCTCCACTATTTCCACATTACTTAAGTACCTACTTAGTAGTCCCTGTTACTTTTTGGATTTTATCAAAGTCAGAAAAATAAAAGTTAAGAGCATTTGCTATGTCACTGTCAGTATATTTTAGTTTGCTGTTACCATTTCTAATCCACTTCACCTCTTCCTAGACTGCTCTTTAAACACTAAAATAATAAAAGAATCTCTCTGGGTCATGTTTTGCCCTTTCTCTTTCACTACCTTTTAGTTTTTGTAATATCCTTTTTAACCTTTGCTATCATAAGACATGCAGTTAACATTTGAAACATTTGTCTTGTACACCTTAAACAACCATTTTTTCCTGAACAGATTATTTTATATCTGCTCATTTAGGCAGTGCTGAAGTTTTTTCAATTTCCTGCTGCTTTTAAATTTTGGAATGAACCTTTCCTGATATTATATTTAAAACATTTTTACACCTGTTCCACTACTCATGAACTGCCTCATTACTGAAAACCTATCACAGTTTATTTTTTACACTTCTGCATCTGCTCAGAATTGTTGTTTTTGTATATGAACTCTGCCAAAACACCATTAGTGTATTATATACTGGTAACTAGATATTAAAGCCTAAATCAGAGCTAGTCCATGAATTATGTCCTGATTATAAAAAATATTAGACAGGCTTCCCCTGAAATTAGTGTTTTAACATAAGAAACCTATGAAATTTGGCAAAAAAAGAGAAAACCATTCAGCCCATCAAGCCTGTGTGTTTAGCTAATCACTAAGCTGTCCCAATATATCATCCTGAGTCTTCTTAAGCTTTGACATAATGTGATGTTAAACTCACTGATTACATTCAGAAATTCTGTGTTTTCAACTATTTGAAAGGCTTGCTCAGTTAATATTTGAATAATTAAAATACCCAATGACTCTAATATTTCTGCCTATACTTGTTTTTTAATTCTTTTCTAAGGATGATGCAGTGCATAGAGAAGGGACAGTAATACAAGCTGCTAAAAGGTTATTAAAGAAGTAAGTTGTAAAATAAGTTCCTTCGGGAATCTACAAAATATTGGTCTTGCTTTCTCCAACAAGATGCCAGGAGGATCTTAGCAGCCAAGGAACTGACTGAAATCAGTTTCTTATTAGAGGATGAAAAGGAAAATGATGAAAAATCCAGAAGTAAAAAAAAGCAGGGGAGAACAAGGAATAAAGACATTAAAAACAGTGAATGACAGGTGGAATCGGAAGTCTACAAAGATGCAGCAGGAGGGCAGACCCAAAACAACTGAAAAAAGCAACCCATTAAACATCATTATAAAGAAGTTGTATACATCATATGGACACTTTAAAACTTAATAAGAATGAGATTCCATTTTTTTTTTTTCAAATTGATTTTTTCCCATCAATCTACACTCAGTAATCCAGAATTACAAAGTGAAAACACGCTTTCAGAAAGGTTTGCAAATTTGGGTTATTGAGTGTAGAGAGATGGGCAAAAATGGCAAACTTATCCATTCAGAATTAAATTTACAACAAAATAAAGTGTGCAGAAAGGGAGGGTGTCTGAATAGTTTCTGAATCCACCTTATCTCTGTTCTTCTGTATACCAAGTCACTTCCATGAATTAATACTGCATAATTGTAGGGAGTTTGGAATAGATTAATGAGAGGTACTGCAACAACTGACAATAACATCTCCGCTAATTGTGTTAAAATGTAACTAGGAGGTTGTTGTTTCCTGTCTCCTCAGTAGCTGAACTGACCACACTGGATATGGTATAACTGTAAGATCTGTCTCCTATATATCTGTGTTTGAATGTGTGTTTTCTTTGGTTTCCCAGCTACCTAAGTGGCCAGGTTAGACAAGATCTAATTTTCCATTACCCATAATGCTGAACTTCTATTCTGAGACCCTTTTGGTTCCCCAAATCTTTATAGTTGCACTCTACAGGCCTTTTCTACACAAGCTAAGTAAATAGTAATAATAAGAGTAATGGTAAGAATAATCCAATATGCACAATTATGCTAAGTGGAAAAAAACTGAAATATTCAAGCTTAGGAAATACCTGCATACTCAATACAGTTTCCAAACAAAATTAGAACAATGAAATGGCTTTCAATGTGACTCTTAAAAAAGTAAAATCCACATTTCCTGGCACCAATCATGTCATTTTCACCTTGGCAGATGATTCTATGCTTATAGACCTTCAAAGTACATGAGAAAAGCACACAAAAAATGGAGCTGCAAGAGTTAAGTGTGGTCAGTCCAGTGAGCTTTTCTTACCTTAAACTTATCAGGTCAATTACTCAGCACTGGAAAAAAAAAATCCTTTCAGAGACCCCTGTGGAGCCAAAGAGGAAACTGCTGAGCTTTTATAAGTGTCAGGAAAGAGAGCTCTTTTAGAAAACTGAACAATGCTTGGTGCTTGTCAAAGAGTGTTCAAAATTAAAATGCTGACATGTATAAGGAGCAAACTGGCAAGAAATGGGGTTTTATAACCAATGGAACTTACTCCCAAGACAACTGCACTCTTAAAACTGCAGGGGGTCAAAGAAAAGAGTCGTTTACTATCTTGCCTGAGCTAGAGAGTGCTGAGATGATGGACAGGTGAAAAGATGGGAAAGGGTCTAAGATGAGAAAGAAAAAGAAGAGACCAACACAAGGTTAGTCAATTAAGTCTGTGTTTTATATGACATCTTTCACAGGGGTAATCAACATGAGGAACATCACAAAGCAAATAAGCAGGCAGATCAAAGCAACCTGAGGAAATAAGGTAGAGTACAAGAAAAAGCAAAAGCAAATATTGAGACACTGCAAAGTACCTACAAATGTCCTCACCTCATGTCAGATAATGTAGCACAACAGAGTTAGCATTAGTATAGGAGACATTAAGTAGTCTGAAGCCTTAAATGCATGCATACTTGATTTGAATCGTGTGATCAAATGAACCTTCACTTACAGCCCTGGGGGACTTAGTGGCACAGAACTTGAGCCAGGAAGTTGAAAAAGTAATCATCAAGAAATGCACGCTGAGAGTCTTTGGGACAGAAACATTGGGCTGACAGTCTCCATGCATATAGAGACACTGGAAACATTAAAGAAGAGCAGCAAATCTGTGACTGATAAATGGACAAGTGTTCAAGCAGTGAGGGCATAACCCTTGTCATTAAGATGATTGCATTTCCTTCCATTACTGCCAAGCTGAATCCTTCTGGTATAAAGCCTGCTCTTTATGGTTTTTACTAATGTTATTAACACAAATTATATTTTCTAATTGGGTGAATTATGGTTTCATTAGTACAAACTCAGCCAGGGTAAAGGAGTAGGCTGGTTCAAAGTGTCTTTTTATAGTTGCTTTAAATTGCTTTCAGAAATATAGTAGGTGTTTGTAAGGTTCACACGGTCTGTTATGTTACCACAATTTATAACAGGGGAAAATAGCCAGATGAACACGGCTGTGTGTAAAATGAAAAGTGGAAAAGCCTCACCTGGGAAAAATTGCGGACTGATTCACAGTCCTATCACATCATCCTCTTTAATAAAACCCCTGTGTGCATCCAGGTGTCCATGTGTGTGTCTTCTGGTGAAGTGCGCATGCGTGGGGCCACACGGCACGTGTTCAGTCTCTTCCTGTGCATTCCCTGTGTGTGCAGAGAGAAAGAGAGAGAGAGTGAGAGAGAGAGACACACACACACAGGTGCGTGCGCACGAGAGACAGACAGACAGACAGACACGCAGGCCCACGCAAGAGACTCACACACACACACACAGAGACAGGCCCGCATGGGGGACAGACATGCACGCGCACACACGCAGGCCCGCCACAGAGACAGACACGCATGTACGCATGCACACACACACACACACGCACACGCACACGGGACAAATTCAGACACACACACACACACACACACACAGGCGCACGCGTGCATTGTTGCAATGTTACTTTTCGTGGTTGTTTATTAGATTACGGATTTTTCAAATGTTCATTTTTTTCCCTGTGCTTAAAACTCATTAAAAAAGGTGTTTTTAGCGAGCGGGTCATAAGGCTATAGCGCAAACTCTTGCAGTGTTAGTTTTCTCTGTTGTTCAAGGTTTTCTTAGTGTTATTCAATGTTTTTACATTTAGTTTACTATTACTATGTGCATTCAATGGTATAATTAACTATACTTGTGCTTAAAAACTTAAAAAATATATACTGTATATTTACATACAGTTCATATGATCCGGAACGGATTAATTGTATTTACATACAATCCTATGGGGGAAATTACTTCGGTTCCACTGTATTACTGTCTGACTAAATTACAGGCATTTTACGAAAATACAAACCAGTATTACTGAGAGAGAAAATTAAAGGCACACAATACAGTGACGCATATTACAGCACATACAAGGTCCCTTGCCATTTAATATAGACTGTTCCTACTAATGTTTATGCACTACTGTTCTAGCGCCCGTTATTGTAACAGGCTTAATGTCTAGTTGGATATAAAGTTTAAATTGTTGTCCTTCATGGCTCAGAATTTGGACCATTACAGCTTTCACTCCACATGCCACCCACTGCACGATGAAGCTAGAAAATTGGAGTTTAACTAATCCTCAACTGTGTATTTTTTCTTCTGATTATGAACAGTGTCTCTCCTGTTGTGTTTCTAATCAGTTGTGGCAATGACATAAAAGATTGGCTGAGTGATATGTACTTGTCTTTGAATATGCAAAAATTAAATGTTAATGGTCAGAATGATGCAGACTGCAACAAGATTCTGTCACTTTTGAACTCAGTAGGTCTGAGTATTAGTTTAACTGAATCAGCAGATGACTTAAGCATTATCTTTGACTTCCATCTTTTATCATACATAGTACACCATCTAAAATCAGCTTTTTCCAGCTAAAAAGAGTAAAACTTAACATCAATGCTTTGTAAGAGAGATAAATAAAACTTCACATATTCATTTATTTCTAGTTGAATTAACTACAGAAAAGCATTATTCACAAGCAATTTAAAACTTTCTTTAAGCAGCAAAATTATAGTACTGTACAATGGTCATTATTAGAACAAGAAAATACAATCAAATAACTCTTGCTCTTAAGTCTTTACCCTGATATCCTGTTAAGCCTACACTTGATTTTAAAATTATTCTTCTAACACAGGGATGTCCAGCTCTGATCGTGGATGGCTGCAGTTTTCATTCTGACCATTTTTTTAATTATTGATCAGTTTTTGCTACTAATTAACTGCTATAATTGACTTGCTATTTAAGACTCAGACCCCATAATTGTTTCTTTTTTCTTGAATTAGGAAGAGGTTTAATATGGTCAGAAATACAATTGACTGGATTTTTTGTCTTCCACTTCTATATTGTCAACTGGCCAGGTCTTACTTATCATGGCAATGATATCAGCATGGCTGTATATATTTAACCTCCTGTAATCATGTTTTTGCAACCTCTTGTTCTTAAATTTCAACTTTTTGTACATTTTTATTTTTTTTGTACTAAACCATTTTATAATGTTTCTGGTATTATTTTTTATATTTTATTTTCAAAAAAGAGAACTTGACAATAGCATTCTACTAATTGAACTTATAACATACCAGATACAATTTACTTTCAATTAAATACAATAAACGCAAAGGAAAAAATGAAATGCAAAGATTCTGCTCCCACCCAAAAGAAAGAGAAAAAAAGAGGTAAAAAGGGGAAAACAGAAATAGAATGATAATGAATAAGATCATTATTTTGTATAGGAGCAACAGATAAGAACTTCTTTAGCTTGAAATGTGTCCTACGTTGGTTTCAAATTTTACATAATTGGTAGACAGTTGAGTTACTGGTGAACTGATAATAGTTAGTAATGAGTGGGGCACAAAGCAAGGCATACAAAGAAGATGTGGAGATTTGGTTTCCATTGTAAAGCAGACTAGTATACAGGTATATTCATGAATTTCTACTGATTTCCAAGATTTCATTGTGTGCATATTTGTGCCCAGTAGTAGAACTGAAAGTTGGGTATAGTGCCATGCCACCTTCTGTTTTATCTTTACAGAGTCACCCTTTGAATGTGTGCCCATTTCAAATTCCTGATGAATGATGTCATAATTGAGTCTAAATTTTTTAAAAATGTTTGTGTGTATCGGGATGATCTGGAATTGATATAGCAGCTAAGAGTGGATGTTCATTTTAACAGTTTTTTAACAGTTTTAATTCATCCTGCTAAGGTGAGATGGAGGGTGGACCATCTGTTAACATCTTGTTTGATTTTACCTTTGGTACTCCCAACATATGTTACTATGTTTTATTCTGTTTTTTTTTTGGATGGTACATCCATGAAGATTTCAGGGTTAAAAACGTTTTTTTACCGTGTTTCTGGTTCCTGCTGTTTTTTTCACTTGCTCTTTTCAATAGCAGTAGTCAGCAGCTTGGCCACACCAAATCCCTTACGTATCTTTTTCCAGGTGACAAACTATCATTGCCATTATTTCAGTCCCATTAGGATCATGAGATAAACAATTAATTAATTTTGCTTTGATGTGTTAAGATGTATTTGCATGTTTATGTACGGGTCTATATAAGTATCTGCACACATGGAATTTTTTACATTTTATGGTTATACAACATGCCATGGGGGTGCATAGGTGGACATTTTATGTAGGCAACTAGCATGGATTGTGAAAACAATAAACGGGAACAATTTCTGTCACTTAACCATGCACTGACTGTAACAATTCTGCCTGTTGATTGCTCAAAGAATCCCACAAAAATAATACAGTGGATAAATAATGCAGCTAGAACATGAAATCGGCTCAAAGTTGTGGAAGACACCAGAGTAACCCGCTACACCATCATACCACTTAAACAGAAGCTGTGTATGAAGTGAATGAAGTGAGTGGTGGTATGGCTCTCCTCTGCCCCCTTACAATAGCCCTCCAAGCCACATTGTAGCTTTAAGTAGTGTGACAGTGTTAACAATAAATAGGAGCTTTCATTTGCAGGATAAAAGCAAAGGAGAACTGAACTGAATCTATTTAGCCTGAAGCCAAAGCGAAGACCTTTGGCTGAGAGAATTTCTGACAGATAGAAAAAGATAAGTTACTAAGAACTCACAGCAATAAAAAATTAGGAACAAGCCAGGTGGGTGATCCTGGTATATGTTTTGGGAGGAAAATCAATGTTTACTTTTAGAAAACAGGCTGAAACTTAGGTGGACGAGTGAATGGCTGGTTAGGACATTTTAACACATCTTTTACTAAGTTTTGTGCTTCCTGCCCTGCCCGCTTACTGTATGGTGGCCATGTAATCACTTGGCAAATAGTACTGGCTGAGTACATATGGACCAAATGGCCTCCTCTGATATGAATTTTTTTTTCTTCTGTGTACACTCACCATTATGTCGTGGTCCAGTGGAGTCAGCAGTGAAATTGGGTCCCGCAGCCTGCTGTTTTCCTAGCCATTATGATTAGGCAGCATGATTCTCAGCAAGTCATTGGTCTTGACACTGTGGCCAAAATCAATTTTATGTGACTGAAAGCCATTGAGAATAGAAGTTTAATAAATGACATTACAGAACAATAAGCCTTCCAAGATCTTAGACAACACTGCCTGCCTGAACTTGGGATGCCACTGTGGCTGTCCAGACTGTGGACCTTATTCAGGAATTTTCCGTTAATCAGAATATCATGGCAGTCTTAAGTGAAGCAATTGTGGGACACTGTAATGGGGTAGACTGAGACAAGCCCCTATCAACATGTCATGGTTACATAGTGGCTAGTAAATTGCCTGTAGCAGGAGTGTCAAACTCATATCCTAAATGGCGCCATATCTTCAGCATTCATTTTAATTGATTTCCTTGTTAAGATTCAGAACTCTTCATTTTTTTCTTTTTTCCTTAATTATCAACTATATCACAAAATGTAAAGTTAACCAATATATGGCCAGCTAATTTTATTCCATTTGCACATGTGTGCAACTAACAAAATATCTGTTTCAATTACATTTTAAAGAATAAAAAGTAAAGGTTATATAATACAATACAACACAATACAATTTATTTTTTTATAGCCCAAAATCACACAAGAAGTGCCACAATGGGCTTTAACAGGCCCTGCCTCTTGACAGCCCCCCACCCTTGACTCTCTGAGAAGACAAGGAAAAACTCCCAAAAAAACCCTTGTAGGGAAAAAATGGAAGAAACCTTGGGAAAGGCCCTTTCCAGGTAGGTTGGGCATGCAATGGGTGTCAAAAAGAAGGGGGTCAATACAATACAATACTCAGAACAGAACAAATCTTCAATACAGTATAAAAAATTAAAAAAATTACAGGTATGGAGTAGAATTTAACAGTAGATGATATCCCATAATATGATTTGGAATTGTTTAGAGTCCTGAAGACCTCAGCCATCAAGCTGCCTCCCCCATTTGGCCATTCCACAGCTGAGTCAGCGCTGGGCCTGCCAATCCGATGAAAGGACCCCTCTACCCCATGCTTCCTGCAATCCTCCGTCAGGGAGGCAAAACAACTTGGCAGGTGGGCCGTGGCACCAAGTGCCACATTTGAGTGCTGAGAAGAGAAACAGAATAGGTGAGAGTTAGTAACAAATTATAACTATCATGTTACTTATGTTTTAGTGCTAATGACTAACAACAGAGATGCAGTCTGTACAGTTAATCAGCAGCTCTAGTCAGGATATGCTAAACTGAAGTAGTGAGTCTTCAGCCGGGATTTAAAAGCTGAGACCGGAGGGGCATCTCTTATAGAAGCAGGAAGACCATTGCACAGTTTAGGGGTCCTGAAACTAAAAGCTCGACTTCCCACTGTTATTTTATTAATTCTTGGAATCATTAGCAGACCGGCATCTTGAGATCTTAATGTGCGCTCTGGTTTGTAAGTCATGATAAGTTCAGACAAGTAAGCTGGACCTTGGCCATTTAATGCTTTATATGTTAAAAGGAAGATTTTGAAATCTGCCCTAAACTTAACTGGGAGCCAGTGTAAGGATTTAAGAACTGGAGTTATGTGTTCATATTTTCTTGTTCTTGTAATAATTCTTGCAGCAGCATTTTTTGATTAACTAGGGCCTGTATAAAGAACAGTTTGAACATCCAGTGAGCACCGCATTACAGTAGTCAATCCTACTAGAAATAAATGTATGAATTAATTTCTCAGAATCCGGCTTATTAAGAAAATGCCTTAATTTCCCTTTCATTTTTAAGATGGAAGAAACATGAGGTTATAGAAGCATTGATTTGCTCTGGTTTGGAAAACATATTGATGGCGAGCTCAGAAAAAGAAAATCAGGAGTTTTGAAAAGGTCAGTTATTGAGAATAAGAGTACAGATAAAATGTACAATTAAATATTGTGTTTCATTAAAATAAATAATTGGCTTTTAATTAAGAAATCAGTTGGAGTGAAAAGGGTAGCCCCTCCTGGAACTTCATTTGAGACACCTAAGTTAACTGGTCAACTGTGGGTTTGCTTTGCATCTCATTATTGTTTGGCTGCTGGTTAAGACACAAAGACACAATGGAGGGTTCTGAATCTTAAACACTCAACTAAAACAAAGGCAAGAGAAGTCTGTTCCATCTGCAGCATTAATTGGTAAAAATTAAGAAAATGGCCTGAACAAAGATTTGCAACCACTTAAGCCTTTTAGCATCTGAGCTTGAGTGTTCCATAGGCATAGGCTTTGGTTGTGTTATCCCACCACATAGTCATGCTCTCGGTCAAAGTTACCAAAAGGAGACGGCAGTGGTCAGCACCAATGCTTACATGAACATTTATATCATACAAGGCACAAAGAAAATGTAAAAGTGCTCAGAAATCACTTTTATGTAATATTTCATCTGTACCCAATAACAATATCCCAAGGTTTGCAATTATATTTCCAAAGTTTAGTATTATTGCTTTGCACCTTCCCCCACCATAACCAATCATCTATGGGCAAGGACAGAAAGCTTAAGATTCACTAAAAATTTCAATCTCTGGTTTTCGACGGATCTCAGTGTTTTAGGGTCCCCAGATATCAAAAACATGGATATCTCAATGACGGGTGTGTGCCTGTCTGTGTGTCACAGTTTCTTGAGGATGGTCTAGAGCTAAAATGGCTGTTCAGAAAAATACCACACTTGAAACTTAAGCCTGTTATGAGATGACAATGTGCTGATTAGTTTTTGAGCCAAATATTGCAAAAGTAAGATGCACTCTAGAGAAACCTTCAAATTCTGTAGTTCTGCAATTAATTTTGAATTCTTCTCGTCAATTGCTATCGTAATGACCTATTTTATGATCAGAAAGATCAGCATCAGAGTGGTAAATAATTACTGAAATGTTATAGAATAGTTCAGGTAACTTAGTTCCTAGGGTGCAAATCCTACTGACGCTCACATCCAATTTTTTGTGTCTAGTTCAATGTTATCTATTAAATGTGTACTTTTCTTGTGAACATTTACACTTAACGTCTCAAATTTTGCTCACTAGGAAATTATTTAAACATTCTGGTACTTTTGAAACCAATGTAACCCAAATATTTTATTTTTTAACTTTTTTTATCTCAGGGACCCAGAATCGTGTAAAAGGTGGATCCAAGCCTGGATGGAATGTCAGTCCATCATTCAGCACACACGCACGCACACATGCACGCACGCACGCACGCACGCACGCACGCACACACATACTCAAAACAGGGAAAATTTAGAAGTAACACTTTATCTTATATGCACATCTTCAGTTTGTGGGAGGAAAACCCACACAGTCATGTCATAGACATGCAAATTCCATGCAGACAGTGACCAGGCAGGATCTGGACCTAGAACTACTTAGCTTTGAGACACCAACACACGTAAGTCATTGTCATTTAAATGAGCATTCACAGCTTTTTCTCAAACCACACTCTAAGTATTTACTATTTCAAGCAAGTCGCTATAATCATTTGTCAGGAGATCATATTTTGGCAACAGTATTGTATTCTACAATTTTACAGCAATCCCTTTTGGAAAAGAGAATTACTTGTGGGCACTGGGCCATAAACAAACAGGGTAGAGAAAGATAAACCAAAATCAATTAGCTGTTCTCTAATCAGCACACTTTCAGGAAAGTAGCAAAATGAAGGAATTCTTTACATTATCTTGTGTGTGTGTCTGTGCTGCTGGAAGACAACAATCACATTGAGCTAAAAATGCAGAAAATATATGAATCCATAAATGAAGTAGTCTGATCCAGTTTTGTTTACTAGAAAGTGTATGCCATAAGGAAACATTTTCCTATGGAATCAATAACACAATATAGTCATGTTTATATTTAATTCCTAATCTGTATCCTCAACATAAGCATCACAAATACATTTAGCAATTTTATCAATAATTGAGCAGCAAAGGAATGGTAGAATATAAAGTAAAATGTAACCAATTGATTGATTGTAAATTTCTAACGTTTTTTAGGCCAAAACCTAGCGTACACTGCATCTCAGGCCTGGAATTAATCAATGACATTTGTGGAGTTTGTCTTCTGTCTTCCTTTATAGTTCCTGCATTTTGTTTATTTATGTTGTACTTCCCCATTATAGTATCTTGCCCATACTGTGGGCTAACATAGTGGCAATGCTAAATCAAAGATTCGTGTTGTTCCTTGCCTGGATAGCTACAGTTTGCATATTCTCTGCGTGTTCCAAGAGTTTGCATGTTCACTTGTTTTTAGGTGTAGAAGCCATGGTAGTGTGAGTGCTACTATAGCAAATTCAGAAAGTATTCAGATCCCTTCACTTTCTGCACACTTTACTGTGTTGTAAGTTTTTTTCCCATTTTACACAATTGTGCATTTTGTATTATTATTATGGATGGATTATTATTGTTATTATTACTCTTTATTTTTTATTTTGTAGAAAAGGGCCATATACAGTAAAACAACCAAAAAGACATTGGGAACAAATAGGGTCACATGACAGGAAGTTTAGCATTAAATTGACTGGGAAATCAGAGAAAACACATAACAAATTCAAAAAGACATATATAGGGGACGTCAAAGGACAAATCCCCATTTTAAATCAATTAGTGTTATTGTCAATTGTTTCAGTGCACCATATTCATTTATTGTAAACTTACTAAATTTATGCAGTGTTAATTGGTGGGAATGATTTGGTATAAGAAGAATAGAGATATGATGAACTCAGAAAGTAGTTAGACACATTATTTTTCTACACACTTTATTGTGTTATAGAGTTCATTTTAAATTAATAGATTTGTCATTTTTGGTCATCAATGTAAAGTCATTAACTCATAATGACAAAGTGAAAACATGCTTTCAGAAAGGTTTGGAAGTTAATTAAAAATCAAAAACTGAAATCTCCCTTTCATAAAAATATTTCGACCTTTAATTATTTACTTTGTTGAAGCCAATTTGGTAGCAAATATATCTTTACTTCTTCTTCCATGAGTTTCTACTAGCTTTGTAAATCTGGATTTTGGCAGTTTATCCCATTCTTTCAGCCAGATCCTATCAAGCTCCTTTAGATTGGATGGTAAATATTGGTAAACTACCATCTTCAGGTCTCTCCACAGATGTTCTTCGTAGCTTAAGTCCGGGCCTGTCATGAACAGTCAGAGAATTGTCCCAAAGTCATTCCATTATTGTCTTGGCTGTATGCTTCAGGTCATTGTCATACTAAAAGGTGAACTGTAGATCAGTCTGAGATCATGTGCACTGTGGAGTAGACTTTCTTCAAGAAGCACTCTGTATTTAATAGCTTTCATCCTTTCTTCAATTCTGACCAGTCTCCTTGCTGTTGAGAAGCACCTCCATAGCATGATACCACTACTACTGTATGTTTCACTGTAGGGATAGGTTTAGGAAGTTGATGAGCAGTACCAGGTTATCTCCAGACATAGTGCTTTTCTTGCTCAAAGAATTTAATTTTGTTCTCATCAGACTAGAGAATCTTTTTCCTCATGCTCTCAGTGTCCTTTAAATGCTGTTTGATAAACTCCAGTACGAGTTAGCTACTCTAGCATAAACATCTAATTGACAGAGTGCTGATGAGATGATCACCCTTTTCAAAAGCTTCTCCTATCTCAACAGAGGACTTCTAAAGCTCTCATAGTGATCACTGGGTTCGTAGTCACCAACACCATTTTCACCTGGGGCCTCATGCATAACACCGCGCATTGAATTCACACTAAAACAGGGTGTATGGTAAAAGTCAAAATGTGTGTATGTACAAAAAATTCAGATGCAGAAAACTTCCACACACTTCCGCTACATAAATTCCGGTCTACATGAAATGTAACACTTGTGCACGCTCCTGCTGTCCCTCCCCGTCTCCTCCCAGAATTACTCCTCTTTGATATGCAAATCAATGTAAATATTCCCTTAAGTACAGCGTTCTGTGAAAAGACAATGGCAAAAGCACAGGGAAAAATAAAGAATTTCAATGAATGCCAAGTGGAGGTTATGAAAAATGTACTATTTGTTGGTTTAAACAGTTGTATACACAAAAAAAGAAGCTAATCAAAAGGTCAAGTTCAGAAAGCCACATATTGCCCGAAATAAAAAAGAAGTTGTCAGATATCAAAATCACCATGAAAAGGCGAGTGGTAGCCCACCATATGAGTGTCTTACAGAAGTATATTAGGGTACAGAGAAAGGTTGAAAAAAGGTTGAAATGTCCACCATAATCTCGTAATTTATTTTGTCATTGAAGTAGAATGTCATAAACTTAATCTTGAAATCAATGTGCAATTTACTAGAGTTTCTCAGATACCATCGTAACTAAAGTATCATGTTAAATGCTTCATATTCTATGTGTTCTTTTATGCACTCTATGTGTGTGAATCACTATGTGCTTCTTAAACGGGCTTTCTCTTACACCAATATGACACAGAATACAGTACATTCATGATAATACAGCTCTCTGAACAATTGAAATACTAAGATGAATGCTTGATATCATTTTCATTATGAAATGAATTAAAAAATGTATTAAACTAGGGCCACAGTGGCACAGTGATAGCAACAATCTGGTGCACCATCCAAAGATTGTTCCTGCCTCCCACAAGATATTTGCTGCACTGTGCCCGATCTGGGATGAAATAATTTATTGCAGCAGTACTGTCTCTTTCAAATGTGCTAACCCCCAATTCTTGATCTTCCTTCTCTTTTCCAAGTAACCAATCACCACACAATCAGCTCTTTAATAAAAGTCAAGCAATCTGTAAGCTTCAAAGCTTCAAAATGTTTATGAAACATTGAGATATCTTCGCAGTATATGTTTATTCCATCTATCTATCCATCCAGGGTCATGCCAGTCTCAGCAAGCATGCAGCACGAGGCAGAACAATCCTTGAATAGGACGCCAGTTCATCGCTACCGCTGTCCACTGTGTCCACGCATTTAATTAATAACATATACATTATTTAAATGAAGTTAAAAAATGTATCTGTATAATGTAATTTATATACTTTACTGCATTTCATTTTAAAAATGATATGAAGAGTTCCAAGAAGATATCGCTTGGAAATTGAAATCGATTTAGAAGCCAGTCGTCATCATCTGTAAATATGTGCTCTCTTCTGTTCAATTGAATTGAAATTCTTTATAGTTATTGTATGAGATTCAATATGCAAATCCTCCATAAAATTATTTTCCTATAAAATGGTAAAATAGCAACAACAACAATAATAATAATATGATAAAGAAACCATGAAAAATATACAATATGAAAGCATAAGTGGCTCAGGTTGTGCAATATTACAACTGTATCGCAAGTTTACAGTGAGGTAATTGTAATTCAAAGTATAAACAGTTCTACCGGAAGCACTTCATGGACTGATTGAGTTCATTTGAGTGCATTTAGAGCTCTTGGGATGATGCTGTTTCTGAACTGAGAGGTTCATGCAGGAAAGGCTCTGAAGCGTTTGTCGAATGGAAGAAGTTCAAATAGACTGTATGCATGGCTGAGACAGCATGTCCTAGAAGCTGTACCCCGATAATTCTCTCTACTCATCACACAATCTGTGGTAGAGCTTACCAATCAGCTGCTGTAGAGCTGTGATTCCACACTCAGATACACTGGGTTAAAATACTCTGAATGCTGCACTGAGAGTAACTATGATAAAGCAGCTATAGTATTTGGAATAGTTTGGCCATTCTGTGCATGATTATATTATTACAGGTTCATAATAATCAGATGCCTTAAATTTAAAAACGATATGTGGTTAATTTTAGTGTATTTGATAAAGCCGCGTCAGGGATGTGACTCAAATAAATAAAGGGAAACTACACAGGAACAGTAGCACTGCTTTGATGCTGGGTGCCAGCAGTTTGCAAATGCGTATGCATTGATTTGACCTGGCGTGAGAATGTGTGTAGCTTTACGCCAAGTTTAGTTTTTATACAGAGCAATGTGAACGTGGAAATGGGCATACACAACATTTTTGTGTGTACGCACCATTTATACATGAGGCCCCTGATTACTCAGTTTGGCTGGATGACCGACTGTAGAGAGTCCTGGTGGCTCCAAACCTCTTCTATTTCTCAATTATTGTGGTCACTGTGCTCCTGTGAACACTCAAAACTTTAGAAATGGTTTAATACCCTGTCATGATCTATCCCTTACCAGAGTTTTATTGCAGACTAGCAAAATACCCGCGCTTCGCAGCGGAGAACTAGTGTGTTAAAGAAGTAATGAAAAAGAAAAGTAAGCATTTTGAAAATAACGTAACATGATTGTCAATGTAATTGTTTTGTCACTGTTGTGAGTGATGAGTGTTGCTGTCATATATATATATATATATATATATATATATATATATATATATATATATATATATATATCTATACTAATAAAAGGCAAAGCCCTCACTCACTCACTCACTCACTCACTCACTCACTCACTGACTCATCACTAATTCTCCAACTTCCCGTGTAGGTAGAAGGCAGAAATTTGGCAGGCTCATTCCTTACAGCTTACTTACAAAAGTTGGGCAGGTTTCATTTCGAAATTCTACACGTAGCGCTCATAACGGTCGATAACGGTCGACAACGTCCGCCATGTTGAACTTTCTTATTTATGGCCCCATCTTCACGAAATTTGGTAGGAGGCTACCCTGCGCTAACGAAACCGATGTACGTACTTATTTCGGTGGTATGACCCCACTGTCGGCCGCCATATTGAATTTTCCAAATGTCACTAATTCTCCAACTTCCCGTGTAGGTAGAAGGCTGAAATTTGGCAGGTTTATTCCTTACAGCTTACTTACAAAAGGTAAGCAGGTTTCATTTCGAAATTCTACGCGTAACGGTCATAACGGTCAACAACATCCGCCATGTTGAACTTTCTTATTCATGGCCCCATCTTCACGAAATTTGGTAGGCGGCTTCCCTGCGCTAACCGAAACCAATGTACGTACTTATTTCGGTGGTATGACGCCACTGTCAGCCACCATATTGAACTTTCCAACATCACTAATTCTCCAACTCCTTGTGTAGGTAGAAGGCTGAAATTTGGTACTTATTTCGGTGGTATGATGCCACTGTCGGCCGCCATATTGAAGTTTTCAACGGTCTTTGTTACTTATGGGCCCATTTTCAAGAAATTTGGTACGCGGGTTCCCAACGCTAACTGAATCCTACTTACGTACATATATACGTCCATAGCCTGCAGCATAACTCTGCCTCCCACGGGCATCGAGCAGAAGTCTATTATAGTATATAGACGAAAAAATAGGTTCCAGTTATGACCATTACGTGTAGAATTTTGAAATGAAACCTGCCCAACTTTTGTAAGTAAGCTGTAAGGAATGAGCCTGCCAAATTTCAGCCTTCTACCTACACGAGAAGTTGGAGAATTAGTGATGAGTCAGTCAGTCAGTCAGTCAGTGAGTGAGAGAGTGAGTGAGAGAGTCAGTGAGGGCTTTGCCTTTTATTAGTATAGATATTTAAACAGGGCTCCTTGGACTTCATGTCTTGGTTTTTGTTCTGACATGCAGTGTGAATTGTGGGACCTTTTATATACGAGTATTTAAATGTTGTCCAGTCAATTCTGTTTAACACAGGTGGACTCCAATCACATGCTAGACACTGTTCATAGATAATTAAAGCAAACAGGATGCACCTGACCAGAATTTGGAATGCCACCGCATATGGGATAAATACTTCCATGAATGAGAGATTTCCATTTTTTGATTTTTAATACATTTGCAAACCTTTCTGAAAAAAAAACTTTTACTTTGTTATTATAAGTTAATAAATGTAGATTGATGAAAACAAATGCCAAATATATACATTTAAAATTAAATATGCATCACAATAAAGTGTTCACAAATTCCGAATACTTTCTGAATCCACCCCAGGTTAGTTTCAAGTTCCCACATTCCATTGGTAGGTCGGTGGATGGATGGATGGACTGATAGCCCACACAATAATAGCACATAAGGCAAACAAGATGTACCTTAATATTCCAAGGGTACAAAGTGTCAAAAAATGCAAATATTGTAAAAGATTATATAAAGCTTAAGCTGTCACTCATAATAGAACTTTCTTGCCAAAATAAACAGACAGGTCCTCAACCAGTTTTACTGTACATACCAGCGGCGGCTAGTTAAAAAAATCTGGGCAGGGAGCAGTATTTGGGGGGACCAGCTGAAGCAACACTTATCCATTATATAGTGCCTTTCATATCTGTCTTCTATCTGGTCATTCTACATGCTGTCATGGACTAAATCATAGTGTCATTGCACATTAGTACATTACTAGACCCATAGGATGAATCCAGTCTAAAATGTATTATACACTCTCCACTATGCTGCCTAATTTGATGCCAGCTTTCCCATTTCTATTGTGCTCCAAATCTTCAGTCCATGACATCCGCAATCCCCCTATTCTTCCCATAACTTGTCCTATAGAGGTGGAAAGGAACAATTTCACCTGCCACCCAAATTTTATACGACATCTGTCTCTAAATTGCCCAATCCTCTGCCAACTTGCCCAGTTCCCCATTCAGCCAAAACCCCACACCATAATGTCTGCACCCCCACCTTGTAATCTTCCAATAATGTGGACTTCTGTCTATCCTATAATACATCCATAACATTAGTCAATACAAATCTTATTCTGCCTCTGCTAATATGTGCCCAGTTATAGGTCATTTCCAATGTATTCCATAAATCCACATTATACAATCACTAGTCTGATTTTTCTCATGTCTTCCATTCCAGTTTAGCATTTACCACACCCCACCTTAAGTTTATTCTACACTTGCTGCCAGTCTGTCTAGTCCAATGCAAGTTTGCCAGGCTTGCTTCATTTGGGCACAAATTCACATTGTAAGTTCAACAGACCCCCACATCTTAAAACTTAACTCACCCCCAACCTGTCTTGTACTACACCCAAAAGAGAAGTCCAACCTAAATCTTATTCTGCCTTTACGACTAGGATATCTATATTTCCCTGAACCTAAATTTTGCTCTCCTTTTCTCAGTTACTTTCTGATTAAACTCAATCATTTCACTAAGCCTGCCAAAATAATTTACCTTCATACTATTGTCTAGACCAGTGTTTCCCAACCTGTTTTTCTATAGTGGCACACTTTTTGTATCCAAAATCATCCCAAGACACACCACTATCTTACTAATCACAAACACTGATATATCTATACTAATAAAAGGCAAAGCCCTCACTGACTCATCACTAATTCTCCAACTTGCCGTGTAGGTAGAAGGCTGAAATTTGGCAGGCTCATTCCTTACAGCTTCCTTACAAAAGTTGGGCAGGTTTCATTTCAAAATTCTACGCATAATGGTCATAACTAGAAGCTATTTCTCTCCATTTACTGTAATGGAGTTGAGCTCGAAAGCCGTGGGGGGCGGAGTTTCATGTGACATCATCACGCCTCCCACGTAATTACGCAGTACGTAGAAAACCAGGAAGAGCTCCAAAAAGCACTTAAAGAAAACATACATTATATAATTAAGAAGGCACCGAAACAATTAGAAGCAAGCGAGTGACATATAAAACCATATTCAGCGGCTCACGTGAACTGATGCAGTGCGCAGACAAAAAGCAACAGTTCCAAAGAGTACTGAACAAAAACCGAATTATACTGCTACGCTCAAATAGATAAACCACATGCCGTGGTGCAATAGTAGAGGCTTTGCCTCTAGCGCCAACGTCCGCGGTTCGATTCCCGAGAGGGGATGCACTGAGTATGTACACGTGCATTTTTATTCATTTTACCTTCGCATCCCCTTGGTTTGAGGCGTATGAAAAATATGCAGTTAGCAGAAAGACAGATCACCAATTGAAGCTTTATGAATAATGGATACTTTATTCGCGATCAATGATTGTTTTGGTAAAGCCATACTCAGTGTATTCATTAGATGAACAGTAAAAAGTAAGAGCGAGGGGAGGGTAACTTATTGAGGCACGCAGGCAAAACCACAATAGCACGCGGGCTCGATGTACTGTAGTGCGCGTCAACTTTATCTGAATTGCGCGATCACATTCGAAAAAATATATCTTTTCAAGTTCTATTTAGTCCATATGTGTCAAACTCAAGGCCCACGAGCCACATCCAGCCCGTGTAATTAAATCCGGCCCGCAAGATCATTTTATATACTGTATTATTGTTATTAATGGCCCGGGGATATGAAGCGCTGGTAACACAGTAAACTACAGATCCCATAATGCAGCGCTTCAGCTGCCTTGCCGAACACTTACCGCGTTAATCAAGTCTAGCTTATGATGCTGCAAGTTATTGCGAAGCTATCCTACACAATGCCGAAGAGAAAGGTGATTCTGAACATAGAGCCTTTAAAAACCGATGGGAGGCTGAGTATATGTTTACTGACATTGCCGGTAAACCCGTGTGTCTCATTTGTGGAGCTAATGTGGCTGTAATTACAGAATTTAATCTAAGACGGCACTATGAGACAAAACATCAAGATAACCTGAAAGACCTGAATGCAATGCACAAGATACAGAAAGCAGAAGAGTTAAAGAAGAATCTGACACTTCAGCAGACGTTTTTACCGTGCAAAATCACAAAGTGATTTCAAGTGAAGCTACTTTTATGGGAGACACAAATGCACCAGTGCAACTTGCCCCACTTTCCCTGTTGCCAAGTAATGTTGAACCAAGTCGGCTGCGGTGTTCCCAAATCGCACTTTGCTGATAAACTGGCGCACTGCGCACTGAGTTCGCACGGCGCTTTGGTGACTTTGAAGAACAAAAAAAGAATTTTGAGTTGTTTCGCAACCCATTTGCCGTCGATGTGGAAACTGCACCTGTGCAGATTCAGATGGAGGTGATTGAGCTGCAGTGTAATGGCACACTGAAGTACGATACTGCACGGCCCGCACAGTTTATTCACTCCATTCTTGCAGAAATGCTCCAGCTCCGTCTACATGCGGCTCGAACCTTGTGCATGTTTGGTAGCACATATCTGTGTGAGAAGCTCTTCTCAGTGATGAAGACTAACAAAACAGCACACAGGAGTCGCCTCACTGATGAGCACCTGCAGTCCATCCTGAGAATCTCCACAACACAGAACCTCACACCAAACATAAACGAACTTGTTGCCAAAAAAAGAGGCCAGGCGTCCAGCTCTGATAAAATGACATAAGAGCAAAGACAACTGAATGATTTGATTTGTTATTGCTGAAAAGAACAAATTTTATTTATATTTCCAGGTTTTGTTATGCACCATGTTCATATTTGAATTTGTATAATTTTGACAGGATATATTTTTATGGAGAGCAAAATATTATAAATTATTTAAGGTTTGAGTTGATTTATTCTGGAATAATATTCTGTCGACTAAATAAAAATTCCTTCTATTTAAAATTTAAATAGAACTTGAACAGAAACGTAATAATCATAATATCCATGCAGACTTGCACGTAAGAGCGGGAGTCATCCGTTTTAACAAGCAGCGTATTGCACTGATACGAAATAGCCTGCCCATTTAATTATTTAAGAATGGATAAATAAATTAGGATTTCGTACAAATAATGTTTTTAATTTTTCTTCCTTCATGGATTCTGGCACCCCCAGCAACAGTTGCTCGCACCCCAAAGACTGTATATATGTGTATATATATATGTGTGTGTGTGTGTGTGTGTATATGTATATATGTAGATATATATGTGTATATGTGTATATGTATATATGTATGGATATGTATATATATATATGTTTATATGTGAGTGTGTGTATATATATATATATATATATATATATATATATATATATATATATATATACTGTGTATATGACAGCAACACTGATCACTCACAACAATGACAAAACAATTATATTGACAATCATGTTACGTTATTTTCAAAATGTTTCCTTTTCTTTTTCATTACTTCTTTAACACACTACTTCTCAGCTGTAAAGCGCGGGTATTTTGCTATATATATATATATATATTGTGGCAGTAGGGGGCGCTAGTGCTCCCTTGAACCCTCAGGTATGACTCCAAACACCAGGTAAAAGTCCAAGATCTTTTATTTTGTTCTTCAGTGAACCAAGCACCCTCCACACTACTCATATAATAAACCAACTACAATAAACACAATAACCATTCCTCCTCGCCCAGACACTTTGCTCCTCTCCCACCCAGCACAGCTCAGTGTCTGGACTGAGGCACCGTCCTTTTATAGCCCCTGACCCGGAGGTGTTCCTGTCCCAACAGTCCACAGTTCCTTATTCCTTCCGGGTCAGGGCAAACAGTCCTTTTCTTCAACCCGGGAGCACGTCGTTCCTTCCTGTCACATGACCGTGACGTACTCCCGGGTTATAGGGCACACAAGAGCCCATGAGCCCCCCTACAGCGACTCCTGGTGGTCCCCAAGGTATCCAGCAGGGCTGTGTAAAAACACTACATAGTCCATAAGGCCCTGCTGTCAGGAGAGCTCCTCCTGGCGGCCTGGGGATGCGGACCGGCATGGGAAGCCGGCAGTCCTCCACAATATATATATATATATACTAGCAGAATACCCGCGCTTCGCAGCGGAGAAGTAGTGTTTTAAAGAAGGTACGAAAAAGAAAAGGAAAAATTTTAAAAATAACGTAACATGATTGTTAATGTAATTGTTTTGTCATTGATATGAGTGTTGTTCTCATATCTATCTATATATATATTTCTCTATCTATCTATATATATATATACCCGCGCTTGGCAGCGGAGAAGTAGTGTGTTAAAGAAGGAAAGAGAAAGAAAAGGAAACATTTTAAAAATAATGTTACATGATTGTCAAAGTAATTGTTTTGTGTATTTGGCGGCAGCGACACGAAGTTGTTTTCGGTAGCTGCATCAGAAAATGTACCACGACGTCTGACACGCGTCCTTTTTACTGTTTTCTCACAGCTTGGATTGCTGCTGTCATATATATACACACACACACACACACACACATACATACATACATATATACATACATACACACAAACACACACACAAATTATATACATGTGTGTATGTATGTATGTATGTATGTATGTATGTATGTATGTGTGTGTGTGTGTGTGTGTGTGTGTGTATATATATACACATACATATACTTGTGTATATGTTTGTATGTGTCTATATGTGTGTGTATAGGTTTGGTCACTGAGTGCAAGGGAAAAATAATAAATTATAGTCTATAAGTTATTAAACAGTAAAACATTAACGTTTTAAGAAGTACAGGTACATTGAAATTACATTTTCTATGTGAACATTCAAATTTGTGCCTCTGGTAATGTGCCTTACCGGCATTTAAAGAAAATTAGTTTTGTGTCCTCTGCAGTGTTAAGAGAGAAAGGCTTTGGTTTGGGATAAAAGGAACAAAGGTGTAAAGAAAAGAAAGTTGCCTTTTTCTTTTATATAGTATAGCAAAATACCAGCTTCATGGAAGAGAGTGTGTTAAAGAAGCAATGAAAAGAAAAGGAAACATTTTGAAAATAACGTAACCTGATTGTCAATGTAATTGTTTTGTCACTGTTGTGAGTGTTGAGTGTTGTTGTCATATATATATATATATATATATTTACACACACACACATAAACATATATATATATATACATATCTATACATATACACATATATACATACATATATATATCTACATATATACACACACATATATACACACACATACATACATACACACACATATATACACAGAAATACATATTGTGAAGGCTGGCCCCGGCACAGACAGACGGACAGCATACTTTGCTCCATACACTTTTATTTACACTAATATTATTTACAGTTCAGTGCACTCACGCAACCCCAGTGCCTTCTTGCACCGATTCCCCCAAAGTCCAGGGCCCACAGTCTCTTGTGCCTTCCTGGCCGCCGCCAGTCCTTCCTCTTGCTCAGTCCACTTCCACCCGACTTCCACCAATCACTGGAGGGAGGCCCTAAATAATGCCCCGGATGAGCCCCAGGTGCTTCTGCCTCTAGCCACGCCCAAGCGTGGCGGAAGTGTCGGCTGTCTTCCTGGCAGCTCTCCGGGTGCCACACAAAGTCTTCCCCCCGGCACTTCCTGGTGTGGCGGAAGTGCCGGGCTCCCGGGATAATTAGGCACCGGGGCGCCGCCTGGCGGTGGCCACGGGTCCCTACAGGGCTGGGCTTCAAAGCCCTGTACCCGAGGCCCCTTGCCTAACCAGGACGGCGCCCCACTCCGTCTGGAGGAGGCACTCGCCCTCCTCCGGTCCTCCAAGGCGTCCCGGCCGGGCTCCAGCCCCAACCGGCAACCGCACGGGATAAACCGGCATTGGGGCGCCGCCTGGCGGTGACCACGGGCCCCTACAGGGAAGGGCTTCCATGCCCTCAACCCGTGGCCCCCAACAGAACCAGGACGGGCGCCCCTCGCGGTCTGGAGGAGGCACAAGCCCTCCTCACGTCCTCCTGGCGTCCCGGC
Organism: Polypterus senegalus; assembly: GCF_016835505.1. NCBI lineage: Eukaryota > Metazoa > Chordata > Cladistia > Polypteriformes > Polypteridae > Polypterus > Polypterus senegalus. Next base: position 106,657,477 of record NC_053163.1, on the reverse strand, counting down.
GGGCTCCAGCCCGGCCGGGGCCACAGTGCCCACCGCTAGCGAGGACACGTGGGTCGAGCGGCACAACCGAAGGGCAGCACGTCCCCAGCGAGGGTCCTTCTATGTCCCCAGGGTCCAACACGGCTCCCTGGGACATCTGTCTTCGGCACCCTCGCCCGGCAAACGTCCCCCTGTGGTCTGCGCCGCTCTCGCCCCCGCTGTTCCCCCCAGCGGGGTCACCGTAGTCCTCCCGGCGTGGAGCACTCCCGCGGAGCGGCCCGTTCCAGGAGGGCAGGTCCCTGTCGACGTCGGCCTCAGCGCTCGTCGGGGCTTCGGGCCTGTAAAATAAAGGAAAAGAGGGCCAGAAGCACAGCCAGGACACTCATCCCGGCGCCCGTCGGTCTCCGTATCGACCGTGCTCCTGCCCCCTCCGACAGCCCCCAACTTGCCTGCTGAAGTCCTCCGCCGCAGGTTCCATGCCCGTCCGTTCGTCGGCCTCGGCACCGCTCGCGCAGGCAGCTCGCCCAGGGGATCTCCTCTGCCCATCCAGAGGGCGGCCCTTCTCCAGACGCGCACCCAGGTCCGCGTCCTCTCCTATCGGAGGAACCGGCATTCACCCGCCGGTTCCTCCTTCTTTCTTAGACGCGCTGGCGGTCTGGGTCTGAGCACAGCAAAGCTCAAATCCAGCCCGTCTGCGTCCAGGCAGAGCGACAGGAGACAGCTGCAGGCTTGAAGCGCAGGCGCTAGGACCCAGGGCACTCAGCCGCCCGATCCTACCAGCCCTTGCGTGTTCGAGCTCCTCGCCTCGCTAGCTGTCTGCACCGCCGCATCCGCTGTTGGGAGGTTGCCTACTGGGCCGGTCGTCCCGTGTCGGTCACGGCCATGTTCGCGAACCCCTTGCTCTACGGGAACGGCAACACTCACCACTCCCGCCGTGTTCTGCCTGCCTCCGGTTCCAGCGCCGCGCCGATCCTCCGTCTCAGTCGGTGGCTTTCTCGACGCGACCGCCATCTCCATCAGCTGCTCACACTGGCGGCGAGAACACGTAACAGTTCCTCTAAAGGCGGCTTGGCGGGCCGAAAGGACTCCTCCGACGCACGCCGAGCCGCTGGTGGGAAGAGAGAGACAGGCGTCGGTGGGCTTACCTGTCCATCAGCTCCACGCGACGCCTGCCTCCTCTGGGCCACTCCCTCTGGCCCAATCGGGTCTCGGTTTGGCACGAGACTGGCGTTCCTTGGGCCCGCCTCTATCCAATCATCGGCGGCACGCAAGACACACCGGCCAATCCCGTGCCTGTCAGCGGGCGGGACTTCCGGCCCGCGGCCATCTTGCCTCCCCTGCTCCGAGTGCGGAGACGTGCCTCTTCGCCGCGTTGTGGTGCGGCGATTCCTTGAGCCGCAGCGGCTCCGACTCCGCAGCCCTCTTCGCTGCCTCCGTCGCCGCGCTGCCGACAGCCCGTGGCCCGCGTGCCTCGCCACGGCGCGGATCGGTTCGTCCCTCCCTGTCGAAACAAAGGTAAGTCCGACCCGAAGGGGCAGACGATTGCAGGGCAGGGCACTCACCTCCCGAATCCCGTCATGCCTCGGCGTGGCCTTCCGCGAAGCAACGCCGGCCTGGCTGTCCGTCCCGACAGCGCGACTTTCGGAGCCCGCTGCGCTCCGGCGATGTCGGGTCCTCCTCCGCACCCGGGGAAAGCCATTCCGCTGTCGGGGCGGTTTCTGGGCGAACGCTCGCTGCGGCGGTGCGGGCGCTCCAGCGGCAGTGTGTGGGGTCCGCTGCTGCGCCGGGCCGTTCACAAAATATTTATAAAGACGGGGTCCCCCCCTTTTAGCAGGGGGTTGGCCCCACGTTGGGCGCCATTGTGAAGGCTGGCCCCGGCACAGACAGACGGACAGCATACTTTGCTCCACACACTTTTATTTACACTAATATTATTTACAGTTCAGTGCACTCACGCAACCCCAGTGCCTTCTTGCACCGATTCCCCCAAAGTCCAGGGCCCACAGTCTCTTGTGCCTTCCTGGCCGCCTCCAGTCCTTCCTCTTGCTCAGTCCACTTCCACCCGACTTCCACCAATCACTGGAGGGAGGCGGCCCCTTAAATAATGCCCCGGATGAGCCCCAGGTGCTTCTGCCTCTAGCCACGCCCAAGCGTGGCGGAAGTGTCGGCTGTCTTCCTGGCAGCTCTCCGGGTGCCACACAAAGTCTTCCCCCCGGCACTTCCTGGTGTGGCGGAAGTGCCGGGCTCCCGGGATAATTAGGCACCGGGGCGCCGCCTGGCAGTGGCCACGGGTCCCTACAGGGCTGGGCTTCAAAGCCCTGTACCGAGGCCCCTGCCTAACCAGGACGGGCGCCCCACTCCGTCTGGAGGAGGCACTCGCCCTCCTCCGGTCCTCCAAGGCGTCCCGGCCGGGCTCCCGCCCCAACCGGCAACCGCATGGGATAAACCGGCATTGGGCGCCGCCTGGCGGTGACCACGGGCCCCTACAGGGAAGGGCTTCCATGCCCTCAACCCGTGGCCCCCAACAGAACCAGGACGGACGCCCCCTCGCGGTCTGGAGGAGGCACAAGCCACTAAGTCTCCAACTTCCCATGTAGGTAGAAAGCTGAAATTTGGCAGGCTTATTCCTTACAGCTTACTTACAAAAGTTAAGCAGATTTCATTTCGAAATTCTACACATAATGGTCGATAACGGTCGACAACGTCCGCCATGTTGAACTTTCTTATTTAAGGCCCCATCTTCACGAAATTTGGTAGGCGGCTTCCCTGCACTAACCGAAACTGATGTACTTACTTATTTCGATGGTATGATGCCACTGTCGGCCGCCATATTGAACTTTCCAACGTCACCAATTTTCCAACTTCCCGTGTAGGTAGAAGGCTGACCCCATCTTCACGAAATTTGGTAGGTGGCTTCCCTGAGCTAACCGAAACCAATGTACATACTTATTTCAGTGGTATGACGCCACTGTCAGCCACCATATTGAACTTTTCAACAGTCTTTGTTACTTATGGGCCCATTTTCAAGAAATTTGGTACACGGGTTCCCAACGCTAACTGAATCCTACTTACGTACATATATACGTCCATAGCCTGCAGCTCGGTCACCGTGTGAGGTGGCGTTGGGTCCCCCATCCCAACGCCTCCCACGTTGTTGGCTGCCTGCCTATATAAGACCGTCCGTCGCTCCGGTCTCTACATTCCCGTCCTTGCTTCGCCACAAGATTCACGTCTCCCTACTGATAACTACAGCCTTTTTGTTTAATCCACGGCTTCTCCACTGTTTTATTGTTTGTTTATTACAATTGAAGTTATTGTATAGGTATTTTAGACTTACTTTATATTTCTCAGGTACCCATTTCCTTTATCATTCCAACCCCCATTACCATGTGTATCGAGGTGATCACTATTGATCAAAGAACTGTCACTTACCGAGTGGTTTCCATGCCCGGAGATGGCACCTACCTTTTCCTTTTTCTTTGTTAGATATTGCACGGCCATATCAGGCTCACTCTTGATATCCGGAGGAACATTGTATCTTATGTATTGAATGACTGGGACAGGTTCAAGGTGTGGACTGATGACGGTACAGGAGATAATTATACTACACAGGAGCACTAGAAGAGTGAAATGCTTAAGCCCTTCACCCATGGTTCTGCATGTGAGTTGATGGCTGCCGCTGAATTGTTCGTTTGTCGCTTTCAAGTGTACCGAAATAGCCAAACATTTTACACCTTTGGACAACCGCCAATGCCTCTTAAACATTTTAGATTCACAGGTGACGATTTCAGTAGTGCACACTTTGATGTTTATGAATGTTTAAACTGTCAAAAGCTGGATGCGATTTTATCGATGAAACCGGTTGTGTGCTTACAACGCTTGACAGATGCCGAATGTCACTTCAACACAACAAGTCCTGCAAATACTGTCGTAATTGAAACAAACCATAAAACTCAAACCGATTATGACAGCAGCAATCCAAGCTGTCAGATTTGAGACAAGATTACTGTTCACATGGCCAACTGTAAGTTGCATGCTCAAGAGTAAGCTCAGTGCACAGCTTGGTCATGTTACAACCAGAGAGCCGAACTGACAATGCGGTATACAAAGAGATCCTTAACAAATAATTATTGGCATATTTTCCCTCAGTTTAAAAAGGTTTAATTTTTTTCTTAATAAAAATTTTAATGCAGTACTTTCCCGAGGCGATGCGCGGGTATTTTGCTAGTATAGAATACTGTATATATAAAAATATAAAAAATACTTCACACTTAACAATAAAAAGGAAATATATATGACAGCAACGCTCATAACAGTGACACAATAATTACATTGACAATCATGTTACGTTATTTTTAAAATGTTTCCTTTTCTTTTTCATAACTTCTTTAACACACTACTTCTCCGCTGCGGAGCGCGGGTATTTTGCTAGTAATATATATATCTCATGCACATGCTCAACTGCCCAAAGAGAAGGGACCACCTGAGCAACCAGTAAAAACAGAGCTCTGAGGTCAGCACTCGCAGACACACATTTAGAGAGCACTTTGGTGGCTCATCTAAACTGCTTCACCCCACTGCCCGCTCCTCTCTGCTTCCAAGGCAAGTCATATGCCCACTATCCTCTAGACCTGTGAGGCTCGCTGGTGACCACACATCCAGGGGCAGATGGGCTCTAGCAGCCAGGAGACAAGTCCAAAGTGCTCTAACATTGTAATGATGGAACGGCTTTTATGCCAGCTTCTCCAGGTAGACCTATCCTCCTCAGACAGGTTTCAACCACATAAGGATCTTGAATTCTTAAGTCAGGTCAGTTCAGACCAAGCACCTTTATCTTCTATCTTTCTTCAAGTGAATGATTTATGATGGGATGTTTCATTAAGGGAATAACCAAATTTTCATTGATTTCTGAAGTTCCACTTGAAATGGCCATCTCCCTAAAGTCTTGCCCGCTCATCTGTAGTTAAATTAACAGAGTTAGTTAACTGTGAACAATTGACATAACCATGAAATAGTATGTCGACGAATGTTCAATCACATTACATTAAAAAAACCTAAAACAATATTAACTTGCTGCCAATAAATGTGGGAGTGTCTAGTGCACACTGGAAAAATCTGAAAGCAACCAATTAAAGGGCAGCCTCAGGTCACCTGCTTGCCATAAAATCAAGGACTTACATATACTCTCATCTGACGGTGCAAATATATATTGGAAATATAGGTATTCACAGAGAAATGAAATAAATAGAACAAATTTGTAATGATGACTTGTGCTGACAACAGGCACATTGTGCAAATAGCCAAACTTATTTCATGATTATTTCACATCACCTAAATAATTTACATAGAGTTTTAAAAAAAAATATTTGGAGCAGGGGCAGTGCCCCAGAGCCCTGTGTTACAAACCGACACAGGTACATACCCACTCAGTCTTGTCTTCTTGGGCAGAATGGGGTGGTGGCATTTAAAAATGAGTCAGAAAAAGTGAGATGGTTAGCCTGAGAATGCCAAGACACCTTAAAAGTAAGACAAGCTAATGGTAAAAAAATGAAGCAGCTAGGGAGAAACTTTAAACATTGGTGCAACGGATATCTCTTTATCCAATACTACCTCTATACTAGCTGTGCCCATGTAGTAGTGAAACAGGACAAACTTTAAAAATCAATACAAAATTTTAAAAAAATTTAATCATTTGTATTGAGAATAATTTATACTAATAGCTTTTGTATCCAAGGGCCTCTTAATTTACAATAATTTTGTTTTTGCTATCAGGGGCGAGAATATAGCTGTGATTTCTTTGCTAAAAATGTCAAAAGCTGGCAAGGTATCTCTGCCAAGCAGAAGGGAGGTGCACTCCAATGTTAAACGTTCCCACTGTATCTGATTGTGTTCAACTCTGATGGGAGATTGTCCCCCACACAGGGAGAAGAGCACGTGGCCATGATATCTCTGCCAATGAGCAGGTACCCTGTAAAACACACATAGCTGTGATCTCTCTCTCAAAAAGTCAAACGTTGCTCTTTAACAATTTCTAGATGATAATGTCTGCTGAACAAGCAGGTATTGCTAGCTAAGCAGAGGTAAGGTACGCTTCAACATGTGGTGAGAGGTAGAGTGACTCAAACGGAGGCTGGCATGTGAGTGAGAATGGCCCTGCCTGGCTCCCTACTCCTGTGGTCCCGCCTCCCTCTCCTCGGCCCGCAATCTCTGTCTCTGAGATTCGCACAAATAAAACAGTGCTGCAACCAAACTATAATACTTGAGAGAAGTCGCAAAATCATCCGGAATGTTTAAGCAAATTATACGAAAAAAGCTGATCTTTTCAATACCTCCCCCTAGACGCTAGATGGCAAACCCCCTGGGTTGGGTGCCTCGGTTTCCCACAAGGCTCGATGGGAATTGGAGTTTGGTGCAGCCCTGCTGGGTCCCGCAAGCGCCGCCAGGGAGTGCTGCAGCTGGGACTCCTGAGCCCTTATGGGCAATGCTTTTGTCACACCCGGAAGTGCAGCCAGAATACGGGTGCCTGATAAAAGAGCCAACAGCCACCACTCCGGGAGCCTGAGTCGGGAGGAGGAGGACAACGCTTGCCAGGAGGAGTGGTGGTGAAGAGAGTTGCTGTGACTTTGTTGTTCTTGTGTACTGCCTGTGGGACAAGGGGAAGACGTGCCCCACAGGTGAAGAAAAATAAATCTGTCTTTTGTTTAACACGTGCCTCTGTGTCAGTCTGTGTTGGGTTGGGCACGAATATAGTGCCTTTTACAGTATAGAGATTGTGGATAAGTTAAAAATCCTTAGTGCGATTCTTTACGGCTAATTCTGGTTGTGAATTTAGCTTTAGCTATTCCCTATGACTTTGGTTTAGGTTAGCATTTTGGTTTTAGCAAGAGTTAAATCGATTTCCTAGTTTTTGACTCTTTTCTCACTTCTGACTGTGATTTAACTTTCAGTCTGATTCTATACCTTTCATGAATGTCCTTCACACAGCCAGTAAAAGGGGACTAACACCACAGAGGCAAGAGCTCTCACAACACTGAACCCCATTGCCAGATTTCCAGTATGCAAGTGTGAAGATAAAGCACCTCTGACCTCAACCACTAAAGTTGTTGCGCCGTTATGGATGATACTTATAATGCTAATCTTAATATTGTAAGTGCTCATCTAAACCTTGATCTAAAAAGCTGATCCACAAAAATGTCTTATGTTGAAAAAGGAAAAGAAATACAATGAAAAAGTTCTAAAATGGTACATTAAAAAAAGTAAAAAGGAAATCAATGTAGAACAAATTGCTAAGCAAAAAAATCCAAGGACAAAAACAAAAAGCAACATAAAAAATCATGAAATCAAAGCTAAGCAAATGCAGAAATGCAAATGCATCCTCCAAAGTACCATCAAAGACTTCTTTTTCATGTTCCAGGCCCTTCCCTCTTGTGATGGCTGCATAATAAAGGTTGGTACATACCAGACACAGGAAGAGCTAGAAACTAAAGGCAGCCATAATGGAAGTTCTAGGGTGAAAGCCTCGATCCATTCCTGACACTATGTGTACAAGAATTATCAAAAGACATAATGAGTGGTGATTCACTGAGCCAAAGGAGAAACTTTAAATACCAAAGCCATGAGGGCACAATGAGCTACAGGTGCCTGTTACCAGGCAACAGCAAGCACGAGGAGTTGTGTGGCCAGCACCGGGGGGACAGCCACTATGCACTCTGCATAACCCACGGGGGATTTTACTTTAGAAATAGAATACATGGAAAAGAGTATTGTGAAAATATATTTTCAATGTCCTGGTTAAACACTAAAAGGTTTTATTTTTCCTCAAACCAAATTCAGGGTACAAAGGGTTAAGTAATTGGTTAAATTTAAAAATGTTTGCTGCTTTCCATCAATTTTCAAATCCAGTTAGTGATCTTTTAACCAAGATTAATCCTTTTTAAGAATTTGACCTGCACTTTAGTCATTAAATCCAGTGGTTTCACGTACGACATCTGGCTGCACTCTAAAAGCTCCTAATGTTAAGAATGCCTGCTGGTGACTTAAAAGGAAAGGTATTCATCTCTTGGAGAAGAGACGTAATGCTTGTGGGTGTAAAGATGGAGGCGATCTTTAAAAAAAAAATTGAAGGTCTTTAATCAAAATGAGTTGAGAATTTCTAAAAATGAAATTTTCACACAACTCCTCTGCAAACAAAATGCATGCAATTAAGTCCAGAACAGCATTTCAGTATGTGCTGTTTTTCACTAAACTTAGCCATTTTTCTTTGACATTTTATTTCACTTTACACCAACACAGTTAAATGTATGCAAGACTGGCATCAATTCAGATGAAATGACCGCCAACCATCTTTCAAAACTTCAGCCTTTTCTCCATCATCCATTAATTAACATGCCCTCATCGCCCAAACGAAATGGCAGCTGGCTCATCTCTAAGACACGGTATTCAATCAAAATGCCAGGACCAGTCCAAGTCTCAGCCTCAGACTACTAGACATTTTTCTACATTTACTCCTTCATCCACTATAACAGTAACTATAGCAGCTGAATCCAATTTGAAACAATATACTGAAAATGGACTTGATTAATTTACTGTAATAATTACTTTAGGGCTTAAATCCCAGTCCAGGCGCCCTCTGTGAGAAGTCCACAACTTGCATGAGTTTTTCTGAGCTCTGTTGCCAAATGTAAATTGACCTTCTGTGAGTGTGTACAAGAATGAGCCCTTGAATTGAATGGCATCCCATCTGGGGTTGATCCCTGCCTTGTACCCAGTGCTTCAAGAATTACCCACAACCCTGTATTAAAATGAGCAGCTTTCAGAATTGAATCGTATTTTGTTAAATAGCACTGTTCTTACATCAAATTTTTCCATCATCACAAATGATCTGTTTAAACACATACTAAAAGAAACAAAATACAATAGTGTGCCAACCTTCACTCCTTATGTGCCATTTACTTACAGGCCACAACTTTTTGGGTTTAATACCATTTTGAATCATGTAATCTAGGACCTGAACTGGGATCAAACAAAAATGGACACCAAAACTTATCTGTTTATTTCTAAAACTACAACAACATCACTAATTCTCAAAATTTTCCATGGATAGCATAACTCTTTATTTTATATAATTTTAGTTTCTGTACTTTCTGTTAATTATTTCCTTTAGGCCGGTGTTTTTCAATATTTATCTTGTTGTGACCCAATTTTTCTCTTTTTTAAGTGTCCTTCAGACCTGCTGGGTGATTCCAGCATGATCATCGAAAGGGGAGATACCCCTTTATAAAAAAATAACATCTCGCGACCAATGGTTGGCAAACACACACCTTAGATCACTGCACATAGAGGCATCATTACACTGCCATTAAGGATTTAATTCAATTTAGAGCCATAGTTACATGCTTGCGTTTGTTATGTTATGGCGGCAATCTTGTTTAAGGCTAAGCCTCACACTCACAAATTGTTTGTCAAATTTAAAATTTTTAGTTAAAAACTAGTTTCATAAGCAATTCCTTTTTAAGTGTTTTTTTTTTACTTTGGTTCGGACTTTTGTACGTCCGTTACCTTGAGCTAGATTTTGCCCCACTATTTAATTTGTCGTTCTTTACAATTTCTACATATAAACTTTCCCCATATCTACATACTCTTCTTCAAAGCCCTCATTATCCTGCTGCATCACCAAACAGAAATATAAAAGCAAAACAGAACATAAGAAATTTGAACAACAGGAGACCATAAAGTCCATTAGGCTCGTTTGTTCAGCTAATTGCTAAGTTGTCCCAACATCTCATCCAGATAATTCGTAAAGGTTTTGGCCGAAATTACATGTCTCAATAGTTTGCTCCAGATTCCCATAACTTTTTAAGTAAAGAAGTACTTCCTGTCCTCAGTTTTAAATGCACTTCCCATTTGTTATAATTCAGTTGCATTCCAAATAGCAAAAAAGATATGCGGCTGCTAAAAGAACCACAACCAGGCCTCAACCTAGGCATCCAGCCAACAAACTCCACAGCCTTCACTGCCCGTAAATATGGCTATGATTTTAAAGACCAAAATATCCTGAATGTCCCAAAATATCACAAATGTTCTTCAAGGTAGAGAGTAAACTGTAAATATGTGAGTCACAAAATAACGATCAAAAAGCAAAAATAAGTCAAAAGGATTTGCCTAAAAATGGAATCCAGAACAAACAACTCCCAAATCCATAATACAGATTTGAAAACTAAAGCCAAAGGCAATAAATACAAGAAACAAAAAAATCAGTACTTATAAATGCATGGTAAGGACTTCAATGAGCCACTGCTGGGACCTTTCAGCATACAAGCAGAGAGAGGTCCCAGCAGCTGGTGACATCAGGGCAGCTCCATCTCCAAGGCTTCCATCCACAAAGTACAAGGAACATAGAAATACTTTAAGAAACAATAAATGCCCACAAAGTAATAATTAAATCTATACTAATAAAAGGCAAAGCCCTCACTGACTGACTGACTGACTGACTCACTCACTCACTCATGCACTCATCACTAATTCTCCAACTTCCCGTAGAGGTAGAAGGCTGAAATTTGGCAGGCTCATTCCTTACAGCTTACTTACAAAAGTTAAGCAGGTTTCATTTCGAAATTCTACGCATAACGGTCAACAACGTCCGCCATGTTGAACTTTCTTATTCATGGCCCCATCTTCATGAAATTTGTTAGGTGGCTTCCCTGCGCTAACCGAAACCAATGTACCTACTTATTTTGGTGGTATGACGCCACTGTCAGCTGCCATATTGAACTTTCCAATGTCACTAATTCTCCAACTTCTCGTGTAGTTAGAAGGCTGAAATTTGGTACTTATTTCGGTGGTATGATGCCACTGTCGGCCGCCATATTGAAATTTCCAACGGTCTTTGTTACTTATGGGCCTATCTTCAAGAAATTTGGTATGCGGGTTCCCAAAGCTAACTGAATCCTACTTACGTACATATATACAGTATGTCCATAACCTGCAGCTCTGTCGCCATGTTGTTGGCTGTCTGCCTATATAAGGCCATCCTTAGCTCCGGTCTCATCATTCCCTTCCTTGCTTCGCCATGGGATTCACATCTCCCTGCTGATAACTGCTGCCTTTTTATTTAATCAACGGCTTCTCCGCTGTTTTATTGTTCGTTTATTATGATTATAGTTATTGTGTAGGTATTTTTGACTTACTTTACATTGTTGTTTCCTTTATCGTTCCAACCGTACCCCCATTAACATGTGTATCGAGGTGATCACCATCGATCAAAGAACTGTCACATTTACCGAGTGGTTTCCATGCCCGGAGATGGCGCCTGCCTTTTCCATTCTCTGTGTTACATCACGGCCATATCAGGCCCACTCTTGATATCCAGAGGAACATTGTGTCTTATGTAATGAATGACTGGGACAGGTTCAAGGTGTGGACTGATGACGGTACAGGAGATAATTATACTACACAGGAGCACTAGAAGAGTGAAATGCTTAAGCCCTTCACCTATGGATCTGCATGTGAGTTGATGGCTGCCGCTGAATCGTTCGGTTGTCGCTTTCAAGTGTACTGAAATGGCCAAATATTTTACACCTTTGGACAACCGCCAATGCCTCCTAAACATCTTAGATTCACAGGTGACGATTTCAGTAGTGGACACTTTGATGTTTATGAATGTTTAAACTCTCAAAAGCTGGATCCAAAGTTATCGATGAAACTGGTTGTATGCTTACAACGCTTGACAGATGCCGATTGTCACTTCAACACAAGTCCTGCAAATACTGTCGTAATTGAAACAAACCATGAAACTCAAACCGATTATGACAGCAGCAATCCAAGCTATGAGATTTGAGACAAGATTACTGTTCAAATGGCCAGCTGTACGTTGCATGCTCAAGAGTAAGCTCAGCGCACAGCTTGGTCATATTACAACCGGAGGGCCGAACTGACAACATGGTATACAAAGAGATCCTTAACAAATAATTATTGGTATATTTTGCCTCAGTTTAAAAAGGTTTACTTTTCTTCTTAATAAAAATTTTAAGGCAGTACTTTGCCGCTGCGAAGCGCAGGTATTTTGCTAGTCTAGAATACTGTATATATAAAAATATAAAAAATACTTCACACTTAACAATAAAAAGGAAAATAAATACAAGTTGGGGATGAAACCCTTGTTGTATTACAACACCCTTAATTTCCTTTCATCTCTTCACATACGTGATTTACCATTTGAACAAAACAAGTATCTACTTTATTTTCATTAAATAAGCTTACACTTTTCTTTTACTAAAAGTTATGACTAATGTTATTTATTCCTGGGACTAACTTAAGTATATTGCAAAAATATTACACATAACAGATGAGGATACCTTAAATATCATCCAGCATAAGGGCAATACAGGGACCAATATATTTAAAATGGTGTGTCAATTTAGTAAAACATACCAGGGAGAGCATAAATAAAAGTAAAACAGAAATATAAAAAAAAAAGATATTACTGTGGACATCTTACTGCCCACTAGGGTGGCTTCCCTATTTGTCCAGCTGCAGGCGCTTCCTTATTCACCTCCTGTTTCTCTCCCAGTAAGCTTTCAGATTAACTCTTCATCTAACCTCAAATTCTGCTCTCTGCCTCATGGCTGTTTTACATGAAGCTCGCTTACAGCCATGTCCCTTGTAATGATTGTTAATATTAAGACTTCTATTAATTGTTTAACTCTTTCAGGGCGAATGTCGACTTTTGTCGAAATTCAGTGGTAGAGGAGAGTAATCAGCAGGAAAAGGTGACAAAACTCGCCATTCTGTTTTAATTTGACTCTCTTAAAAGTCAGCTTTGTTGATTTGACCGAGGTTTCCTGCCCATGTATGAGTAGCAAAGAGCAAACAACCCCTCAAATGGCATCGACATCTGGCAAAAGACCAACATGAATGCGCAAAGCAAAATACTTTGTGGATGACATTTTGCGTATCGTATTGCTGAGTCAGACTCCATGTTGTCGGATTTTGATGTAAGTGATCTGTAGATCGAAAACGAAAGTGAAGGGCCAGTGTCAACTGATCGTGGTGCTGAACATGTCCGTGTAGCTAATGCGCCTATGCCAACGTTCACCCAGGAGGACTGCCACTTATGATAACAAGAGGTATAAACCAGATTGTGTCACATTGCAACTGCTACTGCTGCGCAAAGACAGCTAGGCAAGCCAGCCCATCGTGTATTCCTGCTGGTCACTGAGCTGCCCTCCTGCAGCTGCTGCTGTCAGAGATGCTGAACGATTGCAGACAGCAGCCATGGCATGCAGCAAAAAACATTTTATACTGATTTATGTGTGAAACCGTTGCTTTGTGTACTTTTCAGAAAACTGGAAAAAATATTCATCCCTCAAAGACTTAATAAATGTTATTTAAGATAACTTTAAATTGATTAAAAAAGAAACAGCCTTCTAAAATAGTAAGCCATTGTAATTTCCTTATTCCAGAGTTTTTGGAATGTGATTAGTGATAAGAACTTCTCTTAAGGGTTGTAATCCAACTGTAATGGGGAGAGTGGGCCAGAGTGGGCATGCAGGGGCAATTTCGATTTATAAGCCCTCTCCCCTAGGAACATATCCTGGAGTGGAAGGAACAGGTAAAATTTATGAACCTCTGGAAAGAGAATAGAGCACCCCTTCCCTCTCCAGGAAATATGAAAGGGAGAACAACATAAGTTATGGCTTACACAGGTATGCTTTCTCAATTTGTCTCTGTTGTTTTGTCTGTCCAGATTCCATGCTGCCTTCTCTGCCAGAGGCCATCCTGGATTATAGACCACACCAGACCAGAGACCAAATCAACATACTAAGACAGAGAGTCATCTAGTAGTAAAAGCATTGGATGCATGATGAATTGCTAATTATGAAGGTTGTACTGATATTCATTTTACAACATTTCTATTCTGCTTCTATACCGGGCACAATTAGAAATGTTAAATTTATCTATTAATCTGGTACTCTTATAGCCTGAGGTTGTAGATTGAAAAAGAAAAGAGTAAGTATATAACTACAAAAGCATTCAATCGTAACAGTAACCAGACTGGTAAAAGAAAACATACATGGGCTATAGATAGGAGTTGGGGGATTCTGTTAAGGCCTATGTTGTGAATAGTCTGCAAAGTAAAATAGGGTCACCTGGGGACCCTGTCACAACAACACACCCCTGAACCAAATCTGACTTTCAGGATGTTCCTACTTCAGCAACACATTAAGGCAGTTCCTTAGTGTTTTTAAATGTATAGGTTCCTACTATAGCATGTATGAGTTACTCAATTAAATTTTTTAGTTCATTTTAAAGTTTGTCATTGTTTTACTGACATCACTGCAATGGCATGTTGTGTTTTGTTTTTATGGTCACATGAGAACCACTGCTTTAAGGCTCTCTTTTTCTTCTTAAAAGAGGGTCATGCATCCCTAATACATCTTAAGTGGCCTGTCATTTGGCTTCATGAGATAACATTTGTGCCTTTGCAAGCTGACCTTCTGGGATATCCTATACATGTCCATGGCTTGTAGCACTGTAGTGGCTCCAGTTTTTGTGCACTGGTACTGGCATAGGACTTCTCCTGTATGTATGTCTCTCTCTAGCATGGAGGCCTTATGCGTGACTTTACCCTGCCATTTGCTGCACTGGTGGTGCTTAGCAATCCCTGGTCAGCTATTTTTTTTTTTTATCTTCTATAAAGTCTTAATTTCCCCTTGGGAACAAATAAAGTGTGTACATAGCTACTATCTGTGTACCAATCTATGCTTAAATGCAGGCTGCTACACATGTAATATTGTCTGAAGAAGGAGACTGCCCTCTAGGCATAAGACTGCTGCCTCAACATGGTGTCTAATGAGTCCCTGTGAATTGTTTTAATGCTACAGTATTTTCCCTTTGTTTTAGTAACATGTGATTGTTCTAAAGAGAATGTGCAGTAAATAAGGACAAAGATGTTTGGTGAGCATATCTGGTGCTACAAACTGACATTTCTGAGAAATACACACATGGCACTGCTAATAGGCCCGGGGTTTGTGCCTAAAAGGCAACCAATAAATGTCAATTCAACTGCCTTTGCCCTCTGTCTCCATTGTGATTTTATTTTTATTTTTTTTTTTGTGTTTTCTTTTTCCTTCTAATATTCAGTTTATGGCCTAGAGGAACTGTAAAGTTTTAATACTGCTTCTGTCAAGAGTATGCCAGAAGTCAAGTTACATGGTAAAATAAAGCATTTACAATCACACAGTGACCAAGAAAGTGAGACCCCTGACACAATCCTCCATATGAAGGAGTAATGGCTGCTCTGCACTAGTAGGGAGAAAGCAACCTGACAAGTTAGTTTTGAAAGTAGGAGTTGAACGGCCCTGCCATGCATAGTGGAAAAGCAAAAAAACAGAGTGTGATGACAACATAAAAGAAGTCAAGGACTGCTGACCTTTACATACAAAAACAGTGAAAGCATAGAAGTCCAGCAAGAGACCAAAAGACACGCTCACCAACAGATAGAAAGGTAGTGTCCCTGGCTAGGAAAGATGGAAGGAAGCTACACAGCAAAAAATGAGGTCAAGGAGGACTAGTAAGTTGTCAGGGTTCTCCAGCTTTGTTACAAGGGTCATCAACATAGAAGAATGGAACCAATATATCCTTTTAAAGATTATTAATTGCTGAGGAGTTCATGGGAGTGTAGTTTCAAGTGCATGCATAAGAGAGAGTGAGAGAAAGATGGAGGTGAGAGGGAAGGACTTTTGTTTTAGTCCTTAAAAGGGCAATACTGTCCCAGGTCTCCTAGCTTTGGACCATGTAAGGCTCTCTATTGGTCAGCAGCAGCACATGACGCTGATCCCAGTTACTGGTACTACTCTATTTATGGTGATTCAGTGATAATCGATGAAATAGTTTCCCCTAAGAAGGTTTCTGCATTGAAACTGGAAGAGGTGCTGGCAGTCCTTGAGTACCTTGACCTCTTCATATCGCTGTAAAGACCTGACATAATTCACGTCTGGGACATCCACTACAACTTTAGGACTTAGCACTCCCTGGCACTTCTTCATGCACTGGCAGTTAGCTTTGCTTTCCCCGCTGCTGACTTTCCTTATCTTCACTTTGGACTACCCTTGATCCTGCTATGGTCTTGTATTATGGAGGTGCCATTTTTTTTACTATTATGTTGAATTTTTTCATGTTCATATTTATGCTGTTAGCTCTAGATGCAATAACACTAAATGTTGCTTACAAATCATTGCATATTATAACATTAATTTTGGAGCGGCCTATTAATTAAGGAAAAAGAAAGACCTCTCTATGTATTGTAATAAATTGATCTGGATGGCAAAAAAGTATTTATTGTAAGGATTTTTTGTTTAGCATAGGGCACAAGAAATGTCCTACTGATACTGAAATGACAAGCGATTCACAACAGATGGATATGTTTACCTCATTTTTTAGCACATCTGTGGCAAATCTGCCATCAATTTTCCCAGCATTATTTTTTCCATTAGGGAATATTCATAATCTAATACAGGAGCATTCATGTGCATTTGGCAGAAGAAAACAGAAACAGATCATTTGAAAAGAAGGCTGATGTGTTAATTTTGCCAATAAGTGCAACACTGGCAACATTTTATTTGTAGCGCGGTGTCGCACATCACATCCAGCTTTGTAGTGAACCCCAATAAAGGCAAAATGAGAAACATATAAAGCGGAATTCATTTGTGCATTTTTATCTTTAAAGTACAGTGTATCATTAACTGCTTGATCTCATGCAAGCAGCCTCTTTGTTGGCTACAAAGGATGAATTCTAAATGGCATGTAAATTACAATGCTTTACGCTTCTTTAACAGAATTCATTTTTGTTCAAAAGGCATTGTCCTCGGGTAAGTTGTCTGTGGCATCAGATATCAGATTTCGGTCTTGCATGCGCCAAGAGGCTACAAGTCTATGTCTTTTAATTACAGCATTTCAGAAGTGACTTCAATTTGCCATTTGCCGCAGACTTTAATATTAAAGTCTACTCTCCTAAGTCTCAGTGTAGAGTTTATTATGAATTAAAGAGAAGAAGAGATTCAATTAGATAATGAGGGAGTTATTTATGAAAATCAAGAACAAAGTATTTTTTTGTCAGTAACAAATAGTTCAGGATTGGCTGTAGGGATTCTGCCACCGGTGTGGTAGTTGATATCAAAGTTTAAAGTCTGCAGACAAAGCTAATGGTCACATAGGCAGCTTCATTAAAACAACTTTACCTCAGGCAAAGCTTCTAATCTGTAAGTGTATACCACAGATACACAGGGATGAAGAGAGTCTACATAGAGGCCATTTGTTGCTTTGAGGGACTATAATGTACAAGGATGGCAGTACAGTTGGAGGACACAAAATAGGGGGTCTCTTTACAGCATCAAAACCACTTCATCTCTGCCACACTATATCCTTAACATGCTCTTTATAAAAATAACACCTTCCAATCTTGTGATGTTCTCCAATAAGTTGTCTACAGTACCTTTTGTCTGATAAAGACAGTGCAAAATATAATGACTGCACAGAAAGAGACAGTCACGAATGGGCTTTAATTAAGGATCAGGACGTGGGAAAAATTACACAGAAAAGGAATTTAGATCATTACGCCAAAATTACATATGAGAATTAAAGTCTGCAAACAAAATAAAGTCAAAGCTAGGAGATCAAAGTAATATACAGTAAAATGTAGCATGCAAAGTTCTTTAAAAGTATCTGTAAGATACAGAAAGCATAACACTGATCTTTGTCAAATTGCGGCATAGACATGATGCAACGCACACCACTAGCCTTGCAATGGCCTAGCAAATGCACAACAAAAATGAGGGCATCTATCAAAAGTAATATGTTGACATGGAAGATAGAATTCAAATTTCTATCAAAACATTTTTCTGATATCAAAAAAAAGACTACTAAAAATAAAGTAAAGTAACATCATGACATTGACATTAGGATTGCTAAATATGCATATTGTAATGTCGTAGGTATGACATTAAACTGCATTCGGCCCTGCAAGTCTTCCTTCAACATGCAGGAAAAATGTGGGGGTTGGTGTCAGGATGGGCACTCCAGCTACCATAAAAACTTCAAGCAGCTCCAAAACAGCAGACAGGACTCCTTTCTGCTCTCTGCAGAAGTAACTCTGCTGCACCCAACACAGGAAGGCTATTCACATTATGAAGGGGATGGGGGAAAGCCCTCGGAGACCTCATCCCTGATAGAGTCAAAACCACCAGAGAGCCAATGGGGTCATGCCTGTTGGGGATCGAAACTGGTGTATGGCAGCACTCAGGTCCCAATTTGAGGCAGCCCATCCATTTAGGCGAGTGGAACGTCTTGTCTCTCCAGCATGATGATAATCTTCCTCTGCTGTCATAGGAATTTTGTAAACTCCATGTTTCAATGGTGGCACTCTCAGATGTGCATAGACCTGGGACTGGCCAGATCCCTGTACGTGGGTACACCTTTTATTTGTCTGGTCGCTCTGATGGCTGTCATACTCATGTTGTAGCTGTTGCTGTGGTGGATTGGCTCCTTCCCATGATGTCCAATGTCACTTCTTTCAATGAGTGTTTCATGAGACTTAGATTAATGCACTCTCTGAGTGCCTTGTCTGTTGTCTTAGTGTATGCTCTGATGGAGTTGAGTGATGTCTCAATGAGGGAGATATTTTATTTGCAACTTTGCTTGGTGGTTGATGGTTGCCCGTTGACACCGACAGGACTGGCTATGAAGATTATGTCTGTCGCCATGGGTCTGGCGACCGTGGTGAAAGGTACTCCATTTTCCTTGACTTCGTAAAAGATCAGGGGCTACAGATCGCTGGATCCTGGTTCCAGTACTCTGAGCTGCATCGTTGGACTTGGTTCTCCAATACTAGTGGTGTGCTGAAGGAGGTCAATCACATACTTGTGGGCAGACACTGGAGCCTCCTACAGAACTCTACAGGGATCTACAGGAGTGTCCAGTTTGAATTCTGACCACAGACATGTTGTTGCTACTCTAAAGATCTGAGGGAAGATAAGGAGGCAGCAGCATTCATGTCTCTAATGACTCATCCTATGATGAGGATTGGGAGAGCATGGGGGGTCATAAGGTCAATGGAAAGGGGGGTCTGGCACTCCCGATATCTTGGCAATAGGAAGAAGGCCCAAGTTTTCTTCCAAGTCTTCAAAGTTCTGGTGCTTCCTGTTTTGCTATATGGCTGCGAGACAAGGACACTATCCAGTGACCTGAGACAAAGACTGGACTCCTTCAGTACTGTGTCTCTTAGGAAAATCCTTGGGTACTGCTGGTTTAACTTTGTGTCTCACAGCTCAGGTAGTGTTTAATGTGCTCCTAAGGATTTAGCGGGTACATCGAAAAGACAAACAGCATTACTAAAGACCTCATTCTCACTCCCCTTTTCAGCACACAATACAGGCCCATTATCACCATTATTTATCCACAGGTCATAAAGGCTACTTAACTCATACGGACAATTTATTAATTGCTGCTTGTATACAGTACAGTATATATATTACAACCAAAGGTAAATAATCGCGCTCCATCTTATATATCGGAATGCCTGACACATTATATTCCAAATCGTAACCTTAGATCTTCAAATGAGTGTCTCCTTATAATTCCAAAAGCTAAACTTAAAAGAAGTGGTGAGGCGGCCTTCTGCTGTTATGCACCTAAAATCTGGAATAGCCTGCCAATAGGAATTCGCCAGGCTAATACAGTAGAGCACTTTAAAAAACTGCTGAAAACACATTACTTTAACATGGCCTTCTCATAACTTCACTTTAACTTAATACTGATACTCTGTATGTTCAATTCATCACAATAACTATTCATAGTGGCTCTAAAATCCGTACTGACCCCAACTCTCTCTTCTGTTCCTTTTTCCGGTTTCTTTGTGGTGGCGGCCTGCACCATCACCACCTACTCAAAGCATCATGATGCACCAACATTGATAGACTGAAAGCCAGAAGTCTACGTGACCATCATCATCAGGTCCTTCCATGAAAACCCTAAATACAAAGAGGACTGTTTGACTTATGTTAGGTAGATTGCCCAGAGGGGACTGGGTGGTCTCGTGGTCTGGAACCCCTACAGATTTTATTTTTTTTCTCCAGCTCTTGGAGTTTTTTTGTTTTTCTGTCCACCCTGGCCATCGGACCTTACTTATTCTATGTTAATTAATGTTGACTTATGTTTATTTTTTATTGTGTCTTCTATTTTTCTATTCATTTTGTAAAGCACTTTGAGCTACATTTTTTTGTATGAATATGTGCTATATAAATAAATGTTGATTGATTGATTGAAAGGGGTTAGCTTGTGCACAAAAATGGCTAAGCAGTGCAACACATAGCCAAAAAGCCGAGGACTTATGATAACACAAATTCAGCTTCAGCTGACTTGGACACTCGGTCCACATCTTCATGTGAGTCAGAAACCACTATAGATCCAAAATTCAGTTTAAGGATTCTGACTGGAAACCAACATACAGAGCTTGACATTTATGGACCTCCAACCACTCAAATAACGACATTTAAGTGATATTTTGGTTTCCCCCTTTTTGCTGAGCTTACATGGATTCATCTTACCAGGCTTCTGATTTGCAAGACACCCCTGATTTTGCTGGAAACCATCAAACCAGAGATCGCTGACACAATTCTGAGTACAATGTCACTGAATTTTACTGAGCCTGACTGCCTGAGGTAGAGTGCTCTACTGTGAAGTGCCATCAACAAATAAAGTGTGCGACTGCAAGAAAGTGTATGTTTTTCCTTTCTATATTATAAATATGTTTTTATTTAATGTTTTGATTGTATTCTATAATGGACATCTTTATGAATACTGTACAATTCACCTGTTGCTAGATTTATGTTAATGAATAAAGTACCTTTTAGAGTTAGGGGATGCACAAACCAGTGTGTTTCTTTGTGCCCGTCCCAAGCCCAGGTAAATGGGGAGGGTTACGTCAGGAAGGACATCCAGTGTAAAATTTTGCCCAATCAATATGCGGACAACAATACAAATTTCCATACTGGATCAGTCAAGCCCAGGGTTAACAACGACCGTCACCAGTACTGTTAGCCAACAGGGTGCTGGCGGAAATTGGGCTACTGATGGCCAAAGAAGGAGAAGAAGAGCAGGGAGATGTGTCCGGAGGCAGGAGGAGAGGAGGAAAGTAAAGAGATTGGAACTGAGGGTAGGAACTTTGAATGTTGGCAGTATGACTGGTAAGGGGACAGAGTTAGCAGATATGATGGAGGGAAGGAAGGTTGATATATTGTGCATGCAAGACACTAAATAGACAGAGTAATGATTATGAAGCTGGAAATTTGAGGTGTGATGATGAATGTTGTTAGTACATATGCCCCGCAAGTTGGGTGTGATGAGAAAGAAGATTTTTGGAGTGTGTTGAATGAAGTGATGAACAGTGTACCCAAGGGACAGAAAGTGGAGATTGGAGCAGATTTCAATGAACATGTTGGTGAAGGGAACAGAGGAGACGAAGAGGTGATGGGTAGGTTTGGAGTCAAGGAGAGGAATGAAGAAGGTCAGAGGATAGTGGATTTTGCCAAAAAGATGGACATGGCTGTGGTGAATGAGTATTTTAAGAAGAGGGAGAAACATAGGATTATGTACAAGAGTGGAGGAAGATGCACACAGGTAGATTACATCCTATGCAGAAGAGTTGATCTGAAGGAGATTGAAGACTTTAAAGTGGTGGCAGGAGAAAGTGTAGTTAAGCAGCATAGGATGGTGGTCTGTAGGATGATGTTAGAGATCAAGCAGAGGAAGAGAGTGAGGGCAGAGCCAAGGATCAAATGGTGGAATTTGAAAAAGGAAGTCTGCAAGGTTGAGTTTAGGGAGGAGGTGAGACAGGCACTGGGTGGCAGTGAAGAGTTACCAGACAGCTGGGAAACTACAGCAGATGTAGTAAGGGTGACAGCAAGAAGGGTGCTTGGCATGACATCTGGAAAGAGGAAGGAGGAAAAGGAAACCTGTTGGTGGAATGAAGAAATACAGGAGAGTATACAAAGGAAGAAGTGGGATAGTCAGAGAGATGCAGAAATTAGACAAGAGTATAAAGAGATAAGGCATAAGGTGAAGAGAGAGGTGGCGAAGGCTAAAGAAAAGGCGTATGATGAGTTGTATGAGAGGTTGGACACTAAGGAGGTAGAAAAGGATCTGTACCGATTGGCTAGACAGAGGGACCGAGCTGGGAAAGATGTGCAGCAGGTTAGGGTGATAAAGATGGAAACGTACTCACAAGTGAGGAGAGTGTGTTGAGCAGATGGAAAGAGTACTTTGAGAGGCTGATGAATAAATAGAATGAGAGAGAGAAGAGGTTGGATGATGTGGAGATAATGAATCAGGAAGTGCAATGGATTAGCAAGGAGGAAGTAAGGACAGCTATGAAGAGGATGAAAAATGGAAAGGCCATTGGACCTGATGACATACTTATGGAAGCATGGGGGTGTTTAGGAGAGATGGTAGTGGAGATTTTAACCAGATTGTTTAATGGAATCTTGGAAAGTGAGAGAATGCCTGAGGAGTGGAGAAGAAGTGTACTGGTGCCAATATTTAAGAATAAGGAGGATGTGCAGGATTGCAGTAACTACAAGGGAATACAATTAATGAGCCACAGCATGAAGTTATGGGAAAGAGTAGTGGAAGCTAGGTTAAGAAATGAGGTGATGATTAGTGAGCAGCAGTATGGTTTCATGCCAAGAAAGAGCAACACAGATGCAATGTTTGCTCTAAAGATGTTGATGGAGAAGTTTAGAGAAGGCCAGGAGTTGCATTGCATCTTTGTGGACCTGGAGAAAGCATATGACAGGGTGTCTCGAGAGGAGTTGTGGTATTGTATGAGGAAGTTGGGAGTGGCAGAGAAGTATGTAAAAGTTGTACAGGATATTTACAAGGGAAGAGTAACAGTGGTGAGGTCTGCGGTAGGAGTGACGGATACATTCAAGTTGGAGGTGGGATTACATCAGGGATCATCTCTGAGCCCTTTCTTATTTGCAATGGTGGTGGACAGGTTGACAGATGAGATTAGACAGGAGTCCCCATGGACTATGATGTTTGCTGATGACATTGTAATCTGTAGCGAGAGTAGGGAGCAGGTTGAGGAGACTCTAGAAATGTGGAGATATGCTCCAGAGAGGAGAGGAATGAAGGTCAGTAGGAACAAGACAGAATACACGTGTGAGAGGGAGGTCAGTGGAATAGAGATGCAGGGAGTAGAGCAAGCGAAGGTGGATGAGTTTAAATACTTGGGATCAACAGTACAGAGTAATGGGAATTGTGGAAGACAGGTGAAAAAGAGAGTGCAGGCAGGGTGGAATGGGTGGAGAAGAGTGTCAGGAGTGATTTGTGACAGACGGTTATCACCAAAAGTGAAAGGGAAGGTCTATAGGATGCTAGTAAGACCCGCTATGTTATATGGGTTGGAGGTGGTGGCACTGACCAGAAAGCAGGAGACAGAGCTGGAGGTAGCAGAGTTAAAGATGCTAAGATTTGCATTGGGTGTGACGAGGATGAACAGGATTAGAAATAGATACATTAGAGGGTCAGCTCAAGTTGGACGGTTGGGAGACAACAGTCAGAGATTTGAGATTGCATTGGTTTGGACATGTGCAGAGGAGAGATGCTGGGTATGTTGGGAGAAGGATGCTAAGGATAGAGCTGCCAGGGAAGAGGAAAAGAGGGCCTAAGTGAAGGTTTATGGATGTGGTGAGAGAGGACATGCAGGTGATGGGTGTAAGACAGCAAGATGCAGAGGACAAAAAGATATGGAAGAAGATGATCCACTGTTGCAACCCCTAAGCATCCGAAAGAAGATGAATAAGAAGAAGAACTATCCTTGACCAGAGCATTTGTCAGACCTTATGAACTGCTGGGTAACATTTATTAGGAAGCTTGAGGCGTGTTTTGTTCCCATCATCTCCTGACAGATCTATCTTTTTTACAGTTGGCAGGCACATGGTTGGCATTGCCCTGCATGTTTCTTCTCAACTCTTTTTCTATTAAAGAGGAGGATGCACAGCATTCACAGTCCAAAGTTTTGGATTAGTGCAAGTAAATCTTGCTTTGTTCTAAATTAAGTGTCAGGGGAAACGATTTAATTTGTGTTTCAGACTTTTCTGCTTCTGTTTTTCAACTTCAGTTTTGCAGCATATTTTGGTCTCCTTTACCCTGCCTAGCTGCCTTCTGGCTACGTCTCCTGGCCTGTTTTTCACCACTTGCCTATTTCTAAGCTCTCTTTCTACTCTCCTGGTCAAGTTCCCTATTTTCATCCTTCTAGATATGCCATTTCTTTCCCGTGGCAATAGTGTAGGGCATGCACATTCATGACAGAAAGTTTAGAGTCAGTCGATTTCATTCTAACAGTTTGAGCTTGGCACTGATGCATTGCATTGGGAAGGCATCTCCCTGGCTATAAAGGAGTTCCTTTACATCAGTAGCTTGAATTTAAAAGAGGAAGTGAAGCTTCTAGGATGTAATCTTAATTTGAATAAAGGACTAACTGAACTGAATTTATATAACACCTTTCACAATGTAAATCCTGACCTGGATATAGTTACTTCAATAATGTATGGGTGGATAGGTAAATCTTTAACAGTGAGCAATATCACAAGGAGTTTTATAAAGCAATACAGAAAATTCAGATTACAATATAATTTAAAGCCACTCAAGATAAAGCAGTTTGGAAGATCGATGGATGGATGGATGAATCACAGGGGTTAATGCAGTGGTTACTTTCGCTGCCTCACTGCTCAGTGTATCTACTCAGATCCCAGGCCAGCCATGGTCTGTGTATATTTACATGATCTACCATGCCTGTATGAGGTTTTTCTCCACATATTTCCAAGTCAGGCTGCCATGTATGTTAGGGTAATTGGACTGGTATATGTGATTATGCCCTGTCAAGTATTATGGCCTGGATAGATCAATCATCTCCACAACTGTGTATTGAATAGGCAGAATGGAAAGCAGATGAGTATAACACAGGAAAAACAAATTCAAAAATTATAAAAATGAATGAAAACAGTTTGTAGAGTGGGCCTCCTTTATCACTGATGTCACCCTGTTTATGATTTTAACTTTATCATAATTCTATGAACTGCTAAATTCATTCATTATATTTTACCATTAAGACCTGCATACATTGTAAAGTTTCCAGGCACCTTTCTCCTAGTTCCCCTACTTGTGTGTCATATTGGAATGATCGTAGAGTCTGAATATAAGCTGGCCTACTGGGCAGCATAGTCAGCTTTTAGAGTAGATTTAAGTGAAGCGGACAATCACTATTTATTAGCTGAGGCTCTTTTCTCTTTAGCCTGTGCAATGAACCAGAATGTGTGGCTGTATAAAAAAAGCACCTCTTACACTGTATATCTTAAGCTGTAAAGCCTCTCAAAGAGACGTTGAAGAGATCATTTCATTCTTTGTTGAATGGTGTAGATGCACGCTAATTAAACATTTTTTAAAAGCCCATAGCAATCTGCCTATTTCTTGAGTCTGTGTCTTCTCTATATAATTTAGTTCAATCTTTAACCTGTGTAAATAAATACCGGAGTGCCCTTGCGTATACATTTCTGGCTCTGCACCTCTCCACCTCCTAGATCAGTCTCATTCTAACTTTTGCAGTCTCCTCTTCCAGCACTCACACATGCTCAAGACAGAAAACACATCCATCCACCCCTTTCCTACTGCTTATCTGATTCGAGAGAAGCAGTCTAAGCAAAGTTGCTCAGATGTCCCTTTTCCTAACCACCTCCTTCAAGTCCTATGGGAAGATACTGAGGCATTCCCAGGCCAGCTAGAAGATATAATCTCTCCAGAGTATCTTAGTTCTGACCTGACATATCCTCCTAGATGGATATGTCTGAAACACCTCCACATGGAGTTGTCCAGGAGGCATTCAAAAATCACCTCAACTGGCTAATTTAGATGTGGAGAAGCAGTAGCTCTATTTTCAGCTCCTCCCAAACGTTTGCACTTCTCACCCTATCTCTAAGGCTGAGCCCAGACACCCTGCAAAGGAAGCTCATGTCCTAGTTCTCTTCGTCACTACTGAAAGCTTGTGGCCATAGGTGAGAGTAGGAATGTAGATTGACCCATAAATCGAGAGCTTTGCCATTCAGTTCAGCTCTCTCTTTACCACCACCAGTAAAATGGCTGTATGACTGTATATCTGCCTGTTGATTTCTCACTCCCTCTTTCCTAATTCATGAAGAAGACCCTGAGATATTTAAACGTCTCCACTTGATGTAGCACTTCCTCCCAAACCTTAAACCTCCCTTGTTTTGGTTCAGATCAATGACCTCAGGAAGTACTAAACATCAGCCTGATCACTTTACACTCAGTCATGTATTGTCCCATTGCGCACCTGAGGTCACCCGCTTATGAAGCCAACAGGACCACATCATCTGCAAAAATAAAAAAACTCATTTTATATTATTCTAGAAATCTAAAGTATTTTAATCCATCCATTTCCCAAACCTACTATTTCTAACATAAAGTCACATGTAAAAAAACCTGGATGGAACACTACTCATGTCAATTAATAAATTATTAATGAGTACTCCTTACTCATTTATACCTGGTCAGTTTACAATGATACATTAAAAGTACCTGCACATGTAACTGAGAATGCATGAGTACCAGAGCAATCTCACATGCTTAGATGGAGAACACGCAAACTCCATCCTGGCAGCAGCAAAGCCAAATCTCCAGAGTTGTAAGGCAGCTGCACTCTGCCACCAGGTCTATTTCATACAAAAATAAATAAATAAATGGGCTCCTGCACAATTAAGTTAAGACAATAAATAAATTTCATTTCTTTAGAGAAGTAAAAGCAACACTACAGGGGATTTTGCGAGATTACTGACTAACAGGAGGGACAAACTGTCTAATTAATGTCAGGGTTGGGGCTCTAATTAAGTAATTGGATGTAATGGAAGCCAGAGGCCACAGGAGGCCAAGTGTCACAGCCACCATTCTTAAAGATCAGAAATAGCTATACTGTAACAAGGAGTAGGTCAACCGAACAGATTCAAATGTTTTATGGCTCCTTTTAGTCTTTATTTTCTCTTCCCATTGTGTTAGACCTTTCAGGCTGTTTATTTCTCTTTCAGTTATTTTTTCCAGCCTTGTCATTCTTTTTGTGGGGTTTGGGGGAGCAGTGCAGCCTAAAGACTGGGTATGAACCCCAGGCCAAGACAGTGTCTCTATGTCATGAATTAGAAATTCCTATGCTTTAGCACCTTAGCTTAAACTCCCACAAATTGTTGCAAAAATAAACTGGAAGGATCCATCACTCTTCAGCTTGAAGAAAAAGAGGTAAGCAAAGATTTGTAAAAGGATTTATTTTATAAAAATGCACTGAAACAAACTAAGCTTCAAGGATCACAAAAGGCAGAGAAGTAGCTGTCTGAAATAGTCAATCTACCAGTAAACAAGTCCCAATACAAAATCTAAAAGAATGGTCAAAAGCAGAGCAAAATTAAAGGAACACAGAAAATTAATCGCACAGGAAAGCGGAACTTACCAACACCACAAAACGCATTCAGTACACTGCAAGGGACTGCTTGTTTCCACAGCCTTTATAGGACTGGGGGCAGTCCCTCTGCAATGATAGGCAGGTAAGAAATCCTTACACTAAACATTCTCAGAAGCTCCTTTGAAGTTCCACTAACACTTAGAAGAGGAGGTTGAGAGTGTGAGGAAAATAATTTGGTATATTTATGCAAGAAGCTTTGTACCACCATCTTATATAGGTGGTTTATGATGACACAAAATGTCTCCTGACCAGTGTAATAATGAGACGAAACAAAGGTAATATGATGCGGTTCCACAAAGGAAAAAAAAGGTTTCAGTCAGTACGCTGGACTTTACATTATCTTTTCAGATCTGGCTTTTGAAGTGACTGTGGACCGCAGCTAAATGTAAAATATTCCATAAGCCAGAAGGGCAGGGGCCTTGTGACGATGTGGGTTCTGGCTCCACGCTTCCTTTGATGTTTGGGAACCCTTGAACCCAACACTGTCGGTAATGTTACCGAGTGAGCTAGTCAGTGAAGGCAATAATTGAGCATCTGAACAAGGGGATGGTTAAAAGTGAAAACAGTGCTTTTATTTAAAAACAGTCAACAAAATAAACAGTGTTCATGTAAAGTGCAGTGCTCCAAAAGTTCTTCATTAAATAATCCAATATAAGAACGTGGGGGTAAAACCAATAAATAGAAAAAAAAACACATCCTTAAAACCAGAGGTTAAAATCTTCTCTTGAAGCAGTCTTTAAAACAACAAATCCGGTGTAACATTTCTGTTAGCGTCTCACCTGCTTATCCCGTTTGGGCCTAGCAGCAGGCAAGACGCTCTTTGCAGCTGCCCTCTTCTACACACGCACACGAGACTGGAGACCTCCCGATCCCTGGCTCCGGTATGGCACTCATCCCAGTCCCGGAGAACTTGGTTTCCCACAACGGCCAGGTCGCCCACGTTGGGGATTCCAGCACCAAGTCTCACGACTTCCGCTGCCTTTCCATGGCCTCTCTGCGGCCAGTCGCCTTCCCTTGGTCACTCCCGCTACCTGATCGCTCAGCAGGAGCGACATCAACACAAACACCTGGGTGTCGGCCTAACACCCAGCTTCCACGCAGCTGTCCACGAGCGCTCATTCGCTCGCCCGTCCACTCGCTCTTCGCGGCTCGCGCTCTCTCTTTCACCGACCTGCTTCCTCTCCTGCTCCCGGTAACCTCCGTCCTCTTTCCTTTCCTTTTTTCTCTCCGAACGTTTCTTTCCTTTCCTTTCGACCGACTTGCGCTTCTTTTTTATATCGTGAGGGGCCATCACAGCTGTAGCAATAGCCACGGGAGCAATCACGAATGTGGGCAGTTCCTCACCTGTGCACACGGTGAGAAACGCCCACATCGACGACTGCCCCGCGGCTCGCTACAACATCGCCCCCCCTCACGAAGCCGCCTCGGGTGCGGTGATTATTTAAAAATGGCCTTTGCTCAGTGAGCTGTGGACCCGCTATACCACAGGCCTCTTGCCGAAGTAGAAGTGACATCATTGTTCGTTAAGTCTCTGGTTTCTAATCCTGAGGGCAAAAAGTGAAAAGTATAAATGCCAATGCCAACCTATGAATCAGGGTGAAATTATAACTAGCATAGAAACCCTGAAGATGGCCCCTACTCATGCATGTATGACAACAGTAACAAGCATTGCATCTGTAAGCAATATGCCCATGGCCAATCAAAGATTGTCCCAACATACTGATAACCATGGAGAAAAAGGACACAAAATGGTATCACCAGAATAACAACATAATAGTTTAAAAAGGGCAAAAACAAATTACACATATAGAGAAGGTACAAAAATAAATACTAGTGGTTCCATTAAACTAAACAGTGTTGCAATATTGCAGATTTTGCAAATTTTTTATCCATGGTTAGTTGTGCTTTTCATGTGTTTTGAATCCTATTAATTCAGAATGTATTATTTTGTCCTCATTGTTAATTTTAAGCTATGTTACTTTCTTTTGATATTCAGTGACTCAAGTTTTTGAATAAAAAGCTAAAAGGTAAAAATATCAAAAATATCTAAACTTTGTCAAGTGATGGAGACCAAGAAAATGGCACATGTGCTTGCATGCCAAAATGTAGTAAGAAAATGAAACCAGCATTGCAGTTATAAACTCATACATCTGTATCAGCCTTAAAATCTGTAAACTGTTATTTTTGTTGTTTTTGAATATGATTTTTCATGTGTTTTTTTTTTGTTTTTATGCAATTTTTGTTAATATTGTTATGCTTATTTATTAGTAGCCCTGAAAGCAGGTCTTCCCACTTGCAGGGAAATCTTGGGGGTTGGTGGCAGGATTGGCACTCCAGACACTGTAAAAAAAAGCCTCACACTGTTCCAGTGCGCTGCTGAGGTGTCACCCACTGCACTCAGGTCCCAATCCAGGTGGCTCCTTGTGTGGTGGGTGTGGCAACACACAATCAGCGCATGCTCCCAACCTCTCTCTCTCTCTCTATTTAGTAGTTAGTATTTATATATTATGTGTGTGTGTTTTTTAATAAATTCTTTGTATGTACTGTATTGAGTGGAACCCTGAGAAGTGGGGCCACCATGTTGTCACTCCATGGGACCACTTTGTCTTTATATTGAGGCTTACAATACAAGACAATGCAAACTATTTATTATTGATTATAATATATGAAAAAATAGCAAAATAATAATGAATAGTCTGTGTATTAGATCCAGAAAATTAAAAATATGAGGAAGCCTATGTAGGACTCTACACAAAACACCAAGGCTGGAGAAAATTAAACCTATAGAAAAGCAAGAACTAAGGCTGAAGCAAAACAATAACAGTAATTAAAGACTGGACTGGTGGCATACCGTCTGGGAATACGGCACTCGAATAATGATGGATGGAATATTTTCTTAGCTTATTAAATGTTCAGAATGGAAGAGGTATCCTGAAATAAGCTTCTGCAAGCCAGTACCAACAATGCAATGAACAATCAGTGCAGCATTACTACAGAATACAAATGTTTAAATCCTGAGGGCTTATTTATTGTTAGTTTATACTTCAACAAAGCAAATGTAATATTTACTCTGAATATTATCAGCATATCACCCGCTGTACAATGAGTGCTAATACAATGGATCACTGTAACATCCCAATAAAGGACACTTAAACCCACTATTGCTCCCAAACCTTGAACAATCCAGTCTTATGTCAGTACAGTTGCTTCATGATTACAAACATAAACTGAAATGAGATGAACCTGTGAGAAAAGTGGCTGAGTGCTGGACTGAAGAAGAAGAGGAAGAACTGCAGAATTACTATTTGTAAATAAGTGTGGAAATGTTAAGTAATGTGTTTCATTAAAAAATGTGTACGTGACTGTGCGCCTATGAAAACAATCCGAGTATTTCCTAATAAGAAACCATTGATCATCAGTGACATTGGAAATTTACTGAAAGGCAAGAAGCAATATCTTTTGGCACAGCCATAGTAATATATACCAGAAATAAATGTACAAGTAATTAAATTGGATCAACGTTAGAACAGGGATAACCTGGGAAATGAGTATAGCAATAGTAAAAGTGATTCATAAAAACATTGGCAGGGCAGAGGGGGGATAACAGATTACCAAGTAAACCTAATCCAATCTCATCGACATTTTCTCTCCCCAGTAAAGCTAATACTTTCTACATATGATTCATCCCTTTCTGTTTCTGTGCATGACGTAAGGACGATTTTGGTAAGAGTTAATTTTCATAAATCATCCAGTAAGATAGAATTTTATGGCATGCTTTACAAACCTGTAGAAACCAGTTAGCTGACATCTTCAGTATTTCACTGAGACAATCTGGGGTCCATGCCTGCTTCGAAAGTTGCCTTTGAAAACAACAGTGGGTTGTCTGAATAACTACAGACCAGAGTACTCACCTCAGTCGTGATAAATTGTTTTCAGACGCCGGTGCTGAGACACATTAAACAGAGTACTTTTATATTGTGAGTCACCTCCACATTTGTATACCATGTGGCAGATGCCTGGGGGGCGACCTGGCCAGGACGCCTTGGAGGACTGGAAGAGGACATACGCTTACCTCAGACCAGGTGGAGGCGACCACCCTGGTTGCTATGAGGACCACGGGTACAGAGCTTTGAAGCTCAACCCTGTGGGAGCCCTGGATCTCAGCACTTCTGCCACACCCGGAAGTGCTGGGGGGAAGACGTGCAGGGACACTCGGAGTGCTTCCAGGGATACAGCCGGCACTTCCGCCACACTGGGGCGTGTAGGTGGGAGATTGCCGGAGCACACCTGGAGCACATCTGGGTGCTTATAAAAAGGGCCGCCTCCCTAAATTTGATGGCTGGAGTCGGGAGTGAGGAAGACAAGGTCTGGAAGGAGGCGAGAAGGCGGCCTGAAGAGAAGTGAAGGCATTTGTGTTGTGGCCAGGACTTTGGGGGTTTTGAGGTGCACTTTAACTTGTAAATATGTTAATAAACGTGTTGTGGGTGATTTAAACGTGTCCGCCTGTCTGTGTCCAGGCCGGCTACCACAACCATTACAACAATGGAAGAGAAGATGCCATACCCAATGGAACCATACTATTATAGCACATCTGGAAAATAAAAACTGTTATT
The DNA here is from genome assembly GCF_016835505.1 of Polypterus senegalus. Classification (NCBI taxonomy): domain Eukaryota; kingdom Metazoa; phylum Chordata; class Cladistia; order Polypteriformes; family Polypteridae; genus Polypterus; species Polypterus senegalus. The sequence continues at coordinate 106,625,311 of NC_053163.1, read as the reverse complement.
CCAGAGTCCTATAAGCTGGTTACAGCTCAGTATATAGCACTGTTGTACCATCAAACTCAATTCAGTACTTAGTGCCACTCTCTGGAATTGTATTTTGGACATAATAACCAACAGGCCTCAGCATGTGTAGATTAGCAGTATCATTTCCTCCATGCTGACCCTCAACACAGGCACTCCACAAAGTGAGCCCCTTTATTTATTTCTTGTTCACCTAATACAGTGTACCCAGACACAACTCCAACTCCATCATTAAATTTGCTGATGACACCACCATCATACCCCTGATCATTAACAACGATGGAATGGCTTACAGAGAAAAATTATGTCTGATACAGCAATGTCTGGACAATAATCTCACTTTTAACCTTACAGAAGCCAAGGAAGAAGCCATTAAAAAAGGCAAAACCATATGATGAACTATGCCATCTGGAATTTCTGATGAACTATAAAAGTTACAGGATGAAGGTGGAACTGAATGGCTATTCCAAACCATCCGTGGTTTCTAGAAAGAGACCTCATTACCTTGCAGTCTGAAGGACAGTAAAATACAATATTCAATGAAAAACCTTACATTTTTGTATTATAGTAACGGCCTAGTTGTTAATTTGCTTTAAAACATTCTTAAAGTTTCTAAGCATATGAATAAGAGAGAGGGAAAAGTGGTACCCACAGAGAGAAATCGTTTTGGTTTTATGCCTAGAAGAGGCACATATATTTAGAGTACAACTGGTCCTGGAGAAAATACTCAGAGGTAACAGGACACAGTATTGTGCTTTTAGGGATTTAGAAAAACCTTTGACAAAGTCCCAGGTGAGGACGCTTTATGGAGCTTGTGATGATAGATCTGTGAGAAAGCAGTGCTGAGCACTGTGCAACCCCTGGGATAAGCACAGTATATAACATTCTCAGTTCTGGATTCTTAATCTAGTTCAGGACACCACTTTCTCCCAGTCTCTGTCTAAGCCTGCACAAGAAAGAAAGCATCCCTGAATGGTGAGCCAGGCCATTGTTGGGCCCAGTTGTGCACAAACTCACAAGGCTAATTTTGGTGTTGCCAAAATGCACATCTTTAGGAATATCTGAGTGGAACCCGAGCTCTCAGAGGAAAAATCATGAAGACATGAAGACTCCACAAAGGCGTAGGATTCAAAGCAAAGGCACTGCTTTGGTGAGGCAGCAACATTAACCACTTGATAATATTTTATAGATATTTTGTGTAAAACTGATATTTTGCTATCTTCTCTGTGGACTTTCTATGTTCTCATGGGCTTCAGTAGATTCACTACTAATGTCCAAAGTTATGCTATCAGATCCAGTTTGGCCATTGACAAATGAGCATTGGCATGAAAGTATGCTTTGTAATGGACTGTTGACCAACACAGAGTGGGTTCCTGTTGCTAGGATATGCTGTGCCAATACTGGAAAAAGCAGGCTCAAAAATTTTGGAATTGGATGAATTATCCCTTTTGCTTCTCCAGTCTTTTACTCAAGCCAGACCCTATCACACTGAGGTGTTTTTTTAGCCTCATACTGTTTATGGTGGTGATCACCCGAAAAATACTGTAATGGTCATATTTTTTATTTAAAGAGAGAAATACGTAATAAATACATTGCTTTTTTAAAAACGTTTTCATTATTTTTAGGTTTGTCATTATTTTAAGAGTGGAAAATATCTGCAGATGGTGAAACTGTTCAAAATACACTGAAAACTATTTTGACTGAAGTGCAAAAGAGCAAAGTGAAAATTATAGTTATTTAAATTCAAACAACCGACTGACAGTGCCTACACAGCAGCCCTCAGGCAAAATGTCAGTGTTCAGAGAGTGAAACAAATTAGCCTGGCATTTTTAATTAGCAATGTTCTGCTTTCTGGAATGCACATAATTCTCCCTTTACATATCCCAATGATAAGATATTGAGAATGAATTTTAAATACTTCCATATAATTAAAAAATACAGTTGAAATTAAAAAGGGGGGGGGGTAAAACACATAATCCTTCTTTCAATTCCCTTGTGGTAATTGACTTCATTCGCTCCCAAAATTCATAGGCATAAATAATATTCAAGTAGATGCCAAGAGGAAAAAAAAGCACAATCAGCAACTAACGAACACAACAATACAAAGTGCATTCAAATCACTTATAAACTCCCCCACGGTAAAATGACTCCCTTGATAATTTATTTAATAGCAAAGATTTTCAAATAGAGTTTAGCAGCTAACTGTTGCCCCGCTGGGGAAAAAGTCATTGTCCGTGAGAAGCCCTGCGCACACGCAATTATTACCAACACGAGAATACAATTAATTTCACTAATCGCAGACTGTGTCAAGCACAGCTTTATTTGTGGCTGTCACAACTAAATACCTCAGTTTTACTTGCCAAGCTGGAAATGCCAGTATTTGGGGGAAAAAAAAGTTGAAAACTTATAGGAGTGAAAAATGCATTGTGATCACTTTTGGTTCTGTGGGGGTAATCCCCTTTCCCCCTTGCATAAAAGAGTTACAAGCGTAAATGCAAAACTAATCTAAAAATTGTTTTGTTTTGTATTTTTTTCTTTTCATAATCATATGATGTAGACAAAAGTATCTATGCAGAAGGCCATTTTTGGTACTAGTTGCTTCATGCAGATGAGTGTAAAGTGCCGTTCAGTTTTGACCCAATGAGCAGGGTGAAGCAGAATGAATAGCAGCAATTAGCGCTCCAGCATGAAGACTGTACAATCAACCCGCATGAGAAGGCATTTCAGAAATTCTAATATTTTTCACACCTTTAAGATCTGTGAGCCTCAAACTGTAACTACAGACTCTTCATTAATTTCAGATGTACTTACACTGTTAAGCCAGTCTGCTCTTTTAATTAGATCTCCAGAGACGTGGCGGTGACTTGCGCTCAGAAGCGTAAAATTATTCACCACAGTAAGTCCCCTTTAATTTGTTGTTGTCTGCTTCTTTGTTTTGTTTGCTCAATATTTTATTTTGTTTATCAGTGTGAAAGGCTAGCAAAAAGTTACTAAAAATTCTGTAAATGTTAGCTCCCTGGGTTCCACTGGTGATATGTGAACAGACTGTGAGTAAATGTTTAGTGTGTTGTTTAAGTTTTTCATATATGTTTATAGTGATAAAGCATGTATTAGAAAAACGTGATTGTATTCCAGAGGAGTTTTCCACTGTAACTCTTCAGTTAATAGATAATCTGAAATTGCTTGCTTTGCTTATCGCACAATCACTCAAATCCGCTCAAAAAGAGAAACATATGGCCAACTAACTTGATATTTATCTACCTTAACACCTTAGGTTGTGGATTGCAGTGGCCAAAAGACATGTTTTGCCCTAGCTCCTGGCCAGAAGTAGAAAACTGATTGGCAGAAGATTAGAGAGCATACAGTAGGTCCTGCATGATGAAGATTGGCTCAAAGGTGCAAGGCATGAACTTGGGAAAGGAGTTCAAGGGGTTCAAGGGATACAGTAAAGAAACATAAGCCCAACATAAATTTAGGGTCTGCCAGCACCTCAGAGTCTTTGCCTACTCATCCATCATGTCCACCTAGAGACTACGCTGGACCAAAGACAAACCAGCACAGAAGTGACACACAAGATTTGACAGAGCCATCTGATATCCAGGCACCCTTCTAGCAAGAAGAGCTGGTATCCATCCAGGTTGCATGAGGTGTTTGCCATGTCCACTTCTCTTTGCTTTAGATACAGGCATATTTAAAACTTAAATCTATATAATGTTAGAACTCACACCTCTACTTGCTTTGTACTCTGTCCTACTGCCTGGGAATTAGAAGGTTAGATCAAAAAGTGAAGTTATCAGTCAGGTCAAATCTAATTCACTATGACAGTGACCACAAGCAGAGCTACAAACTCCAGCGGCATCTCCACAACAGTCTGGTAAGTTTATATGCAAAGAACTATGGTGAAATGGTTTGAAATATTCAAGTCTACATAGTGTCACATGCATGCACTTGGGGAACAACCAAATGCTCGCATGATTGTAATTTACCGCTGAGACATGAGGGGGCACTGTGTAATAACTTTCCCTCTTCTCTTTCCCCTCCTGCAGAAAGGAAGATTGACACTTTACCAGCTGTGACGTCACTTTCAGGGTCAGACTCCCTGGACCCGCGTCTTCCTCCCAGAATTTAATTTAAGAGGAAACAACACTATCTTCGACAGACCAATAATTTACATGACGTCTCAACCTAGTGCTGAATCATGTGTTTTATTTTACACCTTTTGCGTACTTTTCACTAGATGGGGTTTGCCTTTGGGTGCCCCAGACCCTTTATCTTGTGCTTTTGTTTTCTATACAATAGAAAAGGGTTCTAAAGCGAGGAAGGGAACATTATCTGACCCTTCCACAACAAAACAATTTGTGTCTCAGCAATAATGTGCTACTTAATAGAAATGGCAAATGATACTGAAGTTAGAACTGCTCCAGGATATGCTTCAATGGCTGGCCCTGTCATTGTCTTTATGAAATAGGTGAGTTTACTCTGTGTCTGCATGAGATTTGTCTGTCCATCCTGCAGACTACATAGATTTCTGCCCCTACATGGACAGATTATGTGTGAGTAACTGTATCTTGAGATGGAAAAAAGGTTCTGCCCCTCAATACAACAAGAATAAAGGGAATAATCCATCCCACCAATTTATGAAACATATTTTCCACTGTAATCACATGGAAAGCTGAAGTATATCCTGGCAGCAGGAACCCACACTACAGGGATCAACAGCACATCATAATGCATGCTCAAATACCAACCAACACGTACTGCTACATTAATTTTAACTTCAGTTGTTCTCCGCGAGGGGACTACACTTCAGGCTACTCTCATCCAGTCTGCAATTTAACCTGTGATGGATTTTATTTATGTCTTGCGTCTTGTTGCTCCAATAGATGCTTGCACACAGGCCTCAGAAGCAGACACTCCTCAAGAAACTACTGACCAGAATGACTGGCACCTCAGCTGACCATGGCACTATTGTGTCAGGCCAGCCACTTGTCACACATTAAAGAACTACCTTTTTCTGAGGTCAAATCCAAAGATTGCTGTTAGTTTGCTACTTGGCCTGCACAAAAAACAATTAAGGATTAGCAGTAGTTTATTTCATAAAGATAAAAAGCAAATTGAATGCATGTATCACTTCACAGTAAGACCACAAAAAATGTTATTTCTGATTAACCTTGTTATTACATTTTAATTTTATATCATTGGATAAGAGGATTCACAGGACTAGTCTAAATGCAAAACATTAATCAACCTGTAAGTTTATTTCTGAGCTGTGGAAATGGGAATCCTCAGGGAAGGCCAACATCTACAGCACATGGGGAATATAAGCAAACTCTATACCAAAGGAATAACCTTGTCACTATGCCACCAAACCACATTAAAGAAGGCAATGCTAAATGACGTGCTGCTACATTTTCCCCAATCCAATGCCTTTCCCTGGAATCAAAGACACCCGATTGAAGGAAACCTGCTGATGTATCCTGAGGTCTAATTCTTCACCCTCTGTGGCTCCTGGACACAGGACCGATGATTCATAAGTCAGCAGCGCTATAGTGTTGAAAAGAAATACAATTCTTCCTTCAATGAGAAAACCATAGTTCAAGTTTGTGTACTTTTACAAAAAAGCTTTCAATTTGTTTTTGGCCTCTGAACATCAGTACAACTTGTACAGTAAGGCAAGCACACAAAAACTCATTAGGTGCCTTCTTACCCAGCAAGGTCCAAGGAGAACAAAGCATGATCAGGTTGCTTTTATAATGCCATAACTCAGAGCTTAAATGACAGCAGGACAAAGGTTTTGGTGCAGTCCATAGGATCTTGAATGTAATGGAATCAGAAGTAAGAGGGTCATCAACATGCTGCAGGCAGGCAGGCAGGTCATGTGTTAGCATTCGTAGACTCTGTGGATTAAGCTCCTCCACTGTGTCCCAGCCGCAGGTAAGTTTCAGAGGACTCTCAGGACAGATGATCATCCAAGGTATAGTTGCCTTCGAATAACCATACCACAGCATGACAAAAATGTCAACTGCTCCATTAGATTCCATCTACTTCTAGTTGCTTATTTATATATAGTACATTTGTTACACTTCTTACTATGGTTGTTTTTTGTTATTAGTTGTTTTAATTCATTACTTATTACTATCCATTTCAAATTATTAGTATTTATCCGTTTAACTGTTATTTATTATTTGTATTTTGTTTGTTTTTTTTATAGTATAGCAGAGTATAGTATAGTATTGTTCTGTACCTGTCTTGCACTTGTTATTATGTATTATGTTATTATGTATATGATGCACCATGGTCCTGGGGAACGTTATTTTGTGCCACTGTATGCTGTAATACTTTGTATGGATGGTATAACAATAAAGCCATGTAATTCAACTTGATTTGAGCTGAGAGATTATTTCAGATGTGGCACCTGTAATTCTTCTGAAGCTGCCAGCCAACACAATGCCTGCTTTATTGACAGAATATTAAGGGACAAGCTCCATGTTTCTTACCTGCCAGAGGTCTCAATCATACCCCCTTGATATCTGACTCTATAGCAGGACAACACCAGACCACACACAGCTACTGTAGTCACTGCTGTCCTGAGGAATATTTCTTTCACTTGCCTTCTCTTCTAACCTTAACCCCTCACAGTGCTTTTAGGAAGTCCTGGATCATAATATCTGTAGATGAGACATTCTGTTTTCCAGTGGCCAGCAACTTCATTAGGTCTTGGTGAAGAAAGGGGATAATAACCAACAATTATCTCTATCAACCAGAGGTGTCACAAATTGGCAGCTGCAAGACTTGGTAGTGCTAGATACTGAAGGACTACAAGACAACCTTTGTTAATGTTAACAGTTGTTGGTGTTTTCCTGTTATTTATGTTGTAGAGTTATGCTTATGCATAAAACCATGCAAGATACAGGTTAGAAGATTCAGTTAATGTATGCATCATACACCAGAATGGGGAGAAAATGTGATCTCAGAGATTTCGACTGTGGCATGATTGTTGGTGCCAGACGACCTGGTCTGAGTGTTTCTGTAATTGTTGATCTCCTGGGAATTTCATGAACAACAATTTCTAGAGTTTACTCAGAATGGTATAAAAAAAAATAAAACACCCAGTTAGCAGCAGTTCTGCAGACAGAAACACCTTGTGGATGAAAGAGGTCAGATGAAAATAGCCAGACTGGTCTGAGCTGACAAAAAGGCTACAGTAACTCAGATAACCAGTCTGTACAACTGTGGTGAGCAAAAAAGCATCTCAGAATCCATAACACACCAAATCTTGAAGCAGATGGGCTATAGCAGCAGAAGACCACGTTGGGTTCCACTCCTATCAGCCAAGAACAGAAAGCTATGGCTGAAGTTTTCACTGGCTCACCAAAACTGGACAGTTGAAGACTGGAAAAACATAGACTGGTCTGAAGAATCTCGATTTCTGCTGAGGCACACAAATCGCAGGGTCAGAATTTAGCAACAACAACATAACTCCATGCACCCAACCCACCTTGTGTCAACAATACCAATCAATCGTCATCTGAATGTTACGGCTTACACAAGTATTGCTGCTGACCATGTACATCCCTTCATGGCCACAATTTCCCCATCTTTTAATACCTACTATAACATGATAATGCACCATGTCACAAAGAAAAAGCCATCTCACATACTGGTTTCATGAACATGGTAAGGAGTTCATTGTTCTTCAGTGGCCTTCCCAGTCACTGGATCTGAATCCAGTAGAACAATCTTTGGGATGTGTCAGAATAGGAGATTCGCAGCATGAATGTGCAGAGGACAAATCTTTAGGAATTGCGTGATGCAATCATGACAGCATGGTCAAGAATCTAAAAAGAATGTTTCAAAACATCTTGTGGAATCCAAGCTATGAAGAACTGAGGCTGTTTTGAGAGCAAAAGGAGGCCCTACCCAGCGTTAGCACTGCAATCCTAAGAATTTGCTCAGTGAGTGTAGTTTTGAAATCTGGTCTTCAGGGATCCAAGTGCTCTGGCCATGACCTGAATCATTTGGGTTCTTAGTCTGTACACATATCATGTTGCAATCTTGAGCTCTTTGTTTATCGTTTCTAACTTTTTGGCACATTACTATTACACTTGACATGTCCATATATATGTGCATATTTTAATTATAATGAAATACAATAATAATTTCTTGTTGTAATCATTAATATAAATCACATGGCTACCTACCATCCTTTATTTTTGCAAAAGCAAAAAGCTTTGTATGTTTCTGTGCAAATTTAAATTTAAAGTTTTATTTACTAATTTCGTAAGTATTCTGAAAATGTTTCTGATGGCTTTTTTAGTAACAGATATATAACTAAAAGAATGTAGCATAATGAAGAACAACTAATAAAAAAGTATATATACCTATACCATCAAAAAGGAAAAATGAGCAGTTTATCACATACATGTCATACTGTGAGCCATACAATATAATGTGCAGTAAACTATGTAGTAGACAACAATATTCAGCGGAGCATAATAATCAGTGCCAACCTAAGAATTTCAAGAATCAAATAATGAATAATGTCTTTTAATTCTAGCTGTTCCAGATATCAGCTTTATACTTGGGATTAAAAATTACTTCTGAATCATCTTGCTTTCTGAATTTTGAAACTGTATTATCAACTGCCAAGCCACAGTGAAAGGAACATTTCCTGTCATTTTCAGTCAAGCATGGTTAGAATAATAAAATGCGGCACCAGGTTTATTACAGCAGGATTCTGTCTACATCACTTCAATTGAAAATAAGTCAGATCTTTTAAATTTTGGAGCAAGTATCAGAAGTATCTTGATGCCCTTTGTGCCCCATGAGGTTGCATTACCAAACCTAATGGTGATTCTAACGGTCAGACTACCTCCACAGTGTTGATGAAAAAGTTTCCCGCTTACTCATCCTGCAATTCACCAGAAACCCTCTGGAAGAGGAGTCCTTCTTTTGCCTTATTCAATATGCCTTCAGAATTACGGACTAAGACTGATACAGAACTGAAACAAAAAATGAAGCAGCTGTAAGTTAGCAACAATGCTTGCTGGAGTGGGCCTGTCTCTTTGTGTCTCCTGAAGGTCATTTGCTTTATTGCTGCTGTCACCATGTTACTTTTTGAGGTATGTCACCTCATTCGTGTACACAGTTTCACTATTAGAGAAAGAAATATCACATACATGTCAGTTTTCATTAATTGTCTCTGCAGTGACAACAAGCTAAAGCCTTTTTAAACCACGTTGTATCCCAAAAGGCTTGGTTAATTTGCTGTACTGCAATTCTCTCAAGCCTAGGCTGTCATGTACATTGTTTTAATCTTGGGTCTACCACAGCGTTTTTTCAGTCTGCCACTATGAAAGTTAAGATTTCTGATATTTCAAACCAGCAGACCTGGCCTAGACTGTCACAAGATGTACATTGTGTAAGAAACATACATTGTGAACATCACCTTTAACACTTGGATTGCCAGGTTGGATCAAAACACATTGGCTCAGTTTAATTTAGTCTTATATACTACAACACCCTTCCAGTGGTGTCACTGCTTTAAGGGAAACATATAATGTATTATGAGCATGGGAAAGGTGCTATACAAATAAAAATGTATTATTATTATTATTATTACCAAAACTGTTTATATTAAACTCAACTTAGTTGTTATCATAATTTTCCATGCATTTTCTTATATAGAAAAATATTTCTTTGTGAAGTTTATGAAATGTTCTTTGTGCCTGGTGTCACTAGTCTGATTTGAGGTGCTAGGGTAGGCCCTTCGACCCTGCTGTGTTCTATGCAAACCTTTGCTCACATGTGTGCACATGTACAGCCTCAAAGTTTTAGTTCCACCTTGAGGCTTGACCCATAGAGCCCCTTCAAGGATCCATTATTTCATTTTTTTGTGACACAATTTAAATGTTGCGTGAATATGCACAATTTGCTATTTTGGAATAGTCATCATTGTCATCATGAACCATGTTGATTACTTAGGTTCAATATACAGTAATGAAGCACTTCCTGTACTGAACAAAAATAAGAAATTGAACATTTGGGACCACATTGAGCTAAAAATTAGTAACTATCCAATAAAGAAAAATTATAAAAAAAAGATTATATAACTGGATGGGTTATAGTAAAACCTAGCTACCTACCTTGTTGTTCTTTCCATGTACTGTATTCTTTTCATAAGAAAATCTGTCTGAATATCAATTGGATTTTACAAGGTTGAAACATCTCTCTGTAAGACTAGCAAGATATGATAATCGTGAACAGTGGTATCAAACAAGGACAAAGAGATGTTGCCTCCCAGCCTTACAGTGGCATTATAGACATGGAACTGAACTGCACAATCAAAGGGTCAGAAGAGAGTAGATACTGTATGTTCTTACCAGATTAATATAACTCGCATAAAACTATGCAGAAAAAGCAAAAATCCCTTTGCGTGAAAATGATGAACCTGGCAGCTCTGTAAATCTTGACATTTTTAGATGTATATTTAAGACAATAAGTGAGGAAGACACTAAACTTAAGAATCACTACAAATATGGTGATCAACCCTATTTCAAGGGGACTTCTGTCATTACTCAAAACACACTTTTGGATTGTAGGTACAATGTCAACAAGAATGGGGTTTCTAAATAACTGGCTGAGGCATTGTTAGTTGTTTTGCTGGCAGGTGGGACCACAGACATGTCTTGAAAGCCACAACTGGTCATGGTACTGAACTATAAGGTAAATGACACAATGACTGAGAGCTTTTGAGAATTTTGAAGGACAGCATGGCTGCTAATCAATCAAATGTCATTTTGACATCTCTTGAGCTCCTGAACATAACCAATAAGGTCACAATGCAAACATATATGGCTACGGCAACGAGTTAAAGTATCAATGGTGTTCAGACTGTTGTCAAACAGCACTATCCAAATGCAAACTTTGTCCAGTGTTACCAACTTCAGCTAAATGTAACACTTCAACAAGTCTGTTCAGAAAGTATTTCAGACATAAAAGGACTTTTTGTCAATCCTTCAGCATTTGCCATGTCCTTCTCTAACTAGGCCAGATGTTCTGTTTGAGACATTGGCCAGGCACATCCCTAGGCTCCCTGCCACACAGTGGAACAGTTAAAGCAATGTGAAAAAGCTGTGAGGAAATCATGGACTGTTTACATAATAGGAGAGATGGGACAGAGTGACCATCAGTGAGGTGTACAATCTGTCAGCACCCCAGCTGGACCCAAAGTTCTTCCTGCTCTTGCAATTTTTTCTGATTGTATTTCAGAAGTGAACATTTCATACAGTATGTTGCAAATACATTAAATTTATGCTTCTGGCATCAATGAAGTAATGGACATCTTTGAAAAGAATGTGGGGTGTATGAGGGAATGGGGTTAGGAATAAGAGAAAGTGGACCAACACAGATAATAATAAAAAAAAAAGACCATCAACACTGTAATATGTGAAGTGGAGGAAAAGTTCATTTATTTAGTGACCATTTATTGCAGGGTTTTAAAATCTTTTCCAGTGGCACAACTGGAATGAGCTGACCAATAGCAAATTAGGAGATGCTGAAAACTGAGCTGAATTCCCTGTATGTGTTCAGTGAATTCAGAAAGCAACATCACATTTTCTCTATTGAAATCAGTTTGTGAGCATACTTTGTAGGATGTTATGTCTCATCCTTACAATCAAAATCACAACACCAGTGACAAAGACTGAACACGCAATCACAACTATCTAAAAAGAATAAAGTCATTTACAAGAAATATAATGGGTTAGCAGAGGTTGAATGCTCTGGCTATTTAATCTATTGAAAATGGAACCATTAAGGGATTGCTAGATTTTAATGCCAATGTCATAGAGAGTATTGGCCACATAAAGATTTGCTATGTCAGCTTCCTTTTCAAAAAGTCAATTTAATCTTTGTATTTATTGTTGTACTCTTCATTCTGGAATTGGTATTGTAAATGTGTTCAGTATTGACTGCTAGGTATTACAAGTGCTTTGGGCAGTTTACTGCATGAGTATTCATTTCTGTTTCTGCTTTTAGTGTTTGATGAATGTTAAGATATCTTTTAATACTGTCCTTTGATGAGTGTACTATATGACACAATAATATGTTAATAAATCCTCATCTTGTGTGATGTTATTATACCATCATTTGTCCGACATTTGATGTTAACTGGTGCTTGTTGTCTAATACATTGTGAAATGCAGTGTCCTTCCCTCACGCCCTCACAAGAGGTTTACTGGAAACTGACTCCTTCCTTGGCCATACTCCAATGCTGTTACCACTACTGTTGTAAGAAAGTGAATTTGAATTTGTCTAGACCAGGAACAGTAAAATAATGCATTGTGGGATGTATGATTAGTCAGTTAATTAATTATTAGTCTTAGCTTAAGCAATGCCTGTAATTAATTAAAACAATCAACAAGACACCCCTTCAAAGGATGCCAAGTTAAATGTAGGTTGAGTGTGGGTGTATTTCACTTTCCAGTCAGGACACCAGAAATGTAAAGAGATCTGCTCAATTTATAAAAGAAGTTCATGGATTGGTAAAAGTCTGCATTACCATGTTCACTTTTTCTGTTAGGGTTCTGACATGGCCAAAGACTTACATTCAAAAATAATCCTGACATGCCCACAAACCAAAAAAATTTGAAGACTTAGTTTAACTTGTTTCTCTCTTATAGATAAAGGCACATAATTTATGAATTCTGATTTTTCAGTTCATGTGTTCAAGATAGATAAGTTCTGTAGCTAGCTCTTATACTGTGATAATCATTTGCTCACAGCAGTCGCTGTGCTGGGTAACCACCCACCTCCACACAGAGCTCTCTCTCTCTCACTCTCTTTCTTTGTTTGAGTGTGTGAGTGCATCTGTGAGTGTGTGTGAGATGCTGTGCTGCACTTTCTGACTGCGTTTAGAAAGAAACTTATAACACAGTGCTAGAACTTATCCTTCACAAGATTATTATCTTTTAGTTAAAGTTACAATAGTTCTGGGAATTAATTAACTTATGGTTGAAGTGAGTGATTCCTTTGTTCCTTCCCTGGTTAGCTTTCTCCAGACATCAGAAGAATGTTCTGTGTTTTTCCTTCTCCTTTGTTCAGGAGCGTCTCTCCTTTTTGCTTTTGATCACAACTTCTGGTTCTGAGTGGTAGTTGCCCTCTAGATTAAAGGGATTGTTTCAACCACTGTTGTGGCCATACACTTTCAGCTATGGGTTCTGGCTATGTGCAGCCAAAGTTGACCAGGTTGAGCTGTATCTTCATGAGAAGAGAGCAGTTAGTTAAGGTGTGGTTGATGTTTTAAAATGAAGAATTAGAGGTCTTGACATCAGTTTCTTGGTGCACATAAGTCCATTCAATTGGCTAACCATCGGTGCTAAGTTCAGTCCCTCAAGATTGTCAGTCCTTGAGTTATGGCCCTTTGTTCAGAACTTGCATCTCCAGCTTGTGCCTTCAGGAAGCCCCTACTGATATTACAAGGTCTAGTATTGATTTTATCAGATAAGGCGAAAAGCTGCATTCTGGCGAGAGGTCCTGTCAGTCAAGCAGAGAGTTTTTATCTGTCAATGAGAGTGTCTGGCAGCAATTTGCTGAGCTAGGACCTCGGTTCTAACATGGCAACATGGATAATGCCCTTCTGTCCTGTACTACTCTGATCATCCATGACTCCTTTCGTGCAGTTCCACATGCTCTCATCTGCCTCAACTCCTGCTTATATTGTAAGCAAATGTAAAGTATTATATGTAGAAAGTAAAAATATGAGGTTTGAATACTCATTGGGAAATCGGAAACTTGAAAGTACACCGTATGAAAAGGACCTAGGAGTCATGCTTGTAGTGGACTCAACACTATTAACTTTCAGGCAGTATTCAGAAGCCATGAAGAAGGCTAACAGAATGTTAGGTTATATCATGGTGTGTGCAGTAGAAGACAAAGAAGGTTATGCTTAAGCTTTATAACAGACTGGTAAGGCCTCATCTGGAGGGTAACTGCATGCAGTTTTGGTCTCCAGCTAAGAAAAATATAGCAAGGCTAGAAAAAGTTCAGAGAAGAGTGACTAGGCTGATTACAGCACTGCATGGTATGAGTTAGGAGGACAGATTGAAGGAGTTGAACGTTTTCAGTTTAATCAAATGGAAATTAAGAAGTGACATCTTAAACATGCTTACAATTCTAAAAGGTTTAGTCCAGTGGATCAAGACTGTTACTTTAAAATGAGTTCATCAAGAACACTGGGACACAATTGGAAACTTGTTAATGGCAAATTTGCACAATTAGGAAGTTTTTCTTCACAAGGAACTATAGACACATGGAATAAATTATCAAGTACAGTGGTGGACATTAAGATTCTAGGGGCATACTAAATACATCTGGATGTTGTTTTGGAGGAATCAGGTGGATATGATTGGTTTCTTTTTTGGCCTAAATGGCCTATTCTGGTCAAAGATTTTTCTACGAAGCAACTAAGCCTAGAAATGGGAGGAAAATTGATGTGAAGGCTTGCTGGCAAAATGAGGAAGGCTGGAAATGTGACAGAGAGAGAGAAAGACATAGGAAGAGAAACACCTTAGTTCTTAAATGGTTGCTTTACAGGTGAACTGTATTTTGCAACAATCATAAACTTTCCAAGCAAATCTTCAAAGATAAATTTTAAGGAAAAGTGGTAAAGATGTTTTTGTTTGATTATTTTAAGGGCATATCAGGAAAATCATCTGAAGAAGCACAGGTCAGTATTTGAAGATTAATAGTCAAAGTTTACTAGGCAACTTTAAGCATGAAGTCATTAAACAAACTTAAATCTAAACCAGACAGCAAACTGATTTTGATTTATATGGGGACTAATTTATTGTGAAGTCTTTCCTTTGTTTATACAAAGTTCAGATACCCTTAGGACCCTTAGGTGATCTCAAGATTCAAGCAACGCATGAACTACATGCCTAGCAACTCACAGCATCGTATGAAGCTCAAAATGGCAGCGAACATGAAAAAGAGAGACACAAAATGATGGTGATCATGACATCACCTAAATAATTATTTGTGTAGACTTCTCAGGCTGGTGTATACTGTAGGTAACCCCACTGTGACAGATTAGGGCTTTCTTGCTCCCTTGAACCCTCAGACCACTCGTCAGACACCAGGTAAAAGTCCAAATAATTATTATTTATTATAATAATAAGTGCACAAAGCACCCTCCACTCCCAAATACTCCAATAAATAAACAATACTCCAATAAACAAATCCTCCAATCTCCCAGACACTTAGCCACCCTGCCTCCCAACTCAGCTCGTCCGTCTGGGATTTCCCAGAGTCCTTTATAGTCCTTGACTCGGAAGTGTTTGTCCCTCAGTCCATGTGACTTTCTATCACTTCCGGGTCAGGTAAAACTCCTTTTCTTTATCCCGGAAGCACGTCATTTCTTCTGTCCATGTGACTAGGACATACTTCCGGGGTGTAGGGAAAATAGTCCCTGGGCCTCCCTGCAGCGACTCCTGGCGGCCCCCATGGTATCCAGCAGGGCTGTGCATTAAAAGTCCACTGTCCATAATTCTCTGCTGGCATTCGGGGCACCTCTATGCTGCAAGGAGGGCTCCATCTGGCGGCCTGGGGGTATTGGCCGGGAAGAATGGCCGGCCATATCTCACACCACCTAACAGAGAAGGGATTAAGTTTTTCCAACTAAGCTCAGACCAACTACAAGGTCATTCAAAGTGTACAACTTCTTCATTTGATGATTTATATTGTCCCTGTGTTGACTCTGCCCTTATATTTATTTTATTAGAATAATAAACACAACTGTGGCTTCTTTGTCACTATTCCAGTGTGCAGAGAGGACACTCTCCAGTTTTTTTCTGTATTAGTAATTCCTCTACTACACAGTACTACTAAACTTCTACACAGTTTTACATAAAATTATTTCTCAATTGAGACCCTCCACCTGCGTCCTTGACCCAATACCAACAAGTTTTTTCAAAGAAGTATCGGGCGTGCTAATTGATAATATTCTTGACATAGTAAATTCGTCATTAGATACGGGGGTCTTCCCAGACTGTCTTAAAACTGCTGTAGTTAAACCCCTGCTCAAGAAAAATAATCTGGACCCCTCTGCTCTTGAAAATTTTAGACCCATCTCTAACCTGCCTTTCTTAAGTAAAGTTCTGGAGAAGGCAGTCATTATGCAGTTAAATGACCACCTCAATAAACATGCTATTCTTGATAAATTCCAGTCAGGTTTCAGAACAAATCACAGCACAGAAACTGCACTCGTTAAAGTAGTAAATGATTTGCGGGTGAATGCAGACAGAGGCCATTTATCTGTTCTCATCCTCTTAGATCTGAGTGCTGCATTTGACACCATTGATCACAACATTCTTAGAAATCGTCTTAGTCAATGGATGGGCCTCTCTGGCACAGTCTTAAATTGGTTTGAATCCTACCTGACAGGGAGAAAATTTTTTGTTAGTTGTGGGAATTACAACTCGAAGATACATGATATCCGATATGGTGTTCCACAAGGCTCTATCCTGGGTCAGCTGCTCTTCTCAATCTACATGCTTCCGTTAGGTCAGATTATCTCAGGTTACAACGTGAACTACCACAGCTATGCTGATGACACACAGCTGTACTTATCAATAGCACCTGATGACACTGACTCTTTCGATAAACTAACACAATGTCTTACTGGTATTTCTGAATGGATGAATAGTAATTTTCTCAAACTAAATAAAGAGAAAACTGAAATTTTAGTGATTGGCAATAATGGATACAATGAGGCTATTAGAAATAAACTGGATACATTAGGATTAAAAGTCAAGACGGAGGTAAAAAGCTTAGGGGTAACTGTTGACTGTAATCTGAATTTTAAATCACATATTAATCAGATCCCTAGGACAGCATTTTTTAACTTAAGAAACATAAGTAAAGTTAGACCTCTTATATCACTGAAAGATGCTGAGAAATTGATTCACGCTTTTGTTTTCAGTCGACTAGATTACTGTAACGCACTCCTCTCAGGACTACCCAAAAAAGACATAAATCGTTTGCAACAAGTGCAGAATGCAGCTGCTAGAATCCTAACTAAAAAAAGAAAATCTGAGCACATCTCTCCAGTTTTGATGTCACTACACTGGTTGCCTGTGTCATTCAGGATTGACTTTAAAATTCTGCTTATGGTTTATAAAGCCTTAAATAATCTCGCCCCATCTTATATATCGGAATGTCTGACACCTTATATTCCAAATCGTAACCTTAGATCCTCAAATGAGTGTCTCCTTATAATTCCAAAAGCTAAACTTAAAAGAAGTGGTGAGGCGGCCTTCTTCTGCTATGCACCTAAAATCTGGAATAGCCTGCCAATAGGAATTCGACAGGCTAATACAGTAGAGCACTTTAAAACACTGCTGAAAACACATTACTTTAACATGGCCTTTTTATAACTTCACTTTAATTTAATCCTGATACTCTGCATGTTCAATTCATTATAATAACTATTCATGGTGGCTCTAAAATCCGTACTGACCCCTACTCTCTGTTCTGTTTCTTTACCCGGCCTGCGCCACCACCACCTACTCAAAGCATCATGAAGCTCCAACATTGATGGACTAAAAGCCAGAAGTCTACGTGGCCATCATCATCATCAAGTCCTTCCGTGAGAACCCTAAATACAAAGAGGACTCCTTCATTTATGTTAGGTAGATTGCACAGAGGGGACTGGGCGGTCTCATGGTCTGGAATCCCTGCAGATTTTATTTTTTTCTCCAGCCGTCTGGAGTTTTTTTTTTTCTGTCCTCCCTGGCCATTGGACCTTACTCTTATTCTATGTTAATTAATGTTGACTTATTTTAATTTCTTACTATGTCTTTTATTTTTCTATTCTTCATTAGGTAAAGCACTTTGAGCTACATTTTTTGTGTGAAAATGTGCTATATAAATAAATGTTGTTGTTGTTGTCATTTACTATTGTATATTCTTTAGTGATACCCTTTCTCTAGTTCATAACAAATCCATTATTGAAATGGTTACATTATTGTATTTTGCTGATTATTCAAAAACAAGACAGCATACTAAAAATCCTTTTACTCACCCATTTGCTTATGAACAACACAGCTGAGGCTACAAAAATACTCAGCCACCTATTTATCGATTCTTTTAGATCTCCTTTTTCATTAGCAGACTTCAGAAAAGCACAACCTATCCCGGCATCCCTGGGTGCACAACAGAACCCATCCTTGAACTATACGTTAGTATAAAATCTACTGTAGAGTACACACACATGTACACACCACACCCACTCACATTGGGACAATGCAGAGATTCCAGTCAAGCTGGCAAGCACATATTTTAGTTTATATGATGAAGCCAGGGTGCCCGGAGAATGTCTTTCAAATTAACATGGAATTTTACATACTTTTAAGAGCAAAAGTGATTATTTGGGTGGGCCTTATGAGCACTTGCAAAATGGTGTACCCATTTTGACCTTGCTTTAAAAAAAGCTTTACAGAAGGATCAGAGGTTCCACTGACAATGGCAGTAGATCAGTGGGAAAAAAGTGTGAAAAGTTTTTTTTTTATTGCTTGCTGTATTCTCATGCACTTTTCTAGAAAATCCCTTAAAGTGTAACATATTGCTGAGCAGTGTCTCATCTGGGTATAAGACCATAACATATCACTCTCCTTTAATTCCCAGAGATTTGGGGTTGTTGATGTCAATAAATACAAACAGAGTAACCCTGCTTTCTTCAAATGGCCCTAGGTGTGAAGGTGGTAGAACAGCTATAAGGCCATTCCTCCAATTCTGTCCATTTTCAGAGACTAACAAGTGAGGCAGGGACAATTCAAAAGCTCCATCATAGGTTAGTGAAGCAGCTCAGATGTAGTGAGCCCTTGATGTTTTACTGTGAACACAGTAGCAGCACCTTAAGGATTTGCCTTCCTGAACGGTTTCTTAATAATCATCGAGCAGATTAGTTTGTTTGTATCACATTACAAAAAAGGATTTGTTTCACCTATAAACACTTCTGTTAATGCATCATTGGCTTCAAACAAGCTAGTCATTATGCAAATGGGACATGTAAGTTAATAGCCCATGAAAGAAAGTATTGTCAAGATGCGATAAAGACCCACACTGTAGTCTATAAGTGTGTGACTGATGCAGCACTTAAAAAAATCTCTCCTCTCTTCTGCCCATCTTGCATCTACAAACATTAATTATTCAATCCCTCTCATCCAATTAAAAAAAAATGTTTATTTTTGTGAAGAATGTTATCTCCTCAGCTGATAAGAACTTCAAAGCAGCTGCCCAAGATAACGGATTCAGTTTTGTATTTCAGCTAAGCTTTTGTACAGACAATTTTCCAAAGTAAAAAAAAAAGACTTTCAGTTCATGTTTAATTCTAGATGTGATTAAAAATAGTGACGCAAAAATACCAATTCGTTTAAGATAAGCGCTAATAAGAATGAATGGAGATTTTTTCCTCAAGCAATAGATGGCTAATATTTTCATTCACACTTTATGACAAATCTGGTGAAGCTATTTCTGAAAAAAAAAATTGTTAATCATCCTTGCATTTTATAAACATGCTTTTATTATATTTACTAATAAATATACATAACATAACATAATATTTTCAAACCTGCTAAATCCAGTTCAAGGAAATTCCACCTTGCACCCCTGTGGCTCCTTTGTCATTATTCCAGTGTGCACAGCGGGCACTCTTCAGTTATAATCTTTATTAGTAATCTATATATATATATATATATACACTCACCTAAAGGATTATTAGGAACACCTGTTCAATTTCTCATTAATGCAATTATCTAATCAACCAATCCCATGGCAGTTGCTTCAATGCATTTAGGGGTGTGGTCCTGGTCAAGACAATCTCCTGAACTCCAAACTGAATGTCAGAATGGGAAAGAAAGGTGATTTAAGCAATTTTGAGCGTGGCATGGTTGTTGGTGCCAGACGGGCCGGTCTGAGTATTTCACAATCCGCTCAGTTACTGGGATTTTCACGCACAACCATTTCTAGGGTTTACAAAGAATGGTGTGAAAAGGGAAAAACATCCAGTATGCGGCAGTCCTGTGGGTGAAAATGCCTTGTTGATGCTAGAGGTCAGAGGAGAATGGGCCGACTGATTCAAGCTGATAGAAGAGCAACTTTGACTGAAATAACCACTCGTTACAACCGAGGTATGCAGCAAAGCATTTGTGAAGCCACAACACGCACAACCTTGAGGCGGATGGGCAACAACAGTAGAAGACCCCACCGGGTACCACTCATCTCCACTACAAATAGGAAAAAGAGGCTACAATTTGCATGAGCTCACCAAAATTGGACAGTTGAAGACTGGAAAAATGTTGCCTGGTCTGATGAGTCTCGATTTCTGTTGAGACATTCAAATGGTAGAGTCAGAATTTGGCGTAAACAGAATGAGAACATGGATCCATCATGCCTTGTTACCACTGTGCAGGCTGGTGGTGGTGGTGTAATGGTGTGGGAGATGTTTTCTTGGCACACTTTAGGCTCCTTAGTGCCAATTGGGCATCGTTTAAATGCCACGGGCTACCTGAGTATTGTTTCTGACCATGTCCATCCCTTCATGGCCACCATGTACCCATCCTTTGATGGCTACTTCCAGCAGGATAATGCACCATGTCACAAAGCTCGAATCATTTTAAACTGGTTTCTTGAACATAACAATGAGTTCACTGTACTAAAATGGCCCCCACAGTCACCAGATCTCAACCCAACAGAGCATCTTTGGGATGTGGTGGAACGGGAGCTTCGTGCCCTGGATGTGCATCCCACAAATCTCCATCAACTGCAAGATGCTATCCTATCAATATGGGCCAACATTTCTAAAGAGTGCTTTCAGCACCTTGTTGAATCAATGCCACGTAGAATTAAGGCAGTTCTGAAGGCGAAAGGGGGTCAAACACTGTATTAGTATGGTGTTCCTAATAATCCTTTAGGTGAGTGTATAAGTTAATGTCTGTATGTATATATATTCCAGCATCACGTCTGAATGGCTGGAGCGATTTTCATGAAACTTGGTACACATGATTCTCATTGGTCAACTAAAAATGCTGTAGGGTGAAATCAACCCTTCTGAGTAGGGTGGGGGCTGATCTTGTGGTCTTGTATGCATGTTATCATCCATTTG
Source organism: Polypterus senegalus (assembly GCF_016835505.1). Lineage (NCBI taxonomy): Eukaryota > Metazoa > Chordata > Cladistia > Polypteriformes > Polypteridae > Polypterus > Polypterus senegalus. The sequence continues at coordinate 106,604,130 of NC_053163.1, read as the reverse complement.
ATGCTCCCAACGACCACCAGAGGGCCAACTTTAGATGACTGCCAGCATTCTTTACACCCCTGTTGCTTTCGAAATTAAATAGAGTTGGCCGGTTCCGAGAGTCAACTGGATGATAACATACATACAAGACTGCAAGACAAGCATATTAGTGAGTCTTCATTGTTTGTTAATTTATTTTTATTTTTAAAGTTGTTTTTTTAATTATATTTTTCTGAAACAATTAAAAAAACAAAACTTTATTTTCCTCCCGGGCAATGCTGGGGATTTCAGCTAGTTCTGCTATATACACCTAGAACTAGTAATATACCCTTGAAATAGTCCATTATATTCTTTTAGTGATACCTTTTCTCTAGTTCCTAACACGTTCATTATTGAAATGGGTACATCATTGTATTTTTCAGATTATTCAAAACAAGACGTCATACTAAAAATCTTTTTACTCACATATTTGCTACTCCATACCTGGGAAGCATGAACTGCTAGGCAGATCATGCAACTCACTTGTGTACAAACTCATACCAAGCCCATGTAGAGTTACCAACTAACCTAATGAGTTATTTTTAAGATGTGGATGGAGTGCCAGAGTACAAAGCCAAGGCAGACGCAAGGAGAGACTTCACACAGACACTGATTGATTATGGAATTCAAAGCCAGGATCAGTAAGGCAATTTTGTTAGTTAGCACTGTGACAAAGCAAATGTAAATTAAGTAGTTAGCTAAAGACAAGATCATTGTAATTTAAGAGGAAAAAGAAAAACAGTTGACGATAATGTAAAACTCAAGGTTAATCACTTGACCTCTGTGTTACATGATGCCTTTCATCATAAACATTTTCACAGAGCATTGTGCATGGCAATTTGTATCCTTGTATTAGATAGAAAATGAAAGAAAAGCTGACGGTAACTCAGAGCAGGTACTAAACTGATACTGCCATATAATAAAGTTAACAAGAGCCTTTCTATATGTTTCCTGCACCACTTAATAAGCCAGTGATTCATTTGTTCTATCTCATTCTTGACTAAGGCAAAAAAAGACAGATCTTTGAACCCATCATCAAAGAAAGAAGTGCGTGGCTCAGAAAAATTAACGATAGTCATATAGTCGGCTTCAATGCTTCTCTTAATGTAATCAACCTTCAGCAGGTACTTTGAGTGTGAGGTGCTTCACCAGTCTCCTTCGACTATACGCATTTCTGTATGGTCCTGTTATATATCAGCTTGGGTTATCTGTGATGATACTCAACTCCACTGCTTTGCACATAATCACACTACAGTTTTCTAAAATGTCAGCTGGAAGGAAATTGTACAGTAGGCCATTTGTTGACTTTTCATCATAGTTTACATGACTGAAAGTATCAGAATTCATATTTTTCATTGAATTGAAAACTAGTTTGCAAACCGGAGAAGTTGTTAGTTTTATTTGTTTTACAAATTATTTCAAACTAGAAATCTGCAGATAACCAATGCTAAGAGAAGGTAAACACAGTACTGGGTTACTCCAATAGCGATGCAGGCTCGTGTCAACATTGTAATAACAGCATTGTAGGGCGTGTGAAAATCAATACTGCCACTGTCAGGTATCTAACACTATTGTTCTGTATTTATTATTGTAGGCAACCTGTTATTACTAAATTAATTTTACTCCATGTTTTATATTCTTCATCTTAATTGTCACCCACACTAAAATCAGCATCTCTGCACTTGTTGAAGTTTATGCAAACCACGTGCTGACCACTTGTAGGAATGTCTGTACAGCCAGTAATCTGTGATGTCAGGTGGCACCATATAACATAAAGACAAGGGCTGCTCACACTATCAGTTGGTGCTTTTAAAAAAGGAAAGACTTTTACACTGAAATAGACAAAACTAAAGTTTATTTCCTGTCATAAATCTTAATGTTTTCTGCTATGTATATTTTTTATAATTTTTGCAATATTAATATTTCATTTTTATGTTGCTTGCTTGTTTGCATTTATTGCTATGCAGGGAAGCAGGGTTCATTGCTGGGTCCAATTCTGTTCAGCATCTATTTGTCACCCTTAGGGCAAATCATAAAGAAATACGATTTAAGTTATCATTGTTATGCAGATAGCACTCAAATTTAAATTTGTGTATTTCCACCGCTACTCTCCTTTACCAATTGTCTGCAAGAAATAAAGCCATGGCTGCAATACAATTTCTTTCAGCTAAACTCTTCAAAGACTACAGTTATCTCCTTTGTCTATATTCATAATTGTATTATAGCTACTCCTTTGTCTAATTGATAATTGCATCTGTTGATAGTATTCAGGCAACACCTACCACTACTGCCTGTAAACCTCGTGTTATTTTTGACAGTTGGCTCATATTTGAGACACACATTAAAAACACTACCAAGATTTACTTCCTTTATTTTCGTAATATTGCAAGACCCCAGCCATTACTGTCACAAGCTGCCGCTAAAGACGTATTCACGTCTCTTTCAGATAATCGAAGTGCACTTCATTCTACCAGAAAATTCTCTTAAGATGCTCCAACATGCAAAACTGTGCAGCTCAGATTCTTAGTCATGCATCATTGTACCATCACATCACCCCTGTACTCTCACATTTGCAATGGCACCCTGTCCGTGAATGTATTACAGTTAAAACTCTTATACTTACATATAAAACAGACCATGGCACAGCCCGTCATTATGACTGCGACCATGTCAAACCCTTCATTCCCTTGTGCTGTCTACATTCTGCTAGCTTTCTCACTCTGCAGCAGCCACGATGCAACTTTTGTCCATGGGGGAGAGAAGGCTTTACCTATAGTGCTCCACGCCAACTGAATACCCTTCCAGTAAGTATCAGAAATGTCCTGACTATTCACTGCTTTAAAAAAATATATATTCTTTATAACTCAAATATTTAAGTGATTTTAAAGATTTTTCCTTTTCTTGGATTTTACTTGCATTATCTTATGTTGTATATTTTATTATTCATATTTGTTTGCATATTTTACTAAATATTACATTTTTCTGACTTTTTTGTCATTACTACTTAGTTTATACATTTTATTCTGCTTGTTATGTCCTGTAGCACGTTGGGTTAAGAAAAGTGTGTTATAAATAAGTTGTATTATTACCATTCTTATTCTGATTTATTTTATTCTTATTCTTCTTTCTGTTATTATGGTGACATTAGCACACTGCCATTTTGTGAATCTTTTCTTGTTTAGGCTTGTGATGGTCTGGGTTAGCTCCACGCTCCCTTGATTGCTTCCAGGAGCCTTTTGAACCATAACAAATGGTGGCAGAGGTGGGATGAGACTGTGAGGAGCAAAGAGCAGAACAGAGAACAGCAAGCAGGTTTGGTGACTGACTGTTTTAATGAGCCATGTAAGAGGACTTTTTAAAATAAGGAACTTTTAATATACTATTTATTTGTTGCTGGTTTTATTGTCATTTTAGAGTTCTTATTCTTTTAATGTCCTGTTCTTAGAAAGTGGCTAGGCATTTGTTTTATTGACGGGTTTAATTTTAGTGCTCTTGTGATTTTATGATTTTAGTGCAGTGCTAGGGCCACGCCATGGAACTTGGCCCCAGTTGCAATGAGTTAGGAGGAGTGTTGAGTCTTCCCATGCAACTTGCAACTTGAGGAGAGAGGTGTGTGATAAGAAGTTTGCGGTGAAGTGAGCTTTTAAATAAATAATAGAGTCCTGCAGTGTGTAGGCCCCAAACAGCCGTGGGTGCGCTAATGCCGGTGCTCACTCTGGGGTTGATTGGGGTGCTTGGCTGATCACGTCTTCACATGCAAATATGTGTGTTTCAGTCAGATGCTTCATTCACACTTCAGAGTGAGTGGAGTCCAACGCTTGCACCCAATCAGACAGGGAGCCTGCATGGCAGAGTGAAGGAAAAGCAAATTGAAAGAGAAGATCAAAAGAATCAAGAGGATCGAAGAGAGAACGGAGGTCACAGAGAGACGAAGAGGCAGGATGTAAATGAGGCAAGTGGTTGTGAGTTTGCCCCAAGTGAGTGAGCGGCAGGCCTGCACTCGAGTGTGGGGTTGTTCCTTAGAGCGAATGGGGAAAGGAGTAGGAGCGGCCCTGTTGTGCAGCATCTCATGGGTGACATAGACAGACTGGCTAAGGGAGTCTTATGTCGGGTTTGGAGGAGAGTTCTACAGGTAATGACAGACTATCAGTAGGACCCTTATATAAAGTGAAGACTGCACCTGTCGGCAGGCATCTCCTCATGATTAAGATTCCTGATTGGATAAGCTGATAAAACACCAGATTTTAGAGTCATTGGGGCTTGCATCTCTTTTTAGAAGAGGAGTCTGCCGTGATTTCAACCTCAGTTTTATTGGAATTATTGATTGCTTTTAACCTCCACTTTGGTTTTATGGATTATCTATTTATTGAAGAAGATGGTTTTGGTGCACTGCACTTGTTTTTGAACATTTTTGTTTGGATTTTAATATAAGCACTGAACATTTTTGCACCAACCCTGAATGTGAGTATTTTTATTTGCCCAGCTCATCTGTGTTCATTGAAGGTTACGGGTAGAATGGAGGCAACCTGGATCATCACAAGGCTCTGCCATTTAGGGTTGTATACTTGGAACAGATATCTTGTTTATGGTTGGTATGCTCGTTGCCCGTCACGTGACATAGAGAACATGTGACACATTTTGTCATCGTCCCGCGATGACAGCACACAGCTTCAGTCATTCAAGCTTTTTGATAAATCCAAAGAATTGTCCTTGCATTTGTCATATCTCTTTTTTGGTTCTAAATTGTTTCTGAGTTTGCTTTTATTCTTGACTTCTGCTTCTGTCTTTTGATTACTAATTTTGTTTAGATACTCAATAGTTTGCTTTTCCATTTACAAACCCACTCTGACTTCTTATCATGATTATTAACTGCTCCTTCACGCAAAGTTCATTTACATTTTTCTGGATTTTTTTTTGTGAGTTTATTTTATGTTTCCAGTCAATTTTGTTTACATGTCTCTTCAGAGGGACTCCTGCTCATTTACTGTTTATGATTAAGTGATGTGTCTTTCTTTACACCACCAACATTCAGAGAAAATCCAAAGTTCTCACATTGTCAAGAATACTTCAGCAGGCTGCTCATAATGTTTAACAATGCTCACCTTCCATTTATAGTGATAATACTTTTTTAAGTGGTTGTAGAAACATTTTGATCACATTGGTTTGGTAAAATGGTTTGTTGTGTTAATCTTTGTTATCTAATATGGACAATACTTTGTGCATCCATTTTGAATTGTAAGTGTAAATAGGATTTGAATTAGTAGTTTTAACTGTGAGGCAGTATTTTATATGTGTTGTTTTTTACAGATTGATGCTGGGGAATTGGAATTTGGGACACTAATTTAATTCTTATTCATCTCACCACTTTGTAATGATCAATTGATAGATCATGCGTCAAATGACAAAAGTTTGAAGAATTTGATCAAAAGAGGTTCTGACTAAGGATAGTTATTTAACAGGCCGAAACCCGGCAGTCTATTAGCATGATCACCAACACCTAATATGCAAAAGAAAATTCGGAGATTGTAAATTTACATCTAAAAGTCCTCACTGCCTAAATATCCATCCATCCATTTTCTAACCCGCTGAATCCGAATACAGGGTCACGGGGGTCTGCTGGAGCCAATCCCAGCCAACACAGGGCACAAGGCAGGAACCAATCCTGGGCAGGGTGCCAACCCACCGCAGGACACACACAAACACACCCACACACCAAGCACACACTAGGGCCAATTTAGAATCGCCAATCCACCTAACCTGCATGTCTTTGGATTGTGGGAGGAAACCCACGCAGACACGGGAGAACATGCAAACTCCATCGGGAGGACCCGGGAAGCAAACCCGGGTCTCCTAACTGCGAGGCAGCAGCGCTACCACTGCGCCACCGTGCCGCCCACCTGCCTAAATATCCTTGCCCTAAATGAAAAGCCTACCTCAAAGGCTTTATTCCCTCCTTTATCCAGAAATTTGAACGCTTCTTTACATTCAACACCATCTTAAATACTGCTTTCAAATACAGTATGCAGTGCCACCATCAGACATGTATTCAACATCAAACATCACTGAAAACAACAAAGTCTGCTGGAAGGAACATGAATACAAAATGGTGCTGTGATGATGTCGCCCATAAGAAAACAACTTAGTTCTAAAACCAAATGTAATGCATGCATATTATTTTCAAATAAATAAAACCAAGAATAATAATAAAAAAATTACAAAAAAAGCATTCACCATTTCTAAATCAAACATAGTTACAACAATATTAGTTTATAAAGCATTGCAAATTACCAATAAAGCTGAAACAGTGGGAGGAGAAATGTTTGTCTATTTGTCACCTGACATCTGCCATGACATACTTGTATCTAGCTGGCTCATCAGGTTCATCTTACTGTCTGCCTTTACTGAAACCCTTCTACACCGAGACAATAAAAATAGAAAAATGAGCAAGTTTGTTAGCCAAGACCAGCCACTAAAGTGTCCACCCAAGGAGACTTTTTTTCTGAATCTTGTAATCATCAGGGATCAGAGTGCTTTTCATAAATATTTGCACAAAACTACTTGAATGATGCATGCACTCCAAGATGGTTGACAATTACATAATTCAAAATACCATTAAACCTGACAGATATTTTTCAATTTCCAATGTGTACTACACTTTGCTAACTCACTGTTAAGTGTAACATCTTGGAAATGTGTTGAAATCAGCAGTCACTAGCTACATCCACTGCCCCATTAATACAAACCCAGCACAAAACTACCAGTTAACTAGCCAGTCAAATTTCTGCCCAGGTTAAATTAGCTAGTGGTTCCAGTGAATGCGTCATAACATCATGCAAACCTTCTTAGAAGATACGTCACACAAACACTAGCCTCCTCTGTTGAATTGTCAGTCTGAATAATATGCCGCTTTGATTTACAGATTCTCTGTGATTTCAGATCAGCAGCTATACCTGTCTTGCCACAGTATTGTCTCTGTTGGCCACCATTTTACCTGCATCTTCTACAAGGGGCTCAAACCAATTGTCATTTGCAGCAGGTAAGATTAGTTATCCCTCTAAGAGGTAAATGAATTCTGTGCTTTTACTATTTTATTAATAGCCACATTTACTTAAACAAGAATTTGTTCATGGCTTTCCTGATTTTATTTTTCTTTCCAAAAATGGCTATAGTTGTTCTTGTACGATGTGGTGCTTCGGCTCTAACTACAGCAAATGCTTTGATGGCTTCATTGCTTCATTTGAAGGCCTCTCACCACGCACTCCACAGAGGAGACTTGGTGTCTCTGAGTGTTCAGTAGCTGTAAATCCATATTTAATGTATACTCCATCGTATTTCATTTTGAATGAAGTCTTTTCCTCACTGCTCCCTTGTCTTCAAATGCACTGGGTCTTTTTATTAATGCTGACAGCTTACAAAAGAAAAAACTGCCTAAGATCTGTTGTGACTTTTCGATTTTCAGCTAATCCGGTGCCTATAAAAAGTCTTTATCCCCTTGGAAGTTTTCACATTTTATTGTAACACTGCACTGAACCACAGTAAATTTATTTTGGCATTTTTGATACTGATCAAGAGAAAAAGACCCTTTAATAGTAAAGAGAAAACAGAACTCTGTGAAATAGACAAATTTTATTATACATATGAAACACAAAATAATTGATTGCATAAACATACATCCCTGTTAATATCCATCCATCCATTATCCAACCCTCTATATCCTAACTACAGGGTCATGGGGGTCTGCTGGAGCCAATCCCAGCCAACACAGGGTGCAAGGCAGGAAACAAACCCCGGGCAGGGCGCGCGCACACACACACCCACACACTAGGGACAATTTAGGATCGCCAATGCACCAAACTTGCATGTCTTTGGACTGTGGGAGGAAACCCACACAGACATGTGGAGAACATACAAACTCCACACAGGGAGGACCCGCAAAGCGAACCCAGGTCTCCTGACTGTTAGGCAGCAGCGCTACCCACTGCGCCACCGTGCCACTCTCCCTGTTAATATGAAATACCTAAATCATTACTGGTTCACCCAACTGGGCTTAGAAGCCACAGAATCACTTCAATGAAAACTGCTTGTCCATAGACAAGGGATTTCAATGGACTGCAGTATAAATGTACTTCATGTGAAGGTCCAGCTTGTGGTGAGTCAGTATGGTGGCCTAACCTACACAATAAAGTCAAAAAACAGTACAAGAAACTTCATGAAAAAGTAACTGAAAAGCACAAGTCAGACGATGGGGACAAGAAAATATCCAAGTCACTGAATATTCCTTGGTGTCCAGTTAAATCAGTCATTAAGAAATGGAAAGAATACAGTATGGCACAGCCGGCCATCCACAAAAATGGATTAATTGTATAAGAAGAAGACTAGTGAGGGAGGCCACCAGGAGACCTCTCTGAGAACTCTGAAGCAGTTTTAACCAACATTAGCTATGCTTGGATAGAACATGCAGACAATAACTATTGCCCAGGTGCTTCACCACTCGCAGCTTTATGTGACTCCTCGGCAGAATGCACATGGGAGACCCTGAAGTCAGCTAGAAGAATCCAAAATTGAGGCTTTTGCCATGTTTAGCAAAATCAAAACAATGCACACTATCAAAAACAAACCATCCCTACTATGAATGGTCATGGAAGGCTAGTGAGGGTAAAATGAAGGCAGCAACTTAAAAAGAAATTCTAGAGGTTAACCTGAATGAAGTCTGCAAGTACAATGTGCCTTGGGAGAAGATTTACTTTTCAGAAAGGCAACAAGCCAAAGCTCCACAGGAATGGCTTAGAAATAACAATGTTAATGTCCGGGAGTGACCAAACCAGACATCATGTTTAAATGGTGTGCATGCACAAAAATGTTGAGTACACCCCTTTCCACATTCATGTTGACATGTACAAAAACTAAACTTGTCATAAAGCTACCCACATTTTCACAACAGCTTTAGACCATACGTACACATGTTTCTGCTCAATTTCTCAAACTTGCAGCACCCAGCGTCATAGCATTGTTTCCGTGTCATTTTCCTTTCTTTTTCAGATTCACATCCATGATGCAAGCTTCATCAAAACACCGAAATTAATTGCATATCGTTTACAAATTTAATTCACTTGATTGCAATCATTCTGTAACAATATAATGGCTAATGGCTGCTTTAGCATTGTTAGAAGACATCGCAAATGGAAGAATTAGAAGAGAGTATGTATTTATAGATGATTATGACTAGCTTCTAAGTTGATTTAGATTTCCAAGAGCTATTCTCTTGGTGCTGTGTGCTGTTAGAATACTAGGATGTATACTTGATATAATTTTTATGATGAAATGCATTGAAGTATGTATATTACATTTTACAGATCAATTGTTAACTTCATTTAAATAATGTATACTGCTAATAATTAAACAAGTGGGGGCATGGTGGAACGGAGGAAGCACTGCTGCCTCGCAGTAAGGGGGTCATATTCCGGGTACACACATTTCCAGTTTTGTCCGTTACAGCATGTTTTTAGTGTAAATTCTTTACACGAGGCCACAGATCTCAGCCCAATTGAGAATTTGTGGCTGAACTTGAAAATGGCCGTCCACTCATGATCCCCATGCAACCTAAAATACTTTGAGCAGTTTTGAAAAGATGGATGAAGAAAAACTGCCATGTCCAGAATACATATACATATACATGAATACATATGCAATCAGTTATTTGGTGGTTTATATTTGTAATTGATTTAGGCCAATTTACAAAGGCCTGTTTTTCACTTTGACATTAAAGAGTATCTTTTTCTGTTAATCGATGTCAAAAAAAGTAAAATTAAATCCTATGTGTTATAATGCTGTACACTATCAAAATGTGAAAATATCTACGACTCCACTCAAGACAATTTTAGCCACTCACATTGCCCAGGTGATCTCACAGGAAACACTTTACAGCCTGGTCCTTGTTCACACCTTCACGTTCAATAGCCTCTAGTCTGGTTGAGGGTGCTCAAATGCTACTTAGCTGTTCCTCAAAATGAAAGGTTTTTAACATACAGAAGGAGATATGGTAGTCCCTCTGCATGTTTTCACTTTGCTGTGTCTTTTGGATTCCAGCTGTGCAAGGTGTTTCTAAGTGATACATCAGAACAAAAGCTGGCCATTAAAGATGGCACATCTTCAAAAGATCCCCGTGACCCTGTGTTCGGATTCAGCGGGTTGGAAAATGGATGGATGGATGGATCTTAAAAAGATTTGGAACATTGTCCCTGCTGGGTTCTGTAATGTCTTCTCAGTTCACTAGTGGTTCATGATGGCACAGGTTGAATACCTTTGTGTTACAGTTGTTCATTACATTTGTAAGAACACCAGGCAGTTGTGTTTTGTGTGGAGCTCTGCTTGTTAGGTCTTGCATTGTAAATACAAAGAGTAATGGACATGACCTGAAGAAAAAAACATGAAAGCTAGGCAGAAATTCTGTTACTAAGAGTCAGTCCTATCTTCTGTCAACACCAAAGCAGTAACCCAAAATCGTAGTCTTAAACAAATGGGTCAAGAAACCAAGAGGGCTAAAGGAGCACTAACTAAACACACCCACACAAAGCTTTTTCTTTGTTTATCTTCACACCCAGATGATGACATATCCAGGGTGCCGGTTTTAATAGTGCTGGTGATGTCATACACTTGAACTCCTCTCTTCCGCAGTTGCTCTCAGTTGTGTCATTACAATGGCAACTCAAAATGGTCGCAAACCAGGAAAACACAAAATGGAGACAGAAAAAAAACCCAAATATTTTCAGCTTAACTCTCATAAAAAGAACTAAAAACATGCATCTAAAAATATCCACAAACAAACCTACCCCAGGCAGCTTAACCCCAAACTCCACAGCCTGGCATCAGCCTACACAAGCGAAAAAGTGGCCCTGGCTTTTAAAGTTCAACATACGTCTTTTAAATTCAAAAAATACAAAAATGCCCTTATAGGAAAAGTAATGGAAAAAGCTCTGGCTAGGAAGAACCAAAGCAAAATCATTATAAATATAGATATGTATTTATATAAATGAAAAGAAGCACACCAATGGTGAAAATATGTAGCAGAAGACAAAAGAGTTTTCCCAAAAGGCAACTCAAAGCAAACAAGTGCCGAATTGCCATCCAATAGACAGAAACCACAAAATCAAAGCAAAATCCACAAAACCAGAAAATCAATATTTACTTACAAAATGCACTCTGTAAAATGAAAATGAACCACTGAGGAATCCACTTCCAGCTTCAGTATTTAAAGGCTGAGGGCGGTGCTCCAGAAGTGACATCAGGGTGACCCCGCCTCTTGAGGGTTCCACTCACTTAGTACAGGGAACATTGGAGAATAACACAAACTATTAGAAACTAAATAATAAATAAACAAGGCAATATTAACAAAAATACATATTTAAAATCAATACAGTGGAACCTCGGTTTACGAGTAACTTGGTTTACGAGTGTTTTGCAAGACGAGCAAAAATTTTTAATAAATTTTGACTTGATAAACGAGCGATGTCTTGCAATACGAGCAGTATGGATACACTTTGTCTACTGAGCGTCATGTGATCACAACTGAGCTGAAGGTTCTTCTCTCTCTCTCTCTCTCTCTCCTTATCTCGCTCGCTTGCCCAGCACCTCTCTCTCTCCTTATCTTGCTTGGTTGCTCGCCAAGCGCGTCTCTCTGTTTACAGCGCGTCTCTCTCTCTCTCCTTATCTCGCTCGCTCGCCCAGCGCGTCTCTGTTTACAGCGCGTCTCTCTCTCTCTTTATCTCGCTCGCCCAGCACGTCTCTCTGTTTACTACAGCGTTGTGATTGTGTGTGTGTGTGTGTGCTGTGAAGTGCGAGTCCCCATCTTGCTCCCCAAAACACGAAGCTGAGTCTCAGTACTTTAACACTAGTTTTATTCAGCTTGAAACAGCAACAGCGCTGTTATTTATTGCAGTGGGATCTTTATAATGTTCCTTGTATGACCCATTGACGACAGGCGCTTATAGCATGCCTGCGATCTTTTTGGATGTGCTTATACGGCGAACTGCTACAGCGCTGGGAGACTGCGATTGCTTTGGGACACTCTTCCGAGTGTCTTCCTGTTGGGTGGAATCCCACATGAGTTTAGAAACTCACACCAGCCATGATTCTTTTTAAAGGTAAAGTGCAGGTTAATTTGTATTATGTATTTTACTTTATATTTTGTCTTAATCTTTTTTATATGAATAGTTTTGGGTTGTGGAACGAATCATCTGAGTTTCCATTATTTCTTATGGGGAAATTTGCTTTGATATACGAGTGTTTTGGATTGCGAGCATGTTTCCGGAACGAATTATGCTCGCAAACTGAGGTTCCACTGTATATGAAATACAAAACAGAGAGGAAGAAAAATAAACAGAAGCCAGGGAGCACACCCCGACTGAAAAACAAAAATAAGACCAATGAGAACGGAGTCAGGAATATAGTGAGAAAAACTGGTTCTGCTGGATATAGAGAAGACACCCTGTGGAGGTTCAAAGAAAACATGATTGTGGTAAAGATGAAGAAGGAGTCTCTGTGATTCCTTGGTAGCATGTGGACCAACCAACCCATTGGCTAGAGATGGACATTTTTGGTGGGCCCATGTAGCCTTAAAGATTCTAGGATTTGTTTTCTATTATTTTGTATTATCCATACTCTTTCCCTGATTACCTATTCCTGTGTGTCAAATTTTTTAATCAAACACTTTTCTCATTCACCTATTCTTGGTTTGAAGACAGTTCAAAAGCACATTACAGAACGATATTACAGTGTGTAGACCAACCAAAACTTGCAAGATGAAGTTCATAGAGTGTTCTTTCTATCATCATTTGTCGATTACATAATTTTTTTTTTTAGCAGCTGTGTATACAAATGAAGAGAAGTGTGAGTGTGGGTGTGTGGATGAATGGATCGCTCTAATGAGACTATTGACCAGTGCGACTGTGATAGACACAGGCCTTATTGTGATCTTGTATTACATTTACTGGTTTTGAGAATGAATGAATGAATGAATGATTGAAAGGTAAAATGAAAACTGCAAAAGCTGGCCAGTACAACCTACACATTGCATGAAAGGTATCAAGATAATATAAAGAAAAGAAAAGAAAATATTATAATTCAAATATATAAATTATATTTTTTAAATTTGTCACAATGTGGAGAATGAAACAGAAGCTTGCTGCTTGCATCCTACAATTAGAAATGAATTTGAAGTAATTTTATGCATGGTCTCACACCGTGGGTTCATTCAAGGAAACAAACCTGTGGTGTTTAATAGGAAGCTTGTATTGATTGAAATTGAGTGCAGCAGTGGAGATGTAATAAATACCTTAAGCTGAGTGTGAATCATGGGATCACAGCAACTTTGAGGTCACAAACACATCTGGAAAATTCTCCAGAAATCATACATTGCAAGGCAGTATGGACTTTTGTTGAAATTAGAGCAGAGAGTTTTTGGGAGCCCACAAAGAAAACCTCACGGTATTTCAGTGTGATGTATGAAGCAGATAACATACTCACTGCTAAAAGTGAAAGTTTTCTTTATCTTTTAAAAGTTCCCAACTGGAATGACAGGGAACATTAAACACATTGGGATTTGTGGTTTTCTGTTTTGATTAATTTTGGTCTTTTGGTGTTCATTCTTAGTTTGCAGACAGCTCTGGAGCACCCCTTATCTTCCACACTATGTAAGTATGCAGATGATATTAAACAAGAATAAATCTGTGAAACAGATGAACCTGTACAGCATTCAGAGTTAGACAGACAGGTGGCAGGTGAAGTTAAATGTGTAATACGTAACCCTTCTGTTACATGAACATTAGAGCCATCTTGACAAGACCATTCAGTCCAATAAAGCTCATCAATGCTATCTATCTAATTTCTCCAATATAACATCAAGTTGAATTCTGAAAGTCTTACTCTCTATTATGTTACATGGTAATTTATTCCATGCATCTTTGGTTCTCTCTGTGTAAAGAAAATCTTTCTAACACTTGCACAAAATTTACCCTTATCAGTTTTCCAACTGTAACCCTCACTTGTAGTTCTACACTATCCTTCAAGGCACACATTCATTCCTTAACTAAAGCTGCATCTCCCATCTATGAAACATTGCCTTCCTCCACTACACCCTTAATTTCCATACAGTGATCCTAATTTATTCTTTCATGACCTCAGTTTCTGGATTATTATAATTCATTAAATGCCACCCCAAACCCCAGACACAACCTCACAGACACAAGTCCCAATATGAATAAAAGGTTTATTCTTATAACTACCTTGCACAAAGGTTTAAACAAGACATAAACAAACCAGAAAACATTTATTTTCTTCACTCTCTTTCTCCACACCTCCCATGAAAGCTTTGCCCTTCTTCCTCCCGTCCTGGATGAGGTTGTGTGGTCTCTTTTATCTTGGACCCAGAAGTACAAGGGCATAGCCCAATGGAAGTACTTTCGGGCTAATTGGAAGTGCCACAAAGTAGAGATTGTTAATCCCTTTAGCCCCCCCTGCAGTCTTCACAGAACCCTACAGGGCTGCATCATGGGACTACAAGATTTCAGCATGCCTTGCAGGAGTGCACGTGGGAATCTTAAAATAGGGAGGCTACCACCTAGCATTTTGGGGGAAAAAATGTCCCGAATGAATTGTCTCCCATGGTCCTTCAGTTATACTGGCCTCCCAACCAAGTAAGGATCCCTGTTCTGTCCAAGCAGCGATGCCAGTCTCTGCATGCCATTCATATATATATATATATATTTGTTGCAGATTTATTAAAAAAGAAAAACTGAAATATCACATGGTCCTAAGTATTCAGACCCTTTGCTCAATATTTAGTAGAAGCACCCTTTTGAGCTAATACAGCCATGAGTCTTCTTGGGAAAGATGCAACAAGTTTTTCACACCTGGATTGGGGGATCCTCTGCCATTCCTCCTTGCAGATCCTCTCCAGTTTGTCAGGTTGGATGGTAAACGTTGGTGGACAGCCATTTTTAGGTCTCTCCAGAGATGCTCAATTGGGTTTAAGTCAGGGCTCTGGCTGGGCCATTCAAGAACAGTCACAGAGTTGTTGTGAAGCCACTCCTTCGTTATTTTAGCTGTGTGCTTAGGGTCATTGTCTTGTTGGAGGAAGGTAAACCTTCGGCCCAGTCTGAGGTCTTTAGCACTCTGGAGAAGGTTTTTGTCCAGGATATCCCTGTACTTGGCCGCATTCATCTTTCCCTCGATTGCAACCAGTCGTCCTGTCCCTGCAGCTGAAAAACACCCCACAGCATGATGCTGCCACCGCCATGCTTCACTGTGGGGACTGTATTGGACAAGTGATGAGCAGTGCCTGGTTGTCTCCACACATAACGCTTAGAATTAAGGCCAAAAAGTTCTATCTTGGTCTCATCAGACCAGAGAATCTTATTTCTCACCATCTCAGAGTCCTTCAGGTGTCTTTTAGCAAACTCCATGCGGGCTGTCATGTGTCGTGCACTGAGGAGAGGCTTCCAACAGGCCACTCTGCCATAAAGCCATGACTGGTGGAGGGCTGCAGTGATGGTTGACTTTCTACAACTTTCTCCCATCTCCTGACTGCATCTCTGGAGCTCAGCCAAAGAGATCTTTGGGTTCTTCTTTACCTCTCTCACCAAGGCTCTTCTCCCCAGGTAGCTCAGCTTGGCCGGACGGCCAGCTCTAGGAAGGGTTCTGGTCGTCCCAAACGTCTTCCATTTAAGGATTATGGAGGCCACTGTGCTCTTGGGAACCTTAAGTGCAGCAGAAATTTTTTTGTAACCTTGGCCAGATCTGTGCCTTGCCACAATTCTGTCTCTGAGCTCTTCAGGCAGTTCCTTTGACCTCATGATTCTCATTTGCTCTGACATGCATTGTGAGCTGTAAGGTCTTATATAGACAGGTGTGTGGCTTTCCTAATCAAGTCCAATCAGTATAATCAAACACAGCTGAACTCAAATGAAGGTGATCTCAAGGATGATCAGAAGAAATGGAAAGCACCCGAGTTAAATATCAATCAATCAATCAATCAACATTTATTTATATAGCACATATTCATACAAAAAAATGTAGCTCAAAGTGCTTTACAAAATGAATAGAGAAATAGAAGACACAATAAAAGATAAACATAAGTCAACATTAATTAACATAGAATAAGAGTAAGGTCCGATGGCCAGGGTGGACAGAAAAAACAAAAAAAAACTCCAAAGGCTGGAGAAAAAATAAAATCTGTAGGGGTTCCAGACCAAGAGACCGCCCAGTCCCCTCTGGGCAATCTACCTAACATAAGTCAAACAGTCCTCTTTGTATTTAGGGTTTTCATTGAAGGACTTGATGATGATGGTCACGTAGACTTCTGGCTTTCAGTCCATCAATGTTGGTGCCTCATGATGCTTTGAGTAGGTGGTGGTGGCGCAGGCCGCCACCACAAAGAAACCGGAAAAAGAAACAGAAGAGAGAATAGGGGTCAGTATGGATTTTGGAGCCACTGTGAATAATTATTATGAAGAATTGAACATACAGAGTATCAGTATTAAGTTAAAGTGAAGTTATAGAAAGGCCATGTTAAAGTAATGTGTTTTCAGCAGTGTTTTAAAGTGCTCTACTGTATTTGCCTGGCGAATTCCTATTGGCAGGCTATTCCAGATTTTGGGTGCATAACAGCAGAAGGCCGCCTCACCACTTCTTTTAAGTTTAGCTTTTGGAATTATAAGGAGACATTCATTTGAAGATCTAAGGTTATGATTTGGAATATAACGCGTCAGGCATTCCGATATATAAGATGGAGCGAGATTATTTAAGGCTTTATAAACCATAAGCAGTATTTTAAAGTCAATCCTGAATGACACAGGCAACCAGTGTAGTGACATCAAAACTGGAGAAATGTGTTCGGATTTTCTTTTCCCAGTTAGGATTCTAGCAGCTGCATTCTGCACTCGTTGCAAATGATTTATGTCTTTTTTGGGTAGTCACAGCAAAGGGTCTGAATACTTAGGACCATGTGATATTTCAGTTTTTCTTTTTTAATAAATCTGCAACAATTTCAAAAATTATTTTTTTTGTCTATCAGTATGGGGTGCTGTGTGTACATTAATGAGGAAAAAAATAATTTAAATTATTTTAGCAAATGGCTGCAATATAACAAAGAGTGAAAAATATACTGTTCTCTGCATTAATGACCCTTGCATCACCCATTGGCGACAGGCACGATCTCGATTAGCTCGTAGTTGTTTATGCGACACTATGCTGCTGCACTGCAAACCTGTGGATGCCGCGGCAATGGACAAGCAGTCCTCCATAGACACAGCAAGTGCGCTTCGGCATGCCATCCCGTTTGGGGCAGGGTCCTAAAATATATATATCATATCATTGCACTCACAGAGATCTAAACTTGGGGCACACAAGGGGCCGTGAGACAAAGTCAGTTCATGGAACTGGTTTGTTCTATTGTTTGAAGTTGTGGCTCCATGGAACAGCGGGAACGTCTTTTTGTTTTCTGATCTATCTGTGCAGATGCTTTGCACTTTTTTCTTCCATTAAAAAGATGGAGATGGCTTGTAAACGACAATCAGTTATCCTTATTATTGTTATTTTTCGTGGTTGTATGTTTTTTTCTGGGATGTGGAGGGCTCTTTTAAGGCTTGTTTTGAAACGTGGATTGTGCTTTATTAAATCATTTCCTCTGACAGAATGAAAACTGGGATCATTATAATGTGAGACACCAAGATAAAACATGTGCACAACAAGACTGATATAAGAGCGTTAGAGCAACAGACCTAAAAAAACTGAGCTCACTTCATTCTCTTTAAAAGTTACCCTTGACCAAGGAGCTGAATGATATTTTTTGAAAAAAGAATTGTCCGTTAACGTGGTTTTCAAACTGCAGTTATATTGGACTGTGATTTTTAGTTCATCTCTTGCTTTTAGAGATAGAGCAGTTGTACTGTGTTGTTAAGGAAATTATCCAGAAATTATTATGGTATAAAGGTCATGCTAAACACTTCCTTATAATATGAGTTTACAGAGTGAAGACAAAGTTTTCACTGCATTACTATTTTGATAGTACAGGGTGGTCCAGATCTAATTATGCAGATCCAGATTGTCTGGATGACTTTGATTTATGCAGGGACGATTCCAGTTCGGCACAAAGATGATTCTTCTTGTTGTCAGTTCGCACACTTCTTGATGGTCTGGGATTTTTCGGGTGATTTTCTATGTAATAAACTTAATAAGTTATAGTGTAATGAACACTACATAATTAGATCTTGACCACGCTATATGTCTCTTAAACTAGTCTTGTGCAAACTAATTTTTGACTATGATTTAAAGTTCTGATTTTGGCTTGATGACAGTATGTTTGAATTTTTAGTTACAAAACTTTGCCTGTTTGCTGGTTCATGTTTCATCTTATAGTCCCTTATCAAATTATTTCCTGTCTCTCTCATCAATTTCTGTAGATTGAATTTAAAACAATACCACAAACATTAAAGTTAGTGAGAGTTAAGGATCTAGTCTACTTTCAAAGCTACGAAACTCTTTCCAAGATCGCCATAATGTGATTTTCGGGGTTTCTGAGTTCAAGTAATCTAATTGTTGCATTCATCCTTTTCTTTATTGTTTTTTTTTTTACATGTTCTTTTGCAGCACCATTTTATTTTCTTTGTGGATGCCTCCATGTTCCATGCTGTTGGGAGATGGTTTTTGGAGGTCGTACATTATGATGTGAATAGTGCAATGTTTTAAAAAGCCACTGCCACGCATACCTAATTCATCCACGATTGGATCCCTGAAAGAAAAAACTTGCATCATTTCATATTGTTAGATTTTGATTCTGTTGGTTATGACATTTACTTTCTGTTCTCTGATTACAGTTTACACCTCTTGTTTCTTGGCTCTGGTTATGTGTTCCCTTTTTGACTTATGATTTACGGCTCTGTTTTATGACTACAATTCTGGCTACACATACTGAGATTTGTATTTAATTGTTGCCTTCCTAATTACGACTCCTGCATGCATTCTGACTTCTCCACGCTGCTTCCTGATTCTTTTGTTCTTCTAAACAGTTGTCGCCATGTGAAAGTAGTATAGATAGGAGCTACACAGGAAAATTGAAGATATTGTATCTTTTCAGTTGCAAATACAAAGTGACAGAAGAATTAAAATTTAGGAAAGGAATTAGACCAATGGGTGCTAACTTTATCTTAAAAATAAGCTCTGTAACACGGACAATAAAGTGAAGGCAAGTTAAGTGTATAACCTGCCTTTACCTTATTGTCTGTGTTATAGAGCTTATTTTTAAGATATAGTTAGCATCCACTGGACTAACATTGGAGTAACACTGATTGAACATTAGAAAATTATTTTTCTCACCAAAATAAATACATGGAGTAAGGTACAAAGCAGCGTAGTAGGCTGGAGCAGTTAATTGCCTTAAAATCTTGCCTTGATGGTGTCACACACATGCGCATGGGAGGCAGCTAAAGAACTTGAGTAAGGGCAATTCCGAATCAGACCGCCATGTGGCAGAGTGCACTCTTTTTATCCCTTGCCTGTAGACCATTCACAGGAGATCCCACCTGGCCCTATTGACATCACTTCTGGGTCCCAGCCTATGGAAGAAGACCTTGCCGGCTCCGACCCCTATGATGTTGTGTCTGGGCTTGAGCCTATGGTTGAAGACCCTTATGTGCCGAACCCTCTTGACCTCACTTCCTGTCTTCCCCTTTTCCCCATTCCCTCAGTTCTGTTTGGACTAGTTTTGTGCACATCAGTGTTGTTTATACTTTTGCAACTTCGCAGCCAGGATACCAAATATGGGGTGGCTGTCCCAAACCTTGTTATGTCTCAGAGTGGAGTTTGTGACAATGCTATTTTTAAAAAATTAGCGGAATAAGAATTGACAAGCTTTTCTGAGCAAAATGATCTGTCCTCATCAAGACTTCTGTGTTCTAGTGAAGAATATTATATTTAACCTGACAGTTTTTGCATTCATCACAGTATGAGTCAGTTTTGAGAAATCCCAACCTAAACGCAGAGCTAAGTTGACCTTTAATTCATAACCTCTGTGTGTGATCCTTGTTTAAAATTTCCCTAAAAAGATAATCCCACTCATACAGATTTTGTATACATTCAAGGCATATGCATGTCAGCAGTTTAAATAATCTTATTTGAAATTCTCGATAAACAATGCAATTCCAAGGTTATTGTTAAAAGATAATTCCAGGCGGTTTATGGGCAATCACTACTTCAAGTTCAGTTCCTGGCTCACAGTACAGTATTATACATGAGGACACATATAAAACCTTCAGTGTATTTACCTTTACAGCATCCACCAGAGGAAAAAAAATACAGGATATATGATACAGAAATCAGAGGTGGTTAGGAATGATATATTCAGGTAGGCCTAACAGAGGACATTAGCATACATGCAAACAATGTTAGCAAACAAATTTCCCAAAGGGATAATGAAGTGTACCTAAGAGTGGTGATTTAAAAGGATAATTTTTATTTAATGTGATGTGAAGTGTTTCCAACAACATGAAGATAATGGGAGCAATGTCTCTATTAGCAAATGTAGAAAGTCAGGGATTAGAAGGTAGTAGTAGGTCCAGATATTGTGCAATGTAGTGCTATGCAAGAGTAATATAACATAATGTTGTCAAATCCAGTGAATCCAATTCGGAGTCGTGAGGAGGCCTAAACAGCAGGAAACATCCAATTTGTGCATTTTCTTTCGACATCCCCAAAGATGTGCTTTAGATTATTTGCCACTTCTAATTCAGCCTCGTGTGGTTGAGTGAATGGACCCTGTTATACCCTGGCATCCTGTCTAGGATGGGTTCCTGCTGGGTTAGGCTCTAATCTCCTTTGGCTCTGAACTGGATTAGGCAGGTTTATGTAGGTTACATTATTTTGAATTATATGCAACAAATATGTTGGCTACATTTGCATATTATGCCTAATTACAGTAAGCATATTCCTACAGGTAGATCTGTACAAAAATAGATTGAGGATGGAATTGTAGCAAATAAAGGTTATTTAACACATGGCAAAGAAAAATATTACTTGCAAAAAGATGAGTGGGAGTTAAGAATGAGAAACTATACCTTACAAAATGTAATAACATAAAATGTTTTGTTATGAAAAATGGGGGGCCCTGCTTAAGATGTATAATGCACTTAGAAAACACATCATGATTTCTGTGTGCACTTTTGCTGTACAGCCTAACAGAAAGTCCAGGACAGAATTACTAGATTAATTCCAGCCATAGAAGACATGAGCCCTGAAGAAAGATTGAAGAAGATGAATGTTAGTCTGCCTGAGCAAATGGAGACTGGCACCAGATTCCGGTTTGACAGAAGTGTTAAATAATGAAAGGTATATGCTTTCTTTAATAATATTAATCTTGACTTTTAGGTAAAGTGTATTCTCACTGTATAGAATATACATGGTTTTATGTTAAATTAAGATTAATTAATTATACAGTCATTCAATTAAAAGGAAAAATGGTGTGTGTATTTCATTGATTCCTTTCAATAAAATGACTGTATATTGGTTTTATTGTCATTTTTGTGTCAAAGAAGACTGAAAATGCAAATCTTTCCCAGTCTAGTATATTCTACATTATTTTACTCACATTATAATTTGTTACACCTTCTCTGCAGTTTGACTCTTACTTTTTTAATTTTTGTTTTATATTTTAAAGACAATCATGCCATATACTAAATGCAAGAGTATGCAATTCTGTTTCTCTGTTTTTTGACCCCTGCCTAAATAAAACTATGATTTTGCCCCTTACTTTAGTATTTCAATCTCTGCCCTCAAATAAAAAATACTCTTTTAAGTGTAATTTTCATTTTCCAGTTTATTGCTCTATTAAGATATACTGTATTATCGAAGTTTCCTTTTACATCACCTAATTTTTAGAGTGACTCTTCAGTCAAAAACATGGCTTCATTTACATTATCCCCATCACACTCTTTCTGTGGCTTGAGCCCCTTCCATCCCCACCATAACTTGAATCATGTGAGAAATATTTAAGAAGACTTTTGTATTATCTCCAATATGCCTGGTGGCCTGTGTAAAACAAGCTGGGATTATGGCAGAGAGGAGAGAGAGAGATTAGGAGGATACGCTGGTACAGTGCGTTGCCGCGGTTCACCGACAAAAGCGCGATAGACATATGAGCCCCGACAAAACCGTGACGGACAAATGCGCGCCGACAAAATCGCGAAAGAGGCCAAGAGAGTGGGATGCGTACGTGCGCACTATGTACACTGTTATAACTGCTGATGGCATGCCGAGAACAAATACTGTAACTCAGTCGAGGGTTGGCATAACACGTCGTATACAAAGTGGAATTACCAGCAGTCAGGCAGCCAGCAAGTCTAAATACGCTCAACTATCAAGACGTCTTGCTGCAATTCTTCCTACATATGCAGGGCGTGATCTTAAGGACTATCTGCATGCTGTGCTGATGGCATGCCACGTCTCATAATATTGACTTGTAAAATAAACATTATTATATATGCTTTAAACTAGTAATTTATATTTAATGAAACTTTTGCGATTTTGTCTGCAAGATTTTGTCGGCACGATATTGATGCCGCGTTTTAATCGGCGCTATTTTGTCGGCGCTCATATGTCTATCTCGCAAATGTCGGGTCACAGTTGCCACACCCATCACATGACAAACCATTTCAGGGTCCCATATTAGGACCTGTGCGTGGCCGTGCAATGGGTGACACTTCAGCACCATGCTATTTCGAATGGAGTGTAACAGTGTGAGGTGTTTTACAGTGGTTGGAGTGCCAACCCTGCCACCAACCCCCAAGTTTTCCCTGCGAGTTGGAGGGAAGCTGGATGCAGGTTAACGCTACACCTGGGACAGAGCAATTGCAGGTTAAGGGCCTTGCCTAAAAGAGTAGAGTCACTTCTGGCATTTACAGCTTTCAAACCGTCAACCTTGTGATTGTCGGCACAGATCCCTAGCCTCAGAGCCACTACTCTGCCCAGATAGGGACAATGGCAGAGGCTACAAGAAAAAGAGTTGACAAGCCTCAGAGCTTGCAATCCAGAAGTGGTCCAGAACTGCAGTGAGCAGAACAAACCCAGAAGGAACTCCAGAAATGGACCCAACTCCAGAAAATCAAGAGGGGCAAATTAAGCTTGTAACAACCATGCTCATGCTAGGATGGTGGAAAGTTACACACTCCGGCTGTGCTGGAGCGAAGTCCAGACTCGGCCACACTAAACTGTAGTTACTCTTCAGTTTCTTACCTGCCCTCCACTCAAGCTCCCCAGTCGATGGGCAAAAACAGATACACAATATTAGTCAAAATAAAGGTTCAGTAGGTGTAAAATGAATATATTAGAAGAGGATGAAATATAACACACATACCCTTAATTTCCCGGTCCTGATGCAGATGCAAATATTTACAGTGAAGAAAAAACTCAAAACAAACTTGACATCCCTTGTCTTAACTATGAAACATATATAAATTACAAAACGAAAAAAATATCCATATACACACAAAGTCCAATGTGACAACACTGTAACTGTAGAGACTGAGAAATGGATAGAAAATCCCAAATGATAAAATGACAGAAACTCACAGTTCAAATAGGGCTATTCTGAAATGTGAACCAAAGCCATCTCACCAGTCCAGGTAGGAGTCTGATAGCTGTGGGTGGTGGATAAGGAAAAGTCCAAAACATCTTACTGCCGTGTGTAACTGTATTAAAAGGGATGATCTGTTGTTTCTTTTGATGAAATAATAGCAGTATGTGGTATGACAGATCTCATTTTTTTCAGTGTTTCCTTTTCTCCCCTTCCTCTTGAAATGCACAATTCTATCTTTTAATATATACAACTCCCACCCCCAAAAAAATTATTGTGATTGGTAACATCCTTACAGATGCAGAGGGAAAGTACTTCTTAAGGTATATGTATATAGTAAGAGACGACCGGCAGCTCAACCCGGCCAGGACGCCCCTGCAATGGAAGGACAGGGGAAGGCAGCTTTTGTAGGACACTGATTCCTCCAAGGTACTAGATGGCAGCTCCCCTGGACTGCAGCAGTGCCCCATATTCCCGCAGGGCACTATGGGACATGTAGTGTAATACCACAGCCCTGCTGGGTACCGTGTGTGCCACCAGGTGATGCTGCAAGAAGACCAGAGGAGCTGTGTTTCATCCATAGAATGGAAGTACTCCC
Source organism: Polypterus senegalus (assembly GCF_016835505.1). Classification (NCBI taxonomy): domain Eukaryota; kingdom Metazoa; phylum Chordata; class Cladistia; order Polypteriformes; family Polypteridae; genus Polypterus; species Polypterus senegalus. The sequence goes on along the minus strand of NC_053163.1, from coordinate 106,579,897 downwards.
AAGTCACGAGGACTTAATGTGGCTGAAGAAAACTCAAGCCCTCCATCTGACCGGAAGTGCTGGCAAGCAATTCCGGGTCAAGGACTATTTAAAGAACTACTGCAGGCCCAGGAGGTGAGCCAGAGTTAGGATTGTTGATTTGTGTTTATTGTGGCTGTGATTCTTTGGGCATGTTTATTAAGAAGAAAATAATTAAAACACTTCTTAGTGCTTTTACTTGAGCATCTGTCAGTTGACGTTATAGGGGCAACCACGCCACCTAGCATCCACAATATTTTATTCAAGAAAAAGTCAGCCAAGAACTACACTTATAAATACTGAAAAAACGTAATTGACATTTTATGCAGTCCCTCTACAAGTTCTCCCACTTTCCAGTCACATGGCCATAAAGATCAGTAAAAGGTTAAAAGAAAGGTAATATGCTGATGGGCACCAACATTTAGCTAGAAAGGGCACTTCATTACATTTAAAGTTACTTCCTAAAAACTATGAACATTTGTATCTTTAGATCCTTGCTTTCATTAAGTAACACCTCCATTTACCTAATTTGGGATAATAGGAGTTGCCTATGGTAGTAACCTATAAACATAAAGACTACCAGTATGTGTGATATTAAACACTACTTGAGTGGCTTGTGGCCACAGTGTATAGTTAAATTAAACAACACACCTGTACTTTACTTCCCGCTGGAAGAAGGATGTTCATTTTGCTCATTTAGCTGATTTTTTTTCCTTATTGGAGAGTCAAATTGCCCCAGTCTTTCAGGACAAAGTCTTTCTTAACTTTCTAAATAACACATTAGGTATAGAGCATGAAGCATGAAAGGATTATTGTGAGATGAGAAGAAAATATCCAGGAAATGAGCCAAAAAATTGTACTTAGGAAAAGCAAGATCAAAACTGAGAGCACCAGAAGATAAGACAAACAAAACATGAGCACAAAACAAGAATCAAAGTCGAGAAAGAAAAGGAGTTCAGAACTAACCAGAAACAAAGCCTGATAGTCAGGCGTCCTTCATAAAGAAGCTAATTATCGCTAATAGAATTTTAGTTTTCAGGACGAGAATCAGCTGAATCCACCATATTTATGAGGTCACCTCCCATGATATAATAATAATAATAATAATAATAATAATAATAATAATGATTCATTACATTTATATAGCGCTTTTCTCAATACTCAAAGTGCTATAAGGGATCTAATGATCGCCGTCACATGATGCATCCTATTGTGTTGCATACACAAATTAAAAATGGGACAGAATTGTTCAAAATTACTAATAAACCACAAAAAACTAAATCTACACAATACAAATCCACCAAATGTACTAAAATACACATATAAAATGTGTTAAATGTTACAGCATTAAAGCAACTAAAACATCACACATTCTTTCCAGCATACTGAGCTTCTTCCTTCTTCTTTTCATTCCTTACCTCTTTCCTGGCTTGGGCAGCATAACTTTGACTGGGAAAAGTTCAAATGGGAAATGTAAATGTACAATTAAGTAAAAAAAAAAAAAAGTCCATCCTCATTTTAAAGCAGAGAGTAAGGGACACTTGCCATCAAGCCCTACTGTTAAATTGGAAAGTTCACACATCTGAGGGAAAAACCCATAACACCACAAAGCCAAGAGGGCTACACCCTCAGATGGAAACAGACTTGAAGCTCCTCCAATGAAGACAATTTAATGTTCTGTAAAAACAATATTTTTCTAGATAAGAAATCACATTGAGGAAAAGTGGAAATATTCCTTAAAGACAAAGTTGAGAATTTTTTAAACACTTTAACAAGAATTGTTAGTGCCAGAGAAGAAGTACAGGCATCCTGACTAGGACAAAGAAAGGATTCATACCCGGCGTGGAGGGTATAATGAAAGGAGCAGGTGAACAGGCATGCTGGGAGCAGTTAATTCCCCCACACAACAGATGGCAGTGTTCCTCAAGGTTGGACCAGTTTAAGACACCCACAGGGTGACATGGGAGTTGGAGTCTGGAAACACAGCCCTCTCAGTGTCTTGAAGACCTGCTGGATGGCGCTGCCAGGGGAGGACTGCCCTGGTTTCACACAACTAGGAAATGCTCTGGATGACCTGAACAGGAGACTGGAAGTAGTTCCCTGGCCTAGTTTAAAAGGAAGCAGTGGGCAGCACTCTTTTGGAGACTAAATCAGTATTTATGAATGGTTGACTTTGCTGTTAATTGTGTGTGGAAGGCATTGTGTCAAATAAAACATCAATTGGAATCTGGAATTGTGTCTGGTATTGCTGTGTCTGTGGTTTCAGGTTCAGTGGCACCCCCTATTGGTTACAAAAATGTAATTACAGAAGGAAACTTACTACTTCTTACAAAATGCATTGAAGTCAATAGAAAAGGAGAAACTGAACTGAACTGAAATTACAGAGGGAAGCTTATTAGTTTTTTACACAATACTGGGGGGGTGGGGGGTGGCTGTGCCCACTGGCCTTTTCTGCAGAAATGCCACTGCAAACAGGGCTAATGAGAGATCTCCAAGGAGTAGAAGCTTTAGATAAAAAAAAAAAAAATGACCATTGAGGTTTTGGAATCATCAACAGAAAAGTTTATGTGTTTGGCAGGTTGATACAAGCCAAGCAATGATAACATGTAGTGTGGGCCTTTAGGACAGACAAGTCTACTAATTGACAGCAAAAAATTCTGAGCAGTTTGTTGCCCTTTCTTACGTCTACTTAACACAATATTGACATCTGTAGTTTTGTGGTTTGGTTGAAATAAAGAATGTATTATAAGGTAAAAACAGGAGTCTCACAGTAGAATTTCTCAGGAGTTTTACAAGGAGATGTTCATTATGAATTCTAGCAATATCCAAGTAATAGTCACTTCATTAAGCTTTTAAAATACATGACAAATGTTTAAATAATGTCTTCAGGCCCGCCTGTACCACATATTGCAAGCAACCGTGGCCAGCTTCAGTGAGAATTAAAGCTGAATAATGATCCTGCTTATCAAAGTAGCACAAGCCTACGAAAGAGACAGAGATGGATAGAATGAATCTCTGAGCACAGAAATTAAAAAATGCATTAGAACACACTACATTAATAAAACCGATTGTCAGAGGGAAACAGAGGATAATAATCCATGGGACAGTACATCACAAGACCTGAAAGCATGCCAAAGGTATGGGACAAGAACCTAAGTGGAATAGAAAAAAGATTTAATCAATAATGGGCCATTCAGCCCAGCCCAGCTTGTCAGCGTCAGTCCAGCTAGTGCAAGCTGATTCATTCATTTATCTTTTTATCTCTATATTTGTTCTGTTTGTAATTGAAGTATGCATTTTGAAGTATACACTGAAAATGTGGGAACCATGTGCTCAACATATTAAAAGGATGGGTAATAGATGGCCATTGTATTCAGAGATAGGATACATGCTGGTGTTTTTAGCTGTTTGGTTCATCCCAAAAGGACTTCAGAAGTTAAACTTCAAGTTTAACATATTTATACTGGCAGATGCTACATAAAAGATGCACAAAAATGGAAGATAATTCTTGGGTAAGAAGGTCAGTATAATTACCTTTGTTCTTGACTGGAGCTCTTGTGAATTCACATGAAGAAATATTTAGTTAGCTATGTGGTTATGGAACTGATAGAGAAGATGTATAAAACAAGAGACTTGTAATTGAAGCCAAAGCTCACAACAATCTTACCTTTTACTACCTTATTGAAAAAAATGTAAAAGAAAAGTTAAGGCATCTCAGCAATGCATACAGAGAAATCATTGAAAATGAGGTGCACATACCAGTAACATAATTATTGTATTAAAGTATCGGAGAAAGAAGAAATACATGGGATTTCTATGGCAAAAGTAAAAACAAGCTTTGAGATTTAAAAACAAATGCGTTGCATGAGCTTCAGGACCTCGTTGCTCTTAATAGTAATAACACCCCAGGCCTCAGCAGATTAAAAAGTGAAACATAAAACAATGGCTCAAAAGAGCAAAAAATAATTTAAAAAGGACTTGCCTAAAAGGCAATTCAAAGCAAATGAGTTCTAAATCAAAACCCATAAGAATAACACATAGATAGATAGATAGATAGATAGATAGATAGATAGATAGATAGATAGATAGATAGATAGATAGATAGATAGATAGATAGATAGATAGATAGATAGATAGATAGATAGATAGATAGATCTAGACAAGAACAGGCCATTCAGCCTAATGGAGCTTGCCACTTAATTCTTCCAAAATAACATCAAGTCTACTTTTGAAAGTCCCTAAAATCCTACTGTCTATCACACTACTTGGCAACTTGTTCCATGTGTCTGTGGTTCTCGTTGTGAAAACTGCCAAATGTTTGTGTGCAAAAGTTACCTTTGACAAGTTTCCAACTGTGTTAGGAAAAGTTCTGTTCAAAACTTAACTCTTGTTTCATTTCTAATCGTTACAAATCACTTCTAAATGTTTCTGAACCATTTTAAGTCCCTGTGCACTGGGACCTATTCTAAACAACAACTGACTCAGTTATAGAGATAGATAGATGGTGTTGAAATAATGTAAAACTTTCCATAAAAATGAAAAAATATCCAAGGTAAAGTGTGTAGCAGGCCACATGGATTGTTTGAGTCTGGTTTGAGTGCAATTTATTTCACCCACAAAAAACATTATAACTGTAAGGTCAAATCAAAACTTGAAATCACTAGACAAGCAGCTGGCTAAAAAATTAAGTTTGTCTAGAAATTAACTTTTCAATTTATGTGAATATATGCATATTTATGTAGGTCCTACATATGTGTACCTGTGTGTATGTTTGTACATATATGTATACATTTGTGTGTATTTGTTTTATATGGATAATTTACTGGTTTCTTTTTTGCACTTTTATTTTATTTTTTATAAGTTGTGCCCTGACATGTCCTGAATTGGCTAAATCTCTATCTTTCAATTACCCATCATTCTTAAGTTAGAATAAAATGGGACAGGGATGAGTTGAGGGGTTGGGTGGGTGATCAAACATTGACAAGATTTATCATTTATATGTATGGGTGGGTGTTGGGTGAGCCCCTTTCTGCAATTTTTTTTTCTTTATAGACAGACAGACACACAGACAAATAGATAGATAGATAGATAGATAGATAGATAGATAGATAGATAGATAGATAGATAGATAGATAGATAGATAGATAGATAGATAGATAGATAGATAGATAGATAGATAGATAGCATGGGGGAGGATTTGGCTGTTTACAGAAGCTCTATAAATAAATAAACAAAAACACACTTTGGTCTGAACAAAGAAGTGTATTAAAAAGAAAACGTTTGCATTGGCAGTCACAGTCACAGTGAAGCATTATTCAGATGTATTGATGTTGGCATAACTGAGCGTCAGTAGTGTTTCTTGACACACTTCTTCTGAATAATTCATTGTCTGACTGTCCTCAGTGTTAGTGTGTCAGAGAGAGGATGTGCAGCATTGTTTATAACAGCACTCAATTTTGTTTTACTCTTTCCTTTGCTACTACATCCTAGGGGTTCAGAGTGTGTCCTATAACTGAGCTTGCCCTTTTAATTAGCTTGCTGACACGGTGGGCCTCTCTTGAAATTATATCACCAGCTCAGAACACCAGAAACTGCACTGGCCATCACAGAGTCATAGAAGATGTGAAGGATGTCACTTACCACATTAACCCTCATCCTACCAACACATGTTACATACACAAGCTGTCAACTGGGGTCTCTGGAGATCCCAAGGATAATTTAATATAAGAAGCAATCATTACAGAAAAATAATAATAATAGCAAAACTTATTTCTTATCAAAGCATTATTAGTTATGTAAATAATGTAATCTAAAGAAAAAAATAGATTATTATTAATTTTTCAGGAAAATTGCAATTAATTTGCATATTTTGTATATAAAATAAACAGTCATTCAAATGTAAATAATTTTTATTTATATATTCTTCTCTTTTATCTTTTAAAACTAAAATCTTCAACACTTTTATATTGTATTTTGTCTTTCAGTGCAAAGTAAATAAAAAAATTAAAACTAAATACACTATAAGGCAGTCATAGCACACAATTTGCTTCAAGCTATGCTCAGTTCATGCTGGCTTGTAACAGGAGGAACAAACAATTGCTACTTTCCTGACTATGTCTCGGGAGCAAAGGTGACACCTTTTCCGAATAGATTTTCCACTCGAATGTTGGACAGTCACATTTGCAGTATAGAGTTTTACTCACTCCCATAAGATTCAATACTGCTTTGATTGGGACTTGCAATGGTGGAGTTTCAGCTCTCCTTTACATGTGTAGCATGACCAAGGCATGCCCCAGCTGCCTCAGGAAGATCCAGCAACATCTGCCACATTTTGATGGTTTCTAGTCCGGGAAGTTTCCCACCCAGACGATTAAGGCAGCGATGGCTGCAACATTTACCATGTTCATAAATAGTTATATTCTAGATTTATTACAGCCAAACACATGCAGCTCCGAGAAACCTCCTTCCCTTTACATATTTCTACTTCCAACCTTCACCCCACTGCAGCTTCAAAATGTGTTACAATTTCATTTTTTCCCACACTCACACCCTGTCTTCATCATGCTCTGACTGCATGGAAAACTATTTTACATTGTTATCTTTTATAACAAAATATAAACATTACATTTTAGAGTTATATAACATTTAATTATGAAGCTATGCATTTTATTTCTGACTTGGAACTTATCTTAGCTTAGGAACATCGGTATCTCAAGTTGTGAACAGAGGAATTATGGAAATCTCTAGCAGTTGCTGCGTCTGTCTCTTTCTAAATGACTAACAGAGTGTCCCTACACCCCTTGATAGTGTGTGACACTCTAACTTAGGACTAATCAGAAAAAGTGACTAATAAATAGTTATATTTCTTAAAGCTGCATTAGGTGGAATTGGGTGCTTTTGGGCACTTTTGACATTTGTATTTTTAAAAAGCAATAATCAAAGCAGAAATAGAAAACAATGATGTGACATTATTAGAAAGAAACTGTTTGACAAAGTCATAAAAAATTGCAATGATAAAAAAACACCTGTAAGTTATGACAAAATATATACCTCTGGGGTCCCCAAAGACCCAAATTGGTAGGATGACTGTTAAAGGAGCACAGTCTCCTAAGGAAAAAGAGCCTGCTCTGCCCTTTCTTATACTTGTATAGCTCCTCTGTGTTCCATGACCAGTCCAACCTGTCATTAATATTGACTCTCAAGCACTTGTATGAGTGGACCACCTCTACACCTACTTCTTGAAAAGTGAACATACATAGAGGATCTTAGGTGTGGTGAAATGCAATAACTAGTTCCTTGGTTTTGCTGATGTTAAAATGCGGAAAATTCTCTATGTGACTCCTATTGTCTATCTCATCCCCTTTATCAATACACCCCATAAGTGCAGAATCATCTGAGAATTTCTGCAAGTGACATAACCTGGTGTTATATTTATAGTCTGAGGTATACAGGGTGAAGAGTACAGGAGACAGGACTGTTCCTTATGGTGCTCCATTGTTGCTCACATCCATATCAGAAACACAGTCCTTGAGTCTCACAAGCTGCGGTCGGCCTGACACATAGTCCATTATCCAGGACACCATAGGCTCATCCAACTGCAAATTTCTGAGTTTACCCCTTAACAGAGATGGCTGGCTGGTATTGAAGCCACTGGAGAAATCAAAAAGCATAATCCTCACAGTCCATCTTTGTCCAGGTGAGAATAAGCCTTATGGAACAGTCACATAATTGCGTCCCCCACTCCAATCTTTGTGTGATAGGCAAACTGCAATGAGTCCAAGTGGTCTACCATAAGATGATTCATATGGTCCAGGACCATTCTTTCAAACATCTTCATGATGTAAGATGAAAGTACCACTGTTCTGCAGTCATCAGGTGAAGTGGTGCCTGCCTTCCTTGGAACAGGAACAATGTAGGATGCTTTCCACAGCAGTGGCACTTTCTGAAGTTTTGGGGACAGACTGAACAGGTGACAGAGGACATCACAAAGATGGTCAGCACAGGCCCTAAAAACTCAAGGAAGGACTCCTTCTGGTCCCACAGTTTTTCCTGTGTGTAGCTTCTTCAGCTGTCTCCTTACTTGGGCTTCATTTCCGGACAGACCACACTGATAGTTCAGAGGTGGACTTGTCACTGGCCATTCCAGGTGACATTGTAAGTGTTGTTGATTCAGTAGGAATGGTCTGGTCATTGGAAGAAGATGGCAGTGAGAGGGAAAATCTATTTAAAAAGTGGTTCATGGCATTAGCGTTGTCCACATCCCCTTCTAGTGCCTAAGCCTTGGATTGCTTGAGTCCAGTAATTACACCCAGTTCATTCCAGAGATCTTTCATGTTTTTCTGGTGTATTTGTTCTCTATTTTATATTCATATGCATCCTTTCCTTCACTCAGCTTTTTCTATAGCAAACCCTGTATATCCTTCAGAGCCTCTTTGTCACTGTATTTGAATGCTTTTTCTCACTCAAGAGACCATATAGCTCCTTAGCAATCCAGCATTTGTTTTTTGGAAAGCATTGCACTGTCTTTATGGGTACCGTTGTGTCGATAGAGAAGTTAATACAGTCAATGATGAAGTGACTGAGTGCCTCAATATCATCCCAATATGACCCACGCATCATTTCCCAGTCTCTCATTTTGAAAAAGTCATTTGGAGCCATTTCAGCCTCCAGGCTCCACTTCCTCCTCCTGGTGGTAACAGGATGTCATCTAATAACAGGCTTGTAGCTGGGAAGAAGATGAATCAGGTTGTGGTCAGATCTGTCTAAAGGTGCCAGTAGTAGTTTACATTTAAAGGCATATTTAACATTTGAATACAGCAGGTCCTGCTTATTATTCCTCAAGCAGAACAGGTCACAAACTCGTACAAATTTGTCATAGCTCCTTCCAAAGTTGCATGGCTGAAGTCACCACTTATTATAACAGTAGGGTTAGAGTAAGTCATCATTAAGTGTTGGAGACAGAATGAATCATTTTCATTGCTAAGTCCCCATCTTCAGCGGTCTGCACGTGTCTTGTGTCAGCACTTCGCCCTCTCTGTCTGTGAAGAAACTGCTCCCGCTGCTTAGGCACTCGTGATTGCAGGGCAAGATTAAGAGAGTATTTAATACACTCCAGTTTTATTTTCTCAGTGTTTCTTACAGTATATTTCCAGGTGTTGCAGACATAAAGCAGCCTTCAGGTCCTCTTCACAACTCCATCCAAGTTCACAGTCCATTTGAAGTACTGTCACAACCTGGTGCATAGTTTTGCATGCATTGCCATTTGTCTTTAAATTTAAGATCCATTTAAAATCCATTTATCCAATTTTCAGTGGCTACTATCAGTGACATGTCAGAAGCCAGACCAATTCTAAGCTTAAATAAGCCTTATGTTAAAAAAGGAGAAAAAAAGAAAATAGTGAAAAATAGAGAGCTTTTCTAAAAAGGCTGCTGCTTGCACAGCACCCAGAAGTAAGACAGTATGGAAGTAATCCAAGAAACAGCAGAAAAACAGAGTAAAAAATAAAAAGAAGAAAGCAATTCTTACAAGGACCACTAAAAATCCACCAGAGCACATATGATGGAACTGCCCTGAGCTTCATTTCCCAGCCTGCCTTTTATAAGAGTGGAGCAGTAACTTAATGATAATGGACTGGTGGCCTTCCTATTGGGACCCACCCACAAAATACAAGAAATATGAGAGAATTGTAAAGCACACACAGATACAAAATAATAACAAAATTAAATAAAATTAACAAACTAAATAAACAATAAATGAACTCAAAAATATTATAAAAAAATAATGGAAAACAAAGAACAATTGTGAAAAGTGAACAAAGAAGAGAAACAAGTTAAGATTTTCCTGACCACTGGCATTAGAGGTAACTCACAATGCTGAATTTCAAGTCTCTCTATTATAAAAAAAAATCTTGGAAGGAGACGAGCTGTGATTGTCTCAGAGACACTTTCATGTCCCACAAGACAAGTTTTCATGCCAAGCGATGTAACCATGCCCGAGTCCGGAAGCCCCGTGAGAAAAGAGCTTATGCAAAGAGATTTGGAAAAGTCCTGCGTAGTTATGTCAAACACATTTCTTGTAGAGAAAAAGAAACGATATTCACTCACGGGCATTTATACGTTGTGTTGTCACAATGTAATTCCAAACACAGAATCAAAATTCAATGCAATATTGATGAAAAGGTAAAAGCAAAATGAGATTGAATATATGGACATAGGTGATATGACAGAAGTGCGCCGAAATATGTGCCAGCAGCTGATCGAGCAAAGAGGAGGTAAAAAAAAAAATGTATGTGTTTCCCATCGTATCACCATTTAAGAGGGGGCATCAGAGGAGTGATAGCATCTCCTTAGAGTGTGTTCAGCCCCCTCTTCACAATGCAAACGGCAGAGACTTGAAGTGGTTGGCGCATAGCGCAGGCTTAGGGGCGAGTATATATAAAGACTACAGATAAGTGTAGTGTGTAACCATGTCCAGTGAGGACATCAATAGAGTCACTCAGGTGTTTTGTACTTAGACCATTACTTCTTCTAATTTACAGTTGACATCGATTCCTGTTTAGTTAGCAAACTTGTGAAATTCACAGTTGACACAAAAATTAGATAGCTGATACTGTGGAGGCAGCAAAAACAGTTCCAAAGATCTGGAGTCTTCAAAGTTGGATGAATAATTAGAAAAAAAGCTTAATATAGAAAAGTGCTGCACATAGAAAATTGAAACACTTATTCTAAAAACAAGCTGGGCAAGCTGTCTTACTGGAACCTCTGAAAATGACTTAGTGGTTTGTGTTGACACAACATTCTTACAATCTAAGCAATATGCAGAAACAATTAAACAAAAAATAAAAAGTTAGGTTATATTGTAAAACTTCTGAATACAAATCAAAGGATATTCTGCTTAGACTATAAAGAAGTAGTGAGATCATATCTGAAATAATGTGCCCAGATCTTGTCACTACAGAAAAGACATAACAGCACTTGAAGGCCTTGTCCTTCTGTGACAGGTTATGAGAATTAAAACTCTTTATAGCAGAAAAAGCTACATGTGAATGTAATCATTAAACTGAAAAGTCCAGGTTTCACCTGTGCACACATCCAAAGGCAACTGCAATAGAACCAGACCCTCAGACAGAAACAGGATTGAGGCACATTGCAAAAAGACAATTTCACATACATGAAATGTAATGTTTCTCTAGATGAGAAATTACATTGGGGAAAAATTGGGAAAATTGCTTAAAAAGACAAAGTTGCATTATAATTGTACTGATGAATTTTCAGATTTGTTGTGGTTATCAGACATGGCACTAGGCTTCTCTCTTTACTCCTGCTCCTCCTATTAGTTTTGGTTGCTACGCAACATCGATCAGGCGATTATCATGCAAATCAAAGAGGAGGTCTTCGTTCTAGCATAATGGAAGTGACTAGTTTAGTATTCCCAAGATCCTGGATTTTTCCTTTTGGCGTTTTTTAAATATTTTATCCACTTTTGTTCAGTGTTTTGCAGGCCTTTGAGTGCTTTTTATGCCTGTCTTCTTTTTGTTTTTTCATCTCTGCTTATTTTTGATTTGCCTCTTGGATTATGCACATAATTAAATACATTGAACTTCACTGATCGCCTTGCCTGCTCATCCGGGTCTCTACTCCAAAGTTTGTTCATGCTGCCAGTCATGCTGTACAGGGTTACCACAGTCCCATCGATCACCTTTCCCAACAGGACGCTGGCACCAGGGAGCTACACAACATGATCTGCCATTTTTGTGTCCATGTCTGGTTGTCATGCACATTACAAAGCTATGTCAATGTCACACTAGAGATTTGTTTTGTTCGTGTCTAATTGCTGAGGCAACGCATGTTTTCTCTTTGTTCCTACCTCCTTTTTTCAGTCAGTTATTTCTTGTAAAGACTTTGTTCTTGAGAGGAACCATTTTGGATTAACCTTGTTTCTAATAAATGTATTACATTGTGGGATTTGAAATGTTCCACTGCACATCTGAACTTAAAGTACCAATTACAGTGGAACCATGAACAAAACAGGGCACTCAACATCATTATCAGGCTATTCCAGATCCAAGAAGTGATGCTGGGATGGTCCTGAAGTCCTTGGCTGATGTATAAATATCCAGTCCCCGGCAAAGTTCCAAATGTCTACGATGGGATGGTATGATGGAGTGAAAGCTCACTTGAAGGAGAATAGTACAGCAAGTCTTCATAAGATACAGCAAATGAGTGGAAGTGAATGGAAGAGAGTTTTGGCTACATTTATTGTAGACAAATTAGCAAGTAGATTATCCAAATCAGTCTACTCAAGGCCAACTTTCTGGTTTTATTTAATTTCAACTGATATCATTCATTCAATTTATTCCTATTGTTTCAAGATACAAATTGTTTTTAGAATTTCTTGCCTTTTTTAGTCATTCATTTCTGTATTGAACCTATAAACAGTCAGCATCAAATACATGTTTTTTGCTGCTGCTGGCCATTGTGCAGCACAGCACTAAATTTCACCAACTTCTCCTTCATATTTCAAAAATGCCTTACTGCAGGTGTACACTTCGTCACTCCATTGTGACACACTGCTCGCCTCTGCATATATGTGTGTAAATCACACATTTTACTAATAAAAAAGAGCAGAAAACATGGAAACTTATAATTTATTTAAAAGAAGACAACCTGGAGAATGTCAAAATAACGTTATTGCTTTTGATTGACTTGTGGGATTATTGCAACATACGCAAACAACATTGAGCTATGGTGGTGTCTCACTGATAGGACATCTCATGCATAAGAAGTCTGTACTTAAAGATATTACCTTCAAAACACAAATTAACATTAGGATCAGCTGATTTCATAAGAAATATTTATAAAGAGATGGAGACAAAAATATGATTTCAAAACACACACTTTGTGCCTATACTAAAAAAATCTAGTCTACATCTAGCATCACCCGTGAAACATTTGAAAGTAGCAACATTCAGAGAATAGGACTTCTGGGTGCTTTGAAAAGATTAATGGAACAGATTGTCAAAGATTCTAGCCCTTCAATTTATACTAACCCTGAGTCTACAGATCCATCCCTCCATTTTCAAATCCATTTCAAAGTTACTGAGACCTGAACCTACAGTATCTGCACAGTCAATCACAAACTGAAAACGATCATATAGAAGGCATTTACATATTTTTATACATCACACACTTTTGTACAAACATACCAGTAATTAATCATGCAAAGTTATTTTGCAATAATATTACAAGATGGTGGAAAATGCTAAGCAGTATGAAATTTTAAATTATTTGTACAGGGATATTTTCACCTGCTTTCTCTGACTAATTTCTCATGTTTATGTGTACCTCATAAAACACAGAGACAATGCCATATATCACATTAGACGGCAAATTTTTCCCTGTAATTGGATACTATGACTGTACTAGAGCCTTTCACAAAGGCAATTATTAGCTCAATGAAATTAAACATTGCATCAGATAAAACATAAAATTCAAGAATATGATTTCAGCTGTAATTTAAGACCAAGAACATCTGTATTAGGTCTACCAAATCATTTTAATGTGAGGGCAAACATGCGAAACTTTTTCTTTAATGTCCTGAAGTTTGCAATTCAGAGCACTGCATCTCATTAAGAATTAGCATACAGTTAGAGAATCTGCCGTATTTTAAATGCAGAAGAAAGCACAAAAATGTATGAATTATGATATGTAAGCTTGAATTGAATTTTAACAGAATCTTTTCCATTCTTACAGTATGTTGCCAAAAATGTACTTTTTCAATGGATCTGTCAACCTTTTTCAAAAATCCAAAGTTGACAAATTGACAAACAGATGTAAAATTATACATTTTTGAATATTCTGTGCATATACATAACACACATCTCTGTTCATTTATTAGTCAATATGATTGGGCTGATATGCAATAAATTAGTGAAGATGCTAACTTTTGCTTTTGTGCTACAACACTCCTGCCTAACCGATCACCACATACAACTTTGCAAGTCGGCAGTGGCCAAATACTTTGGGGGGAAATTAGGAGATGAGTATACTGTCTGTGTAACACGCCATGATAAGAATGAACACATTGTAAAACATCTGCAGAAGAAATTCAAAGGGGTGAGGTCTGGCAGCTGGCCAGCTTACACAGGAAAGAAAAAGACAAAGAAGTTAAAGAATGATTCCAACAGGCCATTAGTAGTTTGACTGTAGTTGTATTGTTCTAGTTGACCAAAGATGGTTTGTCTTGTATTGTACCTCTTTCACTCTCTCTGTTTCTGTTTCTGTCCCTTTCACAAGCAAAGCAGTCTGTTGCATACACCTCCTGGGTCATTTGACTCTTTGCAGAGGTGAAAAGACACCATTTTAGGTGGGTAGAGACAATGAAGACATGCTAAAAGTTTTTATTTACTGATTTTCTTACAGCAGCAAATAAAAATACTCCTGACAACAGTATGGAAACTGGATGAGTCATTTAATAGATAGGTTAGTGCAAGAAAAGGTAGCACCAAACACAGTAAAAAGCCTCATCCTGATTTTAGCAGCAGCGGATGTAATCAAACAAAGTTTGTGGGATGTGTCACAAAACATTTCATTTTGTTAGTTCTGTTATACTCTCTGTAAGCTTTCTGGGGAGTAGACATTCTGTATTCATTAAAAACAGTGGATTCCAATCATAGAGCTATATGGTCATATGCACTCCTTCAAGCTGACACGTGACAAACGACTGGAACAATATCCTATTGTGAGTGGGTGTTGTGAAAAGCACAATGTATCAACTGGTGAAAATGTGGCATACTACTGGTTCTGTGAGCAATGCACCAGAACCAAAAAACACTTCCCACCATCCCCCTGAGGTTGTCACAGAAATTGCAGAACATATGGAAAGAAGGTGATTATAACAACAGACAGGCAGAGGTCTATTTCCATGAAACTGTTATGTCACACAGAATTTTGCCTTGCTGCTGTTGGAGAAAATTTTCATTGTGCATCTTGAAATGGTCAGTAACATTCTTTAATAATAGTAACTTATGCTATTCCACAATAAACAAGCTGCACTGCAGAATTTTTCTCAGTCACAGCAGGTATCCATTTGTTGAATAAGTTCGTCTGTCAGTGATTACCAAGGGAAATCAAAATGCTGAATAGGTTAAACAAAATGAACTTTGTTTTCTTGATTACTTTGGCTTAATTTATTTTTTGCTGTGTTGTTTAGTTGTCTTTTTGGGACTGAAACCCCTCTCTCCTGAAGCAGGTGGTCATTACATTCTCATTCAGGGATAGGTAAGCTCAGCACTTATATCCACATTCACCAAAATTGTAACTACAAGATAAAATGACAGAATGTAATTTTAATAAAGTAACAAAAATGAATGGCTAGGATTGGCTGTTTAGGAGAAACATAGCCAAACAAAAGTTACTTTATAACAGTCAGCCATATCTTTTATATATATATAGATAGTCAGGAGAGATAAATGGTAGGCTAAGGACAATAAATAGACAGCTCTGTGGCTATTGCTTTTTAAAAGGGGGAAAGGATACATTTTTTCAGTGTAGAAAAATGTGTATCAGTGTCATGTAACATGAATAGAGTCTATTCATTTGTCCATATACTGGTTTCGGTTTCTTAAGTTTATCAAACCACACTTATACAACTATTATTTTTTATTATTTACTTTTATGGATGACACCATTATCTAAGATGATTTTCAACATTTGAGGCAGTGAGAAGTCAAGCAAAATGACACCTTTTATTGGTGTCATTTTGCTTGACTTCTCACTACATTCATAATGGCTAACACGGTACAACACTCTAGCACTACAAACATTGGAGGCACAATCGGTCACATTTCTTTTTGTTGTTCGATTGGAACACAGGCCAATGAAGGTGACTTGCTTATGGCCACACAGTGTCAGTAGCAGGGTTTGAACTCACAACCTCAGGGTTTGAGGTCCAAAACCTTAATCGCTATGCTTGTCTACTATACCATATTGTCTGCCTATCACAGCACTTTATGTTAAGTGCCCACAGGATTATGTACACCTTTACTTCCCATGCATTTGATTGTTTACTCAGTTGCTATATTATATGTGGAAAAACACAATTTAAAGCAGCTAAAATATTGTTAAATAAATCACCATTGAAAAATGTTCTTCTCTATAAAAATTACTTGTACTCAGATAGCAACAAGGATTTCAATTATGGACAACATAATGGAACATTAGTTTTTTTCATGAATGTTTTGATATTGTTTGCAGTTTTTTAGTGTTGGTCACCAAAGACCCCTATTATATCAGGAAATATGTTATATCCATTCTGCATGAAAACATGAAATATTTTTTTTTCTTAGCCATCACTGCAAACTAAACAGGGTATGCAATATAAAAACATTATTGGGGGGGGGGGCGTATTCCTATAAGTGGGAAGTGGGCGCCATAATTCAAAGCATGCCAGAAGCCCAACCAGTCTGCCCTCATGAGGTGCACTACATGGCAGCCCACTGGCGGGCTTTAGCCTACAATGGGACAAATGAAGCTTTGGCTTCAAAAGTGCAAAATGGCATAGTCCTGAAAATATTCTAAATGTCCCACAAGGGAGAGGATTACAATCAACCTGTGGGTTCTGCAATAAAAGAGAAAATGAAAGATAATTATTAAGAAAAAATGTATTAATACAAAAATGAAGAAAAAAACAACAAAATATTCAAAAATATCAAAAAGCCAAAATGATTTGCTTAAAAGGCAATCCCAATGCAATACAATAATACAAAGAAAGACAAGCATTCGAGCAAATCAAAATAATATACACAAAGCAAATCTCTACTAAACCAAAGTAATTTTGAATGAACTGCAAAGTACTCACTTCCCCAGTCTGGCTTTATAGGCAGTTCCTTAATAGTGGCCCAGCCTCCTTGGGAGCCCACTCACAAAACACAAGGAACATTAAAGAACAAGATTGCCTATTTAGAAACAACATAATAGATAAATAAAATAAAATTAATTGGGAATACATAATTGGACCAATAACACATATGAATGACAATTTAAACAGAAATAATTATATGCAATGAATAAATAGAAGAAATTTAAACAGAAGCTGGCTGAAACATAACACTCTGTCATTAGGGGTTCAGGAATATGAATTAATCTGCAGTGTCATTGGTGTAACAAGCTGTCCAGAGCACAAACAAACTCAACCAATTACAGCCTGTTAATGAGACAGCCAAAGGGAAGGTTACAGTAGATCAACTAACTGTTGAGTACAATTCCATGTTAAGAATATAAGAAAATGTTTGACAAGAATGGGCCCTACAGACCAAAATAACAATTTTTTCTTTATTCATTTAAAAGTCAGCATATTATTGAGTCAAGATCTTGATGTCCATATAACATTTACCACACTTCTTGGTAACTTACTTAGGATATATTTTGTCTTAATCTGAATTACTTAAAATATAAGAACATAAGAAATTAGACACACTAGCCAACCCGCGGCGTAGCATACGCCGCATAATCAGGCCGCTTTTTAAATGATTTTTAAGTACAGAGGAAAAAATAAACATTTGAAAAATCTGTAATTTAATAAACCACCAAAAAAAGTAACATTGCAACAAAGCACGCTACGGACCAACATACAATTGTCCGTGACTGAAAACCAGAGGAGCGCCGTCACGCCTTCTCCTTCCAAAGCGAAGTACGGGGTTGAACGGCGCTCGTTCAGTACGCACTGCCCGCTTATGTGCCCACCCCCAACTCCCTACCTGAGTCACTTTCGTCTGTGTACAGTCCACACGCACCTGTGAGTCACGTTGACTGTTAATTTTCCAAACACTGCCTCAGTCGGTTTCCACGTTGATTTTTCATTGTTCTTTGCGGTTCCGGCTGCTTTTTTTTATATATAATCCACCAAGTCACCCGACAATGGGGGGCTTTACAAAGGGCAGGGACGTAATCAGTGCGAGCGTATGACCCGCACGTACTGGGAATTTCGTTCGTGGGAACAATTGGAAGCCACGGTCTGCATCACGAATGGGGTTCAACGGCCGGGTAGACACACGTTGATCCATTCAGTGTAGCACGCGTGCAGTACCGGACATACAAGTGCATCACAGACCTGTTAATGCTCAATCTCACGTGGCTGAAAGCCACTTGTTCCTCTAAGAATTTGGATGCCGACCGCTGTTGGGTCGTGTAACTATTTAGCAGGCGGGAGTCTCGTTCGTTTTCGGAAATAACCAGCCAAATTGCTCCATCAACTAAGAACTGCCATGCACCACCACCCACAGAATCGAGAAAGAGCTATCAATCTGTCAATCCTGTCCGTGTCCGGGCCGGGTGAGGTTTTGGCTGCCTTTCTATATATAATCCACCAAGACACCCGACCACGGTGGGAGGGGGGTGTGTACAAAGTGCAGGAGTATCTAAGAAGACTCATGTTTGTCGCGGATGCGAATTGCTGCATGTAGCGTGTAAAACAGTTTGCTATAGTGCACGCGGTCGTGCGTCGTAACTGAAAACTCGTTTTTTAAAGACTGCTCACTTCATTGTGTTTTAACCTCAGTTGTAAAGGAACGTTTTAAGGATCCCAGGGGATACCCCTCGCAAACAGTTTTATGCGCCGCACATGGCGATTCATCTCCAGAAACATGCCTCTATTAACAGTCAACGTGGGTCGGAGCTGCATGTGACCTCTACGACAGACGAA
Organism: Polypterus senegalus; assembly: GCF_016835505.1. NCBI lineage: Eukaryota > Metazoa > Chordata > Cladistia > Polypteriformes > Polypteridae > Polypterus > Polypterus senegalus. The sequence goes on along the minus strand of NC_053163.1, from coordinate 106,561,179 downwards.
CATAAATGACGCCGGTTTTTCTGTGTCGTCGCGTCCGAGTTGGTGGGCATGGCTCTGTGAGTTGTCGTCGTATCCAATGGTCTTGGAGTTGGTGGGCGTGGCTCCTTCCTGCGTGCGCCATAGGTGCTTCACTTGTCGGTGGCTTAGTGAATCCACACCCCTTCCGGCGTGCTTTCCATGGTTGTACTGCCTTAGTGAATAATATATATAGATATTTGTTTAGGTAATAGCAAAGTTGTCCCAATATCTCTGCCAGCTACTTCTTAAAGGTTGTCAAGGTTTCTGCTTTAACTACATGTCTCAGTAGTTTCCCACAACTCCTTGAGTAAAGAAGTGTTTTCTGTCTTCAGTCTTAAACATACTTCATCTTAATTTCCACTGGTGTCCTCAAGAATATCATTCTCTATTTCGCTGAAAGAATTCTGCTGGATCTACTGTATCAATGCCTTTGAGAATTCTGAAAACCTGATTAGGTCCCCACACAAACGAAACAGGTTTAATTCTCTGAGTCTGCCAGAATACAACATGTCCTTAAGTCCTGGGATATAGTTAGTTGCTCTCCTCTGCGCAGCTTCAAGGGCTGCTAATGTTGTTCTTATAGACTGGTGAAGAGATCTGCATATAGTATTCCAGATGCTGTCTCACTAATCCATTATATAGTATAAGAATAAAAATCCTTGATTTATATTCTTACGTTTTTACACTATAACCTAACATTTTATTTGCCTTTTAAAATTGTTTCTGTCCTTTGCTTAGATACTGAAAACATTGTGTCAGCAATAAACCCTAAATCCTTTTCAGAGGTTGCTTCCTGTAGGACAGTGTCTCCCATCTTGTATGTATAACTGATACTCCTGTTCCCAAACTTTTTACACTTTTGTGCGATAAACTGCATTTTCCAAGTGTACACCCAGTTCTGAAGCTTGCTCAAGTATTTTTAAATTGCTTTTGCTGCCTCCTCTGTGTCAGCTATTTCTTCCAATTGAAACATTAATGTAAAATTCAATGTATTTAATGTTTTTGTTTAAGACCTCATTGCAGACTCACAGCTAGCATCCACTGTACTATTTGCTTAAACAAAAAATTATTAATGTTTTTCTTGTAGTTAACACTGAAATATGTTTAGTAGCTCATCTTTGGACTTTCAGTACTACTCATCTATAACTGCCTTCCACATTTGTAATTTCCTTTATGGCTGAGTGAGTGAGTCAGTGCAAAATTACAATGTTATCATTTACTAAATAATAAAAAAAGCTCAGTAAACGATGTTTTAGTATAATGTTACTGTAGAGATTGCAGTACTTGCGGGTCAAATGTTTTTGCCAGGCATCTGAGCTAAAAGACAAGACAGTGCAGGTCCACCAAAGCCATTTTCTTGTTCGTAGATAACTGCCCACCAAGCAATTGTCTTGATCAGAGATGACAGGCTTGTCCCAATCTGTGTAATACTGTGAGTCAGCTCTTTCTAATGGTCACTAATTATTAACTGAGAAGGCTTTTTACCTCTGTTACCACCCATTATATCCAAACAGACAACGCAAGGACACAGGTTCTGCAGAGACAAAGCAAAGTTTTGTTTTGTACGGCGAAGAGAAAGCAGTTTTTCAACATCCAACATGCACTTTTCTTATAAAGCTTTCTTTGCATTATAGTGAAATGAAAAATAATAACAGGAGCTATTATGAGCAAACATTAAAAAAGTGGTCTGTACCAGACTGGAGGTAGAGCACTCAACCCCTTATCAGACTTCAGACAGGAAATTAAAGAGAAACGGAGATGCCGAGTGCAGGCAGAATAAAGCCTGAAATGAAATTTGTCTCAGAGCCAATATCAGGCATGCAAGATTAGTAGAATTTGAGAAAATTAAATACAATCATCTTTGTACATGGAGGTGTTTGTTCATTTTTTTTTATTTCATTTATAACCATTTGTGGGTAATACTTTGAGATTAAGACAAAATGTAAAAAAAAAAAAAAACAACTAAACAAGATCAGAATTTTCATTGGGCAGCATGGTGGCGTAGTAGTTTTAGCTGGTACTTCACAGCCCCTGAGTCTGGGATCTGGATTTAAATTCAGCACTGAACATTAACTCATTGAGGTTTCCATGTCCTCCACATGTCTACATTATTTTTTCTCCAGTTTTCTTTGCACATCACAAAGACATAAATGTTGAATTGATTTAAAACTTTAAATTAGGATTTTGCCAGTACAGGTATGCACATGAGTGTGCTTAGCCCTATCCAGGACTGGTTCCTACAACAGCCCTTTGTGACCCAGAAGGGTTTAGAAATTGATGAATAAATAGATTATTTTTTTATTACAGGTTACCAGTGAAATAACACCTAAGAATACCCAAATAAAAATAAATATGAAGAATATACAGGAGAATGGTGGGAATTTCTTATTTTATTTGAGCACTAGAGCTCAAATCAACAACAGAAAAATCTGTTTTTGTGCCCTACATTTAGTTTCCTTATACTGTATCTGAATCCTCTTTAAGGATCACAACATGCAATTTAGTTCTTAACTCACAGAAATAAAACACACAGACAAAGGAAAATATACAGTAATGTGAGAGGAAAATATCCTGACCTGAGCATCTCAGTCATCAGCAGATTTTCTTTTGAGCCACTCTAAAGCCAGCACTGCTGTCACACTGAAGCCAATGCCAAGTTCAGCCATCATTAAGCTACAGCTGTTGATATGATCTAAAAACCCATATTCCTGCCTATCAGATAGGACATTTGTAATATTTTATAGCCCTCCTGAAATAATATGCCACCGCTTTTCAAATGGACATTAAGCCTGCTGCTGCACTCTAGTGGTCACAGGCAAAAATGGAGCTTGGAATATATAACTGGTCATCAGTATGCTCACTACACAAGACTTCACAAAGCAATGATTGATCCAAGAAAATAGCAATTGAGCAGCAAATAATTCACAACATTCACCTCAGTCCTCACCAGCTAACAAAACTCCATTTCCTCATCCCACACGCAGCATACATTAAATGTGCAGCATATGCAATGCCAATACCTTACTGTTACAGCACGGACACAGCCTACAATTGGCAGACAGAGAAAACCTACTGAGGTTGATGCTATATAAAAATAAATTAAATTGAATTGAACTCAGCAAGAAGCAAATCCACGACTTTTGGCTTGTCAATCAAACATTCTGTGACAGAATGAAGAAGGAGAAAACGTCCAGACTGCAAACAGCCGAAAAGGCTTCACAAAAACCTAATGCCCTGTAATACCAAAGATTTCCCTTAACACCAAGATCCCCAACTTGAGATCTGATCATGTACTCATAGTGTCCACTGCTCTTCTCAGAGCATCCTGCAAATGAAAAGTTCTATTACATTTCTCCACTCCAGTTAAATGCTGCATTATCAAGTGACATTGACCTTCATATGTACAAACAGTGTTCAGCCTAATATTTTTTTTACAGTTACACTGTAAAAATCAAAATAGAACTACACTTTGAGACACAAAAACATATACTATCTGCAGTACAGGTCATTAATATACTGAACCCAATACAACCACTACAGATTCATGAGGGGGCAGGTACTTATCCTGGCAGAACTGGGCACAAGGAAAGCATCAACTTCATCACGAGACTTGGGGAAGAAGAAATAAAAGCAATATATCAAACTAAATACTATGTATTATTAGGTCCATCCATCCTCCATTATCCAACCCGCTACAGTATATCCTAACTACAGGGTCACGGGGGACAGCTGGAGCCAATCCCAGCCAACACAAAGCGCAAGGCAGGAAACAAACCACGGACAGGGTGCCAGCCCACCGCAGGGCGCACACACACACCCACACACCAGGCACACACTTGGGACAATGTAGAATCACCAATGCACCTAACCTGCATGTCTTTGAACTGTGGGAGGAAACCGGACTACCCGGAGGAAACCCATGGGGACACAGGGAGAACATGCAAACGCCACGCAGGGAGGACCCGGGAAGCTAATGTATTATTAGGTGACCTAAATCAATGTGCATTTATTTTTCATTTCTATTGGCCAGATGAAAAGTATAGTCAGCTGACACAAAGAAATCAACACTCTTAGATTTGTGAGAAACTATCTATCTGGATGTATTACAGAGAGGTAGGGGTATCTATCTACAACTACCAGTAGTCCTATTTGTCCCAACTAGGACATAAAGCTGAGACGACTTACTTCCATCTAATCTGGTTTTTGTCAACATTTTGAGCCTCACCCTACGTGAGATTCATTTCCTTTTATTCAGATGTCATTGTCCTCTGCCATATTGTTTGTGGCCATTTTTTTTCCTCTTTTCAGCTGGAGTCCACAATAGAGCTACTTTTGGGTCTATATTATATATTGGGTCTATATTGGGCCTATAGAGTCTGTATATATATATATATATATATATATAGTATATGTACATACTCTCATTATCTATCTATATTTCTGTATGTAGACTTGTTAGAGACAAGAAAATCAAAACAGAACTCCCCCATTAAATAAAACCCAGCTTTGAGATTGGTTTAAAAGCCAGTTAATGGAAAATGATCTGAGTAGGTTTGTTAATACATCACCAACATTGCTAAAGGCACAGCCTATAAAGAAGAATTGAGGCCTCCTAGTTGCTATACCAAAGATGATCCTCTGCTAGTCCTGCAGAGTCATTTTATAGGGAAGTAAGGAGGGAGTAGCAGAGAGTAGAGAGATGGATGGTGGTGTTAGCCGGTGGGGGTATTGTGGTCACAGATCTTCTCTCAGGTTTGCAACTTCTGGAAAGCACAAAAAATATATTCAAGTTCCTTGGCCTCTTCTATAACTCTCTCCTGTGATTCCCTGTACTACTGTAAGTCCCATTAGACACCTGCCTTCAACAGCCCTTGAATATATTTTTCATTCCAGACATGCTGGTGTCATTTATTTTCAAACAATGCAAAAATACCTACTTTAAGTTCTGTCTGTTTCTTCTCTTCTTAGATAAAACACATACGTACCTTGTGAGGAATATAAACACAACTCATGAAGTATTGTGGTGCCCCGCTTTTAGTAACAGCAGTGTCTATGATGAAACTTTACATCTGGATGAAGTCATTATTGAACTGAATTTCATTCTTTCTACATTTACAAACTTTTAGCAGAAAAAGTAACCAAAAGGGTTAGACACCTCTCTTGCCTTCTAACTATCCCTTGAACATCTGGCGTGTATACTGTCCATTGTATGTGTTTTTTAATATCTACAGATTTGAATCCTCTTTGCAGTAGATTCCCTATGCTCCCAGAATGTCTTACACAAGGGGGCAGACAGAAGTGAGACGCAGTATATCTGTGCATGTAAACTTGTAAGAGATAGCTAGAGGCCAAGACAGGGCGAATGTAAGTCTTTAGAACATTTTATTCATTCCTTTTATTTTATTTTATTTTATACCCCGTTAAATCTTAGACTCATTACAGTGAACGATATCCATCATATCCATCAGTAACTTACAGTATGTATGTATACTATCATGCAAACTAATATAAGGAAATAATCACCCTTATTATCCATCTTTGCCAATATGGAAGGTTAAAGGCTATTTAGCAGCAGCTGTTGGAAACTGTTATCTCTCCATCTCAAAGTAAGTCTCACCTGGGGTGCCACTCTATTTCAACCAAACTGATAAGCGGCTGGATTCCTTGAAATGAGTACAAAACCATTTAATCAAATGCCAGTTCTGTTTCATACCTGGCATTTTGCTGCAAAATAACAGAAGGCCCCATTAGTTACTTATCAGCTGTTTCCCAAATGCACATCCACAATGTGTCAGCTATGGGCTTTTTGTCTCTGACATTACAGCTAAAGCATTTCACAGTTTGTCATTTTCTCTGTGTAGCACATTGTGGTGAGAGATTACATAAAATGCATTAGAAATCTGCTTTAAGCAGTATCTTTTTAAACAGCGATGTCTTTAGGCAACAGGATGTAAAGATAAAAAAATAATAGGACTTCAGTTCTTTAATACTGCACAAGCAGTGAAATATCCGTGTGGCAGTAAAGAAATGTGCAGCAGTGCCTTATCCTATAAACTTATGGTCTTGCTTTTCCCTGGACAGCATAGCTGACCAGAAATAAAGCCCTTCATCTTGGCACTAATTCAAAATTCTTTTCTGTTATTCAGTGGGAATCCTGACTTGTTAACTGTGGCTCTAATGTAATAAATAATCTTTGCCTTACAGCCTTAGACCTCCACTATGAGTGGACTAATTTTGGAATGACCATTTTCAAATCTTGAGGGCTGCAGCATTTTCTGTTTGTGTTACCTTACATATGCTACTTAATGATATTCAGTTAATTCCATTATAACTGAATCTTCTGAGAGGGATGCCTACCTAATAATGAAGGCTAGCCTATGTGCCACTTTAATTGTAAGGCCAGTGGCCAGGCCTCAGGTGCAGTAGCCTTGTCATTCAATACTGAAAAATATGCCCTGTGACAAAGGGAGGAGGGAAATGGACATGAGATAACCATCAGCTACAAAGAAGGAATGGAGAGAAAGGAAATAGCATGCAGAATGGAAGAAACAGAAGAGTGAGGCAAACTAGAGAAGTGCACAGAATGATCGTGGAGTAAAAAAACACTGGAGTGAGACAGTATACTGTACATTTCAGAAAGGTCAGTTTCCAAGAAGAGCGGGGTTAAAGATGGGAAAGCCGTGAGGTAAATGGGGCAACAGAAGCCAGGAGGTAATTAGGGAGTGCATTAGAATGATACAGAAGAGGTTACATATTGTGAGACTAAAGAAAGGGAAATTATTGAGATGGACTGGGTTCAAAATCAGAAAAGAAGGGGAATAGAGAAGAAAGTGAAAGTAGTGACAGGAGTGCAGCTAAAAAGAGTATTAAATATTAGCAGGGATAGAATACAGATGAATAAAGATTGCCACAGTAATGGCATTGGAGGAATAGAGAAAAGTGTGTAATTAATTATATTTTGAAAGAGATAAAGAAGAGAAGGAATTAATGTGCAGGGTTGGGTGCAAGATCATAGAATGGAATTAGTAAGGGGAGTATGATATTAGAGAGGAAAGTGGAATTAGAGAGAGGAGTTGGGCATCAGAGTAAAGAGATGATATACTGGGGTACTACAGCATTAGAACAAATGAAGAAATCAGTTGTGTGACTGAAGAAGTAGCTGACTGGAATTAGTTACATATGTAGAGAAAAAAACAGCACAAAAGCACAGAAGTGGGTGTAAGATCAGAGAGTGAAAATAGTGAGGAAAATGCATGACTGAGTAGATGTAGTGTGGGGGCTAAGGCAATGGAGAAGAGAATGTTTCAACCTCAGGTTGGGTTGGGAGCAAGCGCCGATTATACTTGAGGTATTGTAGAAATACAGACATGGTCAAATTTCTTACATACAGAGACACAGTAGATTGTGGAGTTAATGAAAGTAGTCGGGATTAAGATAAGACACAAATTTGTGATGGAATAGGTTAATAGAAGAATTAGTGAGGAGAGTGGGACAATAGTGATAAAAAAGTTTAAAAGGAGTTAGACAACAGAGGACCAAAGGGAATTAATAATGGCACTAGAGTGACAGAGAACAGGGTGGAATTATTTATGTGTAGAAAGGCAAAACAGTGGAGATGGAAATTATTAAGAAAGGTCAGGTGCAAGTGTAGAAAGTGGAATTAGTAAGAGAATTAGGGTAATAGTGGAGAGTGTTGCAATAATGAGGAGAATATGTGAATCGAGGAGATGGTGGAATAGATGGAAAGTGAGACAACAGAGAAGAGAGCTGGTGAAAGGAGTAGAGCAAAAGGGTAGAGTGGGCAACTATTGAGAGCAACAATGTATTAAAGGAGAGAAGACAATTATTGAGGGTATTGCAGAAATATAGAAGAGAGTCGGATTTAGTTACAAATAGACAGGCATTTGACTCCAGAGGGAATTAGTAGAATTAGTGTGAGGAGCTGAATGCAAGATCATAGACTTTTGTTTATGTTAAAATTCTTCTTTCGTGCTAGATTTGTGATTATTTATAGCACACTGGGATCATAAGTGGAATTATCCTTAATAAGAATTACATGAGTTGAATTAATGAGCAAAATATGGTAATGGAAGAGATCATGGCTTGAGAGAAGAGAGGAGTGTTGGGCAAAACAGAAACAAAGAGAGTTTGAGAAAGCAGTGAGGTAGGTGAGAGGGGAGTAATTCAAGAGAGAGACTGTGGAAGAAATTTGTGAGACGAATGGGACGATAAATCAGGCAGGGGAACTTAAGAGAGTGGATCTAAGTGATAGAGGAGTGAAGAATATTAGCATGAATAGAAAAAGAAAAACAGAAGTCATCTATTGAGATGATTAATAGTTAGAGAAGAGAAGTCAATTGTCAAGGAATGTGTTGACAAATGTGAAATTAATATTCTTAGAAAGTATGCTAGCCAGAAGAATTTATAGGAAACAGCAAGACTACAAAGAGCTGGAGAATGTGAAGAGAAAATGGAGAACTGAGAGTGGTGAATGGAGAGTGATGAAAAATAAGAAGTGAGAATAGAATTGGCGAGGGCTGTGTGATAGTAGAGGAGAGAAGGAATAGGCAAAAGGAGTTGGAAAATAAAAAACAGTGAAACAGTGAGAGGAATGTGTTATTAGAAGAGACAAGAAAATCAGTAAATGATGTGGGGTGATAGAGAATAGTTGAGAATGACTGACAGGAAAGAGATTATAGAGGTGGGGAAAGGAATTACTATTAACAGATATAAAATACCAGAGGGTCTAGAGAGCAGAAGGAGCTGGGTGATAAGAACAGAGTGAGACAATAGAGAAGGAAATTAGTAAGGAAATGGAAAAGTAGAAGAGAGAGAACAATTATGAAAAGACATGAAGATATTAGAAATGGCAATTGGAAAGAGATGTAGACGTTCAAAGTAACATGAGGAAATATGGAGAAGTCTAGGAAGGAGTACTTGTTACGAGAATTCTCTTCATTATTTGGAAATGCATAAAATAGTTTAATACATCACTAAACATTTCAACTAACAGACTCCATGATTCAACATGTCTCAGAGTCTGGTGATTCTCCAACCCCAGAAGTAAGAGGCAATCATCCATCCCTTTTAATATCACTTGATCTGGATGTCACTTGACTAGGTGTGAAGATTTACAAAATGAAATGGTATTGCCACTTCCACATTACCCAATATAAACAAGTTACCGCCAGAAAAATTATAATTATAATGACCTCAGGCAGAGGTGCATTTGTCAAAATGGCTAGGCAGAAGGCAGCTAGGCTACCAATCCTTGTTTATACCTGTTAAAAGGCAGGAAAGGTATCATATTTTCTTAAACTGGCCTTTATCTTTGAAAATAATAATTATGACATTACAATATTATACTATTCCCTGGTTAAACATGCAGACATTTTGGTAAATGGTGCACTTAAACCAAGTAAATAAAAAGTACCATTATTGAGGGTAAAGTTGCAATAGTACACTAGTCTTCCTGGAATTGAATTCAATTTATTTGTGCAGAAGATAACTGAAGAAGAGAGACGCCCTGAACAAAGCCCAATATCCGCTGGATTTCTGAGTGTAATAAAGCAAACAAATTGGCCCACGGCACACTTGGCTCATATATTACCACTGTAATCAGAAAAAAGAGAAGAAAGAAATCCAATATGCACATTCTTTTAGGGATTTGGAACTGTTCTCGCGATCTGCTGCAAAAGACTGAGAAAGCCATTCCCTGTGGGTTTTCTCTGCACGTATTACCAAAAAGGGGATTTAGGCTGAGATTTCTATTATGAGCTTTAATATTATCTCTAGTTATATTTTCAATAGAAGTTGCAATGTTATGTTACTCCAACAAAAACCTTAATACATGTTCATTGTTTTACTGCATAATGAAAAAATTTCCAATAAGCGATCTTTGCTAACTTCATTTTAAAGCACAGAATGATATGCAACAGCATAATATGTAGGATTCAAATGACAAATTAATTATTACTATGGTGAGACATAGCTTAAATGATTTTAATGAACCTAGGATAAAAACAGATTCCAAAATATACTTTTTATTAACACTCATAAAGTATACTGTTTAAAATTAAAATGTAATATATATTTTACTATTTATTAGTATTCCCTTTTTATCTTAACATTCTTCAGTTTTGCAAAAAAAAGTGAACAGACATATCCAAAAAAGGGTTAGGGCAAAACTAACAAGCCATTGTTGGATCATTTCTGCTTTAGTCACACAGCAAATTGGTTGAATATTTCAGTTGAGATTAGATAAAAAGTGTCAAATAGCAGGGTGTAAACAATTTCAAATAATGAATCTTTCTTGCAAATGGTCCTTTCTCTAAATCAAGGGTATCAAACTCAAAAGCCATTGTTCCATTTTAAAGAAGCCATTTTAAAGAAGCCCACATAGCCAATATTCATACACTGTTGGTTTTTTCAAAGACCCCTTTTAATATGTGTTTCATATATAGAGCAAATCCATATACAGTTTAGCTGGATTGCATTTACACCTAGCATTAAATGCATCTCCCGTGTCCACACACATTTATCTGTGTAAAGAAGGAGACAGCAGCTACTAAATTTTAGTTAGAATGTGAAATTTCTGCTCATAATGACGAACAAGAAAAAGAACTCCAGGGTTTTAGCATGATGCCAAAGATGTCACAGTCTCACGTAGGAGACAATCATTCAGTTTCACATAAGCCAGTGCCGCGATTCCATTCACTTTTTAAACCTGCACAGGTGTCAGGGCCAGCCACCCTTTTGTGACATACATGACTGCTGCCACCACTCTACGTTTTGTTTTTTTTTTATCGTTAGCACTGGCTTGATTATTCCATGTAGACAGAAAATGCATTTGAAGTTTACACTCATGTTAAGTCTGATCGCTTTACCTTTCTGATCAATTCCGAATATGGTCTGTGTGATTACCAGCATGTTTACAAACATTTTGATAATGATGTCATTTGCCATTCACTCATGAGTCAAGTCAGTGCAGGTTTAAACAGTTGTAAGTTTCTTAGTCTACAGGTTTTCACCTGTCTGGACTGCTGCTCTCGACTTCATGTGCTAATATATTGTTTTCACTCAATTCTGATTTCAGTCCTATTGCTACTGGTAGCATTCCTAACCCTACGCAATACCCAAGAAAACAAAACCCGACAAAGACAGAAAACAGTTTTAAATGAGGCGTGAGGCACAATAAAAAATGTGGTAAGAAAAAAGGTACCTGTGTGTTTTGTTTGTAAAGAAAATGTGGCAGTAGGTGATTTGTTATATCTTAACCCGGGTTTGGTATATAAAGTGTTTTTATTGGCCATCAACCAAACTAACTTTAACATCCTTGGTCTAGTGTATTACAGAGGTTCTTCCCACTTTTTATTTGAATGAATGTGAATGAATTTGCTGTGAGTCTAATAGTTGTTACCATGTCATTAACATGGCTGAGCATCTATCCATTTGCACCAAAAAGGAAAAGATTGGTGTTGCTGTTGTTTTTGTGGGTATAAGACATTAAAGGACCAAAGAGAAGAGTTACAGCAATTTATGCACTCAGTAAGGAGGCATTGCTTTACCAAGTTTAAGTGTACAAAAGTGAATAGGGACAGTCAACAAAGATTGGACAAATGTGTTGGATGAAGAGTGCATGGGATGGCCTTCAGCTTTAACCATTGAAGAGAAGCAGGTTGAGATGAACAGAAGAGTCAAGACAGAGGAGTCACATCACAGTTCAGATAATGATGAAGTAAAAGAAGTGATACATAACTGACACCATATTCAAGGTATTCAAATATTTTAGTCCACTGGTAAAACTATAAAGGCTGGGAGGGGGAAAATTTTGAGATAAAACTTTTTATGGAAAACAAAGTGACAAAACACTTTTATATTTTTACTGTAAAATAGGCATATTAAATTGAGGGTACTGATGCCACAACCAGGGATACTGCCTAGTTCCTGCCTTGTGCTCAATAGTAGGTTCCAGGTCTGTGTCTGACCCCACATTGGATACTGCAGTTAGGAAACAGAAGATTGGCATGACAAATGGATGAACTGTGCATAAGCAGGAATCACCTCAATCCACGGCTTGATCCAGCCTTAGATCCAGAGTTGTCTTGATGAGCACAAGAAGAGCAACCTGAAAAAAGTGCTGAGACCAAAAGGGATTGTCGCAGAGCCCCATACACCAGACATAAGTGAAATTGCATAGTCAAATGTTCAAATGAAGTCAATTTTATTGAACAAAATACCTTTTTTCATGTTATTTTTCCAAATCAAATACTCACAACCATAATTACAATAAAAATTCTCCTTTATTTTCTTCCAAACAAGCCTTGTACTCCACCTTCAGACTCCAACTCGTCTGGGTTGAGTGGCTTCTTTTATGCCAGACCAGGGAGTACTTCTGGTGCCATATGACTACACCTAGGACGCATTTCCAGGTCAGGCGGAACCTCCTTAAGATGTGTGAGTCCTCTCCTCACAGCTCCCTCTGGCAGCACCCAAATAACCTGCCAGGACTATTAGGACTACGTTTCCTAAGGTGCCCTGTGGGGTGTACAAATGGGAACTCTACTTGAGAGATGACACCATCTGGCATAATGAGGGGACTACCTGAACCCAAAAGATAGTCCTTCCCTGTCCTTCCATTATATCTACCTGGCTAGGAAAGGTACCTGTAACCAACCTGGCTAGGACACCTGTTCATCCAGATCTTTGACTAATGCCATCTTGTCTGAGTAAGGAACCATCCTCCATTCTGGTTGGGATGCCGGTCCATCCACCTTGATATCTATAGTGTGCAATATTAACTCTGAACCAAAAATCAAAGGAATAGATAGATAGATAGATAGATAGATAGATAGATAGATAGATAGATAGATAGATAGATAGATAGATAGATAGATAGATAGATAGATAGATAGATAGATACTTTATTAATCCCAAGGGGAAATTCACATTTTTTAGACCATGTGTCTTTGCTTAGATGATTCAAATGTACACATTTACCAGTAACAGAGCACTGCACGTTATAAATTTGACTTGAGCATTCACAGTGTTCATACTCGTTCTCTGTAAGTTTAGCATTTGTTTCCTCAGAGGTTGATGCGCTTGCTGCTTCCTGAGCAGCTCTTCTTTTCGCCATCCTAGCAGCTAGCTTCTGCTCTTCCTTTGTCTGCATCTTTTCACGTTAAAACTGATTCAGTCAGTGTTTGTATTGAAATTACTTAGTACGTTTTCTTAAATTTTTACTTAAGCTGGCACTCATGTCTTCAATCTGCCTCAAGAATGATTTAAGAGATGAAGAGGTAGGGGATGTGACGTCGAAGGTGGTAGGGATGAGAATGGTGCCCATACGCATGTGCCGCACGGCTGCCTGCTGGCCGCTACCGAGAGTTGATTCTACAATAAAATAAAAATCAAAAGAGTAATAACGTTGGTGTTCAATCATTTCCCTGAAAGTGGCTAGTAGACATCATGTAGAATATGTATACCAAATTTGAGGTCAATAGTTCAAATGGTTTGCGAGCTACAGGTGATTTAAAATCCTGGACAGACAAACGAACAGCCACGGTAGCATATTTTATATATATATATATATATATATATATATATATATATATATATATATATATATATATATATATATACTAATAAAAGGCAAAGCCCTCATTCACTCACTGACTCATCACTATTTCTCCAACTTCCCGTGTGGGTGGAAGGCTGAAATTTGGCAGGTTCATTCCTTACAGCTTCCTTACAAAAGTTGGGCAGGTTTTATATCGAAATTCTACGCATAATGGTCATAACTGGAAGCAGTTTTTCTCCATTTACTGTAATGGAGATGAGCTTCAACGCCGGGGGGCGGAGTTTCGTGTGACATCATCACGCCTCCCACGTAATCACGCAGTACATAGAAAACCAGGAAGACCTCAAAAAAGCGCTGAAGAAAACATGCATTATATAATTGAGAAGGCAGCGAAACAATAAGAAGCGAGCGAGTGACATATACAACCATATTCATGATGCTACTTCAGAAACAAAGCACGATGTAAACCTACACTTTAAATTAAGTTCATAGACAGGCTGCCGCTGGCGTTTGTAATTTAGTGGGCCGTCCGTCAGCGGCAATCCAATAGCAAACTGCCACGGGTAAATATTCACGGGTGAAGGACTGTGCTTATGGAGAGGAAGATGAGATGGTCAGGGTGGTGTTTGACACAAACTCAGCGAAACTGCAAGAGAAAGTTTTAAGTGCCAGGACTAAGGTAACATTAAATACAGCCATGGACATAGCACGAGATGGCACCAGCACAGCTGGGAAACTTCGATGCATGTACACCGAATGGTTCACGTGAACTGACGCATTGCACAGATAAAAAGCAACAGTTCCAAAGAGCGCTGAACAAAAACCGAATTACACAATTGAAAAGGCAGCAAAAAATATGAAGCGTCTGATACTTACAAGCATATTCATAAATCCAGCAACTGCGGAAACAAAGCACACGTTGGAAAAAGTCAATGTCCCGCTAAAGGAAGACAGTGTAAAAAAAACCAGTGCATGCAGTGTGTCAGGTCTCAGATAAAGAAGAAGACGAGCTGTTTATTGATGCAGTAAGAAACGAATCGATGAATGAAACCTGTCATCTTTACAACGATTGACAAACACGAAATGTAACTTGAACACAACACATCCTACAAATACGAACCTGATTGAAAGAAATAATGATAACCAAATCCTTGATGACAGCAACACTCAGTAACACTCACAAAACAAATACTGTATATTGACAGTCATGTTACGTTATTTTTAAAATGTTCCCTTTTCTTTTTCTAGCTTTTTTAACACACTACTTCTCCGCTGCGATACGCGGGTATATATATGTATATATATATCCCGATCTACATACTCGAATAATGGATACTTTATTCGCCATCAATGATTGTTTTGGTAAAGCCATACTCAGTGTATTCATTAGATGAACGGTAAAAAAGTAAGAGCGAGGGGAGGATGACTCATTGAGGCATGCAGGCTGTAGTGCTGCGTCAACTCTATCTGAATTGCGCGATCGCATTTGAAAAAATATATCTTTTCAAGTTCTATTTAGTCCATATGTGTCAAACTCAAGGGCCGCGGGCCACATCCGGCCCGGTGTGTAATTATATCCGGCCCGCGAAATCATTTTATATACTGTATTATTGTTATTAATGGCCCAGGTATATGAAGCGCTGGTAACACAATAAACTACAGATCCCATAATGCAGTGCTTCAGCTGCCTTGCGAACACTTACGCGTTAATCAAGTCTACCTTATGATGCTGCAAGTTATTGCAAAGCTAGAGTTATTGCGCACTGAGTTTGCACGGCACTTTGGTGACTTTGAAGAACAAAAAAAGTCCGTCTACATGCGGCTCGAACCTTGTGCATGTTTGGTAGCACATATCTGTGTGAGAAGCTCTTCTCAGTGATAAAGACTAACAAAACAGCACACAGGAGTCGCCTCACTGATGAACACCTGCAATCCATCCTGAGAATCTCCACAACACAGAACCTCACACCAAACAGAAACGAACTTGTAGCCAAAAAAAGATGGCAGGCGTCCAGCTCTAAAATGACATATGAGCAAAGACAACTGAATGATTTGATTTGTTATTGCACGTAAGAGCGGGAGTCAACCGTTTTAACAAACAGCGTATTGCACTGATACGAAATAGCTGTGTGTGTATATATGTAGATATGTATGTATATGTATATATATGTTTATAATATGTGTGTGTGTATATATGTAGATATATATATTTTGTATATATGTGTATATGTATAGATATGTATATATATATATATATATGTTTATGTGTGTGTGTGTAAATATATATATATATATATATGACAACAACACTCATCACTCACAACAGTGACAAAACAATTACATTGACAATCAGGTTACGTTATTTTCAAAATGTTTCCTTTTCTTTTCATTGCTTCTTTAACGACTACTTCTCCGCTGAAGCCTTGGTATTTTGCTAGTATATATATATATATATATATATATACAGTGGTACCTCGGTATACGTCTGCTTTGGAATAAGTGCAACTTGGTATACATTCTGTTTGGACACGAAAAATTTTGCTTGGTATACAACGTTTCTTTGGAATACGACTCGCGTGCTACCCTTGTTTACGTCTCTCTTGAGACAAAGCCACGACTGCCCACGAGCATCAGTGCTCCTGTTGCTAGCATTCAGTGAACAACCCGCGCCATAACTCTCTGTGAATTTTCACGTGTGTGGTATAGCGGGTTCACAGCTCTTGTCAAAGTCCAGTTTTAAAAGAAATAATCACCGCGTTCGCGGCTTGGTGAGGGGACGTGGTGGTTTTGCGGCTGAAGCTGTTCTCGGGGCGATTCGCGATGTGGGCGTTTCTCACCTAAGTGCACAGGTGAGAGACCATCCGCATTCGTGATTGTTCCTGGGGCTGCTTATCTTGATAAATAGAAGCGCGAGTCGGCTAGAAGGAGAGGAAAAATAAAGAATGGATGGGAGGTAGAGAGAGAGAGAGTGAGTGAGCGAACGAGAGCGCGCGCATGCATGCATGAAGTGGCTGAAGTAGGCAGAGTGAAGGTCAGCTGCAAGTAGGGCGACTCCCCTGTTGGGAAGCAGGGGGGCCGCCAGGTAAAAAGTCACTGGGTTTCTTCTTGTTTTTTTTTCTTTTTAAAGAATGCTTCCTGCTGTATTTTAACCTCATTTTTAAGAAGACTTTTTTCTATTGTTTTAACCTCCACGTTTCACTTCTGATTTTATAGATCATTTATTGGAACTTTGGAGACTGCACTTTAATTTGAACACCTTGTTTTGTTGATTGTTTTAATAAAAGCACTTTGCACTTTTTCACCATCCCCTCGCTTTGTTGTTACCGATGAGCTTAGCAGTGAGGCACATTACCAACGGTGTAGGGTTCAAGGGCTCTCCGACAGCAGATGGGAGCATACAGCAAACCTGCATCATCACAACATGATTTTGTGTTTTTCCATGTAAATTTGAATTGATTGTTGAAAAGTTTGAAGGTGGCATGCGTATCCAGGGCATGGATGTTGCATACTGTTTGCCGAAAACGACGGCATCTATGATTGTGAAAAACAAAGACGTTATTAAAAAGTAAAGTGAGGTTAAATTTTCATTGATTTCATCTAATTGCTTTTGTATTTATGTATTTTAGTATTAAGCAATGTTTAAATTATTTTATACAACGTATAATCAATGTATAATATGCCAATAACAATAGGATTTTTTTCATGGGAACGGATTAATCCTTTTCCCATTGTTTCTTATGGGAAAAATTAGTTTGGTATACGTCCTGTTTGGTATAAGTCCAAGGACCTGGAACGGATTAAGGACGTATACCAAGGTACCACTAAGTATATATATATATATATATATATATATATATATATATATATATATATATATATATATATATATATATATATATATATATATATATATATATATACAGTATATATATATATATTTTCATAGGTCTGAAACGCAGTCTCATTATTTGGATGGTTACCTATCAGGTAACACTTGTGGTTGTTTGGCCAGTCGGCAAATATCCATCACGTCCTCTCAGTTGCAAGAAGCAGATTATAAATATGTGATACAGTACCTGCCAAATAATACAAAGAGTACAAGACACATGTTTTGACCTAATTGGGACTCATCAGGTGTATGCACCTTTTCTGTCTCACAAATTCTTTACACATACATTTGCATCTGCACATCTTAAATGATGGTTTATGAGCCCTCCAAAACAAAGTACCGGTAGTTGTTTTCTTTCACTTCAAACTCTATAGAAAACATTCCCAAAAGTAAAGGCATTCTGTTCATTATATGGGCTTCTTAAATGTGCAGCATGTAAATTAAATTGCTGATTGTAATAAGTTAAAGTAAAATTGATGGCACATTTCAATTCAAAAGAATACACTTTCCTATAAAACTGTATTTTTCAATGTTCATCAACAAAAGCCAAGTCCCTAGGAAAAGCAGGAATTGGTCAAATGAAGGAATGATTTACTCATGGACAATTGTATATGGCATGTTCAAGAATAATCAGCTCCAGTGACCTAATAATATTATTACATATTATTTGGCTTTTTGCCTTTATTGAAGTTGACTTACAACATTTGAGATACAATTGGTTACATTTCATTTGTTTTACCAATTGGAGCACAAGCAGGAGAAGTGACAGACTCATGGTCATGGTCACACAGTGTCACTAGCATGTTATGAACATACCAACCTCAGGGTTTGAAGTCCAGTGTCCAAAGTTTTAACTATTACGCCACATTGTCTGCCAATAATGTTGGCCTTTATAAAAAAGAAAACCCACAAATATTGTAAACAGAAAAGTACTTAGTTACAAAGTACTTCTGATACATCTTATTAACTGAGGGCACTATTACAGAAGCCTATTGTCTTATGAAGTTTTATATGCAAAGCCAGGTAACACAGCTAGTACTGTATATTTCATATACCTTATCAATGCCATATGTCATTTCATACCAATAAAACATCTGCATGTTTCATGAGATTTAGGTATACTGTACTTAACTGTACATTTTGTCATATTTTCCCTTAGTGCTCAAATGTTACTCCCTCAATTCAAGAATGTAGGTGTTATATTGATTGGCCATTCTAAATTAGTCCGGTGTGAAAGGAAGACTGTATGTACATGTACAGTAGCTTCAGAAAGTTTTCAAAACCGTTCCCTTTCTGTACATTTTATACTGTTTTAGATTTAACTTTACAGAGATAAATTTGCCATCTTTGCCCATCAATATAAACTCAATGTATTAAAAAACAAAGACATACATCTTTCATTTATCAAAGTATTCAGAGCCTTTGCTTTGCCACTCCAAATTGTGCTTAAGTGCCTCCTGTTTACTTTAATTATCCTTGAGAAGCATCTAGGACATGGCTAGAGTCCAACTGAGAAAAACTAAACAAATTGGACATTATTTAGAAAGGCTCACACCTCTGTATATAAGTACCCACAATTCACACTGCATTTGAAGACAAAAATCCAAGCCATGAAGTGTAAGGAACTCTTTGTAAACATCTGCAATTAAATTCTGGAGAGGCATAGATCAGGGCAAGGGTTTAAAACCACGAGTGTTACCAGGAGCAGGGAGGTCTCAATAGTCGTGGAAAGGTAGAAGTTTGGAGTTACCATTAAATTGAGTAATGTGACAAGAAGGCATTCGGTCAGGAAGGGAAACAACAACAACAACAACAACATTTATTTATATAGCACATTTTCATACAAACAGTAGCTCAAAGTGCTTTACACATTAAAGAATAGAAAAATGAAAGACATAATTATAAAACAAAATAAATCAACATTAACATCGAATAAGAGTAAGGTTCAATGGCCAGGGGACAGAAAAACAAAAACTCCAGACGGCTGGAGAAAAATAAAATCTGTAGGGATTCCAGACCATGATACCGCCCAGTCCCCTCTGGGCATTCTACCTAACATAAATGAAACAGTCCTCTTTGGATTTAGGATTCTCACGGAAGGGCTTGATGATGATGATGGTCACGCAGACTTCTTCCTTTTAATCCGTCCATCATTGTTGGAGCATCATGAAGCTTTGAGTAGGTGGAGGTGGCGCAGGCCACCACCACAAAGAAACCGGAAAAAGAAACAGAAAAGAGAGTAGGGGTCAGTACGGATTTTAGAGCCACCATGAATAGTTGTTATGATGAATTGAACATACAGAGTATCAGGATTAAGTTAAATTACGATTAAAATGAAGTTATAAAAGGCCATGTTAAAGTAATGTGTTTTCAGCAGTGTTTTAAAGTGCTCTACTGTATCAGCCTGGCGAATTCCTATTGGCAGGCTATTCCAGATTTTAGGTGCATAACAGCAGAAGGCCGCCTCACCACTTCTTTTAAGTTTTGTTCTTGGAATTCTAAGGAGACACTCATTTGAGGATCTGAGGTTACGATTTGGAATATAAGGTGTCAGACATTCCGATATATAAGATGGGGCGAGATTATTTAAGGCTTTATAAACCATAAGCAGAATTTTAAAGTCAATTCTGAATGACACAGGTAACCAGTGTAGTGACGCTAAGACTGGTGTGATGTGTTCTGATTTTCTTTTCCTAGTTAGGATTCTAGCAGCTGCATTCTGCACTAGTTGCAAACGATTTATATCTTTTTTGGGTAGTCCTGAGAGGAGTGCGTTACAGTAATCTAGTCGACTGAAAACAAACGCGTGAACTAATTTCTCAGCATCTTTCAGTGATATAAGAGGTCTAACTTTACTTATGTTTCTTAAGTGAAAAAATGCTGTCCTAGTGATCTGATTAATATGCGATTTAAAATTCAGATTACAGTCAACAATCACCCCTAAGCTTTTTACCTCCGTCTTGACTTTTAATCCTAATGTATCCAGTTTATTTCTAATAGCCTCATTGTATCCATTACTGCTGATCACTAAAATTTCAGTTTTCTCTTTATTTAACTTGAGAAAATTACTATTCATCCATTCTGAGATACTAGTCAGACATTGTGTTAGTGAATCAATAGAATCGGGGTCATCAGGTGCTATTGATAAGTACAGCTGTGTACAAGGGCTCAGTGGTCACTCTAACAGAGCTTTAGAAGTTCTCTGATGAAACAGGAGAACATGTCAGAAAGACAGCCATCTCATCAGCACTTCATCAATCTAGCATTTTTGGTAGACCAAACACCTTTGAGTAAAAGACATATGATAGCCAGCTTGACCTCTGAGAGCATGAGAAGAAAGATTAACTGATCTGGTAAAATAAAAACCAAGAATACAAGCACAATGTCTAGCAAAGATCAGGCACTGCCCATCATCTGCCTAATTCCATCCCTAAAGTGAAGCATGGTGTTGACAGCATCATGCCATGGGCATGCTTCTCAGAAGTAGAGACAGACTGGCCAGAACAGGGGGAAGGATGAATACCATGAAATACAGAGAGGTCCTTGAAGAAAATCTCTTCCAGACTACATATGTCATCAGACTGGGGTAGCAGTTCTCTTTTCATTACAATAAAAACCCAAACCATATACAGCCACGACAGCACTGGAGTGGCTTCCAGACATGTCTCTGACTGTACTTGAGTGGCCCATCCAAAACCCAAACTTAAACTCAATAGAGCAGCTGTGGAGAGACCTGAGGATAACCGTTTACAAACACTTGCTATCCAATCTAATGGAGATTGAGAGGATCTGCATTGGGCAAAATTTTCCCTTTTAAAATAAATCTACAACACAATAAAATGACAAGAAAGTGAAGGGGTCTGAATACTTTCTGAATCACTGTAAGTGCCATCTCAGGAATGTATTCCTGCTTTACACCTGATGCTGTGAGGATAGATTCCAGACTGCAATAAGCAGGTAGAGGAAACAAATGAATGGTAGATGATTAAAATTATTTATGCAACATTCTGGGCAATTAAATATTCTAATTAAATACATAAATAAGAGTAAATAAATAAGAGTAAGAGTTTTGCTTTGGGCATATTAACATAAAAATAGCTATGGTAAGTGGGTTCCACACCATTATGATATAGAACTGGGTGGTAATAATAAAGAGATATACAAAAGCAAAATACTTACAATGTAAAGAAGAGATGCAAAATTACGTCTAAGCATGCTTTTCTAAAATACCATCAAAAAATGTAAAAAGTGTTGAAAATCTATAGAAAATAAATGACCAAGAAATTGAGGAGTCTTCAGAAGCCTGAGACCTTGTACTAAAAGATAATCTGATATTGTCAAAAACAAGCAAAGGCTGGGTATGACCCTTCTGACGAAGACTATTACTTGTTAATGTGTTCAGCTCTCTGTGACCTTTACTTTAGCGGTTTGCTTGCAGCGCCTGGCAGCAGAGTTGCTGCAGTTCATTATGACTTGTTTCCTGACATTTATTTTTTTCGTACATTTGAAATGAACCTTAAAGTGGAATTAATATGAGAGGAACCCTAGTGTGTGTGCATGTCTGTGTGTGTGTTTTACTTCATTTCTCTGCAATCCTTTAGAGGTCTTTACATAATCATCACAGCTGCATAGTGTTTATATTGAATGGTCCCTGGGGTTTATTGTGTGAAGTGCTTTCTGTTGGTGTTCGTCATGAAAGGTGCTAACTAAAACGATAAGAGATTGATGTGGAAGAATTTCTTATGCACAAGTAACATTTTGTAGCCATTAGTTTATTCTTCAAAATTGTCTTTTTATGTTTAGCAATGTAATATGATACCATTCAGCACAAAATGCACTATATAAAACCTGATGAAAGCATACAGTATTTCATAGTCCTCACTTCAAGTTCAATTTCAATTTAGTTTAATTTATTTTCATTAGCTTTAGAGTACAAAGAAAAGCATTTGTTGCTAATCTAACTAGTGCTGAAACAGGCAGCTAATGTATAGTACCGTTTGGAATGACACTGTAGACTCAGATTAGCAAACCATTAAACATAATATGCAACTATTCCAACTGAGGAATAATGACATAAATATCAGAGCATTTATCAGACAGAAAAATAAGATTTAAAAAATTCAATCACTTCTGCTAACTGATTGGTAGTGCAGCTAATTGATTGGAAGCAGTGGTGTAGCTAGAGTTTGTACCGCTCGGGGTGGGGCGGTGCTTCAATTTTCCACCCTCCAACATATCTGAATAGGATAGGAAATTAAAATGACGTATAGAGAAAAATTAAGAAAATGTTTCATAGATGTATTCATACTGTATATAGAGAAACAGCAATAATTTTTCACATATAATTATTTATAAGCATCAACTAGACAAGAATATAGTATATACACACTGATAAGCTGTGTTCTAATTATTATTTTAATATAATTACGCTGCGAAAGCAAGAACTAGTGTAGTGTACAAGTGATAGGTGGGTATGTTTTCTGCGCAGAGCAAGAACGCATTTGGATTGATAATGAAACGAAATTATAAATTAGTTGTTTATCTTCCTAGAAATTATCAGTTTAATGTTTATGTTTATTTTTGTTATTGCCTCATAAATTTGAACTGCTGTCTCTGATGCCGTCACAGAAGGAGAGTCTGAAAATTATTTTTGAAGCTTTTGTGGATAAAAATCAGAGAATTTTACTTTTCTCATTCATGAGTGATATTTTTCCGAACCCTGCTGCTTACACACAAATTATACTGAGCTTTTGGCTAACAATACCGCCCCCAAAAATGTGCCGCCTGTGCCGGACCGTCCCCACCGCCCACCCCTAGCTATGCCAGTAATTGGTAGTCCTGGCCCTTACATTAAGAAGTAATAATTCTGTTATCTGTATGTACTCAAAAAATGTGAGTGTAATACACAATCATATTCAAGGGGTGAACACTGAAAACCTATTCTGGTCCTTTGTAATCTACAGTATGTATATAAAACAAAAATTTTAAGCCAGCCAATCGTGTAAAAACAAGTGAACCAAGTTTCAAACATTTTTCCATGTGGCTTGTTAATCCAAGTTAAAATATAGGCTATATGTTATATTTGGAAGAGGGGTTATAATGGGAGGGATACAACTCAAAAACAAGTACTGACACAAAGACTACAATTCCCATCAGGCAGCAGGAACCTGCTGGGGCTGTGGTGAGGATATTGTTGTGGATTATAAATTGGAACACCATCTTAGATTGAAGTTAAAACATTGAAACATGTTTTTGCAATTTCCAAAATGGCAGCATACACCACAAACTTCTGTCTATTTATGTCTGATTAAATCAGCACTACACATAGAATTGTCAAACGTCTATCATGGGGACATGCTGTTACAGTGTTTGTATATATAAAATACAGCGTAATCTGTTCTTATCCACTGCTATTTATTTCAATGGAGCAAGCACAACAAAGGGTTTCCTTGAAAGTCCATATTGGTTTTCTGAATGTTTTACTGGAACGAGATCAACTCAGTGTGACGTCATTGCCGGCTCATACATCTGACCTCCGAGGTAAATGGAATGCAGTATTGTCATGAAAGTTTTGTATGGCCAAAGTGAAATCTCATTTACCAAAGGTGTGTACAGTGTTTTCTTCTCAACTAATTTGGGAAACAATTTCATTATTTCACAGGATTACAACATTTGTCTAAGAGTAGCCTATGTCTTTTAGTCTCATCATGGGTTGCGTTTAGTCATGTTGAATTTTCAAAAGACAGCTTTTCCCCTGTATCCAGCAAGGGGTGCTCTTTCTCCCCTGGGTTGTGTTTCTTGATGCAGAACAGACTAGAGCAATACCATCCCTTTTGTAACTATGGAAGAATTAATTACAAGAAAGAAACATGGTACAAAAAGAGTCATGTGTATTTGACTTGCTTTAAAAGATAACATTCATTCTCAATAATACAATGTATAATCAGGTATACATTCATATTCAGGCTGGAGAGTAGCCAAGGGACATCACAGCCAAGTGGTTGAATGCTGACAACCAGATGTCTCATCCAGTGGGAATATCGACTGCATGAGAGAGCACTTCTGACTTTGTGCTGGATCCTTGTCATTATAACCACTCACATGTTTACATAATCATAAAATTCAGGTCCGATATAGGCAACAGCTAGACATGGAGTTCTTGTCAGATATGGGGACGGCTGATTGTTTCTGGACTGAACCCAAGTAACACCTTCACCTGTTCTCATCATTTATGGCAGACTGTGTTTTTTAACCATATTAATAAAGCAGACATCAGCACTTTTAACACAGCCTGCTTGTGTGTCCTTCACATGTTTTCTGTACATCTTTCATGCCTGCCCTTTACTTGTCATTTGTCCATCTCTCTGGCATTCTCTCTCTCTCTCTCAGTTGAATTGCATGGCTTTGAAATAAATTTCACAGATTATATTAGCACAAAATAATCTTCTTGCTACATCCCCCATTTATTTATACCCAGGTAATGAAGTGAGCTTTTTCAAGTATTCAATAATTTAACTACAGAGAACAGTATGATTTAGGATATGTGCACATTACATAGATGAATTTCATCATACACTGACATGCAATCTGAAAACAAAAGTCAGGCCACCTTGTACTTCTGACTAACATCATGCAGAACTAGCACATTTCATGACATTTGTGCAAGTAGATGCTGCATTTGCAATGCTAAAATGGTTATTTGATCATGCAGATTCAGGCAAATTTTTCCTTGAACAAATTCGCAGCTCTGTCACAGACCAAGGCTACAACTCTTGTTGGTTAGGAACACAGAAGGCAGAATCACATAATTTCAGGGGTAAGTATGTCCTCCGATGCAACACGAACACTGTCACTGTCACAATATCAGCAATCTCTGTTATAATCTGCTATCGACCATCACACTCTTCAGTCCAACACAGGTAGTATCAAATGCGTGGGGCTCCTGTTTATCCTTTTTCTGTGAAATTCTCTGCCCTCATTCTTGAATTCTTTCAAGTCTTGACAAAGAACGCACTTTCCTTCCCTGACTGCCAGGCAGACATTTTGTCCCATCTAGCCTGCTTCTCTCAGGGGCTACAATACTTTCTTGCGAACTCGGCAATGGGCACTGACTCATTTGAAACACCATAACAAGCTTTTAAAATCTATTTTCAGAACCCCCTACAATTCTTTTGGAGGATCTAAAGGAATAATTAACAGTTTCCCCCTGCCCATATTTTGTACCTTGCTTTAAACAGGATGCAATGTTTTAGCATCCATCCATTTTCTGAAACTCAGAATTATCAAGCACAAGACAGGAACCCACCCAGACTGGAGCTGCATTACAAGGCACATACACATACTTACACTTATTATACCAGTTCATATTGGATATGCATATCTCAGTGATATGGGAGGAAAACCCACTTAGACCTCAGTGAATGTGCAAAATATAGGATTTGAACCCAGGTCACTGGAGCTCTGGACACAGCTGCACTCACCATTGCATCACCAGCCATCCCTCTGTTTTCTTTCTTTTTAAACTGTTTGCAAATGATTATTATTAATAAAAGACAAGCCACACGATGGCATTGAGCCGCTTCAGCCATTTGATAGTACAAGCAACAGATGTTAATGTGTCTCCAGGACCTGATATTGCAGACTAGATATCATCATAGCCAGCTCACACTACAATTTAGGTAAGTAAATAAAATAACCAGGAAGAGAAATTAGGCAATCTTAGGACAGGATGAGATGCTTATCTGTTAGGAAAAAGGAAGCAGACATATGAAGCAGGTGTTCAGGAATCGCTTAAGAGAGAGAATGGAGTAAGAATCCTTACTCATGTCTTCTTGTTGTGTGCTGTTTAAGATTATAAACTGCTCTCTCATAACAACATTTAATTATTTGTTGTTGTATTATAGACACTAAAGTGTTTAATAAAGAGCTTTTCTCCAGCTGCACTTCTGTCTCATGTCTCCTGGTTATGTCACTAAATGACAAATATCATTTGCACATAATACTTGCCTCTGTTGACTGATATGCTGTATAACAGACCTCATTATATTGCTGCATTTATTAAATTCCTTGATTAATTAAGTTTAATTGTTATTATGAATTTAGGCACAGTGGTTACTATTGCAGCTTCAGCACAGAGGACAAGATTAAGAGACAAGATTAAAATCAAGGCTTGCTCACAGTCTAGGTTCAGAAAACACATTCTCCATGTGTCACACTGGTCTTCCTCTAGCTTCTCCATGGTCTGTCCCACATTCCAAAGATGTGCAGGTGAGCTTGAGAGTGGACACTAAACTTTCCCCAAATGAGTGCATGTATCACAGTGTCTTGTGATGGATATTTGCCATGTCCACAGCTCGATCATACTACATCATGTATCAAATGTTCCCAAGACAGCCTCAGCTACCCTGTGACCCTGAATTTAATAGAGCAGGTGCAAAAGATGGATAGGTTAGTGTCATCTTGTCTTCATACTGTCACACAATTCCATGAGTGTAAAGTAAAATTCATATGGTATAATTAACAGTTTGCTGCTGTGCGGAATTTGTTTCTCTTGAAAATGCATAGATTACTAAATGCTTGAGAGATAGTGTCAGACACATGGGTGTGGGGGGGGCATTTTTAAGGTTTGGGCTGGGTGAATATGGGGAAGGAAAAAAGTGTAACACTGCCAATAACTTTTGTCCCATCTACAGTATTTCCTTACAATGGGCAAGGAGAAAACAACAAGACCACCAAGGTCATTTCCTTCTCCCATAATAGAAGACCTCACTGGAAGCTGGTGCTCAATTTAGGACCAGCTTCTCAGGAGAACAAAGCTCCAAACCTTTTTAGTTAATTATCCTTGCAGGCGATACACCAAACCTCTTATTCGGTGTGTTTGTGCTCTATCATCATCCTTTGGGCAACAAAATTAAACAGGATGACTTTTGGGACCCCTGTTTTCATAGATAGATAGATAGATAGATAGATAGATAGATAGATAGATAGATAGATAGATAGATAGATGGTGTTGAAATAATGTAAAACTTTCCATAAAAATGAAAAAATACCCAAGGCAAAGTGTGTAGCAGGCCACATGGATTTGTTTGAGTCTGGTTTGAGTGCAATTTATTTCACCCACAAAAAACATTATAACTGCAAGGGCAAATCAAAACTTGAAATCACTAGACAAGCAGCTGGCTAAAACTTTTTTAAATTAATTTTGTCAAGAAATTAACTATTGAATTTATGTGAATATATGCTGTAAGAGGTTAGCTCGACCACAGACAGACAAGACAACGCAGTGTCCACAACACACACGTTTATTTACACAACTATTTACAACTCAAATTCACAATGTCTAGTCCTTGGTTCCTTCGGCCGCCTCCACTCCTGTCTCGCAAGCTCTGTCCTTCTTCCACCCGACTCCGGCTTTCCTGTGTGCTCCAGGTGCCTGACAATAAACTTCCGGCAGCACTCCCCAGTGTGGCAGAAGTGCTGCCCTTGCACCCGGAAGCACTCTGGGCGTAAACCATCCCTGGTCTGTCAGCGCTTCCTGGTGTCCCGGAAGCGATGTCCCCCAGGGATCAAGGATTGTCCGGGTGCCCAGGGAAAAGTGACGCTCTCCCGGTTCCTCCTTCCTCCTGGCAGCTTGGCGGGGCAGGGCTCCAGGCCGTCTATCACAATGCATATTTATGTAGGTACCTACATATGTTTACCTGTGTGTATGTTTGTACATATATGTATAAATTTGTGTGTATTTGTTTTGTATGGATAATTTACTGCTTCCTTTTTTGAACCTTTATTTTTTTTTATAAGTTCTGCCCTGACATGTCCTCAATTGGCTAAGTCTCTCTCTTCCTATGGCCCATCATTATGAAGATAGAGTAAAATGGGACAGGGATGAGTTGAGGGGTTGGGTGGGTGATCAAACATTGACAAGATTTATCATTTACTAGGCTGACCCGTCTTTTAAGGCGACCGACATTTAAGTTGACCACTTCTTAAGGCAATTCAATATGTAGATCAATTTGATATTTTATACAAACTCATTAATTTGGTTATATTGCATTTGAGCGGTATTACTTTAATACTCGTAGTTTCTGTTATTTTTGTGATGAAATTTAAACTTTTTTTCTATATTGAGGTCGCCCTTTTGAACCCCCCTGATATTTACTACACGGTGAGGCATTTCTACTCCATCAACATTAATTATTTCCAGAGACATAATTTTGTCTATTTTTCCAGCGCATCGTGCACAAAAGCAAGGGAACGATGGGAGCACCAGAACTCTTCTCACATCATGTCGCTTCGTACCGCAAGCTGCAAGTAGTAAGTCTGTGATAAGCGGAATACCGCTACACTTTCCACTCATGGGACGTAAGGACAATCCTGACCGTTTTTATATAGTAAGAAAGAAGAAGAAGATATTGCACAGTCTGGAGTAGAAAATCATCTTTTACCTTGAAAAACGAAACTACAAATCCCATCGTGCATTGCAAAATGGACGGGGCGTGTGAGAAACTCCGCGCCTGCGTATCACTCACGGGACGGAAGGACAATCCCGACCGCTTTTATATAGAAGGATATGTATGGGTGGGTGGTGGATGAGCCCCTTTCTGGGATTTGTTTCTCTTTATATAATAATCTGAATAGTAAAGAATTTTTTATATAATATATAAAAATTGATAGCAAAGACATTTCTCATGAGGAAGTCTTCTCTTTATTTTTAAACAAAGACTAAACAAGGTTATGATTCACACCTCAACTTGAAATACTATTGCAATCATATCTTTGCACACATGCAAATAACACAACCTCATTGCAATAGCTAAACTGAATAGAGAGACAAGTGATATCATTAACAAATGATGCCTATGGAGACCCATATGTCCTGTGGCAGTGAATGGATTTGTAACAGAAAAATGTAAATAATTCTTCATTTTTTTAGTTTATATGCTCACTGCCATTTTATATTTTGATACGTTGCCATTTTTTTATTTGGTTGCTATATGTGGCACTGTCTGGCTATTCTATATAACTTGGCTGCAATGATGTCTCGGGTCCTAGGACATTTCCATACAACAGCAGGATGGCCACATAGTCAATCTTTTTTTTAATATCTGAAGAATTCTGGATACAACTTTGTTATTTTTTGGTAGCTGCAATTTAATGAATCCTTTAGAGTTTGACAAACATTTTCTGACTGCTTAAAACAAAGATATGTTTTGGATGTGCACCAAATGAACATCATTTTAGACCAACATCTTTAAATGCCTTTTAAAAGTATGTTCTTGTAAAATTCAGAGAACTCCCAATTTCACTTACAATGACCATCATACTCATCATTTTATGGATTTCAATCTGAATAAAGCTCAGTAAAGGAAGGTTATGTGTCCTGCGTGAATGAGGGTTGAAATCTATATTTTTGCACCCAGCACACCTTAAGATATCACTCTGTCCTGGACATGTGAACTGCAATGACTCTAAGGAAGCTATGGATGCCACTGACAATTTTTAGGCAACTGGCATATTTCTTTCTGTATTGCTTCTTCCATTTTCTTTGTCCCAGACTCCTTGCACTCTTTCTATGACATTTACTCTTAAAGCAAAGGCTCTCACTGCATATTTCTTTGTTAAATGGCAGCTTGGTGGACACTGCTAAAAGTTCATCCTACTGCTGTTATTTATCACCTTTATGGTTAGGCTAACAAAATATAATGGAGAGTTGCTATCATTTAGATTATTCTTAGTGTGCTGAGGTTTTAAGAATTGCAGGTGACCCCATCACTCTCACACAAAGGCTCTGTCTTCAGGTGTCAAGAGGTTGGTACCTCTGCCATCTCCTCTGTGTTGGCTTTGTTATGGCTGATATTTGTTGTCTTAACCTACTTGCCCTATTCTAACATTTGATGCTTCGTTTTACTTGACTTCATAACTTACAATCTGTTTACTGCACAATCTGGCTGGATGGATGGATGTGAAGGGTACTGACGGGTACATGTTCTGATTACTGCAATTAATTATAGATTACTATTTAGTTCTAGAATTGTTGGGGTTGGGGTTTGGGAGGCAATTCCCGAAAGCTAATTTAGTACTTTCAGTTGGCCGTGGGCAGAGTTGGCATTGTCACTTGCCTTTTTATGTTACCTTCCTACAGTCTTACTTCTCATCTCCTTCTTTCTGCCGTTGTGACAGACCTATGGGTTGCTTTGTGTAAACCTGAAACTGAACATTAAGAGGGCAACCTTTACTTGTGTGTGACTACTTGTTATGTAAAAGAGTTTATGTCACATTCATACAGGATTCCAAGTTGCTGGCTAAAGATGTAGTGAATTATTTTGAAACAAACAAATCACGATGTACTGTATTGTACTGTTACATCTGAATGGCAATGAGAAAAGGCAAAGTGATCAAGAACTCTTAGTCAAACAAGAAGTGGTCAAAAGCCAGGAAGACAAACAAAAAGTTAAATATTAAAGCCCAAAATCTTACACAAATATCACAGTCTAAAACAACACATACAGTCCAGATTTCCTGAGTAGAAAGAACACTAACTAGCACTGCAATGGACACTGAGAATAGTGTGCTGCCATTTTAAATGCTGACTAGGTGAAGTTGTAATGACATATCACTTCTTGCTGTCACTTAACAGCAACAGGCAAGCATTGGCAAACATAATATGGCCACTACACCACAAACTGGAACAAAAATAATAACTTCAATAAACACAGCAAACAATCATTAATACACATATGCTAGATATTGTAACAGTCAGTATTTTATTCCTGCCTAAGCATCTACCAACACAAGGTAACATACTGTAGCATGGTAACCTGTTACAACATGAAGTCTAACATCTTGAGTGCAACATTTTTTGAATTTAGTAAGTTTAGCTATGTGCTGATAATGATGGGTGGAAAAGGTTCCACTATGCTCTGTTTATTCTATGATCCTATATCAATATTTTTTTTTCTTGCAAGTAACTAACCAAATCCTAAAACTGAAAGATAGTGGTATTATTTTGCTCGCTTGCCCTTGCTTCTATAAGCAATTTGCACACTCAACTCATTCACTTCACAAATTTTACTGATTTGAATTTGGTTGTCTGTTCTTGGCTTATAAATCTCTGCAAAGGATTTCTTATTCTCTCCCCATTTCTATCTCTCTAGAATTGATTATATTTTAACTTCTCAGTCGCTGCCTACCTTCTTGTAGTCTTTGGCTTATTTAAGACTTTTCCCACAAGAGAACAGGGGTGTCAATTATACTACACAGTACTCAGTCCTAGAGCTTGTGTTAGTGATGTTACGTCCATTGCCATCTCAAGGCCACAAGCTGAATTTCATTTTCTATGAGCGATAGAAACGTTCAGGCATATCCTATAAGTATCCAGATCTTGAGGTAAAAAGTGTTGGGAAATACTCAGTGGCAGCTATTAGAAAGAAAGTATTAAGACATGCAGTGTTGTGTAGTGCAGAAACTTGCCCACAATTTCACCTTATGCTGCTTTCTTTACTTGCTACTCACCTACAGTTGAATTCATCTTAGGCCCAAAACTCTGAATATTGAGGTACACTCTCTTCTGTGCTGAAGGAGGTCATAGCAGTCAGTTCCAGGCCTGCTGACAGCCTGCACATGTATGGATTGCCATCACAGCTGCTATACATGGTTTTACAATTAGATATGCCACTAGCCTGGCCTGTGAGTAATGGAAATAAGTCTTTTCTCACATCTTTGCATGGATGAATCTGAAATCCACCTTACCTGGGCACAATATTATGTCTCAAGTGCTAAGCACATTAAATGACTGGCACTGAAGCTGCAGAAATGGCATGTATTGGTGTCCATTGTCACTCAAGCGTGTTTAGGAGACAACTAAAGGGCTTGAATACATGTAATTCCATGCCGGAGCAGGGGGTGGCGAAGTGTGCAAATTCTCTCTCTCGATCTCTTGCAGACCATTCTAGGGAAATCCCGCTCGGCTGGGGCAGCCAACGACGTCACTTACAGTTCTGGTCCTGATGACATCACTTCCTTTAATGGCCTTTAAAGCCACCATCTTGTTAATACTAAGTCAGTTCTGTTTTGGACTGAGTCGTGTGAACATGGACTTGATTCTGAATAAGTTTTGCAGCAACAAACAATACGGGTGGCTGCCCCAGATCTTTGCAATGTCTTTTCGTCATTATTGTTACACCATTTAAAACCAACATCCCTCTACAGGTTAATATTTATTTTGAGTTTCATTCAGTAATTTTTGAAAAATCAAATTGTTCTCCTCTTCAGTTTGACTCCTTTATGAGGAACTTTTTCTTTCCTAAGACTTTCCAGTTATCAAAGGTGCAGTAAAAAAAAAATATGATGACCCCATATCTATAGGTGTTTAACTCTGGCATCACCTTTATCAAAATGAAACTTACAATAAATTTTACCATGATCATCTTCCATTTTAAAACATTATTTTAGTGAGACATCTGCAAATGGATATTCACAAGTTAATCCACTTCAACAACAACAACAACAACATTTATTTATATAGCACATTTTCATACAAACAGTAGCTCAAAGTGCTTTACATATTAAAGAATAGAAAAATGAAAGACATAATTATAAAACAAAATAAATCAACATTAACATCGAATAAGAGTAAGGTTCAATGGCCAGGGGGGACAGAAAAAACAAAAAAACTCCAGACGGCTGGAGAAAAAATAAAATCTGTAGGGATTCCAGACCATGATACCGCCCAGTCCCCTCTGGGCATTCTACCTAACATAAATGAAACAGTCCTCTTTGGATTTAGGATTCTCACGGAAGGGCTTGATGATGATGATGGTCACGTAGTCTTCTTCAAAGGACTGCTTTAATTCATTCACTATTTGTAGCAGGTAAAGTCTGATGTCTCCTACATATCATGGATGTAGCCACTACTCTGTCCCATCCTCTACCTCTTTTATCATTTGATATTTTCAACTACATGAGCTGCAGTTTTTCTTGACAGGTTATGTATTCAATGGCTTTGTTGAGAGTTATTGTGCCATGGTTAAAACATGCTGTACTTCTCCTCTACAGCCATAATTCTGATCAATGTGAATATTTTCAACCATTTCAGACTTATTAAGGTGCGAGACAAGGTTGTTTATTTTTTAGCCTATCATTTTAGCCTCTGTTAAATTAGTAAATGTAAATTTCACACATACAACAACCAGGCACAAGATTCAAACAAAGGACACTGAGTTCATAAGACAGCAGCCCTAACCACTTGCACCACCAAGCTGCAATAAAACTTTAACTGATCCCCCCTTTTGCAGCTGTTGCAGTCTTTTTGCCCTGCACCAACCCTTTTCTGTATAACAAACAAGACACAACTAGTAAAATTAAATACCAGCTTAGCTTCTTGAGGAAGGAGGACAAACACCAAAATGTTGCTTGACTTGCAAACCCCAGACTAGGCATTCAAATGAGATAAAAGGACTGAGTGGATGGCCTGAATCATTGACATATTGAAATCAGTTTCATAACAAGACATGCTTTTCCCTGATGATCAATGACATACACATAGCATGTAGGAGGAAGGCAAGAACAAGAAAATACAGTGTTTGGCATTACAGATGTGTTCTGTCCTCCTTGTTTTCAGCTACAATGTGAATTACAAAAGCACCTCCAGATAATTAGAGTCATTTATAATTGTTTATCAGAAAATGGTCAGCAAAGATAGAAAACGATAGCCTCTTTTCATTTGGGCCAGCTATACCACAGTATGTGGGAGGTCATGATTAATGGCAGACTTGGCTTTAAAGCATCCTCTCCCAAGGGAGCTGTGAGCTCAGCTTCATAAGGTTTGGCTTCTATGAGAAAGTTTTAAAAAGGAGGCTACTTGAACATACTAAACTCAAATTATGACTACTAGATCCTTACATTCTCCTCAGATATTATGTACTCATATTCTATTAAAATTATAAATAAAACTTCAGGTCAGAATTAAAAAAATAAAGATTACTTTTAAAAACATAATCAAGAATGCTGTTGTCTTCTTAGAAACAACTATTGATGTACTTACCCCTATGTATGTATGGTGTTCCCCCATTAACCAGCATACAAGACACAAATGATGCTCCACCAGTCTAAAATGCTTTCCCAAATGCCTGCCTAAACTCAAAAATAATTTTCCTGAATCAGCTACAGTATTTAAACCTATAAACCCTTATTAACTGGAGTATTTCCCAAAGTTACTTCAAGGTCATCAGGCACCACGCAGAAAATTAGGATCAATAAGCCACAGCACCTTCTTGTTGTTAAGGTTACAGTTAAAGAGCCCTGAACATCCAAGAATCCCAGTTGATTGAGAACTAAATCAGTGACAGAGTCAGAATCGTGATAAAAGTGCTGTCATATCATGCACACTTGCAAACAAAGATTTTCAGGGCACCAGATTATTGTTTGACTGATTCCTGAATGGCGGCATGGTGGCGAGGTGGGTAGCGCTGCTGACTTGCAGTTAGGAGACCCAGGTTCACTTCCCGGGTCCTCCCTGCATGGAGTTTGCATGTTCTCCCTGTGTCTGCGTGGGTTTCTTCCGGGTGCTCCGGTTTCCTCCCACAGTCCAATAACATGCAGGTTAGGTGCATTGGCGATTTTAAATTGTCCCTAGTGTGTGGGTGTGTGTGCCCTGTGGTGGTTGGGATTGGCTCCAGCAGACACCCGTGACCCTGTAGTTAGGATATAGTGGGTTGGATAATGGATGGATGGATGATTCCTGAATATAGGCATCATATTCACTCTGACATAAGGCCAGCATTAGTTGTACCTCCTTGCCTGATGCATTTTGTGGCCCAGAAGAAAAGGGCCTTAGGTCCTGAAGTACAAAAATTTGAATTTGGCAATAAGAGAGGAGTGTACATAAATGTAACTAAAAATCTATTAAAATGATTCAGGGTCAGGAGAAACATATTATCAAAGGAAATCTACAAATTAATCAATTGCCTGTGGTTTAAATTTCTTAACATTGCATGGTCAATACAATCAAAACAAAATTTAAAAAAAACTCACTAAGCTAGGCTCCAAGAACCTAATATAACTAGGAGGGCTAATTACATGCTTTTCCTGGCTACATTTGCATTCTGCTATTTAAAGGATTATATAGTAAAAGCCTGCACGATTGGCCATGTAAGCCACTGCAGAAAATTTACTATTAACTGCCGTAGATTGAAGAAGCACATTTCTTTAGAACAACAATCTAAAGCTTTAGAGTGGTCAAGACACCACAAGAAGTTACATAGACAGTACTTAAGAGAATTTGTGATAGATAGATAGATAGATAGATAGATAGATAGATAGATAGATAGATAGATAGATAGATAGATAGATAGATAGATAGATAGATAGATAGATAGATAGATATGGTACTGTGCTCACAGAGGGCATTGTGGATTGCAAGCCATGAAAATATCATGATAGTTGCCTGTAGCCACAGAAGTAAAATTATGAGGATTAAAATTGTTCTGGAGCCAGAACCCAACTGAGAGAAAGGCAAGCACTCAACTGAGGAAGGCAGAAGGTGAGGTAAGGAACTGATGTGCACACATTGAGGGCAAATGATCCACTTTACCTGTCAGACAGAAGACACACAACCATAGAAGTGGGCCTAGAGAAACTGTAGGATTATTTTTATTACTACAGTTTGTGTTGTTTAAAATTTTTCACTTCTCTATTCCATTGTAATATTAAAAACTAATGCTTCTTTATGTTTTTTGTGATTTAAAGACAGGAACATGGCGAAAAGGGTATGATGCCTCCAAAAGATCCACAAAAGCAGGCTTAGTATAGACTCAATTCAAGGCTGAACGATCCCAAACTGCTACCTTCAGGCTGTGACCTACACAGGCCTAGCAATGGGGAGGTTGCTTTTAAAGTTCAAAAATGTAAAGAAAAGTCCTAAACTTTACAAATATATCTCACAAGGGAAAGAAACATTGAAATCTTCACTTGTAAACACAATCCCCAATAATCCAACAATGCATCTTTACAAAAGAAATTGAAAAATAAGGAAAAATGCACAAAGACCAACAGTCTTTGCCTAAAAGGCATTTCAAGACAAACAAATCCCAAAACACAATCCAAATAGCAGAATCTGAGAACCAGAAGCAAAAGTAATTGAGTAACCAGAGAAATAGCAATGTTTCGCTGATTGCTGGAGACTATATCTAGTGTATATATAAATCCAGAAACAGAACCCAGTAGAGGTGGATGTCATGGTGGCCCCATCTTCTGGGATGCTCCACACACAATACACATGGAATGGGTACCCTGATAAAGAGACAGTACATAATAAAACACGTAATAAATAAAACTAACGGAACAAAAACAACCATAAAATAGGAAATAATTACTAGCCAGGGTAGAAACCCCGTAATAACATAACACTTTTGTGGGGTTTTTTTTTTTTTTGACATTTTAAGAACCGTTTCTAAGGTTTATTTATTTAGATATACAACATTTTAGATTCTCTCTCAGTGTAGTTAGTTTCCATTTGTTTTAGCCTGAGAACTG
Source organism: Polypterus senegalus (assembly GCF_016835505.1). Lineage (NCBI taxonomy): Eukaryota > Metazoa > Chordata > Cladistia > Polypteriformes > Polypteridae > Polypterus > Polypterus senegalus. The sequence continues at coordinate 106,524,166 of NC_053163.1, read as the reverse complement.
TGCTTTTCATTTTGACTTAATTTTGCCTTCAATTTTACATTATACTCTTTTGATTGTTGGTTAAGTGATTATTTTGATTACATGGTTTTGACCCTTCGATTACTCTGACCACATTTCTGCCTATCTATATCAAAAACTGGTCTTATGTCACTCACAATAACTCTTACACCCTTCCTTTCTGTTATTTTATTAATAATACATCTTTTTTTACAGTTTCTCCATTCTGGTTTTGTAAGAGCACCATCTTCTGCCCACATTAGACATTATTCCAAAGATTTAATTTTAATGCCACCAAGAACAAGGTGCAAATACCTTGCTGTTTTCTAAAAAAGCCAGTGGTCAAACCTATTTTTAACATACACCCCTTACCTACGCTCATGAAGCAAAAATAGCTTTGAACTACAGAACTGGAAAACCAAAGTCTATCTCAGAGGAAAGCCAAGGTCAATTTCAGTTGCCATATTCAACTAATTCTTTGGAATTTATATTCATAAGAATACATATAATAAGCTGCTATGAACTAATCAGCATGATTGCAAGAATACAAAAATGTATTAAAAATATTCAGCACTCATCATTTTTCAATTCTCCCAAATTGTAATTTTAATGCCTTACATTGCCAAATTGTATTTTGGATTTATTCAGATTGTTCTACCAAAACCCAAAAAATGTAAAGAATACAATTGTACGAATTAAGCAAGTGAAATGTTATCATTTGTGCATCAATCACTGCCCTGGGTTTATATTTTGTTAAACCAGCCCTGGAATCAAACTCTATCTCTTTGCTTTTGACTTTATTAATTTTGCACATTACGAGAAAGCAGTATTTGTTCATCTCTCCTAAACTCTCAGCAAAACTGCTGAAACTCAATCAAATAAGTAGAAGAAAGGTGACAAACAGAAGTGTTCAAATCCTATCACAGATTATTTTGTGCTTGTGTTGCATCTTGATTTTTTATATTCTAAGTACTCTTTGGTGTATGTAGGACTCATAGGTGATTGCATTCTTAATAAGAATAAATTAAATTGAACTAAACCAAATTGAAGTTTAAATTGATTAAGCTCAGGACAAGTCACTATAGTGTCACTCTAGTACTGAACTTTTGATTATTGTCCCATTGAAGCACAACCTTCTATCCACTCCTTTCTTTGGAAGTGGGTTACATATTTCCCTGTATTTAGCACCTTTCATTTTACCATCAACACTGCTCTGGTTCTGAATGAAATTCCCATAACAATATCATACATTACAGTGGGAGCAGCAGAGGGAAATTTAAACCACACATTCCACTTTATTTTGAGTTGAACGGTTTCAGCCAGAAAGATTTTCCTCACACCTACTATCAAGTTCAAGTTCAAGTTGGGGAGCATGCACTGGTACAGTGTATTGCTGCACACACCACACGATGGAACAATTCGGGATCCCGGTTTGCAAACCCCCAGGCAGACACATGATCCTGTTCCACCCTCCGGAAATGGCCCTTTATCTGCCACAGCCAGGTGTTACGTGGGCGACCTCTTGGCCTGGTCCAGCCACTCGGGTCTCCAACATTGAAGATCTTATGAGCTGGATCACCCTTGGGGAAACGGTTCACATGTCCGTGTGCCGTAACTCACACTCCCTCACAATGTAGGTAATGTGTCTCATTCAGGACTCCATGAGCAACCGATCATTAGACACAAAGTCAAACCAACGGTACTCAAGTATTCTCCGGAGAGATACAATACCAAAGGAGTCCAGTCTTCGTCTCAGGTCACTGGATAGCGTCCATGTCTCACAGCCATATAGCAAGACAGGAAGCACCAGGACTCTAAAGACTTGGACCTTCGTCCTTTTGCATAGATATCGGGAACACCACACACCCTTATTCAGCGACCTCATGACCCCCCATGCTCTCCCAATCCGTCTACTAACTTCATAGTAAGAGTCACCAGAGACATGAATATCACTGCCAAAGTAAGTAAACCTCTCGACAAGGTTGACACTCTCGCCACAGACAGACACACTGCTGATGGCTGTGCCCAAGAGGTCATTAAAGGCCTGGATCTTGATTTTAATCCAGGACACTCACAAGCACAGATAATCAGACTCCTCACTCAGTCTTTTGAGCGCCCTGATCAGTGCTTCCATTGACTCCGCGAAGATCACAGCATCGTCAGCAAAGTCAAGATCTGTGAATCTTTCTTCACCAATAGATGCCCCACAGCCGCTGGACCTTGCCTAACACCAATTCCATACAAGCATTGAACACACTCTGAAGTACCCCAGAATCAACTGGGAAAAACACAAAGGGTCTGCCCCCACTCTGCACAGCACTCACAGTACCAGTGTATAGGCCAGCCATGATATCCAGCAACCTCAAGGAGATCCCGCGAACCCTCAGGATGTCCCACAGGGTAGCTCAATCAACTGAGTCAAACACTTAATGAAAATCGATAAAGGCTGTAAAGAAACTCTGCCAATATTCGCGTTTTCCCTCCATGATAACCCTCAGTGCCAGAATGCAGTCAATGGTAGACTTCTTAGATGTAAAACCAGACTGTTCCAGTCACTGGTAGCTGAGCAAGTGATCACAGATCCTATTGAGGACAACCCTAGCAAAGACCTTACCCAGCACCGAGAGCAGTGTTATCCCCCTGTAGTTGCTGCAATCCAGGCAATCACCCTTTTCTTTCTAGATATGGACAAGTCCCATTTTTCATTCAGTTGGGATGATGCCAGTCTCCTAAATGGAAGTAAAGATTGCTTGCAATGCCAGGAGGACAGCCTTACCACCAGGCTGGAGAGGTTCACCCCGGATACCACAGATCCCTGCAGCCTTTCCCCCCCTCAGCTGGTTCACCACCTGTGCAATCTCAGAGAGATTGGGTGGTTCACAACTAATTGGAGGATCAGCCTCAAGAACCGTGGACCCAGAGATATCCAACGTCCTAGCCGTAGGATCAGCTTTGACCAACTGCTCAAAGTAGCAGGCCAAGTGGGTCACAACTGCAGTGTAATCCATACGGACCATTCCATCAGCCGTCCTGACTGCAACTCTCCAAGGAACAGATTCGGATGTGCATAATGCTTCGATTTCTCTGTAAGCAGGACGTGGGTCTCTAGACCACAGATGGTGTGTCACTTGCTTACAGATTCCTCTGACAAACGCCTCTTTATCTGCCCAAAGAGGCCTTGCAGCCGTCCTTCTCAGTTCCTGGTACAGACCAGAGTTGCCATTGTGCCTTGTGCAGCGACTCCTCTCGATGATATCCAGGGTGCCCTACAAGATGAAACACCTCCTTCTGCGAACACCGATAACACCAACATAACCCTCAGCAATCTTCAGGGTCTTGTCATGGAAGGTCTCCCACATCACATTAGGATCGGCAGTCGTACCCAAATCTACAAGTTCCTCACATAAACTGTATGCAAACTCATTAGAAACAGCCTGATCTTGGAGTCTGGCCAAGTCCAGGCTCATTTTCCTAGTAGGTGGTAACCTACTGAACCTAAGCTGGATCCTAAGAGTAGCAACAACAAGTCTGTGGTCAGAATTCACAAACTGGGCTCTTCTGTAAACCCTGCAGTTTTGCAAGAGCCTCCAGCATCTGCCTGCGAGGATGTGGTCAATCTCCTTCACCGCACCAACAGTATTGGAGCACCAAATCCAACAATGCGGTTCTGGGCGCTGGATCCCATCCCCTGACCTTTTCCAATTGCAAGGAACATGGAGCCACTTTCACCATGATCACCAGACAATCCTCATAGCCAGCCCTGTCAGTGCCAGCGGCTGCATTGAAGTCACCCATGACCAGAGGAGTGTCACCTCGCGGTCACCCATCAACTACCGAGCAAAGCTACAAATAAAATGTCTCCCTCGCCGAGACATCACTCACCACGGTCAGAGCATACACTGAGACAACAGACAAGGCACCCAGGGAGTGCCGTAATCTGTCTCATAATAAGCTTGTTGAAAGGAGTGACATCAGACACCATTATAAGAAGCCAATCCACTACAGCAACAGCTACTCCCCAAGTATGACAGCCATCAGACCGACCAGACCAATTAAAGGTGTAACCACCCACAGAGATCTGGCCAGTCCTCGGTCTGTGCACCTCAGAGAGTTCCGCCACTGAAATGCGGAGTTTACGCACCTCCTCCGACAGCACAGGAAGATGATCATCTTAACAGAGAGACAAAACTTTCCATGCACCTACCCAAATGGGCCGACTCAAATTGGGACCCAAGTACTGTTATGCAGCGGGTGCAGCAGTTCTGATCCCCGAAAGACTTGACCCCATTGGCTCTCCAATGGTTTCGACTCTTCCGGGGATGGGGCTCCCGAGGGTTTTCCCCCCCTACATGATGCAAGCAGCCTTCCTATGGGCAACTGCAACAGAACTACTCCTGCGGAGAGCAAAAAGGAGTCCTTTCTGTCCTCTTGGAGCTGTGTGACATTTTTTTACAGTGGCTGGAGTGCCAATCCTGCCACCAACCCTCATGATTTCCCTGCAAGTTGGAGAACCGCTGCACCAGATGCAGTTTAACGTCATACCCACGGCAAAATTAGTTGACACCTACTATGCAGTGGCTATAAAAAGTATTCATCGCCTTAGATGTTTTCATATTTTATTATCACATAGCATTGAATCACAGTGGATTTAATATGTTTTTATGAAACTGATCAACAAAAAAGACACTTTAATGCCAAACTGAAAACAGATCTCTGCAAAGTGGTCCAAATTAAATTATATATTTACTGTATAATGCAAAGGTGACTGACTCATTCACTCACTCACTTACTTATCAACAAATACTCTCTTTTCTCATTTAGTTAAAAATCTGAAATTTGCAAGGATGGATCATCTAAGTTAGTAGGTATCTGCTAAGAAAGGACAGAGTAAAACCACTGACTAAAATACACAAAACTAAATACAAAGTACCTCAAAATCTCAAAGATGGATGGATTTGATAGAAATTTGGTGAAGTTATAGAAGAAACAAAATTATCCAACACATTTTTGTTATTTCCTTGATATTTTTTTAGTAATAAAGCTTTACCAAATACAATAGGACATCCTTAGGCAGCACATCCTTTTTTGTTTCAGCAATGACTGCATGGAGAAGGTTGACGTGTAGTTCAAGAAAATGAATGCCGCAAGCAGGACAGCACCATTGTACAATCTAATGTTGTAATCATGCAGAGAAATGTGGCTGCTGGCAAGTGAAAAAGGGCACTGCACAGAAAAAACAGATGAGGTAGAGAGCTGCATGGAAAATGAGATGTGAAATGGACAAAGAAAAGTTGGGCGAAACTCAAAAAACACGTGGTTAGAAACTGGCCTCCATGGGTAAACACAGTACTTCCTATTCTGTTGGCTCATTCTTATTACTCACAATGCAGTATAAAATAAAAATAAAATTGTATTCAAATCTGACTGAATTCACCACTTTTATAGGATCTGCTACATAGTGAAATTTTACTTTACCCAAAATTCTGATTATGTGTATTAACTGCCTGCTTGAATTCAAAAGAATACAGTTTCCTGTAAAACTGTATTTTGCCATGACCATCAACAAGAGCCAAGGTCAGTCAAAGCAAGAATTGAGCTACAGCAGGAATGTTTTACTCATTTGCAAATGTACAGTATGTAGCATGTTCAAGAGTAAAGAGCTGCAGTAAACTAACAATATAAAAAACAAATTTTGCATACAGAAAAATATTCAGTTACTTACATATTACTTCTGATACATCCGATTGACCCTCTGCACTATAACCAAGGCCCATTGCCTTAGGAAATTTCCTGGTTAAAGCTGGGTAACACGGCTAGTACAAATATACACAAAATAATTGCTGATGCATCTTTGTCAGCCATGACAGTCTTGAGTCTGTGTGCACAGGTCTCTATCAGCTTGGCACATATGGACATTGAAACTTTGCAAAACTGCCCAAGCTCTGTTAGGTTGCATGGAGATCATGAGTGAACAGCTTTTTTCAAATTCAGCCACAATTTCTTTGTACTAAAATCTGGACTTGGCCACTCCAGGACATAAACATTATTGTTTTTAAGCCATTCCTGTGTAGCTTCAGCTTTATGCTTGTTGTTGTTTTGCTGGAAAACAAATCTCCTAAGGTACATGTTTCTTGCAGGCAGCATCAGATTTCTATGTATTTTGCTACAGTATATTAATTTTACTGTCTACCTTCACAATCATTCCAGGACCTGCTGCAGAGAAGCATCCCCACAGCATGATTCTACCACCACCATGCTTCACGGTGTGGATGGTATGTGTGTTTGATAATGGGCAGTGTTTAAACATGATGTTTAGTCTGATGACCAAAGAGCCTGATTTTGGTCTCATCATACCATAGAACATTTTTCCTGTTGACTTGAGAGTCTCCAATTTGTGTTTTTTACCAAACTCTTTGTACATTAATACTCCTCACATCTCTCGAATAGATCTGTGATGGGTGAAGCTCCCAGGCAACACTTGTCTACACAGTTTCTAAAATCTCAGTCACTGCAGCTTGCAACTCCTTCAGAGTTATCATAGATCTCTTGTTGGCCTCCTTCAGTCTTGTACAACCACTCACTTTTTGTGGACAGCCTGCTCTAGGTAGATTTATAGCTGTGCCATAAGCATTCCATTACTTAATGATCGATTTAACTGGACCACAAGGGATATTCAATGACTTAGATATTTTCTTGTCCCTGTCCTGTAACTTTTGCTTTTCAGTCTCCTTTTCTCAGAGGTTTTTAGAGTGTTTCTTTGTCTTCATTGTGTAATTTAGGCCACCATCTTGCTGCACCACAAACTGGACTTTCCGGAGAAGATGCATATAAATGACAATCAATTGAAACCCCAAACAGGTGATCTCCATTGAACTAATAACCAATTGGCTGCACTAGGAATGATTTAGGTGTGTAATCTTTTTAAAAGGGGTAAATACTTAGGGTATTGATTATTTTGTGCTTTATATGTATATTTACTTTAGACCACTTTGCAGCAATTTGTTTTGACTTTGTGTCAAAAAGCCAAATTAAATCCCCTATGATTCAATGTTGCATAACAATAAAATATAAAATTCAAGGGGTGAATGCTTTTTATACACACTGCACTATCCTCCAGGTGACATATTCCATACTTGTGCTTTTCCTCAACCAAATTGCTGACGTTTAAAAAAAGACCATTTTTGCTCAAATTAGAAGCCTTTTTTATCATACTTTAAGGCATGATAAGGAAACGGAGGGTATTTTTCCTCGCATAATTGTGTAAAGCAGATGATCCACTAATTTCCCACACAAATGTAGTCCATCATAGATTACTTTTTGAAGTAATTTATTGCATCTGAGAGAATTTAGGCTTATAGGCATAAATGGGAGAATATTTTTAAACGGATGATTTCTGTGCACAATTTTATGTTAACTATTGAAAGTGCATGACATTTTCAGCTTCATATGACATGATGCCCAAAGCTATGTAGACCAATGAATAAATCCTAAATTAATATACAGAACATGTACACAAGCAGATACCATACATACATGATATATATGGGGGCTGAATAGTGCATCAAGGGGCTGCATGTTCATGTACAGAATTGCAACATTGTTAGATAATCAAAAGCAACTGTTGTGTTTGTGTGAAATCACTACCTAACACTGACACACTGACGGAACTTGCTGCCACTTAGCAAGTGAGGAAGAAAAAGAGAACACAGATTCCTGGGTCTTCATTAAAGACGCAGTGGAAGTAGAATTTACCAGCAGGAGGCTGTTTGGTACACTTTGTTAACATTCTGAAGCATTTCAGTTTTTACCATCTGTTAGATGAGACTGGCATATGAGAATAATGAAAACTCGTCAGAATTTAAAAGAGGTTCAAACCCATCACATCCTGGTTATAAAATAAGAGATGATTTCCACTGGATTCTGTTACATATATATTGACATAAATATAAAAAATGCAAATATAAATGTGCTCTCATCCAAACTGTAAGAAAATTAATATGTTTTGAAATTTTCCAACCCTGCTTAATTGTAATGGTTTTGTTGTTGTTTTGCACTCTTACAGAAGGGGCATCAGCAATGAATCTCTCTATATGATGTGGATTTCCACTTTGAGTTGTAATGTAAAATGTTTTACTTCTGCATCTGCTTTGCAGTGGAATATGTCCCTCAAACCTTAAGAAAGACAGTGACAGAATACTTAATGAGTTTTCAGTCAATCTTTAATCCACTCAAAAGGCATGAAGTATAAGAAAGAAAAGTGGGCTACATCTGTGATAGATAGATAGATAGATAGATAGATAGATAGATAGATAGATAGATAGATAGATAGATAGATAGATAGATATGGTACCATGCTCACAAGATTATCTCATGTTTATTAGGATTAAACACTGTAGTAATCCCTTCCTTCTTTTGACATCGTCATTCCAGGCAAGGATGGCACATAGAGGTGTGCCCCATCACAATACACAGGAGAACATAAACATTAAAGTAGAAATACTGTACATAAAAAAGTTACTACATAAAATAACCAGTCCTGAGACCACTGCAAGGTATCCTAATGTGCAAACTGTCATTAAATTAGACAGGTCAAATTTAGTTTCATTAGTTATACAGATATTTTTGATAATATGATAAAATCATTGTACCTTGAGAAGAAGTCAACACAGGCAGAAAAAGAATGTGCATACTCCTCACAAAAAGTGTCCAAGTTTTGGGTTTGAACCTATTCTCCTATGGCTGTATGGTTGTAGCACTAACCACCGTGGTCACACAGGTAATCTGTAAATTCACCAAAACAAGCAACCAAAACAATTAGTTCATACTGCCTGCTATTCATATATATAGGCTCAAGTGTGGTGTAGTGGGTTCAATTTCCTCTTATGTCTCACTGTGTGACACTAAACCAAGCCACTTAATCTGCATGTAATTCAACTGAAAAAACTGTATGTCAATAATTATAATGTATACTTTATATGATTAAACATGTAATTAGCATAATGCCATTTTAAGCAAAAATATTTTTTTTACTTTGATCTTGGAAAAGAACTACACAAAACCAGTATATCCATTTAATTTCAAGACTCTACTTCTAGTGTGACCAACAGTTGTGACTTACTTACAACTGACTAAACCCTCAAAAGAACATGGAGATTCTGCTCACCTCTAATTAACGCTTACCTCTTCATCCAGATATTATCAATATCTGCTTTTACAGCATAGCATTCGAAGCAGTCAAAGACTGTCCTGGCCATAATAAACATAAGGAAAGAATCAGCTTTGCATAAGTTGCCAGTTCATCACCAGGCACATTCATGCCCAAACACAAACTTCAATTTACTCATCCCAGGCTAGATTAATCTGATAGCATCTTTTGGGCAGTAGAGGGAACTACACTTCCTAGGCAAAAATACATAAACAGACCACATCAAAGACCCCATCAGTGACCTCAGTTCTATGTACACATGAGGTGGCAATGCCACTGAGGAGGCTATTGGGCTATCTAGACACATAGTATGTTAGAAGGATGAATTGATTTATTTTAGTTTATTATTGCTGAGCAGCATCTTGGCCAAATTGTGACATCAGCTCCATAAACCTTAGCTATGGAGTGTTTGACACAGATTCTCCTAAATGCCACTCAGCCGATCCTCCCAAACAAAACAGAATGTACCTTAATTTCCAAGTTTATTTGAAGGAAGTGTATATGCAAAAACTCAAGAAAAAATGAAAGAAAAATACAAATTTTGTACAATTTTTTGTTGTACAATATATTGAAGCCTATGGCGCCCTCTTCAGCAAAATTTGAAATGTTAATCAGTGAAGCAGTGAGCAAGTATGGAGCATCTTGGAAAATACTGCAGAATTCACAAATTTTCTTGTCCTGCGATGAAGAAGCAAATGAAAAAGCTATACAATAACAAACACAGAAAAAGCTTTATTTGTAATAAACAGTATTTCTGAAAATGACTAGAATAAAATAAGGATATATTTAGTCATGCAAAAAGTTTACATTTCCAGTGGTTTGAGTTTATGTTCCTGAAGTATTCAGCTATTCGTCTCATTCCAAATAACCATTATAAAAATAACAGCAAATATGCACCTCTTTCCTCAGTGGCCCTCAAGGCTAACTTCTAATCCGAGTCAGTACACCAAGACGCTGTGTTTTAAGCATGCTGACAATGCTGGGGTAACAATGACGTTAGCAGGTCTGATGTCTACAGCAACTGAACTTTATCTTTTCCTGAGCAGTCACATTAACATACTTGGACACCAGTTCAGACAAGCAGACACAGACAGGCACATGCAGACCTATGCACAATGCCACAAACGCATATTTTCAAACGCTTTGACACACATTAATATTTATTTACTGCTTACTCTCATTTTCCAGCATCAACATGCGCACACAAATATCACTAATGAATTCAATTACACAAATATTTTCCTTCTTAATGAATCAGTAATTATTCTATTTGGGCTGTCACAAATCCTTTGCAAAAAGAATATATACAAAAGGATTAAAACAACACATTGACTGCAAAATAAAAGGAAAACTTACATTTAATATTTAAATACACATTCAGTCAAGCATAGGCATATAAAGCCATAAGCACAAAGATTAACTTACTCATGTACACACCTAATCAAACTCACTACACAAACACATCAGTTGCTAAATCAATACACAGTACTCTGCTAAACAGCACCATCTAGTGGAATAAATATCATCCTGCAAAAGACCTTGAAGGTTTTTAGTTCACAGGAAACTTTCAGAGCTTTGATTTGGTTATTTTAAAATAACTAGAAAATGCAAATGCAACAAGAAGGTGCATATGTTTTGTTTTAGGTATGGTGTATTAATAATTTAAAAAGTAATGCAATACATTCAAAAAATCAGTTTGTAATGATACCATGCTTAGAATAATGAAATCCCCAACCAAGAGCACATTTTCCCAAGCCAGCGTGGGTTTTCTCCCAGTATTCCAGTCTTTGCCCATATCAACCAGATACAGTACAGTATGTACATCAAGCTAATTGGTGACTAAAAATGAGTTCAGTATAACTTGAGTACAGAAGTGTAACTGGTGGGTACTCCATTTATCTCATGCACAGGATATAATCTTATCTCCCAAATCTTCTGTATAAGTAATACACAAGGTTAGAAAATAACTGAAGGTTTAACAAGTAAATCATAGATTAAAAAATAGAATTGAAAATGGGAGCACTACTATTTGTGTAATTTCAAACAGTCTTTGTTTTACACTTAATGGCATTAAATCTATTATTTTTCTAAGCTAACTTTTCCAGCATTCATTTTGAAAATGTTAGGCACAGTTCAAGAATCAACTCCAAAAGTGGCAAATTGCATACAATATTAAATTATAAATATCTTTCAGTCTAAGAGTACAAGTACTTGATAGTTCATTGGTGAAATTATGTAGTAGGTAAGATTTGCTGAGGGTGGGGTATGGGTTCATTTTTGGGCAAGACTATCTAGTGTATAGTGATCTCAAATTGCCCACTTGTTCAAATGCATGGTAATGAGCATAAATTCTAACAATCAGCATCATCATATTCAACACAACTGCTTTACTTAAGTCATGAATATATTTTCCACCTTTGCAGCATGGAAATTCATTCTATAAATGTTCATTTTGATAAACTATTAGCTAATGATTTTTATTAATGCTGTCATTGGGATACTTTAGCCAAAGTGAAAAACCTTCATATTATCAAGCTTATCTTCTATCAATTAATATGAGTTAAAAAAATCTGCTATCTGAAATTTAAAAAAGCAAGTTGACCGGCCACATCTGGTAATTATCACTTCTTATTTCTTATGAGTACAATGATTAAAATGAAAAGCATTCAATAAAATCCATCAATCATTATTTCTATAGAGACTTTTGCATAAAACACACTCACAGAGCACTTTGCAAGGCAATTAACATTAAATTACAAGAACTCAAATGGGAAAAAATGGATTTGAATCAAGAGGAAAGGCCTAAGCAGGATTAATTAATCTATAAACAGGCAGTGTGGTCTTGCGGCTAAGGCACAGGAATATAACCCACAGGCTGGCCAGTATCACACAATTTTCTTAAGATCAGATCTTTATTAAAGACAAATACATTTAAAAACCTAAAATGGAGAAATCAACTACTTAATAATAATATATAAAAGACAATCCTCCCTCAATGGGAGTTGATTATGGAGGGGGCAATCTTTGCCAAACCATAATGCATAACCTCAGTGATATGATTCAAGGTGTGCTAAAGAAACTCCATCTCAGTCCACGGTGTGAATCAGGGCATTTTTGTTGTTCCACCAGAGATTAGATGCCTTTAACCTAAATTTGGAGCAGTACCCCATGAGACGAGAAAATAGAAGCACTGCACTAACAAAAAGAAAGGGAAAAATATTTTGTTTTAAAATTAATAATCTGTCATCAAATGAGAGGAACAGACAACTAGGATGCCCATGTATTTTTCACACTATTGGAGATCTTCCTTTTGTTAAAAGTAATTGCATTTAATAGTAAAGGGGATAAGTCTATACCCAGATATTTCACTGCAGTGGCTAAAGGAATAGATTTGAGAAAGCACAATGAGAATGTTTACAATGAGAACTTAGAGGCAAGAGTGAATTATTGACCAGTTCTTCTTGTATTCAGAAAGACATTCATAGTAATAAAATAAGTTTAAAATATGCAGAAGATTTTTGGGTGCATTGCCAAGTTTGAGAAAGGTGCCTTCTGCACATAGCGATTTCTTATGGTTGGAACCATGAGCAGAAATAGGTGAGATTAATTCATCCAATTAAATTAATAGCTAAGGTTCAACCAAAAGACTGAAAGCAAAAAGGAGAGAAGACACTCCTGTCTAATGCCTTTAAAATTTGAATTAGTAAGCACCACTGCCATAGGCAATATATAAAATCTGGACCATGTTCATAACATTTGTCCCAAATTAGTAATTTTTATATTCATGATTATATTAATTATCATGTAAAACAAGCCATAAAAATGTCCAACATCTCTGGTCAAGGGCCTCCTCCGCATTGAATGGCAAATGCTCAACAGAGTAGTTAGAACAGTTTGTAGTTTACAAACATTACCATCACAATTGCTGGCTCTATCACTCTTATGGCTTTACAAGATAACAATGCAGTATGTACTCCTCTACCTTTCCATTACTTTTTTCTAAACATGCTCCTTTCGTAACAAATTGAAGATTTCATTTCCAAAGATTCCTTGGTAATAATCTTGAGCTCACTGTACTTTATAATACTCATGCCTTTTTACTATTTTGAAACCCTGATGCAGTTTTTATCATTGCTGGGGATTTTAATCAAGTGAATCTTAAGGATGTATTCCCCAGATTTTATCAGAATGTACATTGTAAAACCAGAGGGGAAAACACATTAGACCATGTCTATACAAACATAAAAGATGCCTATAAGGTCATTCCATGTCCCCACCTCGGCAAACCTGATCATCTCTCTTTGTCTCTTGTTCCAGCGCACAAAGCCCTTATCAGCAGTACTAATCCAATTAGCAAGACTGTTAAAGTTTGGCCTGAAACGGCCATTTGCCAACTCCAGGACTGCTTTGAACAAACAGAATGGAATATATTTTTTCGTCAGACAGACTTAGAGACATATACTTCATCTGTGCTGTCATATATTAATTACTGTGTGAACAATGTCACTGTCAACAAAAGGATTAAGGTCTACCCAAATAAGAAACCATGGATGAATAGTGAAGTCAAACAGCTGATCAGGGAATGGGACAAAGCATTTAAATTATGAGACATCTCAGCCTATAGAGCTGCCAGAGCTAACCTCAAGAAGTGCATCAAGCCTGCTAAACTAATGTACAAACTTTGACAGTAACTCAAACTCACAGCGGATGTGGCAAGGCATCCGATTAATCACCGATTACAAAAAGAAAAATGACATACAAGACACATTGGCCAATAACAATGCCAACCTAGCAGAGGAACTTAACAGTTTCTTTGCACGGTTTGACAAGGACAATTCGAGCTGATTCGAGCTGACCGGAGACTCACAGCCTGTGGCACTTGAAAACATCAATACAAGGAAGGCAGCAGGTCCTGATAATGTGCAAGGATGTGTGCTCCAGGCCTCCGCTGACCAATTAGTGGAAGTATTTACACAGATATTCAACCTCTCTCTCTCCTCAGGTATAGTCCCCTTGTGCCTGAAATCCACAACTATTGTACCTGTTCCCACAAAACCGAGGATTACCTGTCTTAATGACTATCAACCAGTTGCTCTCACCCCAAGTCATCACAAAGTGCCTTGAATGACTGGTAATCACCCACATCAAAGCCTCCGTCCCAGCTGATCTAGACCAACACCAGTTTGCCTATCAGTCAAACAGATCAACTGTGGACGCCATTTGTGTGGCTCTACATGCTGATCTCTCGCATCTGGAAAAGCCCAACATCTATGTTAGGATGCTCTTCATTGACTACAGCTCTGCATTTAATACCATCATACTTAACCAGCTGATCCAAAAACTCTATGCACTAGGACTTGCTCCATCCATATGCAACTGGTTACTGGATTTTCTCACCAACCGCCCCCAGTCTGTCAGGATGGGCAAACACAAATACTCCACCCTTACCCACAGCACTGTCGTGCAGCAAGGATGTGTACTAAGTCCCCTTCTCTGTGCACTCTTCACCCATGACTGTCAACCCATCCACCAATCAAACATTATTGTTAAATTTGCAGATGATACGACTGTCATTGGGCTTGTAACAGAGAACAATGAAGCTGCATATAGGGAAGAGGTTCAGAATCTGACAGCATGGTGCAACACCAACAACCTGGTCTTAAATACCAAAAAGACCAAAGAAGTTATTCTGGACTTTAGGACCACTAAAAGGACCAATCACAGTCCGATAACAATCAATGCAGATGCTGTGGAGAGAGTTTCCAGCTTTCTAGGAGTCACCATCTTACAGGACCTGTCCTGGGCTGACAACAACTTGGCTATAATAGGCAAAGCACAACAACGCCTCTATTTTCTCAGGAAGCTAAGGAGAGCTGACCTCCCCAGAAGCTGCTGGTTAATTTCTATAGATACACTATAAAGAGCATTTTAACTAACTGCATGATGGCCTGGTATAACAGCTGCACCAAGGCTGCTAAAGAAGCCCTGCAGCGGGTTGTAAAAATAGCAGAGGCCATTATTGGGACTGAACTGCCATCACTCGAACTCTTGTATAAGACTTGCTATGTGAGAAGGGCCAAAAACATTCTCAAGGACAAAACTCATCCTGGAAATTCTTTGTTTGAGCTCCTCCCGTCAGGAAGACGCTTTAGGTTAATCCGTGTATGCACAAACAGACTAAAAAATAGCTTTTCCCCATCTGCCAAAAACTTTCTGAACTCTGAATTTCCTCAGTCTGAGATAATTTTTAATTGATCATGTGCTATAAGCTATATTGGTAATGTGCAATATACCAATGTATTACAATATAGAATATGTAATGTACTTTCCATTAACAGATGTAACAATTTATGCTGCTGTACTTTGAGCAATAATAATTTGCTCTGGTTACTTGATCACTTAACACTGTATATGACATATTTGGAATTATTTGACTTTTCTTTAAATGCACCTTGGGGCTGCCACAGAAAGTAATTTCGTTGTGTTACACAATGACAATAAAGTGCTTGAACTTGAACTATTCATTTAGACTCTTCTTGTCCCCTTGCATAAAACGTTTTTAAGACTATTATGTTTTTTAATGGCTTAAAGTTCCTTTTACTACAAATTATTTTGCCCCTTTTTTATATGAACAAACAGTGCTATTTTAAAAATAAATTACAGTGTGAATTTTTAAATCAATCATGATTCTCTGCATTACTATAAATTTTCTTAAGGATTCCAGAATTGGAAACATTTTTACAAACCAGACTATTGCACTTGATATTGAGTTAATTCCTAATATTAACTTACTTTGTGACCCTGAGCAAGTATTGTACATAAGGATGCTACTGTTACACTAATGATATACTGTATCTATATTTTATAAAACCATATGGACTTATTTATTTACTTTTTCTTTGTTACGTATTTATTAATAGTAACTAATCTTGTTTGTTTTTTCTTTTATTATACCTTTTTCTTTGACATCTTGTAAAGCACTTTGAGCTACATTCTTTGTATGAAACTGTGCTATATAAATAAATACTGTTGTTGTTGTTGTTGTTGTCTGCACTCTGTATTTAAGTCAATTTTATGATGACGTAGTTATTAGTTTAGGTTTTGATGTCAAAACAGCTTTGTTATTTGCAGTAATTTCCAATCAACTTTATAGCATTATCGAATACACAATTTGTGCTCTCCCTGTTATACTATGGAGACCTGCAGTGATGTGTGTCAATCCTTATCCCCACGCACCACTTGAAGATTTCCATGTTCCATGGATTCAATTATTAAAACCATCCTTTTTATTAAAGTTGCGCTAAATATCTATTTGTGAAACCACACTAAAGCAGGAAATGCAAAGAAGTTGCCTTAATGTTTACAACCCACCAAGGAGTAACTGCAATTATAGAATCCAACCATACACAATACAAAGAAATTCTTCATTCATGAGAAGTGACAAATTATTAAAGAGGTAGTGTCGATGACAGATGAAACTCTTTTAGCCAGCAACAATAAAAAGGGTAAACATTAAAAAAAACACACAAATATTTGCTTTCTTACCTTAACTCATTATATGAAGGTAATATCAGATACTTCTTCAAGTATACAATAAAAATGAAGATGAAAACATCTGTAGAACCGGAATATGTAAATCATTTTGGATAAAAAATTAATACTGATGAAAGCCCAATAAAAAGAAGTCTTCATGCAGACACAGACTAGATAGAAGGGTCTGTTATTGATTATTTTCTTACAGCAAAAGACTTATCAGTTTCATATTACTATTACTAATAACACTATTTAAAATGGGGTAGTGTCCACCAAGTTTGTGGTAATGTTCAAAGTCTTATTTGACACCTCAAAGTCTGTCTTAAGTGTGTCTCATGCGGCTGGGGTTGGTACCCAGCCGGGATGCCCAGGAAGACCGGAGGAGGGCTTGCGCCTCCTCCAGTCCACGAGGAGGCGACTTCCCTGGTACCTAAGGGGACCACAGGTACAGAGCTTTGCAGCTCAAACCTGTAGGGACCCATGATCACCTCCAGGGGGCGCCCCAATGCCTTTGAAGCCCGGGACCTCAGCACTTCCGCCACACCCGGAAATGCTGGGGGAAAAAGGACCGAGGACAACCGGAGTGCTTCCGGTTGCACAGCCGGCATTTCCGCCAGACTGAGGAGTGCCAGTGGAAGATTGCCGGGATGCACCTGGAGCACATCCGGGGGACTATAAAAGGGGCCGCCTCCCTCCATTCGATGGATGGAGTCGGGTGGAAGTGGACAGAGTCTTGGAGGAGAGGAGTGGAGGCGGCCAGAAGAGTAAAGGCATTTAGAAGAGGCCTGGACTTTGGGGTGATTGGTGCTGTGGCACTGGGTTGTGTGTGTTCACCAATCTTGTAAATAGTGTAAATAAATGTGTTGTGGTGCAATCAATCACATCTACCTCTCTGTGTCCAGGCTGTTTCCAACACTCCGTTCTCCACTTTTTAGGCTGAATGGCAGGTTTATAAATTTTCAGTTTTGCCTCTGACAATTTAATATTGTCCAGTGGAAAAACCAGGACGGTTCCCTCTCAAGAGTTCAACATCTAAGGAAAGTTATGTATCCAGACTGTTTTTTGTGAGTCAGTGAAAAGACCTGGCTTGATTATGTTTAAAAAAGTGTAGTATAGTTAATTTTTTCTTGCCTATGGAAACTAGAAAGAAATTGTACATAAAGGAGACTAATTATAAAGATTATCTTTATTCGTTTTCCTTACCCTAACGGGTTTAAGAAAAAATTGACAATTTTGAAATTAATCATTTTTAGGAATGTAGCAGAAGTTAATGTGGGATATAAACGTTTACCCAACTAGCAAGAATTGAAAAATAATGGCTACACCACTGTGATTGGTGCTTCAACAAGATTAAAATATTTATATGACACATTTATGCTCATTTCAACATATATGCACTGTGACCACCAGGTGGATTTAGCAGCACCGCAAAACCCTAACACAACTACACAACATAGTCCTGGGTTCAAACACAAAATCTTCTTGATTTATAATGGCCCATCTCTTGGTATCTCCTCCATGCTCCTAAGACATTCTCACAATGGCATTTATGGATTTGCCATCTTGGAGGAGCGTCCAGCTCTTCAGGTTACCAGAGTAACCTGAATTGGCTGCCGGTACCACCTCATGCTACAAGTACTGACAAGAATACGAGCAAAACTCAAAACTACAGAAGAATCAATCAGGAAAGATAAGGAGAGAACAATTGTCTTTGGCCACCACCTGCAAAACCATTTCCTGTTTGGGGGCTGTCTTGCTGTTCCATCTCCAGTGCACCTGTTGTCACTTTCAATTGCAACACAGCAGATGAAGTTGATTCACAATCGCTTAGGCTTCGAAACTGGGCAGACTGATATCCCTGAGGCTTAACTAACTTGGTGTTAGTCAGTGTCAATTACAAATATGGAAGTTGTGATTAAGCAGAACATGGTGATCTCATGTTATAGCAGTGAAGATCCTGTGCAGGGTCTCACTTTGTGAGCACTCTCTTTAGCATACGTGCCCACGTTTGTGTGCTACCAGTTAGCAGCACAATGTATTATCTTTTGTAACACATTAATTCTTTTTTCAAATTTCAAATTTCAAAAATTCATCCAAACTGGTTCTACTCCTATATCCCAAATATGTGCAACTTACATGAATTGGTCACTCTAAATTAACCCTGAATAAAGGAGTGTGGGGGTGAGAAGGATGGACAAAACCCCATTTGGATTGGTTCCTGCCTTGTACCCAGTGCTGCTGGAATAGGTTCCAAGCACCATAACCCTGAACCTGATAAGTGGGTTAGAAATTGGATGGGTGGATGCATGGATACAGCCAAACAATCAATTAGCACCACACAATTTGGGTAAAAGAAAAAAAAAAACACGACTGTCAACAAAACTGTTAATGAACCTCAAAAGACATCCCTGTATTTCAGCCTCTCTCTACATAAACATTCTAATTGAAATATTACACTTCTTTTATAAAATACATTTGCAAAGTTAAACTCCTAAGAGATAATGGGTTCATGCTTTATTTTATTGTTTGTCTTTTTAAACTCACCAAAAGAGTGTTGATAATTTTAAAGGCCAACGTGACAGATTTCCTATTACGCATGAAAGGGTTTTTAATTTTTTTATTTTTTCCAGTGTTGTTCTCCACATTACAAAAAATTAAACTGCAGTCTCTCGGCTTACGGCTACCGACAACCATGACAATTTTTGCAGTCTGTTTCAAATGAAAGATGATAGTTTAATCAGGGCTGAATTAAACCTGCTGCTACATGTCAGTGTCTTTGGCATGATCTTCACGCTGCAGTAATTTTCTATTTTTACGGTTTGTGGCAGAGATGAGGATGTTAAGACATCAAAGAACTCCTTTGTCTTTGCCACGCTAAAGAAAGGCAATTTTCGGTAATGCTGAAAAAGAACTATTTTACAATAGTGAAGAAAAGAATTGACCTAATTTTGTCAAGTTGTGCTGAATCACATTTCTCTATACTCAGCGTGTATATTTTTCTTTTTTAAATGAAGCCTTCATTTAATGCTTCAATAGCTGTCCTGTGAAATTCAAGGTCAGGTACTCAACTCTAACAGTACCCTGGGGTTAATCCTGCCTGTAGAATGTGAACTCCAAATGATGCCTAAATATCCTTAAGAACATTTAAATACTGAGCATTGAGAAAATAATGAAGAAGTTTAATGTTTTCAATCTAAGTTATCAGACACTTGAAGAAGACATGACAGAAGTGTTTAAATTATTAAAAAGAGTAAAGTAAGGTAGATGTCTGATGTTACTTTAAAATGAATTTTTTGATGAAGGCATAACAATGCAGGTGTAAGTTGGCTAAAGGAAAATTGAACACAAATTCTGGAAGATAATTCTTCACGCAGAGGACTGTGAGAAGAGTAATTGGGTGAGGAATCTTCACTAATTTTAACTTTATATTATTTTGGACATGTGATGTCACAAATGTGTGCATAAGAGGCATCTTCAAGGCCCAGACAAGGTAAGTGATACCACCATGGCAAGAGAAGGGGTGCTGTTGTTAATAACCTTATCTTTCCATTTGCAGCTCCTACATAGTGCAGCCAGAAGACATCTGTCCCCATGCCCCCCAGACCTTACAAGCCCCACCCTTTCCAGGCTCAAAGGTATATAAACAGCCATCCAGCGGTAGAGAGTAACTTCACTTGGAACAGGGTGTGAGAGAACATAGTGGAATTGCTACACTTTAGAAAAGCTACCTTATTTGCTAATGTCAGTGGCAGAGATTTATTATATAACTGTTCTAATTTGCTTCTCTTTTAATTAAATGGGGATTACCGATTTGGTACTGCAAAATTTTTAACCCATGTTCATCCTTCCTTCCACAGTGAATAGGCATTACCAAACTATACAGAACTGACTTCTCTGTTCTTGTTATACTCTTACTACTGACTGCCTTACTTTAAGAATTTAGATACATATTTTCCAATAAGAAATTTTAATGATTTCTAAGCAAACAATATATATTCCAACAATTTATTATTCATCAAAACTGGTTTCAAGCTATGCAGCTTTTGATCACCAACTGAGCAGTACACCAGAACACCAAACAGAAATGCTTTCTTGCCCAATTTTGTATGTGTCCTCTACTTCAATGGTAATTTTACAGAAAACTCTATCTAGACCACTGCATATCATGTATGCATGTCATGCATGCATGTCTTTTACACATATTCATGGAAAAGCTAAACAAAATACCTAAAATCAATTCATAATTACATGACTGACATTTTCCAATGATAAAATACTTTTAAACTTACCTGCACGGGTAAGACCTTTGTATTCCATACTAGCCTTCCCCTGCAGCTTCGCCCACATAGTAGTGAAACAGGACAGTGAGAAGAGCCCTGCCCGGCTCCCCTCTACTGACGTCCCACTTCCCCCTCCCCTCGGCCCACAGCCTCTGTTTCGGATTAGTCCGAATGTATCGCTCCTGCAAATCTTATCGCGATGAGAGAAGTTACAAAATCAATTGCAAATCTTATCGCGATGAGAGAAGTTACAAAATCAATGTTCAAGTAAATTATAGAAACAAACCCGATCTAAATCCGTTAAGAAGTTCTCTCCCCCCTCCCCCCCACGGGCCTATGCGTGTCTCTCGGATTCACACAAATAAATCGGTACCAGAAGTGAACTGTTATACATAGCGCAATGAGAGAAGTTGCAAAATCAACTGGAATGTTCAAGCAAATTATAGAAACAAACCCGATTTAAATCCGTTAAGTAGTTCTCTTGTGAAAAGCGGACAGATAGACAGACAGACATTGGATTTTATACAGTAATATGAAAAAGTTTGGGAACCCCTCCCCCTCTTAATTCTTTGGATTTTTGTTTATTATTGTCTGAGCTTTCAAAGTAGCAACTTCCTTTTAATATATGACATCCCTTATGGAAACAGTAGTACAAAGTATTTCAGCAGTGACATTAAGTTTATTGGATAAACAGAAAATATGCAAAATGCATCATAACAAAATTAGACAGGTGCATAAATTTGGGCACCCCAACAGAGATATTACATCAATACTTAGTTGAGCCTCCTTTTACAAATATAACATCCTCTAGACGCCTCCTATAGCCTTTGCTGAGTGTCTGGATTCTGGATTGAGGTATTTTTGACCATTCATCCATACAAAATCTCTCCAATTCAGTTAAATTTGATGGCTGCCGAGCAAAGACAGCCTGCTTCAAATCATCCCATAGATTTTCAATGATATTCAAGTCAGGGGACTCTGATGGCCATTCCAGAACATTGTACTTCTCCCTCTGCATAAATGCCTTTGTTGATTTTGAACTGTGTTTTGGGTCATTGTCTTGTTGGAATATCCAACCCCTGCGTAACTTCAACTTTGTGAATGATGCTTGAACATTATCCTGAAGAATTTGTTAATATTGGGTTGAATTCATCCGACCCTCGACTTTAACAAGGGCCCCAGTCCCTGAACTAGCCACACAGCATGATGGAACCTCCACCAAATTTGACAGTAGGTAGCAGGTGTTTTTCTTGGAATGCGGTGTTCTTCTTCCACCATGCAAATCGCTTTTTGTTATGACCAAATAACTAAATTTTTGTCTCATTAGTCCAAAGCACTTTGTTTCAAAATGAATCTGGCTTGTCTCAATAAGCATTTGCATACAACAAGCAACTCTGTTTGTGGTGTGAGTGCAGAAAGGGCTTCTTTCTCATCACCCTGCCATACAGATGTTCTTTGTGTAAATTGCGCTGAATTGTAGAACAATGTACAAATACACCATTTGCAGCAAGATGTTCTTGCAGGTCTTTGGAGGTGATCTGTGGGTTGCCTGTAACCATTCTCACAATCCTGCACATATGTCACTCCTGTATTTTTCTTGGCCTGCCAGACCTGGTGGGTTTAACAGTAACTGTGCCTGTGGCCTTCCATTTCCTGATTCCATTCCTTACAGCTGAAACTGACAAACTCTGAGATAGCTTTTTGTAGCCTTCCCTTAACCATGATACTGAACAATCTTTGTTTTCAGATCTTTTGAGAGTTGCTTTGAGGATCCCATGCTGTCACTCTTTAGAGGAGAGTCAAAGGGAAGCACATCTTGCAATTGACCACCTTAAATACCTTTTCTCATGACTGGACACACCTGTCTATGAAGTTCAAAGCTTAACGAGCTAATCCAACCAATTTGGTGTTGCACGTTACATGCATTCAAATCATCAAATCATCGAAGCATTCAAATCATCAAAATTACAAGGGTACCCAAATTTTTGCACAGCCAGTTTTTCACATTTGATTTAATTTCGTACAACTAAATACTGCTTCACTAAAAATCTTTGTTCAGAAAACACCCCAGGACTCAGATGTTCCTAGGAAATGAAAGACATACCACTGTTATCTTTTTTGTTGAAAGTAGAGTAAATTATTATGCAGGCTGAGAGGAGTTCCCAAACTTTTTCATATGACTGTATATATAGAGATATGCTATGCATTAATTATATGTTTGTAACCGTTATCACGTAGCTAGTAGCCTGGCCATGATGAAGGCATCTTACCATAGCAGACATGATAATAAAAATAATAAATCAAGTCTCTTGTGCTCATGCTGCACACCACATTTCCATTTAAACAGTGCCCTGTCCAAATTCAGATACCAGTATGAGAGAAACACAACATTCTCGGGAAACAGTATCCCAATTAAGAGTCAGGGGTTGCCAAGGCCTATCCCAGCAACAATGGGTACATCCCCAAAAAGAACTAAAATTTATGTTGCCTTCAATTGAGAGACTGACGTTTAGCCTTCAGGAGTTGAGGATATGTTTTAGATAAAAGTCACAATTTGGGTCTAGAGATTAGGAAAGTTACAAAAAAAGGACTGTGAATCTGAGATTCAATGAGTATCATTTATGTGTGAAAGGTCTCTTTCTTAGCAACCTCCTTTGCTATGATCCTTCATCACAGACTGCCACTGAATCCGCTGACATAACTAGATCAGTCAACTCCTTTTGGAAGTCTTCAGTGTCTAGATGTCTTTGCAGTCTTTATTTCTTTCAATTATAGTGTATGTAGAATAGGTGTTTGTCTAGCTTGGAGTAAGAAAAGAAAACATTTGTAGTCAGAGAGCTTCTTATTCTGATGGCAGTACCCTGCTGATAAGAAATTAATGTGAATGTGAATGTCAATTTATTTATATAGCACATTTAAAACAACACAGGAATGCTGTGGCCAAAGTGCTTTACAATAGTTGAATAAAAGAAAAAACATACAATTAAATTAAATAACATAAATAGAAATAAAATAAATGAACATAAATAAAAATAAATAATAAACAGAAGTAATGTTATATAATCATAATGAGGAAACCATCAGTATTACTGAAGGTCATGGAATGCAAGTGAATAGAAATGAGTCTTTAATCTTTTTTTGAACAGTTCAACTGAAGACAACTCCTTTATGTAATGAGGTAAAGAGTTCCACAGGCGAGGAGCAGCAGCTGCAAAAGCCCTGTCCCCCTTAGTTTTACACTTGGTACGAGGGTCAACAAGAGACAACTGACCAGAAGATCTAAGCACTCTAGATGGCTGGTGTAAAACACACAATTCAGATAAATAGGCAGGAGCAAGCCCATGTAAAGATTTTAAAACTAGCAACAAGATTTTAAAATCAATTTGAAAACTGACAGGCAGCCAGTGTAAAGAAGCTAATATTGGAGAAACAGAGTCATACTTTCTTGCCCCAACCAGAAAGCAAGCGGCAGAATTCTGGACCAACTGTAACCTGCATATAAGGGGTTTGCTAATCCCAGAATACAGTGAGTTGCAGTAATCAAGGTGAGAAAAGATAAAAGCATGAGTGGCTTTCTCAAGATCCCTAGAAGATAAAAAAGGCTTGATATTACCTAATAGACGAAGCAGGAAAAAGTAACTCTTGACTACAGAATTAACCTGTTTCTCAAAAGAGAAGTTACTGTCAAAGATAACACCAAGACTGCAGACTTGAGGTTTGCAAAAGACAGAGAAAGAGCCAAGAAGTCCAAGACCAATTTGGGCTTTAGCTGATGGGCCCACTATAAGCACCTCCGTTTTATTTTGATTCAGATGAAGAAAATTATTAGCCATCCAGGATCTTAGTTCAAAAAGACAGTTGTGCAGTTGATTTATTGCAGAGTTGCAGACGGGAATATAAACCTATGTATCATCAGCATAGCAGTGAAAAGAAATGTTAAATTTCTTAAAAATAGCTCCAGGTATAGAGGTATAGAGAGAATAAAATAGGACCCAAAATGGATCCCTGAGGAACACCACATTTAAGATGAGCAGTAGATGAAAAAGAGGAATTTAAAGTCATTGAAAAGTTTCTACCAGTCAGATGTGACCTGAACCAGTTAAGAGCAGCACCTTTAAGCCCAACAAGATGTTCAAGCCGCAACAGCAATATCTCATGGTCAATATTGTCAAAGGTAGCGAACAGGTTAATTAAGAAAATGGACAGCAGCATCACCCGAGTCAGTAATGATAGAGATGTATTGAATACTTTAAGGAGGGCCGTCTCAACACCATGATAATGCCTAAAGCCAGATTGGTAGATCTCAAATAAATTATTGGTGTTAAGGTGATCAACCAATTGATTATAAATGATTCTTTCTAATATTTTCGCCAGAAATGGCAATTTGGAAATCGGGTGAAAATTGGCTAAAACTCCAGGATCTAATTCTGCCTTTTTTAGACAGGGACGCAACGCAGCATGTTTAAAGAAAGATGGCACCCTCTCACTAATAGAATCATTGATAATGGCTAGTAAAGAGGGACCCAAAACATCAAAGGCTTCCTCTAAGAGGTGTGGTGGTACAATATCAAGAGGACTGAGTGCTAGTTTAAGGGCATCAGTCGTTCTTTTTAACTGTGAAAGTGAGACAAGATCAAAAGATTCCAAGACAATACCATAATTAATAGTAGGAAGTTAATAGCCAGATGGAACAATACCACAGCGAATTGTATCAATTTTACTGACAAAGAATGAAAGAAACTGCTCACAAGAAAGAACAGTGCTATTTAATCCCATCACAGAATGAGGGTAAATGGCTGCATTAATTGAATTAAATAAGACGTTAGGATTCTTAGAATGAAGGGATACTAAATCAGCGAAAAAATCATGTTTAGCTTTCTTTACTGCAACCTGGACGCTGAATAGAGAAGTACTAAAAATCTGTTTAGAAACAATCAGTCCATCTTTTTTCCAACGCCGTTCCGCAGTTCGACAGGCGTGGCGCAGCGATCTTGTAGTTTCATTTAGCCAGGGAGCAGATCTTCCCTTAATACAGTGTAACTTGAGCAGAGCAATTGAGTCTAAAACCGTTTTACAAGAAGAATTCAATTCTAAGACAGAATCATCAATATCATCATATTGAACATGTACATCAAGACTAGAGAATATGGTCTTAAATTCGGATATAATAGAAGAATTTAAAAAGCAAGTGCAGCGTGGAGCACAGCTAGTAGTAGGGACATCAACAGTAATATTCAAATCCATAATAATTAGAAAAATGATCAGTAAAAGAAACATTGCATAAATCAATATTATTAACTGAAATATCATGTGTAAGAATGAGATCAAGGGTGTGACCGAGAGAGTGAGTTGGCGTATTAATATACTGGATAAAATCAAATGAGTCCAATAGTGATAAAAAGTCATTAGCCAAAGGTTTTGATTGACAGCAAACATGAATGTTAAAATCACCAACAATAAATACTTTGTCATGGGAGAGGGTGATATCAGCCAGAAGATCAGAGAATTCTGAAACAAAGATATCGTTAATTACAGGTCTATAAACCACAGCAAACAACAAAGAAGGGGAGCTGCACACTTCAAAAAGTTGCAGTTCAAAGCTACTAAATGGACCCCTTGTAAGGCTCAGACAAAAGAACATACTTTTAAAAACAGTGGCAATGCCCCCACCACGACGAGTCAGCCGAGGAGAGTTTAAAAATGAATAATCTGATGGTACCAAGGCAGTAAAACATGAAGAGTCACCATTTGCAATCCAGGTCTCAGTGATGAAAAAGAAATCCAGATTATTTGAGATAATAAAGTCTTGCAGAATAAAAGTTTTATCAGACACTGATCTGACGTTCAAGAGAGCAGCCTTAATAGCAGTAGGGATGAGCACGGGTGAGCGTGCGAAGATTAGCAGCATTTACTCCCCGAGAGCACACCGAGGAAGAGTGATGCCACTTTGAAATGGAGAAATTAAATCTGGTATCCAGCACCCATGAACCAGGGATGGAGTCCTGAGCAAGAGAAAATGGGTCATAGACGACTCGCAGGTATCGGGAATCCAAGCTCTGGGACTTGAGCCGGCTCTTTTTCCACGGCGGCAGGTGCGTTTGCGTCTCTGAGAGGCATTCAGCTCACTGATACAGGTGAACACTGGCGTCCAGGTGAAGAAGTCAGGAGATGAATAAAACAAAGGTGGAGTTTCACATAATATCCCATCAGGAGATGAAAACTGAGAGGAAAGCAAGCAAGAAAATATGTTAAGTAAAGAATCACGATCTTAGGACAGTGGCCGTTGAGATAAACTAAAACATAAAAACAAAGTTAAAACATTGATTCGCGAGACGAGCAGACGGCCAGCCACACCAGTCGGCACCATCATAAGCTTCCTCGTAAATTACCAAGAGCAAGTGCACTACCTCTATAGCACAAGTTATTATTAATTCCTATTGTAAGCCTTCCCAAAAAGGAGAGGGAGAGCCATGCAGATAGCAAAAAAGTCCCTGCACATGACACTTTGGAAAGACATAGGCAAAAGCCAGAGAGAGAGAGACAGACAGTTGCTGCCTTTTTGGAAGAATATTGTACATTTCAGCACATGAAAGATGTCTACATCTTCTGTTGAAAATGAAGTGAAGCCAGGGAAGAAACACCAGAAGTTGCAATGCTTACTGGGCACCAGAGGGCACAACGCCCCAGAAAAGAATGTATAAGACTATGCTGTCCCACTAATAGAGAAGGCTAATGGGATCTGCTTTAAGATCAGCTTGGTGTTCCTGTAGCAAACTGGCATCATCTGACCTTATACGTGACTCAAGGCCTTGGCCTGAAGCGACCCTCAAGGGTTTAAAAGCTGCTTTCCAGGACAAGTGTGGAGTCGAGTGGACTCTGAACTAATGGTAGAAAAAGAAGATAGATCCCGTTGGGTTGCACTAGAGGTGGGGGGTTCAATAAAAAAAGGATTTCTTTGGAATAGTACTGTGCTTGACAAATGAACAAGCCAATTCACCAAATACCCAAGTGTATAACAGCAATTTACAGCAGTGGTTCTCAACCTGTGGGGCAGGCCCCCCTAGGGGGGGCGCGAAGATGTGAAAAAAAGAGAATGAATCATAAATATGAAAAAAAATCTGTTGAAACCACAACAAATTAACTCAGACTACATTCTGATACTAGAACAATAAATATAGAGTTAGATAAATGTCGATAAAAGTTAAGCAGGTATAATAAAATATGCATCTACATTTAAAAAAAATGTTAGGGGGGTGCGATTAAAACTGTTATGAAAACTCAGGTCGCAAATACTTAAAGGTTGAGAAACGCTGATTTACAGACCAACACAGAGTCTAGATGTGCTGGTTTTCTGTTTAATCAGTAATTTGTAGTCTCCCTATAAACATTCCTTCCTTGACTTTATTTTACTATTTTTAGTTTGCCTTTTGCCTTTTTTTGTAGATGCATCTTGTTAACTTCTTTAACATGCTTTAAGAAAATTAATATACTGTAGGCATCAGCTCTAAGCCCATATTTAATCAGTAAGTAGTGTAGATTGTTCCATGCTAAAGAAATATTGTATACTGTATAAGCAATGTGTTAGTTTTTAAATTAAGTATGAAATCCAGCTACTGTACTCCAATTTACTGTCCAATGTCATATCCATACCCTTTCTGCTTCTGACAATACTGAAAAAAAATCCATTCAATTTATTCAGTGGAATTGTGGACATTGGTTCCACATAAACTGTTTGCTTTTTACAGTGTCCGATAATTTTTCATATTTTCAGTATATAAATATTAAATTTTTATAAATATAAATAAATATTAAGTATTTGTAACTATTTGTAATTATTTCAAATATATACATTGTGATAAAGTTAGTCCTTTATAAATTTGTTATGTTATTATAGCATGGTATCATTTTTTCAACTTCTTGCTAATTATGTTAACTTTGCAAAATTCACTCATTATTTTGCATTTTTCCCTTTGTTTAGTTTTAATAGTTAGAATCAGTGAAAACTATATTATTGACAAACTGTTATAATACTCAAAAATGCATCAGATTGAACTGTTTGTAAATTTTAGTTATATTTGATGAAGTTACTGTCATAAAGATGTATACTTTTATACAATAAACTTAATCTAATGTTTAAAGGACAGCAGCCATGTGGTCTCGGGGGAGAGAAAGGTTGCTTTTGTGATGTTGGAAGTGTGACAAGTTTTCCTATACACCAAAAGCAACTCATCATGTATCACCTTCTACAACCACACAAAACCTGCAGCACTCAGCAGAAAGCTGTTATTCTAACTATCTTTAATGTTTTTTCTCACTATACAAAGGTGTGGGGATCACCAGGAACAATGTGGAACATTGTCCCAAAGGTGGCAACTCTCATACATTTATGCAAATAATGAGTTTTTCTCTGCCAAGAAAAAGTATCCCAGGAAATGAAGAGGACATTCTGAGAAATTGCATTATATTGTATACAGCAAACCACACACTCTTATTTTTTCTTCAGGTTCACATATACTCTAAAGTGACATTGTTAGAAACAACCACATAAAGTCAGTAAATATGATCATCCATCCATTTACCAGCCCGCTGAATCCGAACACAGGGTCACAGGGTTTTGCTGGAGCCAATCCCAGCCAACACAGGGCAGGAACCAATCCTGGGCAGGGTGCCAACCCACCGCAGGACACACACAAACACACCCACACACCCCAGGGCCAATTTAGAATCGCCAATCCACCTAACCGGCATATCTTTGGACTGTGGGAGGAAACCAGAGCGCCTGGAGGAAACACACGCAGACACGGGGAGAACATGCAAACTCCACGCAGGGAGGACCAGGGAAGCGAACCCGGGTCTCCTAACTGCGAGGCAGCAGCGCTACCACTGCGCCGCCCTAAATATGATCATTTTGAGTTAAATTAGTGTAAGGTAGCTGTATAAAGGAAACAACTTTGTGAGTTCATATTTGAGAGAATAAGTTGTATTATTCAATAAATGAGTTGGTGTTTTAAGTCAGCATCATGTCAGTGTATAACAATACAACAATTACATGTAAAATACTATAACACATGTAAACAATTAGGATTTGATCAGGAAATAAAGACAACTGAAGGAGTACATTTAAAAAAAAAAGCTTTTCCTAATCCTGATTATCCGGTGCATGGTAGTGAGGAAGCTGAAGCCTGTCCCAGCAAGCAGGGAGCACGAGGCAGAAACAGTTCCTACAGAGGATGCCAGTCCATTGCACTTTGAACACACATATTAGGGGCCAATTCAGCATTATCAGTTCACTTAACCCATGTGTCTTTTGTTTGTGGGAGGAAACCAGAGGAAACCCATGTGAAAACAGGGAGAGCATGCAAAGTCCATGCAGGGAGCATGTAGGACTTAAACCCTGGCCTCCTTGTTGTAAAGCAGCAGTGCTAACAATGTAACACCATGCTGCCCTAACATTAACATATCCTTGCTAACTTCTAAAAAATCCTCAACCAGCCTTTGGAGAAAATTTTTCATAATTTACATAAAATAATATAGCACATCATTTTCCCAGTGAGCCATGACAGGTGGATTAGGATCATTTCAGTAAAACAGTTCTCATGTAAGCAATATAGTACAGGATATCACAAAAAAGTTTCCATAAAATAATGTTGTACCATTTGGTGCTAGTCCATAAATTCATGTTAAGGAGTTGAGATGCAATCCAATAGATACACAAGCAATTTGACCCAAAATAGTTAATGTAGAGCAATCCAAAACAAATGATCTATTAAAGCAGACATCTATTGCCAGCATCCACAATTCATATCCTACTGTGGATATATTTTAGACAGGTTTAAACATGTGTGCCATAAGTATAGTATGGCTTACAAAAACTGAACAGTATATTTTCTAAATATCTGAGACCCATTCTTATTTACCATTAAGGAAGGACCCATTACCCGTCATCACCTGAGATCTTCTAAGGATGAGTTCTGTAAAAGTTAATTGATACATCCTAGAAATGTTACCTGAATCTTGGTCTCAGTTTCCGGTACAGACCAGAGTTGCCATTTAGCCATGCTTTGCGACTCCTCTTGATGATATCCAGGGTGCCCTGCAAGATGAACCACCTCCTTCTGGGAACATCGGCAACACCAACACAGTCAGGGCAGCTGATGGAACGATCCTTACGGATGACACTGAAGTTGTGACCCGCTGGGCTGGCTACTTTGAGCAGTTGTTCAAAGCTGATCCTCCAGCTGGGACGTTGGATATCTCTGGGTCCATGGTTCTTGGGGCTGATCCTCCAATTAGCTGTGAACCACCCAATCTCACTGAGATTGCACAGGTGGTGAACCAGCTGAGGGGGGGAAAGGCTGCAGGGATCTGTGGTATCTGGGGTGAACCTCTCCAGGCTGGTGGTAAGGTTGTCCTCCTGGCATTGCAAGCAATCTTCAGGTTTACTTACCTTGGTAGTGACATTCATGTCTCTGGTGACTCTTCCTATTAAGTCAGTAGATGGACTGGGAGATTATGGGGGGTCATGAGCTTGCTGGAAAGGGGTGTGTGGCGCTCCCGATATCTATGCAAAAGGACGAAGGTCCAAGTCTTTAGAGTCCTGGTGCTTCCAGTCTTGCTATATGGTTGCGAGACATGGACGCTATCCAGTGACCTGAGATGAAGACTGGACTCCTTTGGTACTGTGTCTCTCCGGAAAATCCTTGGGTATCGTTGGGTTGACTTTGTGTTGAATGAGCGGCTGCTCATGGAGTCCCGAATGAGGCACATTACTTGCATTGTGAGGGAGCGTCAGTTACGGCACTATGGCCATGTGGCGCGTTTCCCCAAGGGTGATCCGGCTTGTAAGATACTCATTGTTGGTGACCTGAGTGGCTGGACCAGGCCAAGGAGCCGACGACGTGACACCTGGCTGTGGCAGATAGAGAGTCATTTCTGGAGAGTAGGATTCGACCGCATGTCTGCCTGGGGTGTTGCAAACCGGCATCCCGAGTTGTTTTGTCGTGTAGTGGGTGTTGCAACGCACTGTACCAGTGCATGCTCCCCAACTTGACTTGATTGTTCACAAAATTTCTAAATAGTGCATTCAAATAAATCCTACTATATCTCCAGGAGCTTTCCAGTAAAGACACCCCTCTAAGGCCAAGGTCCTGGTATACCTGTTCCAGGTGAGGCTACATAGGTTATTATAATAAGCCTATCGTAAATTCATGTATTTAATTTGTTCCTTGTTAGGTCCCTCTCATTTGACCAATCTGAAAGTCATAACCCTATCAGGTGCACATTATTGAGGCCCCACCATGCCCATTTTGATAATCTGTGCACACTGGGGTAGTAATTCCTAAAGACTGGAAAATCACAAAATTATCCCATTATATAAAAAGGGTGATCAGGCTGAGTTAAACACAGTTAAAGGCCAGTTAACTTAACATTCTTCATAGGTAAATTAGTGGAAACAATTTTAATGGAAAAGATTGAACAACACATGTCAAGAAATGGTGCATTGGCAAATAGCATGGGTTCAGAATAAAGAGATCATGTTTCACTAATATGCTGGAACTCTATAAGGAAGCAACAAAAGCATATATTCAGAGTGGTGGATATATTATTTATCTTAAGAAGACTTTTGAAAAAGATAAAATGTGAGAGATTAGTTTTCAAACTGAGAAGTGCTAATTCAAGGTTCTGTATGTAGGTGGTGTGATATGGATGCTATATAGCACCCGACCCGACACAGACTCACACTGAGGTATGTGTAAAACTAAGAACTTTTATTTTTCTTCATCTGTGGGGCACGTCTTCCCCGTGAACCCCGCAGGCAATACACAGTCCCAAAAGCACTTTAAGGCAACAAAAAACACTTTTCTGGCAGCACCACCACTCCTCCCGTCTAGCTTCATCATCATCATCCTCATCATCCTCATCCTCCTCCTCCTCCTCCTCATCATCATCATCATCATCATCATCATCATCCTCCTCCTCCTCTTCCCAATTCTGGTCCTCGAGTAGTGGCTGTAGGCTTACTTTGTAGCCCTCCTGGAAGTGCTCCAGGTGGTAATTGGCCTAATTAGGCTGCACTTCCGGGTGAGGCTGCGCTTCCGGGTGTGGCTGCATTCTAGCCCACAGAGGCTCGTTAAGCCGTGCAGCTCCCCTGGGTGGTGGCCATGGAGCCCAAAAGGTCTGAGTCCTGAAGTCCCACACCTGTGGCCCCAATGTAACCCAGGAGGGCTGCCACCACACGTTCCGGGGGACGTAGAGTGCATCCCATGGCAGCTCCCCCGGATCCAGTGTTGAAGGAGCGACCCAGCCAGGCATGAGACCCGACCGCTGGTCACAGTGGGTAAACAAAATTGTCTTAAACACAGAAGTAAAGGGTTATGGTGAAAAGAACTTTTTCAGAATTAGGAGATGTTAAAGTGTGATGTCCCTCAAGGATCAGTGTTAGGGCTGCTGTGCTTTCTAATTTATAAAAACAATCTGAACAAAACAATAAATAACAAGCTGGTCAAGTTTACAGATAATACTAAACTAGGAGTTAAGGCAAAGAGAGTAGAATCAGTTAAATTTTTACAAGGTGAGCTGGACAACATACAGACTTGAGGCAGATTTGTGACAGATTAAATCTATTGGAATAAATGCAAGCTATTACACATAGGAAGTAAAATATTAGATGTGAATACACAATGGAAAATGTGAAACTTGAATGTACATTTAATCAGAAAGTGTCATTATAGAATAATCACTATCAGCATCTAGGCAGTATACAGAAGCCATTAAGAATGCTAAAGGAATGTTAGGTTATATACAGTATATCATGGTCTGGATTACAAGCCAAAGGAAGTGACACCTAAGTTACTAAGGACATACTTAATATATACAGTATGTACATAACAGACTAGTAAGGGCTCACTAAGGGCATGTGCACAGTTTAAAACTTCATAATACAAAAAAGATATTACAATGCTGGAAAAAGTCCAGAGTTGAGTGAATAGGCTGATTCTAGTACTGAGAGGTACAGTATGAGCTATGAAGTAAATGGATATGAAATGACACGACTAAAGTGTTAAAAATGGAGAGAAATCAGTACAGTGAATCCCTGCTGTTACTTTAAAATAAATTATTCAACAAGAACACAAAAACATAAATGGAAACATGTAAAGGGTAAATTCTGCACAATTGTCAGTATATTCTTTTCTCCAGAGAAAGAACCATATACAACATAGAATAAATAAATCTCAACTTGATGTTGTTTTAGAGATTTCAGGTGAATAGAATTGCAAATCTTGATAAATTTCAGTCAGGCTTCAGAACAAATCACAGCACAGAAACTGCACTTGTTAAAGTAGTAAATGACTTGCGGGTAAATGCAGACAGAGGCCATTTATTTGTTCTCATCCTCTTAGATCTGAGTGCTGCATTTGACACCATTGATCACAATATTCTTAGATATTGCCTTAGTCAATGGGTGGGCCTCTCTAGCAGTGTCTTATTTTTTTTTATATTTTTTTTTTATTAATTTTATTACAATCCATAGAAATCAATCAAGATTTTACAAAAAAAAATTAGTTAAGAACAGATCGATCCCCACCCTGAGAGAGAGAGCAAGCCAAATAACGTTAAATTTAAGGCTTGTAAAATACCTAAATTAAAAATTCTCTGTGCTTTATAAACTTATTTTAAAATATTACTGATTAGATCCTGCCATGTTTTGAAAAAGTCTGTACAGATCCTCTAACTGAGTATTTGATTTTTCCAATTTCAAATAATATAACACATCAGTTTCCCACTGACTTAAAGAGGAGAGTTTGGGTTCTTCCAGTTTATCAGAATAAGTCTGCGTGCCAACAGTGTAGTGAATGCAATCACAATTTGTTTGTCTTTCTCCACTTTAAGACCCTCTGGAAGAACCCCAAACACAGCTGTTAATGGGTTAGGAGGGATTGTGAGTCCAAGGCTGTCTGAGAGGTAATTAAAAATTTTTGTCCAGAATAATGTTAATTTGGTGCAGGCCCAGAACATGTGACCTAGTGAGGCTGGGACTTGGTTGCAACGTTCGCAGGTTGGATCATGCCCTGGAAACATTTTGGAGAGTTTTAGTGAGACAGATGTGCTCGATATATAATTTTGAGTTGTATAATTGTATGCTTGCGCATATGGAGCTTGAGTGAATTCTCTGCATTGCTACTTTCCACTCCTTTTCTGATATATTAATTGAGAGATCTTTTCCCAGTGTCCTCTTGGATCTTTGAAAGGAAGGGATTGTAAAAGGATTTTATATATTGTAGAGATGGAGTCTAACTCCTTGAAATTGAGCAATAATTTTTCCAGCATGGATGAGGGTGCAAGATGAGGAAAATCTGGAAGGTTCTGTTTAACAAAGTTCCTGATTTGAAGATAGTGAAAGAAATGTGTAGCTGGAATGTTAAATTTGGAATGTAATTGTTCATAGGATGCAAAGACGTTGTCTATATAAAGATCTCTAAGCAAGTTAATTCCAAATTTTTCCAGATATTAAAACTGCATATGTTTGTGAAGGTTGAAAGAGGTGGTTCTCTTGCAGGGTGCCACAGATAGAAGCTTCTCCGTCTTAAAATGCTTTCTACATTGGTTCCAGATTTTAAGTGAGTGGAGCACAATTGGGTTATTAGTGTATTGCTGATAGCGTGTGTTTATTGGAGCACAGAGCAAGGAATACAAAGAAGTACTGCAGGATTTTACTTCTATTGCGGTCCAAGCCTGTGTATGTTCTTCTATTTGTGTCCAGGTTCTTATCGCCTGTATATTTGCTGCCCAGTAATAAAACTGGAAGTTAGGTAGAGCCATGCCACCTTCTGCCTTTTGTCTTTGTAGGGTCGCTCTTTTGATGCGTGGATGTTTTGAATTCCAAATAAATGAGGTTATTGTTGAATCTAATTGCTTAAAGAATGATTTATTAATGTATATTGGTATGTTTTGAAATAAAAAAAGGAGCTTAGGAAGAATATTCATCTTAACAGTGTTAATTCTTCCAGCTAGTGTGAGATGAAGGGTTGACCATCTATGCAAGTCTTGTTTAATTTTTTCCATGCAGACGCAAATTTTGTTGATAAAGAGCTTTATGTTTACTTGTGATGTTTACCCCGAGGTATTTAAACTGTTCTGCAATGATAAAAGGTAGGGTGTCTAATCTAATATTATATGCTTGAGAATTCACTGGAAAGAGTACACTTTTATTCAGATTAATTCTGAGACCAGAGATCTTTTGAAATTCTGTGAGTGCTGCTAAGACTGCAGGCACAGAATTTTCTGGGTCCGATATATACAGTACCATGTCATCTGCATATAATGAGATTTTCTGTTCCAGTCCTTCTCTGCTAATCCCCTTTATCTGATCAGTATTTCGACAATGTATTGCCAGTGGTTCAATGGCAATTGCAAACAGCAGTGGTGACAAGGGCATCCTTGTCTAGTGCCACGTTCTAGTTTAAAGTAGTCTGAGCAAATGTTATTGATGCAAACTGAAGCTTCTGGGTTAGTATACAGTAATTTAATCCATGCACAAATGTTCGGGCCAAACCCAAACTTCTCCAATGTAGTAAGAAGGTATTTCCATTCAATCATGTCGAATGCTTTTCTGCATCCAATGATAATAATATTTCTGGGGTGTTTGATTTAGTTGGTGAGTATATTACATTAAACAGGCGTCGAAGATTTGAAGATAAGTGTCGGCCCCTAATAAATCCAGTTTGGTCTTGTGATATTACGAGGGAGCACTTTCTCCATCCTTCTAGCTATGATTTTAGAGAGTATTTTAACGTCGTTATTCAGAAGTGAAATTGGTCTGTATGATGCACATTGTAATAAGTCCTTATTTTGTTTTGGAAAGACAGTGATTAGTGCTTGGCGAAAGGTTTGTGGAAGAGATTGGTTATCTCTGGCTTCTGTAAATGTTGCTAATAGGAGGGAGCTAGCTGAGCGGAGAATTTCTTGTAAAACTCTGCAGGGTAGCCATCAGGGCCTGCTGCTTTTCCACCTTGGAGTGACTTTATAGCATCTAGTAATTCTGATAATGACAGAGGTTTATCAAGTTCCTCCACACTAAAGCGTCTATTTGTGGTATCTGTAATGTATCCAGAAATGCATTAGATTGTATATTGTCTTCTTTAAACTCAGTAGTATATAGGGATTTATAGTAGTCTCTGAAAGTGTGCATTATATTTTTGTGTTCGATGATTTTATCTCCATTCGTGTTAGTAATTACGAGATTGCGTTGCACTTCTTGCTTGTGAATTTGTTGAGCTAAAAGCTTATTAGCTTTCTCTCCATGTTCATAATAATGATGTCTGGATTTGTAAATTAGTTGTTCAGTTTCTTTAGTTGTCAAGAGGTTTAATTCTGAATGTAGAGCCTGCCTCCTCTATGTAGAGTCTCGCTTGGTAGTCTGGCATGTTCTTCATCTATTTTAGTAATTTCGCTTTTTATCTCTGCTACTTTCTTGGCTTCGGATTTATTTCTGTGGGAAAGATATGAGATAATCTGTCCTCTTAAGAAGGCCTTAAGAGTTTCCCAGAGTATTCCTGCAGAGATCTCAGGGGATGTATTTGTCTCTAGAAAGAATTTGATTTGTTTGGATATAAATTCAGTACAATTCTCGTCAGCTAATAGAAGCGGTTGAGGCCATCTGCGGGTGAGTGTATGGGGCTTAGTAATTTCAGCTCCAAGATCATAGGTGCATGGTCAGAAATAACAATAGCATCGTATTTACAAGATTTAATCTTAGGCAAGAAGTTATTATCTATAAAGAAGTAATCAATCCTTGAGTAGCAATGATGTACTGGTGAGTAGAAAGAATATGTTCTTGAATTTGGGTTTAAAAACCTCCAGGGATCTGATAAGTTGTGATCAGTTATAAACTTTGTAATTATCTTTGCAGTGTTAGATTGTTCCCCTGTGGAGGAAGTCCTATCTAAAAGTGGATTTAAAACACAATTAAAGTCCCCAGCCATTATAACTTTATGAGTGTTCAGATTGGGAATGGATGCAAATAAATTTTGTATAAATTCCTTATCATCAACATTAGGTGCATAAACATTTATCAAAATCATTTTACAGTTAGATAAGTCTCCCATGACCATTACATATCTCCCTTCAGGATCCAATACTACATCTGATGCTACAAATGGTACTGTTCTATGTATGAGAATTCCCACCCTCTAGTTTTCTTTGTAAAACTAGAATGGAATATTTGGCCAGTCCAGTCTTTTTGCAGCCGGAACTGATCCTTGCTTAGTAAGTGGGTTTCCTGTAAAAATACTATTTTAGCATTTAGACCTGTTAGGTGAGAGAGTACTTTCTTTCTCTTTAATTCGTGATTCAGGCCTTTAACATTCCAGCTTACGAAGTTAACTGTCCCATCATGGAGACACTGATTCTGAGTTTTTGATGTCATTTTATAGTCTTAACTGGAAGTGAGAATAGTTTAGGTCTTAATTTCCTATTTCCCCAAGAGTTGTTGCCATGCAGCTTATTATTACGTTGGTAGTTATAATTATAAAGATTGAGAGATAGATTAGGTATAGATCAGGCCTGCTCTCTTTCTCTCCCCCCCTTAACCCCCCACCCTCCCTCTTTGCATCCCCAAGCAGTGTCTTAAATTGGTTTGAATCCTACCTGGCAGGTAGAAAATTCTTTGTGAGTTGTGGTAATCAAATCTCAAAGACACATTATATCCGATATGGTGTTCCACAAGGCTCTATCCTGGGTCCGCTGCTTTTCTCAATCTACATGCTTCCATTAGGTCAGATTATCTCAGGTTACAACGTGAGCTACCACAGCTATGCTGATGACACACAGCTGTACTTATCAATAGCACCTGATGACACTGACTCTTTCGATAAACTAACACAATGTCTTACTGTTATTTCTATATGGATGAATAGTAATTTTCTCAAACTAAATAAAGAGAAAACTGAAATTTTAGTAATTGGCAATAATGGATTCAATGAGGTTATCAGAAATAAACTTGATGCATTAGGATTAAAAGTTAAGACGGAAGTAAAAAATTTAGGGGTAACTGTTGACTGTAATCTGAATTTTAAATCGCATATTCATCAGACCACTAGGACAGCATTTTTTCACTTAAGAAACATAGCAAAAGTTAGACCTCTTATATCATTGAAAGATGCTGAGAAATTAATTCACGCTTTTGTTTTCAGTAGATTGGATTACTGTAACGCATTCCTCTCAGGACTACCCAAAAAAGACATAAATCACTTGCAACGAGTGCAGAATGCAGCTGCTAGAATCCTAACTAGGAAAAGAAATTCCGAACATATTTCTCCAGTTTTGATGTCACTACACTGGTTACCTGTGTCATTCAGGATTGACTTTAAAATACTGCTTATGGTTTATAAAGCCTTAAATAATCGTGCTCCATCTTATATATCGGAATACCTGACACGTTATATTCCAAATCGTAACCTTAGATCTTCAAATGAGTGTCTCCTCATAATTCCAAACGCTAAACTTAAAAGAAGTGGTGAGGCGGCCTTCTGCTGTTATGCACCTAAAATCTGGAATAGCCTGCCAATAGGAATTCGCCAGGCAAATACAGTAGAGCACTTTGAAAACACATTACTTTAACATGGCCTTTCTATAACTTCACTTTAACTTAATCCTGATACTCTGTATGTTCAATTCATCATAATAACTACTCACAGTGGCTCCAAAATCCGTACTGATCCCTACTCTCTTTTCTGTTTCTTTTTCCGGTTTCTTTGTGGTGGCAGCCTGTGCCACCACCACCTACTCAAAGCATCATGATGCTCCAACATTGATGGACTAAAAGCCAGAAGTCTATGTGACCATCATCATCAGGTCCTTCCATGAAAACCCTAAATACAAAGAGGACTGTTTGATTTATATTAGGTAGATTACCCAGAGGGGACTGGGCGGTCTCTTGGTCTGGAACCCCTACAGATTTTATTTTTTTTTTCCAGCATTTCTCCAGCATTTGTTTTTTCTGTCCACCCTGGCCATCGGACCTTACCTATTCTATGATAATTAATGTTGACTTATGTTTATTTTTTATTCTGTCTTCTATTTTTCTATTCATTTTGTAAAGTACTTTGAGCTACATTTTTTGTATGAAAATGTGCTATATAAATAAATGTTGATTGATTGATTGATTGAAATCTTGTTTGGCTGAATGGCTTGTTCTTGTCAAAATTGTTCTGATGTTCTACAGTATACTGTATGTTCTAATGTTCAAAGTCACAATTTTAGCAAGGACTTTTGTATTGAATGAATCCTAAATTTGCTATTGGACAAATTAGTTAATTGATCCAAAATTTTCTAGACACAATTTTTATCCATTTTCAAACCAATCCATCCACTTCAGGGTCACAGCATGCAAGTGCATATCCTGGCAGCATTGGGTATACTGTATGGTAGGAAGCAAACCTGGACAGGTTGAGGGATGATAATAAAAATAATAATCTCTCCATCATCAATCCAACATAAACCAACCCACCAACACATGATGTTGACACATAACCAGTTCATTACACTTGCACACACATAGTCACACACGCTAAGCTAGTTCAGAGACACCAGTTAGCCAACTGACCTATCCTGAATGTCTTTGATTCATGTGCTCTCACTATAACATGTGCTCTACACAAAGAAAAAAAAAACATG
The DNA here is from genome assembly GCF_016835505.1 of Polypterus senegalus. NCBI lineage: Eukaryota > Metazoa > Chordata > Cladistia > Polypteriformes > Polypteridae > Polypterus > Polypterus senegalus. The sequence goes on along the minus strand of NC_053163.1, from coordinate 106,483,477 downwards.
AACTGCATCTCACAGTTACAATTTTGCAGTTTGAAATAATGACTATACTCATCAAATAAAACAGTCCAATGTTTTAAGAAAAATGCATACACACAATGCTTTAGATGCTCTTTTCGCTCTCTCTGGTGGAAAAAAACCTTTATTGCAATTCTAATTCCGAAAACAATATGACTAAGGTTAAATAAATGTAATGGGTGAGAATCAAACCCTGATATTTTGTTTGAAAGTCAAGCATACTAAGCGCACCATAGCATTTCCTGTCTCTTGGTCTCGCCCTGGGATTACCGAAAGTTATATGTTAAAAACCTAATTTAAGAAGTAATCGAAATACAATTTAAATCTGTAGATTAATCACAAAGCTGCGCTTAAAGAAGAAACAAACAAATGATTGTGGTTTTATCATTGTACAGACAAAAAGAGAGGGATATTTTATTTGCCTTCTCACATTTGGCATGCTTGTTTTAGAAGCAAAATAAGAAGGATGGATCAAATGTTCAATTGGCTGGGTAATTTATTCCTGTCTTTTCCTAGTTTGAACAATAACATTTGAAAAGATAAAACTTACAACTACTTCATACAGCTTGGGAATAACAAAAAAACGAGGGTGATTGGTGAATAAAAAAACTGATTGCTCGGTGTTTGAATATTAGTAGACCTTTAAATTAAACCGGAAGAGCCCAAGTAGCCCTCTGCAAGTGGATATAATTGTTGGATCTAGGCGCGGAGACTGAGCTCAGGGGGGCGGGGTGCTCAGTTCAGAGGGGCGTGCACATACGCGAAAGGATTTCAGACCCGCCCACGTAACGCTATCTGAGTTTGCAAAGTATATGTAAGCGGCTTGTGGACAGTTTCCATACCTGTACAATGATGGCAGTAGGCGGTAACTGACGTCACACAACACACGGTACGGAAGCCTCAAAGTGGCTTTATGTTTTGAAAACGCGGAAAAACAGCATGGCTGCCGCTGCGACGGAAGAAAGCGATGGACAAATGACTGAGGCCGATTCCCCAACGCTGTCTCAGTTGTTAGATGCTGGGTGGAAACTTTTCGAAGATGTTTCCAATACGAGTGAGCCGACTGGATCAAACCCAGTACAAGTGAAGGTGAAGCGAGGAATAGCCCATTTGGAGCAGGCCACTCGGCTGGTAGCGCAGCTCGATTTGTTCAGGTATGGGTGCTGTCGCACTTTTTTAACGGTTTATATAAGGCCTAATTCGATTGCGATTTGAAAAATAAATGTCAAACACGCAGTCAATGCTTTCATACATAAACGCAACGAAAATACTATTTTGTGTATTAAGAAGCGCTATAAAACACTGCAGCTCAAAATAGACTGCTTTTTAAGGCAGAATGTAAATAAAGCAATCTGATGATTGGAATCATTAGTTATGACGTATAAGTCATGCTTGATGTGTTTTAAACCTATATTTTTGAATTCTGCTAAATGCGAACCCATAATGACGTTTAGCAATTCCTTTCTTTCAGTAACAGTACCAGGCTAGTGAGCGATTTACATACATGAACGATGTTTCCATCCATCTTGATTACCTGGTCTGTTAACATAAAGTAAATGGACGAGTTGGAATGTCTATCAACATTAAAGTTAGGTTGTTTCATCTCCTGTTTTTGTGTCCTGGAACTTTGGAAACAAGCCATTTAGACTAATATATGCGTGTGTGTGTGTGTGTATATATATATATATATATATATATATATATATATATATATATATATATATATATATATATATATATATATATTTTTTTTTCTTTCACACATACATATACAGTATATATAGAATGCAGACAATGCCCACGTGTGGAATTTAAACCCAGGACGCTATATTCTTGAGACAGTATCTCTAATTTACTACTATTGCATATGGAAACATGCTATCTTTACCATCTGCAAGATAATCGGTTTACAGTCTCATATTAATAAAAAAAGTATATAACTATACTGGCTATGAGTAATAGAAATATAAAGCCAATATATTCAGATACTATCAACTTATTTCTGAACATGCACACCTACAGTGAATTCAGAAAGTATTCAGACAATACAGTTTCACTTATTTTTGTGTAGCGCTCTGCACCGATTATAGACTCCTTTACATTTTACATATTTTGTTATTTACATTTATTGCTGCAGAACATGTGTAGGTTGTAACTTATTAGTTGTTCCATGAAGAAGGCCCATTTGCAATATTTTGAAATTTCCTTTTTCAGTTTTTGCTAACCTGTACTGTAAATTAATCCAATGGCAGCAGGTTATTCACTACTTTTCAACTAATTCAATCTGAAGAAAAACTGAGTGTTCTAAAACCTTTGACCGGTAGTTTACTGTGCATAATTTTTAAAAAGCCTACATTTGATATTGCATGTTGAATATACAGGTGCATCTCAATAAATCAGAATTTCATCGAAGAGTTAATTTATTTCAGTAATTCAATTCAAAAATTGAAACTCATATATAGATTAATTATACAAAGAGTGATATATTTCAAGAGTTTATTTCTTTTCATTTTGCTGATTATGGCTTATAGCTAACGAAAACCCAAAATTAAGTATCTCAGAAAATTAGAATATTGTGAAAAAGTTCAATATTGTAGACTAATGGTGTCACACTCCACTCGGCTACTTAACCCAAAATACCTGCAAAGGTGTCCTGCGCCATTAAATGGTCTTTCAGCCTGGTTCAGTAGGCCACACAATCATGGGGAAGACTGCTGGCTGTTCACGGAGTGCTGTATCCAAGCATATTAATGGAAAATTGAGTGGAAGGAAAAAATGTGGCAGAAAAAGGTGCACAAGCAACAAGGGTAACTGCAGCCTTGAGAGGATTGTGAAGCGCAGCCTCTTCAAGTATTTGGGGGGAGATTCACATCAAGTGGACTGTGGCTGAAGTCCGTGCTTCAAGAGCCACCACACACAGATGTATCCGGGACATGGGCTACAAATGTCACATTCCTTGTGTCAAGCCACTCCCGAACCAGAGACAACGTCAGAAGCATCTTACCTGAGCTAAGGAGAAAACGGGCTGGACTATTGCTCAGTGGTCCAAAATCCTCTTTTCAGATGAAAGCAAATTTTCCATTTCATTTGGAAATCAAGGTCCCAGAGTCTGGAGGAAAAGTGTAGAGGGACAGAATCCAAGTTGCTTGAGGTCCAGTGTGAAGTTTCCACTGTCAGTGATGATTTGGGGAGCCATGTCATCTGCTGGTGTTGGTCCACTGTGTTTTATCAAGTCCAAAGTCGGCACAGTCGTCAACCAGGAAATTTTAGAGCACTTCATGCTTCCCTGTTCTGACAAGCTTTATGGAGATGCTGATTTCATTTTCCAGCAGGACTTGGCAGCTATCCACATTGCCAAAAGTACCAGTGCCTGGTTTAATGACAATGGTATTGCTGTGCTTGATTGGCCAGCAAACTCACCTGACCTAAACCAAAAGGAAGATGAGAGACACCAGACCCAAGAATGCAGATGAGTTGAAGGCAGCTATCAAAGCATCCTGGGCTTCCATAAAACCTCAGCAGTGCCACAGGCTGATTGCCCCCATGCCACGCTTTATTGATGCAGTAATTCATGCAAAAGGATCCCCGACCAAGTTTTGAGTGCATACATGGGCATCTTTTTCAGTAGTCCAACATTTCTGTATTAAGCATAATTTTTTTATTGGTCTTATGTAATATTCTAATTTACCGAGATACTGAATTTTGAGTTTTCATTAGCTATAAGCCATAAGATGCACCTGTATAGAATCTTTGCTTCTCATTTTTTAGAATGTAAATAGAACATTAGACAGTATAAATACAAATAATACATGAGCAGTCAATTTTTAGGGACTGTTGAAGCTATAGGCAGGTGTGTAAATTGAGGCTTTTATGTAATGTAATTTTAACAGGGGTTTTATTAAACCCAGGTGGTAACTTAAACTCCCTAAAATGGAGATTTCCTTAAAAGTAATAGATAATAAAACAGAAACTCTCAATTTAGACCCTAGTAAATGTTATGATTGCATATGTCAAAATAGGGGATCTGCCCCTTCAAACTGAAATACATTTAATAAACTGTGATATTCAGAGACTTAATGTGTATCACTGACTATTTTTAACATGTATAGTTTAATCATAATGACTGACAATTTTCATTGCTTTTGGTATTTTTATCAACAGATACCCCTTAATAATACAATTTTGCAGACCTGTTAAGTTAAGACATTAAACTTTCCAAATTTTACTCCCCTCAGAAGCTATGAAAGATTAACATCGAATCATCTTGTTAAAGGGCCAGTAGGAGATATCACTATTGCTGCAAATCAAGAATTCTTATAATTTAAATCAGAAGAGACAACTCTTACATTCTCTGCAGAAAAAAAGTATCAGACAGATTGCAGTTAAAACAAGTTTAGCATGACACGTAGTACATAATTTTGTAATTCATGTTCAAAGATGTAAGCCTATAGATAAGTAATATATGACATAGCTAATGTTTTGCAAGGTTTAGACAACTTTAAATTCATAAACCAGTACTAAATCAGTTTGATATACCAAATTATATTTTACAGCAAAAATGAGGAACTAGAGGAACTTGCAACAGCAGATATCAAGTATTTGATGCTGCCAGCGCTCCTGGGTGCACTTACAATGAAGGAGGTAAACCTGACAAATCGCCTTGAACAAGTGCAGAAGGCAAGAGTTTACTTTATGGACTTTTTGAAACGCAGTAAAGACTATAGCATAATGAAGTTTGAGCTTCCAAAGTCAGAAGAAAAGAAAGAGAGCCCAGAAAATTTGAGCCAAAATGCTTCTGTAGGTTTTCATGCACCAGATCTATATGCCATGGCTGCCCACAGACAGGCAAAAATAGAAAGGTAAGTCTATGGGATTGAATTCCATAAAATATTTTTTGCTGGGTCTGAGGGTACTTGATAATGACAGATGTACTCTAAGGGAAGGGGAAAAGTTTAATTTATGTTGTGAGTTTATTAACAGATTTTTTTGGACCTTTTTCTGTTGAGCACTGTATTGTGATGCTTTGGTTCTGAAAGGACATTTTATAAAATTTTATAGGATGAACTACTGCAATTTATTGTAGCTGAATGATTTTATAACCAGTACTAAATATTCATTGTTGCTTCAGTGCTGTTGTGGAGGGCAATTTTAGCCTGTTAAAAATATACTAGTTGACGCCCGCCGTAGCATATGGTGGTGTAAGAATAGGAACGGAAAACAGTGAGAAAGGAATTCAGAAATCAAGAAGAAAGAAATATAATTGTGAATAGGTGTTTGGTAGTCCGAAGGAGGAATAGGAATCGAGAAAAGTGGTGTGGGGGTGTATGGGAGGCCACAGGCAGCATAGGGATGTGTTTGGAAGAGGACGAATAGGAATCGAGAAATGCCGTGTCGGCTGCGTGTGGGCGGGACCGGTTTTGAAGAGGAAGCAGGACGAACAGAGGAGTGGGGAACGTGGTAGTCCGAAGGAGGAATAGGAATCGAGAAAAGCGGCGTGGGCATAGATATATACAGATAGACTTCACATTCACTGTGTTGTCCAGTCAACACGGTACGTCAGGGCGTCCGCCCTATTACTAGTGGCAAAAGTGCCATTTAAACTAATACAGGTAGATGTGAAAACCGGGTTTTCTGATGAAAAAACAATTAACGTTTAAAACAGTATCATTTACATACAACAGATTTTGGTGAATCGTTTGCATGCAGTTATTCATATCCATTTATACAGTAATAATGGCAATTATTAAATTATTATTATTATTAAATAATTCCTCCCATATTAGTAACATTTCTCGGACTGCCTTCTTCCATCTCCGAAACATTTCTAGAATTTGTCCTGTTCTTGCGCAACACAGTACTGAAGTATCGGTTAATGCCTGAGTCACCTCACATATAGATTACTGTAATGCTATTCTATCTCGCATCCCACAAAAACATATCCATCGATTACAACTTATTCAAAATTCTGCTGCCAGGATAATAACCTGCTGTTTTAAATTCACTAAACATATTACACCTACTCTCTCTCAACTTCACTGGCTCCCTGTTAACTACAGAATACAATAATAAATACTGCCCTGAACATTTAAAGTCCTACAGATTTGCACTCCTCTCGCTCACTCAGATCCTCATCTGCAGCTCTACTTTCTGTACCACACATCAGACCAAGAGCTCAATTGTCTCTCATAGTGCTCCTCAACTCGGGAATTCTCTTCCCTCTCATGTACAGTACATCAGCTTGATTCAATAACACATTTTAAAACTGCCCTCAAAACTTATCTTTTCAAACTGACATACCAATTGTGAATTTTGCACTGTTAGTGCCAGTTATCTTTGTGTGTTTGCTAATTATTGCTTTTTGATTTATCATTCTCTTGTTTTAATTTTACTAATGTTGTTTAATTTTATTGTAAGGTGACCTTGAGTGCTAAGGTTATAAAACGGGATTTTCTAATGGCCAAATATAACCAAAACAATTGTTCAGCCTTACCTATGAAATGTAATCCCCCGGGATCTGGTTTAGAGCGTACATACAGCAATTTGTACAAAACCCAAGCAGCATATGTGTGAGGCATCTTTATCCATTACTTCACTCCAAAACAGTGCCACTCGCAATATGGCGGCAACGTTGATGCACGATGACCTTTTAAAGGATGAAAATATATTTATACCCAAAATTCCTATTATCCATCCATCCATTCATCCTCTTCCGCTTATCCGAGGTCGGGTCGTGGGGGCAGCAGCTTGAGCAGAGATGCCCAGACTTCCCTCTCCCCGATCACTACTTCTAGCTCTTCCGGGAGAATCCAGAGGTGTTCCCAGGCCAGCCCGGGAGACATAGTCCCTCCTGCTCGTCCTGGGTCTTCCCCAGTGCCTCCTCCCGGTTGGACGTGCCCGGAACACCCAGGAGGCATCTTGATCAGATGCCGAGCCACCTCATCTGACTCCTCTCGATGCGGAGGAGCAGCGGCTCTACTCTGAGCCCCTCCCGGATGACTGAGCTTCTCACCCTATCTTTAAGGGAAAGCCCAGACACCCTTTGGAGGAAACTCATTTCAGCTGTTTGTATTCGCAATCTCATTCTTTCGGTCACTACCCATAGCTCATGACCATAGGTGAGGGTAGGAACATAGATCAACTGGTAAATTGAGAGCTTTGCCTTATGGCTCAGCTTCTTTTTCACCATGACAGACCGATGCAGTGCCCGCATCACTGCAGACGCTGCACCGATCCGCCTGTCGATCTCACTCTCCATTCTTCCCTCACTCGTTAACAAGACCCCGAGATACTTGAACTCCTCCACTTGGGGCAGAATCTTGCCTCCAACCCTGAGAGGGCACTCCACCCTTTTCCAGCTGAAGACCATGGTGTCGGATTTGGAGGTGCTGATTCCCATCCCAGCCGCTAAACACTCGGCTGCGAACCAATTCAGAGTTAGAGCTGAAGATCACGGCCTGATGAAGCAAACAGGACAACATCATCTGAAAAAAGCAGTGACCCAATCCTGAGTCCACCAAACCGGACCCCTTCAACACCCTGGCTACACCTAGAAATTCTGTCCATAAAAGTTATGAACAGAATCGGTGACAAAGGGCAGCCCTGGCGGAGTCCAACTCTCACTGTAAATGGGTTCGACTTACTGCAGGCAATGCAGACCAAGCTCTGACACTGGTTGTACAGGGACCGAACAGCCCTTATCGGGGGTCCGGTACCCCATACTCCCAGAGCACCCCCCACAGGATTCCCCAAGAGACACGGTCGAACACCTTTTCCAGGTCCACAAAACACATGTAGACTGTTTGGGCAAACTCCCATGCACCCTCCAGGACTCTGCTAAGGGTGTAGAGCTGGTCCACTGTTCTGTGACCACACAGTTCCTCCTGAATCCGAGATTCGGCTATCCAATGGGCCCTCCTCTCCAGAACCCCCAAATAGACTTTTCCAGGGAGGCTGAGGAGTGTGATCCCTCTGTAGTTGGAACACACCCTCCGGTCCCCTTTCTTAAAGAGACCACCACCCCGGTCTGCCAATCCAGAGGCACTGTCCCCAATGTCCATGCAATGTTGCAGAGACGTGTCAACCAAGACAGTCCTACGACATCCAGAGTCTTTAGGAACTCCGGGCGTATCTCATCCACCCCCGGGGCCCTGCCACCAAGGAGTTTTTTTGACCACCTCGGTGACCTCAGTCCCAGAGATGGGGGAGCCCACCTCCAAGTCCCCAGGCTGTGCTTCCTCATTGGAAGGCATGTTAGTGGAATTGAGGAGGTCTTCGAAGTACTCCCCCCACCGACCCACAACATCCCGAATCGAGGTCAGCAGCGCACCATCCCCACCATATACAGTGTTGACACTGCACTGCTTCCCCCTCCTGAGACGCCGGACACTGGACCAGAATCTCCTCGCAAGTCATTCTCCATGGCCTCCCCAAACTCTGCCCATGCCCGAGTTTTTGCCTCAGCAACCATTGAAGCCGCATTCTGCTTGGCCTGTCAGTACCTATTAGCTGCCTCAAGAGTCCCACAGGACAAGTGTCGGGTAGGACTTCTTCTTCGGCTTGATGGCATCCCTCACCGCCGGTGTCCACCAACGGGTTCGGGGATTGCCGCCACAACAGGCACCGACCACCTTGCGGCCACAGCTCCGATCAGCCGACTCTACAATAGGGGCACGGAACATGGCCCCTTGAGATTCAGTGTCCCCCACCTCCCTCGGGACATGGTCAAAGTTCTGCCGGAGGTGGGAGTTGAAGCTACTTCTGACAGGGGACTCTGCCATACATTCCCAGCAGACCCTCACAACACGTTTGGGCCTACCAGGCCTGACCGGCATCCTCCCCCACCATCAAAGCCAACTCAACTTTTTTTTTTTTTTTGTTCTCCCATTGGTAGGCATTTATTTAAACTCGCTATGTAATCAGGCAGGACTAATTACGGCTTTGATGCTAATGGAGAGTTGAAATTTGTAGCTTTTTTATCAGTATCAGCTTTAAGTCACCTTTGTAACATTAACAAATACCACTGGTGAACAATAAAAAGACACAAATACCATTAAGGGTTGGGGGAATTCCCCGTATAATATCTTCCTTTGTTTCATCTTTGTTTATGGTTAAAATTGGGTCATAAATGACACAAAAACACATTTGACTGAGGGATTGAGATTTCTGAGGCATTTTTATATAAGTAGAGAGGAACTAGGACAAACAATAAACTGAACTGAGTTGACAGGAAATGATGTCTTCTGTGGTGGACGGTCAAAGTCATTAGATTAAGCCGGAAGTGAAGTAATTTGCGTGGGACCGGAACTGACAAGATCGTTACGGGATAGAGGTGACATCTTGGATATTGGAAGTAGAAAGTATTGTAGTCGTGTGGAATTGAGATATTTTATGGTGGTTGTTTTTCTGTTGATGAGAAGAAAAAAGCATTAGCACTCTGTCCTGTTCCCCCATTGTTCGTACTTTCCCGCTCGTTTGGGCCCTTTAGCTGCCCCCTAAGCGCACATGTGTGACACACTTTAATACGGAGTTCGGCTGTAATCTCTTTCACACAAACCAAGGAACCGCATGATAAAGTGCTTTGTTACTGTGTAAATGTCCTTTGTATTAGATAAAAATTACTTTCATGTGGATATTGTATTACAAGAACTTTCATTAATTATTTTAAGATTAAACACTTAATATATTATTTAACTTTCAGTACAGTCTGTGCTTACGCCAAAACATGCACTTTTTTACTGTTATTTCACTAAACAGATATAAACAGACTAAGGAGGCAGAAGCAAAATTGACAGAAATCAAAGCATCGGTGGACAGTGGGCAGGCCGAAGATGAAATTGTGCGAGACTATTACCTTTTGACTGTGAGAAAATGGATTAATATTGCCCTGGATGAGGTAGAAAGCATAGACCACGAGTCAGAAATCTTGAAGATGGGCACATTCAAAAAAGTAAATTCTCTTTTTTTGCAGTATGTGTTCTTTTATGTTTCTGCTTGCAATTAAAACTTGTGTTTTTTCCCCCTATTCTTATGATTGTCACTTATAAAATGAATAGTGCCCCGGCTGCGAAGTACAAAGAACACACAATGAGTCCACTCCCAGGATGAATTTAAGCCGTTCCTGTAGGAACTTATTCTTTTCACTTCAGTGTTAGTATTGAATTTTGCTTGTAGTAGTAATGCATCAGAACATTTCCTTCATTTAACGCCATTCATGTTTTTGCTGTGTAACTGGCCTCATTAAGGTCAATAATGTGCTTTCACTGTTTTTTGCAGTTTGCATAAGCAGGTGTGCATGTCAGATAACCTGACTGAGAGAAATCATTCATTCATTTCATGCATACATCTTTAAACCCTCTTAATCTAGTTAAGGGTCTAGCAGCAGTAGGCACAAGTCAGGTAACAACCCTCGATGGGGTGTCTGTCTGTCATTTGGCATACATTTACACAAAAATGAAAAAATCCAAAGTTAATAGAATACATTCCACAGTGTTGCATTTAGAGTGAGATATAGTGACTATGAAGGGAGTTTTGGAAATATATTATGATGTAGAACTTAGAACTGTTAGCTTTTGGGTATTATCTGTTGGAAACATATGTTGATTCATTCTTTATAACTCAAATATCACTTGTTTTGTAATTGTGTAAAGTTGTAGTACACAAGGTATAAAAACACTGGATACTAGCCTAAGCTTCATTTAAGAATTTACACCTTGAGTTATGCATATTAATTTTACCCAGCTTTTAATGTAAAATTTAAAAATTACCAATTTAATATGACCAGCTTCATTGGGGTGTTTTTTGGTAAACGCCATCCTGCTTGTTTTGAAATTGGACTTAACTGGCTACATATAAGAGATATCAGAAAGAAAAGTGCAATGATAAGAAATCATATTGAGAGCTAGCAACCTATAACTTGTCATGTAAAACGTGAAAATTAAATCCTATTTAAAGTCTGTATGGCAGTTCTTCTACAGTAACTAATTTGCATATTTTTTTTATATAGGAATCTGCAAATCAGTCTCGCCCACATCCACAGAGGCCTCCAATGAAGCCTTTCATTCTTACAAAAGATGCAGTTCAATCTAAGTATGTTTATGTATTTAAGATTTTTATAATAAGGCTAATTAATATTTCCTATTTTTTACTAACAATCTGATAAAATCTTTCCCTACCCACAGAGTTTTTGGTGCTGGGTATCCTAGCCTTCCAACCATGACAGTTAATGATTGGTATGAGCAGCATAGACGGGAGGCGATCCTTCCTGATCGGGGTATTCCAAAATGTTCAGGTACTTAAGTAACATTTTATATCTTGATAATAATACTTGATTTTTATCACAGTAATTTAGCAATGTAGTGAATGTTTTAAATTTTGCCTCATTTTCATTTTACACAATTTCTTGGATCTGGTTTAAAATGTTTTATTTTCCAGGGCAAGATAGAATTTAGTTTCTTTTGCGCAAACTCATTCATCGAAACATCTACCTAAATTGTGTAAATAGGTAAAATACCATAACCCACCAAAGAAATTCATTTGTTTCCACAGACAAAAGACAACCTCTTTTGAGAAAAAAAACTTCTACATTTCCAAACCAACACAATCTCGCCTCTCTGACTTTGTCTCCCAACCTTCCAACCTGAGCTCACCCTATAATGTACTCATTTCTAATCCCATCCATCCTCATCACACCCAATGCAAATCTTAACATCTTTAACTCTGCTACCTCCAGCTCTGTCTCCTGCTTTGTGGTCCGTGCCACCATCTCTAACCCATATAACATAGCTGGCCTCACTACTGTCCTGTAGACCTTCCCTTTCACTCTTGCTGATATCCGTCAGTCACAAATTACTCCTGACACTCTTCTCCACCCATTCCACCCTGCCTGCACTCTCCTTTTCACCTCTTTTCCACAATCCCTGTTACTCTGAACTGTTTATCTCAAGAATTTAAACTCATCCACCTTCACCAACTCTAATTCCTGCATCTTCACCATGCCACTGGCCTCCCTCTCATTCACACACATGTATTCTGTCTTGTTCCTACTGACCTTCATTCTGCTCCTCTCCAGAGCAAACCTCCAACTCTCTAACTTTGAGATCTAAAGATGAGAGAATATAACCCCTTGTAACTGGAGCCAATCCCAGCCCACAGCAGGGCACACAAATACACACCCCAAGCGCACACTAGGGACAATTTAGGATCGCCAATCCACCTAACCTGCATGTTTTTGGACTGTGGGAGGAAACCCATGTAGACACGGGGAGAACATGCAAATTCCACACAGGGAGGACCCGGGAAGTGAACCCGGGTCTCCTTACTGCGAGGCAAATAAAGGTAAAATGCTGCTGTTTTTGGTTTTCTGTTTTAAAAAGTCAGCAAAAGGAATAGTAAACATTTTATATTTTAATGTATTTAAAAAGAATTTCTGTTAATGACACTTTTTATGTTGGGGTTTGATTTTCTTGATTATATATTTTTTTGTTTTTATTAGACCTTACAATTGAATAGGTGCCCAGACTTTGGAAAATGTCATATTTACTGTCTTTTTTTTTTTTACATAACTTGTAACCATACATTTAGACAGTAAGATTTTTGTTTCCTGTCAAAGTTGTATGCACTATTTTTAATTCAGATGTCAACAAAAGGACTGTTTGACTTATGTTAGGTAGAATGCCCAGAGGGGACTGGGCGGTCTCGTGGTCTGGAACCCCTACAGATTTTATTTTTTCTCCAGCCTTTGGAGTTTTTTTTTGTTTTTTCTGTCCACCCTGGCCATCGGACCTTACTTATTCTATGTTAATTAATGTTGACTTATGTTTATTTTTTATTGTGTCTTCTATTTCTCTATTCATTTTGTAAAGCACTTTGAGCTACATTTTTTTGTATGAATATGTGCTATATAAATAAATGTTGATTGATTGATTGATTGAAAATAATTTGGCCAGGGGTGTCCAAACTTTTGTATGATTCTGTCCCAAAGAGATAAATTGGTAATTTATTATAGTTAGCAGTGGGCATAGTCAGAATTACCTGTGGGTAGTTGAGGAAATTAGAAGTTACAGGTTAGTTATAAGTAAATTTAGCCCATAGTTTCCTACGTACTGAAACTAATTACAGAGTGCACTGTGCACCTCCATTATACAAAATTTTCCTTTAGATCGTCTAATAATGTTTGCATGTGTATTCTGACAGTCATTTCTTGACTTAAAATTTTCAGAAAAGAAAAATTGCATTGCATGGTGGAATTGTGCCATACCGCATAAATGTAACAAATTATATTTGGCATCTAACTTTTAAGAGTGAAATGACTTAAAATTGGGGGGAGGTGGAGATATATATATATAAACTGCTCAAAAATTAAAGGAACACTTTGAAAACACATCAGATCTCAATGGGAAAAAGAAATCCTCCTGGATATCTATACTGATATAGGCTGGGTAATGTGTTAGGAACGAAAGGATGCCACATTGTTTGATGGAAATGAAAATGATCAACCTACAGAGCCCTGAATTCAAAGACGCCCCAAAAATCAGAGTGAAAAATTATGTGGCACGCTAGTCCATTTTGCCAAAATTTAATTGCAGCAACTCAAAATTGTACGCAACACTTTGTATGGCCCCGTGTTCTTGTATACATGCCTGACAACATCGGTGCATGCTTCTAATGAGATGACAGATGGTGTTGTGGGGGATCTCCTCCCAGATCTGGACCAGGGCATCACTGAGCTCCTGGACCGTCTGAGGTGCAACCTGGTGGCATTGGATGGACCAAAACATAATGTCCCAGAGGTGTTCTATTGGATTTAGGTCAGAAAAGTGTGGTGGCCAGTCAATGGTATCAATTCCTTCATCCCCCAGGAACTGCCTGCATACTGTCACCACATGAGGCCTGGAATTGTCGTGCACCAGGAGCCACTGTACCAGCATAGGGTCTGACAATGGGTCCAAGGATTTCATCCTGATACCTAATGGCAGCCAAGGTGCCTTTGTCAAGCCTGTAGCGGTCTGTGTGACCCTCCATGGATATGCCTCCCCAGACAATCATTAACCCACCACCAAACTGCTCATGCTGAATGATGTTACAGGCAGCATAATGTTCTCCATGGCTTCTCCAGACCCTTTCACTTCTGTCACGTGCTCAGGGTGAACCTGCTCTCATCTTTAAAAAGCACAGGGCACCAGTGGTGCATCTGCCAATTCTGATATTCAATGGCGAATGCCAATCGAGCTGCATGCTGCTGGGCAGTGAGCTCAGGGCCCATTAGAGGACATGGGGCCCTTGGGTCACCCTCATGAAGTCTTTCTGGTTGTTTGGTCAGAGACATTCACACCAGTGGCCTGCTGGAGGTCATTTTGTAGGGCTCTGGCAGTGCTCATCCTGTTCCTCCTTGCCCAAAGGAGCAGATACTGGTCCTGCTGATGGATTATGGACCTTCTATGGCCCTCTCCAGCTCTCCTAGAGTAACTGCTTGTCTCCTAGAATCTCCTCCATGCCCTTGAGACTGTGCAGGGAGACACAGCAAACCTTCTGGCAATGACACGTATTGATGTGCCATCCTGGAGAAGTTGGACTACCTGTGCAACCTCTGTAGGGTCCAGGTATCGCCTCATGCTACCAGTAGTGACACTGACTGTAGCCAAATGCAAAACTAGTGAAGAAACAGTCGGAAAAGATGAGGAGGGAAAAATGTCAGTGGCCTCCACCTGTTAAACCATTCCTGTTTTGGGGGTCATCTCATTGTTGCCCCTCTAGTGCATCTGTTGTTAATTTCATTAACACCACAGCAGCTAAAACTGATTAACAACCCCCTCTGCTACTTAACTGACCAGATTAATATCCCATAAGTTTCATTGACTTTATGCTATACTCTGATTAAAAAGTGTTCCTTTAATTCTTTTGAGCAGTATATATATTACCTATAGCTGTAAGTAAAATATGTACAGTAGTATAACTGTATATATTTTACATTACTCACAAATTATATCTGATGCCCAACTTGCAGTACAGTGTCCCCATTACTGCACACTGGGGCATTGGGCACTTACCCTGTGGTCTGTATGTGGATCCCCTTACTGGTCTCACCAACAGCTCTTCCAAGCTTTTCCTAGATGGTCTCCCATACAAGTACTGGCGGGGTCCTAGCATGCTTAGCTTCAGTTGTTCTGAAGTACAAGTGGTATGGTAAGTAATAGTCAAATTCAGAGTTCTGTGAAAGTTTGCATTCCTTGTATTCTTTATAGTGTAGGTTTACTGTAGCGTCATTGCTATTTGTGTGGTTTATGCATTTGCTCTGCCTATCGGGGTCACATTTTTAAGCAAAACCCTGACTGATCATGTCTAGCAAAATGCAGTCTGTATAAAGCAACCAAGTTCAAAACACCCACAAACATACATACATACATACATACATTCTCTTTCTTGAATGGATTCTGCATGTACTCACATATCAATAACTAGTTAGAAAATAACCTTTTAATTTCTTTTATATACTTACAGAACATTGGCACCAAAAATATTGCCATTTTTGCCAAAAAATAAATAATCAACATAACACTGCTGCAAAATTGTTTAAATATGACAACAGGAGCTTTTTGTCAGTTAGATTGCACTTAAGTAGTTTCTCCACTTACACTGAAGTAACTGCATTTAAGGAAGTGTAAAAAAAAAAAAAAAGGCCCCAAGTATAGTTTATAAAACAAGCAAAACCGACGTTTTAATTTGAATGACTTGGGACAGCACATCACTATAGATTTTATAGTATATAGAGTTTATTGTATACTAGCCAGAGCCAGGTACATTTGTATAATGGATTAGAAAGAAAATGTGTATCTTAACCCATTATACACATTTTTGAAATATTCCATCCATCATGTGCACCACCTTTCTATCCATTTCTCTGCTCTCACGAGTCAAGCATTTCTTTTTGTGTATGATTGGATTCCATAATTGATGTAACTCCTTGCTGGACTGAAACAATGAATGCTACTATTTCTTTCCTGATTTACTGTGGTATCACAAACAGACGTGTAATCCCACATTAATGAACAGGATGCCTTATTTAAAAAAATCTAATTGCTGATAAAGTATGCACACCATATCCTTATTATTGATGAAACATTTGAAACTCCATAACCTCTATATGTTAAGTTGAGATAAGTAAAATATATGCAAAGTTTTACGAGTACCCATTGAGCATTTTTGGAGTAATGCGTGGTCTTTGTGACACCTCTCTAAAAAATTCTTCAAACTCGGTGAAGCTTGTATCTTAAACCTGCATAAAGATAAATTTGTAAATGCAAACCTTCTTGAAAAGAGAGTTTTGGAGTAATGCACAACTTTTGTGTTCCCCATCACACCACAACCACACACCCCATCCCCGCTGTCTTTATAATGAACCACTAACATGGAATGTAGCCTCCACTGTAAGCAGAGGAAACCCTAAACAATATGCCAAATTCAATACCATCAGCTGAAACATTTTGGCATGATAATGTGGTTTTGGATTTGTGAAAACCTTTGCAGCTTACACCTGTTCACAACCCTATTTATCAATGCAATTTTTGAAAGTCCTTAAGTCTAGATTTTAAGGTGTATCAACCATGATATGCTTGCAAAATTTTATGAACTTCAACTCTTTGTGCAATTGCTGAATAAAGAGACACAGTGCAGTTTAAGGGGTGAAAAGAGGTCTAGTGTGCAAGACGGATAAATGATGACGAAAATTCCAAAAGACGGCTCGAGGCTGTCATGATTTTATTTAAATAGAAAAAAGTAGTCTAACAAGATAACTGGATATGAAATATATTTACATTTTATTGATGACAGATATTTGATACAGTATATCGGGATGTGTAATGAGGGTAAGATACACTTGTACTAATTTCTCTGCAGAATCATTTGTTTGAATTTTTTTTGCTTTTACTACTATATGTTTATGGAGCTTCTACATTTAAAAGAGAGAAGTCCTACTATAGTTTAGTATTTAGTCAGTTAACTTAAGGTGTAGGCAAAAGTACAAAAGAAATAGCTGACTTTGTGCATCTGTGATTAGAGCTACATTGCTCAGAGTCTGCCGGTGGAAAGCGCACTGTATGAGTGTGAATGAATGAAGCCACAGATATTTAAGGAGGTTGAGTGTGTCAGCTGAATTAGGAACATACATATGATGGCTGTTCTAAATTGAATTGTGCAGATTTTTTACAGTAGTGTCCATACAATGGAAATGAATGCACACACCACACAGTTCACAGTGACCCCAGTGTTTTCCTAAATGTAACTTTTTTCTAATAGCTAGTTATAGGTACTTATTTTTCAAATTTTGCTTTTTTTTTTTTTAAGACGACTTGGACAACGAAGAACGTGAAAAGGAGGAGAAAGAGAGGCAGATAGAAAATGATGATGATGAAGCTTTGCAGAAGGCAAGGGACTGGGACAACTGGAAAGACACACATAGAAGAGGCTATGGCAATCGGCAAAATATGGGTTAATGACCTTGTGCAGCAGTTTGTTAACAATTATAAACAGCAGTAAATATGTAGAATTGAACTATTTGAAAAAAAAGGAGTTGAGTCAGTTAAACTTTTTTGGTTGTGTATTGTATGTATATGAAAAGCACTTGGTGACTTCAGATATGTTCTGTGTGATCCATTTAATTACAAACCTATGTAAGCATTGAACTACTTGTCCTTTGAGGCATGGTGAAAGATTGTACAGTATGCAGCTGTTACAAAGGTTATATAAGAAAGTACTAGCATGATCTTGAAGTTAACCTTACGGCTATGTGATTCCTCGAGGTAAATGAGGCTGGTCACGTTGTACTGTAAATATATTGTACCCTGATAACCTCTTGTCTAATAGTATGTAGAAGCCTTAACGCAGAGGAACATTTGTGAAATGCTTGTGTAGAACTGTACAAAAATGTTGTCAATGCTCTGGTCTTAGCTTTTTGCAAATCCAGTTTCTCTGCTCACAGTTCATTCAGTTTGCACAGTGTAAGTTGTTGTGTATAAAACAATAATTGTGTTTTAATGAGGATAGTGATTAGTAATTTGCGGTGTTTTTTTTTTTAAATCACTTTTCACCACTTTTAAATGCCAAAAGCTGTCTACTTAGATGTCGGGTTACCTTTATAGAAATGGAACAGGAAATCTAATTTATTTAATAATACTTTTGATATATCTATTATTTTTTTTGTTTAAGAACAATGGTATTAGCATTTTTAATAATAAAATTGTTAGTGTGTGGACTCTTTAGTGTTCTACATTTCATAATGAAACATACTTTAAAATAAACATTATTACAGATGGATTAGGTTAACTAGACAGATATTTACCAGTCTTACTAGGAGACGGCTGCTAGGCATAAACAGCTAACCTTTTGTGATTTATTTATATGATGCTTATGTGCTGGAGAACTACAGTGTTTTCTGAAAATGATATATTTGCTTTGTGCATTATGTAGAAGAAAGATGTTAATATTAGCATAAGCATTATAAACTAAATTTGCAATAATCTGACGCAGTTTTAATGTTTTTGTTATCCCAGTTTGTTATAGAATAGTTCCAAGTATAAAAAAATAGAATTATAAACTAATGAACATTACCAGCAATGCTGTGATACAAGTATAATTACAACATTTAGAAAAATATGGAAACTTTTGGATTTTGCCTTGTTTTAGAATATTTAGTCAAGAGACGTCAAACAAAATATTTAATCCACCTGTGATTTTCAGATCTGTGTGTTGCTAATAGAGATTCAACCAAAATAAATTCCAGTATGAATTATAACTCTACAGCAGAGTTTTGGGCAATACTTTATATCATTCAACTTGACTGAAAATTGTTGGCCTTGATGTGTATGTATTTATTTTTAATAAATAAAACTTACATATTAATATTGCATTTAATACTGCAAATATTTATACTTCTTTCTATACATTCAAAAATTAGTTGTTGGCAAAAATGAGTGTGTAGATATAAAGTAAACTTTAGAATTTAGTAAATGTGAACCTTCCATTATTAAATGTTTGACTTGGAGTTACCAAAAAAGTCTGCAATTTTATTTTTAATCTCAGGTAAAAGTTATATTAAATGTCTAAGTTTGTTCCTTGATATATATTGATTATAATTCTTTCCAGTAGAATATTCCCCTCACACTGTCATACATACAAATATTGGGTTCATAATAAGAGTTTCAAAAATGTCTCCTCAATATTTCTGCGGTCAACAAGGAAACTAAAGGGTTCCTATATGACTACATTTTGAGTTGTAAATCACACTTCTCCACTCTGTTTGTAATAACTTTAAGTTGTGACTGTCTGCACTTTGGTAAAACAAAATGTAAGCAGTAGTTTAAAGAAGGTGGCATTCAGCATGATTTTTCCCCAGAAACTGTTATTTGAAATAGCATATCCTTCTTATTAATTTAAACAATTAAAATATAATTGCCAATGTTTTTTGCAAAACCTAATATTTGATGAAATTGTATATAATAAATGAAGAAAACATTTTATTTATACAGTAATGCATTTTCTGTGAATCTCCTGACAAAGAAATGACGTCAGTGTTTTTATTGCCAACAAATAACAGAACAACTTGGATTTTTGTTTGCAATACAAGATATAATCAGTATTAACATCACAATGATTGTTCACTGATAAAACAGAAATACAATTGTGTTAGAAAATCCACAGCCTATTTTAGAATTTTCTCTGTTTCTGCTTAAACATTACCTAAAATGTGATCACATTTTGCATAACTCCTAAAACAAAGAGAACCCAATTAAATAAATGACATGTTATTTATTAAGGAAATAATCTAGTGTTACATATTTATGTGTGAAAATGTAAGGGAATTTCTAATTTTTCCCTTCAAATGAACTGATAATCCAAGAGTCAGTTGTTTGACTCAATGGGATGACAATCAGGTGTACGCCTACAGAAACTGTCCCCTTAAACTCTGCAGCACCCTGCCCATTGCCAAGCTATTCCTCATCTAGCCCTCACTCTTCATTTAAACAAAAAAGTGTGCTGAACATGAGAAAGCATGAGTGATAAGGGTGGGCAGGGATGAGTTAAATACAAATAAAGACAAACTTGTATGTAAAAAAGATGCCCGGTTTTGATAGTCTGGTCATATTTTGGCTTCTGGAAACGGGATACTGGAGAAATGAAAATCAGGCGTAATCTCTGTTGTAAATATACTGGTGCAACTAGGTATAATAAGAGTAACTCGGCACTTGTGGCTAATGCCACTCCATATGAAAAAGATTCATGCAGATGGAATGAAAAAACTAATTCTGGTGAAAGCCATGATCCCCTTTACTACAGTGGAAAATTGTGTTTTGAAAAGACCCCTTCAAACCCTTAACCAACAAATCTAACCTGTTGTTAAGAAAATATTTTTCACATAGTGTTGCAGATTTGCATGGCCTTGTGTTTTGGGATCACTTCATTACTTTAGATAATGTATTTACAACAATAGGCTTAGCTAGACTGAAACTATTGGCCAAGAAAGGTAACCTAGCCTTATGAACATGTCATGTTTTCAGGTCAAGTCATATTCCAGAAAGGACTGTCCTGAACACGTAACATGAACTGGAATAAGAAATGGTCCATTCCTAAAACAGATACAGAGATGTGGACTTTTCTTGGTGTGTGCTACTATTACAGGAGGTTTATATAATGTTTTGCCACTTATGCATCACTTAAATATCTACTGCCTTACAGGAAAGAATGTTATGTTTTCAATGGACTGACAAACTCCCCTTAATTAATAGACAATGAAATAACAGGCAGACACTATAGCGGGACTGTTAAGCTTTATCTGTATGATTTGGTGTGTAGTGCATAAAACGGACCCGGTGAGTGTCTGCTATTCAGAAAAGCTTTGACATTGCTGTGGCATATGCTATAAATGACATATACAAAAGAATACCTGTGATGGTAACGGAAGGTCCATCACCTTTAAACCACACAGGTCTCTAGCAAGATGGATCACTCATCAGGAGGATGCTGACATATTTTTGGTTTTGGCACTATGCGCATCCCATGCTGGTGGAAACAGAAAGCAGCCTCTTGTACGCTACCACAAATATAGGTTGAATTTCCACATTTCAGTCTTATCAATGGATAGTTTTCTAGGATGGTGGATGTGCACACTGTTAAATAAAAAACAAACTCAACAAATTGTTGTTTCTGCTCGGTGCCTGAACAACTAAAACATATGCATGATAGACCTCTGAAAGTTACATATTAGGTATGCAGGGTGTGCTACTGGCCTAAAAATGCATAACTCGTGTGAGAAGAGTAGTGCCTACCATTACGTAAATGCACCCATCTTTAAGTGGCTCACTCTGAAATGTCATGTTAATTGGTTGTTACTGATATCCTCAAGCTACAGTATACTGTATATGGCAGCTCATTACAATTAGTACGTGATTCTGATGGAGAACCATCCAGGAAAACAATGCCACATCAACAGCTGGACTCTTGGACTCCTTGTCACATCAGTACTTTGATTCAATGCTTTACGTTATCCAGGATAATATGTGCTCTATTGGGAGTTATCTTTTCTTGTCTGTACCACCTAGTCTGCCTGTGACTCATGCTAGGAGGGTTTTGCACCCCCCTCCATATCTCAAAGGACTATGACCTGGGTTAATAAAGTTCAGTGAGTTGTTTGTTACTTTAAGTTCTAAATGGAAATACTTTACATTCTTTTTGTTATTAGTATAGTATTTTCAAATATTCGTATCACAATTCACGATTATACTGTATTTGTGGGAATTTCTGTGGTGCGGAGGGTAGTTTTTTATGTTTTGGTGGAGGGCCGTATATCACCACAGATGAACTGCCCAGACGGACTCTACTGGTAATCGATTATTGCTTTCTTGACCTAAGCGAAGAGGGCGATGTAGCCCAAGTTTCAGATTTAGCGTGTTCACTGTTCAGTAAAAACAGGGATTTGTTCTCGGCATGGTGCGCGTCTCGTTGTGACACACACACACACACACATATATATATATATATATATATATATATATATATATATATATATATATATATATATGAAACCCTTCTCTTACAATTGTATCAAAGGGTAAATGTGTAATTTCCAATAATACGTTCACCAGTCACCACGCAAACGCTCACAGCTACCTAACACGTTATATGACGCACGTGCACGTAGAGATGTAAGCAGGTCTGTAACAGCCAGCAGTTTTAAAGTGGGTTTGTTGTGTTTTACGTGTCCGTATTTGTTAAAGAAAGAAAGAAACGTACTACCTTCCTTCCGCCCTTCAAGGCGCCGACTTGCCTGCCCGCAGTTTGTGTTTGAATAAGGCGGGCAGCTGTTAACTAACGTTTGGTGAGGAATTAAACGTAGAAAAGCCGTTAAACAGGTAGCTTTTTTTGTCTTGTATGTTTTTAATGGTTAAGATAAACACTTAAAAGTTCATAGAAACAAGTCGAATCGGTTAATTACGGCTTTAATGTTAAAAGTGTTGAATCAGTTTATCGTATTTATGACATTATCATAAGTTTTTTCTTCATAGTGCCCCCAAGTGACTTTTGGCGTTTAAATCTTTGAGGAAAGTAGGGCCGGAAATATCGTAGTTGCTTCTTTTTTCCGAATTAATCGAATACAGTCCCAACCTGTAGTATAAGTCGCAATCAACAGGTTTACCTTTACCCCCCATTATCTTTAAAATATTATTTTCAGTCTGCGGTAAACGCCCTATTTTAGCTAATTAGTAAGCACGAAATAAGGACGAGTCAAGGTATTGTTATCGTAGCTGTTAGCACGCAGAATCATTGGGTGTATTTTAACATTTCACATTTTTATTTGGATTGTTTCCTGAAGGCATCGAAATTGGTTCCTTTATTAATAACGACGACGACGACGACAACAGCAGCAGCAAAGGACGGTATGCCCCAAACACGAGTAGTTACTTGATTAACGCAAACACTTGCATATTCAGGAAATTTAAGGAGCATTAACAAAACCCTTCTACATTTTAAAGTAAAAACTGTTATTGATTTACAAATCATTCTGAATATAAAAAAAATTGTTTTGGAGTCTATTAATAGGCACAGTTTCGTCTTCAGTTAATGAATTGGTTGGGCTGACAGTTGGCAGTTCGGAAACGTACCGGTACGAATTATGGAATTACAGTGCCTTCCCGTGTTAAGTCGCCCTGATAAGGTCTTTGGCTGCCAGGCCAAAATTCAACATGTAGAGCTGAATCAGGTCCAAGCCCACCCTCGACTTACTGCATTGCCAAATGCTGTAAAAAATAAACAATCTTTACATTTACAAGAAGAAGAGACCATTCAGTCCATCAAGCACGTTTGTTAATAGCCAAGCTGTCCCAAAAGGATGTATAATTAGTTAGGCATATACAAAATATTATCTTGACTGACATAGCTTTTTTTTTCTCTCCATTGTGCCGTTCAGGACTTCCACTTGAAGAAGTCTGCCCAAAAGTAGAGAAAAACAAGCATCTGCCACTGTATGCGAGCTGCCCCTTAGATTTATAATTTGGCTTTACCCCATACAGCAAGACAAGGGAAGAAGTTTTGTCAGGTAAGACTCTACCCCCTGGATCAGCGAGGGAATAATTGGCAGATACGTAAATGCCCCTTTCTGGGTACACATTGCCGTGTGATAGCATTGTACTCCTGTTGTACATCTCTTGCTACCATAAAATGCTTGCATATCTGCACTAATAAGGCCTAATGCTGTCAAACTGAATGACCTAAAAGTGCCGGAAGTGCAATGCATAACCTTATTGCCACACAGCCTTAGAACACCTAATTTCAAATTCTGGCTTTATGTTTACGTGTTGTGTATAGTTTGTGTGTTCTCCCAATGTTACTTACGTTACTTTCATCCTATATTGGGGGTAATTGCTCAGTTTCTTGTTTACCTGTGAATATGCCTTGATTTTATAATGAGCCATAATAATTGTTAAAGGTACCTTGCAATTTAATTGTTACTTAAACAGGTTTTTTTGATGATTATAAGCCTTCTAGAAACACACAGCAGTGTAACAAAAATTGCATATTAATGTAAATTTTATGTATTTACTGACTTTAACAGATACAAATATTATTCTGAATCCAGTTATTCTATATCAGTATTGAAGGTATATTGCAAATAACTAGCATTTTTAATGTACTGCCATTACTTTAATATACTGTTAATCAGTTTATGATTATTGGCTGTTTAAGGAAGTAGTTTTTGAGGCTTGTGGATTTATAAATATTGATTATTTTATCATAATTCAAAGAGTATAGAAGATCTCAAATGATAAGAGGCACAGAGTTTAGATGTTAGCATCAAAATCTTATTTAAAAGTACAAAGATATAACACGATTGTTTAGATATAGTGCATCCAGAAAGTATTCACAGCGCATCACTTTTTCCACATTTTGTTATGTTACAGCCAAAATAGATTAAATTCATTTTTTTCCTCAGAATTCTACACACAACACCCCATAAAGACAACGAGAAAAATGTTTACTTGAGGTTTTTGCAAATTTATTAAAAATAAAAAAACTGAGAAATCACATGTACATAAGTATTCACAGCCTTTGCTCAATACTTTGTCGATGCACCTTTGGCAGCAATTACAGTCTCAAGTCTTTCTGAATATGATGCCACAAGCTTGGCACACCTATCCTTGGCCAGTTTCGCCCATTCCTCTTTGCAGTACCTGTCAAGCTCCATCAGGTTGGATGGGAAGCGTCGGTGCACAGCCATTTTAAGATCTCTCCAGAGATGTTCAATCAGATTCAAATCTGGGCTCTGGCTGGGCCACTCAAGGACATTCACAGAGTTTTCCTGAAGCCACTCTTTTGATATCTTGGCTGTGTGCTTAGGGTCGTCATCCTGCTGAAAGATGAACCGTCGCCCCAGTCTAAGGTCAAGAGCGCTCTGGAGCAGGTTTTCATCCAGGATGTCTCTTTACATTGCTGCAGTCATCTTTCCCTTTATCCTGACTAGTCTCCCAGTTCCTGCCGCTGAAAAACATCCCCACAGCATGATGCTGCCACCACCATGCTTCACTGTAGGGATGGTATTGGCCTGGTGATGAGCGGTGCCTGGTTTCCTCCAAACGTGACAACTGGCATTCACACCAAAGAGTTCAATCTTTGTCTCATCAGACCAGAGAATTTTGTTTGTCATGGTCTGAGAGTCCTTCAGGTGCCTTTTGGCAAACTCCAGATGGGCTGCCATGTGCCTTTTACTAAGGAGTGGCTTCTGTCTGGCCACTCTACCTTACAGGCCTGATTGGTGGATTGCTGCTAAGATGGTTTTCCTTCTGGAAAGTTCTCCTCTCTCCACAGAGGACCTCTGGAGCTCTGACAGAGTGACCATCGGGTTCTTGGTCACCTTCCTGACTAAGGCCTTTCTCTCCCGATCGCTCAGTTTAGATGACTGGCCAGCTCTAGGAAGAGCCCTGGTGGTTTCGAACTTCTTCCACTTACGGATGATGGAGGCCACTGTGCTCAATGGGACTTTCAAAGCAGCAGAGCTTTTTCTGTACCCTTCCCCAGATTTGTGCCTCGAGACAATCCTGTCTCGGAGTTCTACAGACAAATCCTTTGACTTCATGCTTGGTTTGTGCTCTGACATGAACTGTCAACTGTGGGACCTTATATAGACAGGTGTGTGCCTTTCCAAATCGTGTCCAATCAACTGAATTTACCACAGGTGGACTCCAATTAAGCTGCAGAAACATCTCAAGTATGATCAGGGGAAACAGGATGCACCTGAGCTCAATTGTGAGCTTCATGGCAAAGGCTGTGAATACTTATGTACATGTGCTTTCTCAATTTTTTTATTTTTAATTAATTTGCAAAAATCTCAAACTTTTTTCACGTTGTCATTATGGGGTGTTGTATGTAGAATTCTGAGGAAAAAAATGAATTTAATCCATTTTGGATTAAGGCTGTAACATAACAACATGTAGAAAAAGTGATGCGCTGTGAATACTTTCCGGATGCACTGTATACCCATACCTTCTAGGCTGGTTAATTATCTTGCTCAGGGTCAAATAGTGAGTTTGAGGTTAGGTTTGAACTGGAGAACTTGTGACTTGTCTTTCACATTCCTAAAGCATTAGACCACATTGTCTACTTCAACACTATGGAATGCTGTAAAGATCTCATTGATTTGTTTATGTAATTCTTTAGATTATATTGGCAGTGAATACAAGCACAGACCTCAAAGTTGTTTTATTAAAAATCATTCACTTTAGCTCAAAATAAAATATACAGTATAAGTGAAGGAGGGTATCTGTGTTATTCAGCAACTGGAAACTTGGTTGGAAAGAAAAGTAGGCAGCAGAATCCTCAAGTACTGATCTTTTTAAGACATATCCATCAGTATTGTTATCTACAAATTTATTTTTGTGTTTCTGTTTCCTAAATATTTATTTTTAGTATTGTATCTTTACCTTAGCATTTGACAGTAAAAAAATCACGTGCCTTGTATGATACAGATTTTACTTTTCCTGTTTCTGTGCTAGTTGTTTGCTATAATTAACATAATATTCTTACCAACAATAGTATTTCAAATCTTATACAGAATGTGTAGAGAAATTTTAAAAAATGTACAGTAAGTCAAGGTTATTATAGTTTTGCCGTTTTATATTAGTTTTTATTTCTATATTTTTTCTGACCTTACTTGGAAATTCAGTTTAGTTTTAGTTTTCCTTCATCGTGTATTTTTAGTTTCAGTTTAGTTTTTATTTCACAATGACAATTCTATTTTATTTTTATATCTATTAGTTTCAGTTTTAGTAATTATGGCATTGAGCTCCTACAGAGTTTAGTTTTGTGTCACAATCAGACAGAACTGTACACAGATTTGGATACAAGTTTAAAAGTTAGTGGAAGCTTACTTCACCACATGGTTTAATATCTGGTTTTGTTTTTGTCTGATAAAAACAAACATAATCAAAACTAGATACTGAATATGAACAATTTTACACAATTTTGTAATTTGTAAAATATTTTCTCATGAAAATCACAGAGGCTTAGGAAGAACAGGGTCTTAGGCTTGAATCAGTGTGAGGAACCCACCTAGCTGTATTGAGGGAAACAAAGAAAAACAAGCATGTAGTGTGAAGGTTAGGGGCAGTGAGACTTGAATAGCCCACCATAAGAACAGTAAACCCATAATGAGCAGAGCAAGAGCAGGTAATAAGAGTATGGACAGGCATAAAACAACAAAGACACCATCTGAGATTAAGAACAATATCTACAACATTATCTAAACCTGTTTATGCAGAGCAGGATCGCAGGAAACCTGGAGTCTACCCCAGCAGGTTTGGTTGTAAGGCCGGAAAAATCCCTGGTATGCAATATGTATGATAAGGCTGATGTTAAGAACAAAAAGAATATGCTATTTCAACTATCTATTTTGAGAAAGAGAGAGAGAAAAACATTGAAAAAAGGGAGACAAATATTTTTAAATATAATTCTGCTAATGAATTACTTTCAGGGTGGCATGGTGGCGCAGTAGTAGTAAGGAGACTTGGGTTTGCTTCCCGGGTTCACCCTGTTCTCCCCGTATCTGCGTGGGTTTCCTCCCAAAGTCCAAAGACATGCAGGTTAAGTAGATTGGCGATCCTAAATTGTTCCTAGTGTGTGCTTGGTGTGTGTGTGCCCTGTGGTGGGCTGGCACCCTGCCCGGGGTTTGTTTCCTGCCTTGTGCTGGCTGGGATTGGCTCCAGCAGACTCCCATGACGCTGTAGTTAGGATATAGGGGGTTGGATGGATGGATGGATGAGTTGTGAATATGAACTAAAAAAGATTAAATTTAATAAATATGAAATAAATAAAAAAAACATTAGTATGTTTAGTTTTTCATCACTTGTCAGACTACTTGTTAAACGATGTTTTTAAAGCAAAAGTGATTGGTAAGCAACAATATGCTGATCTTGTATGATGACCTTGTCAGTCTCTCGATCAGTGCCGTTTTATTTTCAAAAACTGGGAATGGTCTCCCCTAGACTTTCTTGTGTACTCAGGTATGGGGATGGATATTTGAGGAGTAAACCCCAAGACAAGAATTATATTTTTATATTATGTATATTAAGGAATCATCAACAACAGATCAAATTAATAATATATTGAACAATTATTGTAAAAGTAAAGTTGATTTAATCGGTCTCTGCAGCTGCATAAATAAAAAAAAAATGAGTATGTGTTCAGGTAAATTGAACTTCTGGGTGATGGATTTGGCCCAAAAGTTAATACAGATCTACAATTGTGGTGTAACAACCACATGCCGAATTTCATCCATCTAGTTGTGTTTTTGAGTTGTCGTGTTTACACACACACAGACATAATTCTAAAAACGGTATTTTCAGACCCAGGGAGGTCTAAAACGTCAAGATTCATCAAAATCATGAGGTTAAATTTTTTTCATGATTACTATACTTTATCTGTACTTCGTATATGAGAAAGTAAAAACGGTTTCTCCCGTACGAAGTGGCAGGTGAATTGCTGTCAACAAAAAGCAGTCACCTGAGAAATAAACTGAAACGTTACTCATGATTTTTCTGTCCAAATGGTAAAGATTTTGTTAACCAGCTCAGTCTGATTTCAGCCATTTGAATTACATCTTGATATACAACAAGCGCAAAGAAAGGCGGCACATAAATCACTTTCTATTTCACACATTTTACGCACCCGTACTCACTCTGACACCACAAATGCTGTATGAACAGCCGCCCCCCGTCACAGCCACCAATCACTGGATGAATATGTGCGGGCAGCTCGTGGGGAATTACTTCTGTTTTAGAGTTAATACTTACAAGGGTTAAAGACTAACAGCAAGAATATTCATTCAAAAACGAAAACTAAAAATATTTTAGTAAATTATTATTTTATTTCAGTTAGTCTTTCCAGCTACTTTAATAGTTTCATTTGTTTTAGTTTTTCATTTCAGTTTTCTTAATTATTTTGTTTCAGTTTATGAAAATGTTTTTTTAATAATAGTTTCAGTTTTGATTTTAGTTTTCGTAAACTTATAATAACCTTGCAGTGAGTAGACCCTATCCCAATAGCATATGCTGTGTGCAGGTGGAGCAAACTGAAGATATGGAAGACGAATATATAGTTTAATGTACAGCTTGAAACAACATTAGATTTAAAAAACTCCATAGTAATTGCAGAATACTGTTCAAGACTATATGGTTGAATTTTAGTAAATACAAAATGTCCTTATAGAATAAAATACACATGTATAAATATGTAACATTTGTAAACAGGGTACACTAAAAACAGTCAGATCTTAGGTTATGGCAGTTCAGCAGATACAAACAACGACATAATACTCCCCTTTTTTTTTACAAAATAAATAAGTTTATATCTCGTGAGAAGGTATCAGTTGTCAGTTAATCTCAGACTACCATTAAGCTTTTTTGAACTATATGCATAATATGTCATTATCAATAACTGTAGAATGTTTAAGCATAAGGTCAACATATTTTAGATACACTTTTTGTTTTTTTTGTTTAAAGTTTCCTAATATTGCTTCACTGTAA
The DNA here is from genome assembly GCF_016835505.1 of Polypterus senegalus. NCBI lineage: Eukaryota > Metazoa > Chordata > Cladistia > Polypteriformes > Polypteridae > Polypterus > Polypterus senegalus. Next base: position 106,453,904 of record NC_053163.1, on the reverse strand, counting down.
TTTTAATAATACATTTGAAACATTTATCTGTAAAGTTTTCTGTAAAGACAGTAAAAATTTGTAAGGCTTTATTACTTAATTTCAATTAACAGTCATTTTCTGTGCAAATTCCAGCTTGCATACCAAAATCGGGTTATTAACTTCAGCAGGAACAGAACTCATATGTAACCCTAAGGCTGCCTGTATAACCTTTTTTCCTTTTCAAAAGCAAGATAACAATAACTTCACCCTTTTTCTTCATTATGAATTTTTTTTTTAGAAATCTTAAGATTTGAACTTTGTAGGAACAGTTTGTGCATCAAAATTCAGGTATGAGATTTTTCTAATTTTACAAATGTAAAAGCATATTTTTAAAAGCAGAATTTCTCCTTGGGATTAATAAAGTATGTATCTATCTATCTATCTATCTATCTATCTATCTATCTATCTATCTATCTATCTATCTATCTATCTATCTGGTTTGGTCAGGAGTAGACAAACTTTTAAACATCTTTTTGCTTTTTTATTTGCTGGAGATTAGTTTCAATAGTCTTGGCACGATACTTTTAAGAATTGGTTCTCATGGCTTGGCACATGTACACCTTGACAATTCAATCTTTCATCAGCATTGTGTGTCTTTCTTAACCAGGGTAGAATGGATAGAAGTCGGGATTGGAGTAATCAACATGTTTATAAAACGTTATCTTGGAAGTTGCTACAGTTGGAACATCTCAGAACATCACTTGAGTTGGATCTGAGAGCTTTTACTCACCAGGTAGAGGCAAATGAATTATATTTGACTTAAGGATTGGTGATATAATTTTAAAGGTGCACAGTCTACTTATCATTTTAAAGCAGTTACTTCTCATAATACGAACACAAACAGCATGGAAGTTGTAAGCAAAGAAACAGGTTCATTGATGATCTGGGGCCTCATGTATAACGCCGTGTGTAGAACTCGCACTATAACATGGCGTAAGCACAAAAGCCGAAATGTGCTTACGCACAGAAAAATCCAGATGCAGGAATCTGTGCGTACTCCAACTTCCACGTTCTTCCGCTACATAAATCCCGATCAGCGTTAAAACTAACGCTCGTGCACGCGCTTTATATAACGCCCCAACTCCTCCCAGAATTACGCCTCTTTGAATATGCAAATCAATATAAATCACCCTTAAGCACAGCCTTCTGTGAAAAGACAATGGGAAAAGCACAGGGGAAAATATAACGATTTCAGCGAATACCAAGTGGAGGCAAAGGAAAAATATACTATTTGTTCAAATAAACCGTAGTATAATCAACAAAAGGAAGTTGATCGAGTGACATAGCGTGTTGGAGAAACTTGAAAGCTCAGATATCAGTCGCCGTGAAAAGGCGAGTCGTAGCCTACCGTCTGAGTGTCATATGAAAGCTTTTTAGGGTACAGAGAAAAAAAAGGCACATTGGGGAAAAAAAGCACGAAATGTCAACTTCAATCTCGAAATTTCCACTTTAATCACGTAGTTTATTTTATCATTAAAGTAGAACATCATAAACATCATCTTAAAATCATTTACTGAACCAGTATCTCAAATCACACCGTAATTAAAGTAGCACGTTAAATGCTTTGTTTTGTATTTGATCTTCTATGTGATCTATGTGTGTGAATCACTACTTGCTTCTTAAACCGGCTCTCTTCCTCCGACTGTACACAGAATCCATTACATTCGTAATATTACAGCTCTCTGAATAACTAAAATACTGACATGTATACGTGATATCATTAAGAGTTAAAGCACGTTATTAAACATGGGTTTTACAGCGCAGCGATTGTGCACGACCATCGATGAAATTATTTATTGCAGCAGTAACAGGGGCGGCTCTAGGTTTGTGGTGGCACTGGGCAGAAAAAGAATCGGTGGCTCCTTCGCTCGCCAATGTCAGTGAGGTAGCTTATGCACGGCGGATGGCCACGTCTGTTGCAGACACTGCATAGCCGCCTCGTGCTCATGACACAAGCATTTAACTTTTGTCGAAATTTGCCGCTGCATTTTTAGCTGTGTCGTTATTTTCTCTTTCGGTTTTATATTCAATATGTATTGGCGTGGCCGCCCATGCAGTTCTTGCTATTCTTTCTCCAAGTAACCGATTGCCACACAATCAGCTCTGTAATAGATGTTAAGCCATCTGTAAACTTAGAGCGCTGATTCTTTAAAGTTTTAGGAACATTGAAATATCTTCGTAGTACATGTTTAATTATTCTATCCTTCACGCCAGTCTCAGTGAAGAATATAGATTATTTAAATTAAGTTAAAGTTTTACCTGTATAATATAATAAACATATTTTACTGCATTTCATCTTAAAAATGATATTGTCATCATATGTAAATACGCACTTTATAAAGTGGCTCAGGTTGTGCAATATTATAACTGTAGTACAAGTTTACAGTGAGGTAATTGTACTTTTAAGTACAAACCGTTCTACAAGGAGCAATGATTGAGTGCATTTGTAGTTCTTGGGATGAAACTGTTTCTGAACCACGAGGTCCGTACAGGAAAGGCTTTAAAATGTTTTGCCGTGGCTGAGGTAGCGTGTGCCTGATGCTGTATACCGATAATTCTCTTTCCGAACAGCTGCTGCTGTGATTCACACTCAGATACAGTGATATAAATACTCCGAGTGCTGCAGTGAGAGTAATATGGAAAAAGATGATCCGCTGTGGCAACTCCTAACGGGAGCAGCTGAAAAAAGAAGGTGCAGTGAGAGTAACAACGCTAAAGCAGTTGTGGTATTTGGAATACTATGGCTGTTCCCTGGACCATTATATTGTTACAAGTTAATTACAATCAGATGCGTTACAATAATAAACAATATGCGGTTAGTTTCAGTGTATTTATAAAGCCGCGTCAGGAAAATAAGGTGTAACCACACAGGAACAGTAGCATTGCTTTGGCGCTGGGTGCCGCCAGTCTGCAAAACCGAGCGGAGAACTTGCGTACGACAAGGTATGAGGTACCGTGGAAAAGTGCGTGGCTTTACGCCAAGTGTAGGTTTTATACATCGCGATTTGAATGTGGAAAGTTCTTACGGAACATTTCTATGCGTACGCACCATTTATATATGAGGCCCCTGGTTTTTATTTTTCTTCACAGACAGATTATTGAATACTAATTAATAGTTACAAGAGTTGTCTATTTAGGAAGGTCTTTTAAAGGTACTTGCATCAGTATACTGAAATAAGTGACTTATCAATTTTTGTAAATATTCTATAATTATGTTTTTATGTGTTTAAAAACTACTGTGTGCTTTAAAAATTACTGTGTGCTGAGTAGGGACTCTAAGCAGAATGGAAACTAATTCACATTTGAATTTTTCATTTTACTTGATTTATTTATTTATATGTTTGTTTCTATTTGCCTGCTTGCCTGATCATTGGCATGATGCTTATGTGGGGGATAATCAAAGATGAAAAGCAGTACTGAAACCTTTGCTTTTTAATCTTTCATTTATAATGGCAAACTATTGAAAACCAGCAAAAAACAAATAGAAAAAAATTACATGTTGTAAACTACTAAACACCTGCAGCTTTCCTATTGAAAATATATATAACTTTAATATGTAATCTAGTGAAAGGTACAAGCATCAGCTATCAGGGTTACCAGCATAATCCCAGTTTTTATATAAGTGCATTGTAGCATCATACTGTTCCTTAAACTGTAGAGAATATACAGTACTTTTTATTAGAAACTAGCAAAATACCCGAGCTTCGTAACGGCGAAGTACTGCCTTAAAATTTGTGCTGTGCTGTGCGCTGAGCTTACTCTTGAGCATGCAACGTACAGTTGGCCATGTGAAAAGTAATCTTGTTTCAAATCCCACAGCTTGGATTGCTGCTGTCATAATCGGTTTGAGTTTCATGGTTTGTTTCAATTATGACAGTATTTGTAGGACTTGTGTTGAAGAGACATTCTGTCAAGCGTTGTAAGCATACAACCGGTTTCATCGATAACTTCACATCCAGCTTTTGAGAGTTTAAACATTCATAAATATCAAAATGTCCACTACTGAAATCGTCACCTGTGAATCTAAGATGTTTAAGAGGCATTGGCTGTTGTCGAAAGGTGTAAAATATTTGGCCATTTCGGTACACTTGAAAGCAGCAACCGAACATTTCAGCGGCAGCCATCAACTCACATGCAGATCCATAGGTGAAGGGCTTAAGGATTTCACTCTTATAGTGCTCCTGTGTAGTATAATTATCTCCTGTACCGTCATTCAATACATAAGACACAATGTTCCTCCGGATATCAAGAGTGAGCCTGATATGGCAGTGCAATATGTGACAAAGAGAAAGGAAAAGGTAGGTGCTATCTCCGGGCATGGAAACAACTCAGTAAGTGACAGTTCTTTGATCAATGGTGATCACCGCAATAGACATGTTAATGGGGGTACGGTTGGAATGATAAAGGAAATGGGTACCTGAACAATGTAAAGTAAGTCTAAAATACCTACACCATAACTATAATCGTAATAAATGAACAATAAAACAGCGGAGAAGCCGTGGATTAAATTAAAAGGCTGTAGTTATCAGCAGGGAGATGCGAATCCCGTGGCGTAGCAAGGAAGGGAATGTAGAGACTGGAGCGACGGACGGCCTTATATAGGCAGGCAGCCAACAATGTGGGAGGCGTTGGGATGGGGGACCCAACGGCGCCTCACATGGTGACCGAGCTGCAGGCTATGGACGTATATATGTATGTAAGTAGGATTCAGTTAGCATTGGGAACCCACATACCAAATTTCTCGAAGATGGGCCCATAAGTAACAAAGACCGTTGAAAAGTTCAATATGGTGTCCGACAGTGGCATCATACCACCGAAATAAGTACGCACATTGGTTTTGGTTAGCACAGGGAAGCCGCCTACCAAATTTCGTGAAGATGGGGCCATAAATAAGAAAGTTCAACATGGCGGACGTTGTCGACCTTTATGACCGTTACGCGTAGAATTTCGAAATGAAACCTGCTTAACTTTTGTAAGTAAGCTGTAAGGAATGAGTCTGCCAAATTTCAGCCTTCTACCTACACGGGAAGTTGGAGAATTAGTGACATTGTAAACTTCAATATGGCGGCCGACAGTGGCATCATACCACTGAAATAAGTATGTACATCGGTTTTGGTTAGCGCAGGGAAGCTACCTAACAAATTTCGTGAAGATGGGGTCAGCCTTCTACCTACATGGGAAGTTAGAGAATTAGTGACGTTGGAAAGTTCAATATGGTGGCCGACAGTGGCGTCATACCATCGAAATAAGTACGTACATCGAGTATAGATTCTATAGTACAAAGGGATTTTTAATCCAAAGTACATGTGTCAAGGTCGGAGTCCACTTTGTCTCTATTGGGAAATTCATTTGCTTGTGTGTTACAGTTGAACTACAAACATATCGGATACAAGAAAGAGAAAATAAAAAACGTAATGCAGGAAAAATGCTGGTTTATATACATTTTACAGTAGGTTACAGCTCTTTTTTGGCAGCCTAATTGCTGAAGGTCCGGAAGATCTTGTATCCGATTTTTATTCTGCATTTCAAAACACGGGGACTACCCATTGTCTATTGTCTGTTGAAAAAAACCTTCTGAAAAAGAATACATTAGCAGGCCCTTGCAGCATGTAAGGTTTCAGAACCTGTACTATCCACAAGTTTTATCTGCTTTTTGCGTATTTAAACAGTGATTTAACATCATTGACAGTTATTTCATTGTTTGCTTTGCTGTGGATGGTCATTGTTCTAAAATAAAATCCTTTGCATCAATCCAGCAGTTTACTGTCAATAATCGTGCAGTGTCTTTCAAAGTCATAGTCTGTTATGGTTTGTAATCTTTTCTGTGCTTTCTTGGCATCATTATTAAATGCATCTAGACTCACTGTTTCAAAAAAATCTTGTCTACATTGACAGCTGTATATTACCATGTTTGTACCATTTAATATGTGATAATAGTTTATTATGAAATTTCTAATTACAGCTTATTTTGTAATGTATGTATCATTACATGTTTAATACTAGTTAGTTTGCATAGTCTACCAGTATTTTTCAGAAAACTCTTTTTCAGGTGTCTGGAGAAGTAAAGACAGTTCTGAATAATGGTAAACCAGATCCTGATGCAGATTATTCAACACTTCTGAAAACTCTTGATTGGGAATATTTAGTCATTCAGCAAGTCTCTCACTTTTTTCAGAAAATCAAAACAGGTAAACAAGCTAATTATTTAAAATAAATGTGTTTTGTTACTTTGAAAATCATTTTGTGCCACATTTGATAGTGTCTATTATTTATTTAAATGCATTGAATTTTATACCTCAATGATTACATTAAAAAGATTGCTTACAATTTATTAAGGTATGGTAATGGCTAAAACTTTCTCTTGCGTATTTTATAAAAGAGCAAATTATATACTTCAGAGAATTTTAAATGTAAATTAATCTAAACCCAAATTAATCAATTGGAATCAAAATCTATTGGCATTATGGTCTTCCAGAAGTGAAATGCTCATCCCTGTTTTCCCCACTGTATGAGAATTTCAGCAGTACCTTTTAATTGACTTACACTGCCTTCAAAGTTTTGGTCAAATGCACTGAAGGACTGTAATGTGTGAGCCACTTTGAACATAGTGTGCAGTATGTTAGTTGAGAAAATACCACAAGATCACTAATTATGTGGAAGACAAAAAGTAAATGTTTAAAAATAATATGTTTCAGTGTTGCAAGAAGCCCTATTTCATTCCTTTAAAGGTATAAGTTCTATCTTGGTCTCATCAGACCAGAGAATCTTATTTCTCACCATCTCAGAGTCCTTCAGGTGTCTTTTAGCAAACTCCAAGATAGAACTTTTTGGCCTTAATTCTAAGCAGTATGTGTGGAGACAACCAGGCACTGCTCATCACTTGTCCAATACAGTCCCCACAGTGAAGCATGACGGTGGCAGCATCATGGTGCTGAAGACTCATGGCTGTATTAGCTCAAAAGGGTTACTTCTACTAAATACTGAGCAAAGGGTCTGAATACTTAGGACCATGTGATATTTCAGTTTTTCTTTTTTAATAAATCTGCAACAATTTCAAAAATTATTTTTTTTGTCTGTCAATATGGGGTTCTGTGTGTACGTTAATGAGGGAAAAAATTAATTTAAATGATTTTAGCAAATGGTTGCAATATAACAAAGAGTGAAAAATTGAAGGGGGTCTGAATACTTTCCGTACCCACTGTATCTATCTCCAATAAATTACTTAAAGCTGACTTTTCTAAGTTTAATTTCATGTATATGCAGTACTTACATTTTTTTCTTCTTCTTTACATTTGTTTCCAAGTTTCATAGATCCTTGTCAGATTTGCAGTCATGTTTTCATTTTTGTTGATCTACGAGGAGTAAGCTTGCAACTGTAACACAGAAATTTGAATTTATCAGCAAATCTGACCCAGAATAACCTATTTTAATGTGTTAAAAAATGGATTATATGATAAACGACCAATAGCTTAATAAGTTGTTGATGTGCTAAGAATGAATCTTAAATGTACCACCACATGCATCAGCTGTGTATAGAACAAGGGCTGTATGTCCCGTCACATACTGAGTCAAAAAACACTAAAATGTTGCATCCTTCGTGTGGTATGTGTGTATTTTCCCCCTGTATATGACTTTTTCTCCAGGTTAGAATGTTTTCCTGTCACAGCTTGTTGATGGTTATTGTAATGGTCAAATATATTGAATTTTCAAATAGTCACAAATGTCTAAAATATTAAATAGTAAATTGGACATTTACTTTCATTAAAAAAATCTAATTAACTTGATATATTCTTTGATTTTATAATCCACTAGAGGGCAGCATAGTTATAGCCTTCACCTGATGGCTTATTACTGCTGCGGCTGTCAGAGTTCTTATGTGTGCCACTTCTTCAGAAAGGTGAACGTAAATATTGCTGTTTAAAATTGGCATTTTATATATCAATACAGCTTGACAGTAATTTGAAAGTGAAGCACCTAGCAGAAGTTCTTGTCTTTTCACAGATGTCATTGTGATAACGGATTTGCAGAGCAAACAGTGCTCATCACAACTACAACTGTAAAGAATGTGCTTCCTAATAACTGTTAACGCAGAAAGGTTTCAGAAATAATCTATCCGTGATATACACAACTGGTAAGCGTACTCTTAATGCATGCCTGCTACATCCCTACCATCAGAGAGGATGTTGTCTACAGCATTACTCATTCTAAAAAGACCATGCTCTTGTCTTTCCTCCGGCCACCTTAAATTGTTAATTTTCTGAACAGAAACATAGATATATAGGCTAAAGAAGGACTTCTTGTTAAGTCGATAGCAGTTATGCAGTATGCTTAAAATATTCCTAAAATGTTATTAGAATATATATCAAACACTTGTGTTGCAGTTTACTGTAAATTAAATTTACCATAACTGTAGCCTGTTAGTCAGAAGTGTTCAATGAAACGGTTGTTAACTTACTTTTTGATTTTGAAAAATGGTAAAGTAGCATCATAGTTATGTGGCAATGGGTTGTCACCAGGGGCCTCATGCAAAACGCCATGCGTAGAATTCGCACTATAACATGACGTAAGCACAAAAGCCGAATTGTGCTTACGCACTGAAAAATCCAGATGCAGAAATCTGTGCATACTCCACCTTTCCAGTTCTTCCGCTCCATAAATCCCGGTCAGCGTGAAAAGTAATGCTCGTGCATGCGCATGCTGTCCCGACCAAACTCCTCCCAGAATTATGCCTCTTTGAATATGCAAATCAATATAAATAGCCCTTAAGCTCAGCGTTCTGTGAAAAGACAATGGGAAAAGCACGGGGGAAAATATAAAAATTTCAGTGAATACCAAGTGGAGGCAAAGGAAAAACATACTATTTGTTGATTTAAACAGTGGAATAAACAACAAAAGGAAGTTGATCGAGTGACATAGCATGTCGGAGAAACTCGAAAGCTCAAGTTCACAAAGTCACATAGTGCCAAAATAAAAAAGAAGTCACAAATCAAACTCGCCGTGAAAAGGCGAGTTGTAGCCCCCCATCTGAGCTTATTAGGGTACAGACAAAAAAAAAATATGCACGCAGTGGAGAAAAAAGCACGAAATTTCAGCTTTAATCTCGAAATTTCCACTTTAATCACGTAGTTTATTTTGTCATTAAAGTAGAACATCATAAAACTTATTTACTAGTTTCTCAGATTCCATCGTAACTAAAGTAGTACGTTAAGTGCTTTGTTTTATATTTGATCTTCAATGTGCTCTATGTGTGTGAATCACTACATGATTCCGTTCTTTCCCTTTCTCCGACAGGACACAGAATCCATTACATTCGTGATATTACAGCTCTCTGAATAATTAAAATACTGAGATGTATACATGATATTTTCATGATGATTGGAATGAAAGCATGTTATTAAACATGGGAACACGATGGCGCAGTGATGGTTCATGTCTCACACAAGATGCTGTTGCGCCATGCACGACCTTTGATGAAACAATTTGTTGTAGCAGTACTGTCTCTTTCAAACGTACTAACCTCTAATTCCTGTTGTTACTTTTCTTTCCCCAAATACCCAATCGCCACACAATCAGCTCTGTAATAGACGTTAAACCATCTGTAGAATCTGTTTGAAGATTCTTCAAAACTTTTAAGGAACATTGAAATATCTTCATAGTATGTGTTTAATTATTCTATCCATATATCCTTCCAGTGTCGTGCCAGCCTCAGCAAATATACAGCGCGCAAGGCAGGAACGATACGTGAACTTGCTAGCGCTGTGGCACTGTGTCCTCATATGTTTAATTATTAACAATACAGATTATTTAAATGAGTAAAGTTTTATCTGTATAATCAACATATTTTGCTGCATTTCATCTTAAAAATGATATCGTCATCATATGTAAATACGCGCTTTATAAAGTGGCGCAGGTTGTGTAATATTATAACTGTAGTGCATGTTTACAGTGGGGTAATTGTACTTATAAGTACAAACAGTTCTACAAGGAGCAATTGATTGAGTGCATTTATAGTTCTTGGGCTGAAACTGTTTCTGCCGTGGCTTTGGCAGCATGTGCTTGATGCTGTATACCGATAATTCTCTTTCCGATCAGCTGCTGCTGTGATTCCCCACTCAGATACAGTGATATAAATACTCCGAGTGGTGCAGTGAGAGTAATATGGAAAAAGATGATCCGCTTTGGCAACCCTTAAAGGGAGCAGCTGAAAGAAGAAAAAGAAGAAGATGGTGCAGTGAGAGTAACAACGCTAAAGCAGTTATGATATTTGGAATACTATGTCTATTCCCTGGGCCATTATATTGTTGCTGGTAATCTACAAGCAGATGCATTACACTAATAAACAATATGCGGTTAGTTTCAGTGTATTTATAAAGCTGCATCAGAAATGTGATTCTAAGAAATAGAGGGTAACCACACAGGAGCAGTAGCACTGCTTTGACACTGGGTGCCACCTGTCTGCAAAACCGAGCGGAGAACTTGTGTACGACAGGGTATGAGGTACCGTGGAAAAGTGAGTGGCTTTACGCCAAGTGTAGGTTTTATACATCGCGATTTGAACGTGGAAACGTTCTTGCGCAACATTTCTGTGCCTACGCACCGTTTATGCATGAGGCCCCAGATATTTTTCAAATAATACCTTGAAAATTGAAATAATAGCCTTGCCTGACATGCCCATCTCTAATGAACCTGTTGGTTTATTTGGTGTCTACAATGGCATTGTGTGAGTAAGTTCAGACTTCTCGGAAAATTACACGATTACAATTGAAAAAGTGTTTTTGTTTTCTGTGTTGAACTTACTATTACCTGTGTTTTAAAATTATTTTCTTGTTGGAGCGCAAATTATTTATTAAAATCATTAGTCTAATAGAAAAAACCTTTTTCTTTCATTTGAAATGCAGCACCAGAACAGATTTTTAAACAAGGGCATTTGGTGCTGTGGAAAAATTGTTAATCTTGCTGCCTTAATGGTTGTTGCAAGATAGATGGTTAATTAAAAATATTTTTTATATTATAATTTGGAACTACAATAACTATGTTTTATCAGATTTAATATTGAACTTCATGATTTGTGCTGTATAGTATACTTAAATTGAATACACATTTTACTGTAAACTGACAATTTAAAAGCTAATGTTTCATTGTTTTAAAAATCCACAACCATGTGATATACAACAATGTTGTCCTCGTTGTTTTATAAATATCATTGTGTGTCGCTGTGTTTGAAATTTAGTGCACTTGTTTATTTTAATTCTCTTTAGGTGTAAGACCAATCACCCAGTTAAAACTGAAGCCAGAGACTGAAGCCCATTCATATTATATGCCTCTATTTAACAGTTTATCTCAAGGAAGAAGATTTTTATCAAGAGATAATCTGATGTATGGTCCTAAACTGTGCAATACTTTTTTGGCTAACACAATTACAAATGTAACACAGATTTTGGAGGACACTGTGACTTTTTGCCATGTACAGACATCTCTCGGGATTCCCAGAGAATGTGCTAAATGCTGGAAACCCTTGACATGTCAGCATAAACCACAAGAATCTGAACCATGTACTGTGGAAACCAACTTGCCTAACAAAGAAAAAACAAAGAGCCCTGTACAACCTCAAAAAGATTTACCTTTACAAGAACCTGATTGCTTAAAAGCAAGTAGCAACTTTATCAATGATAGTTTCTATAAAGCAGATCAAGACAACACAAGCCATCGCCAGTCACCAGATTCTTTACTGGATTCAAGCTTTCTTAATGAAACACCAATCAATTGCCAGAAACTTGACTCATTAGGCTTAATTTCATTTTTCAAAAATAAAAAATGGAGCTTAACATCAGACCTAAAGAGTCACGTATTTAACACAAATGTCTCTGAGTCACCAGGAAAGCTGACTACTGAAAATGAAGAAATTTCACCAGTTGGTTTTAAACATAATATGGATCCCTGTATCTTAACTCAGCAGAGTAAGGGACAGGATAATAATACCCCTTCAAACCAGAAATCTGCTTTTCCAGTGCTCTGTATTGAATCCAAAGCTGAAAACAACACAATTGTTTACCATTATCTAACTGCCACAAATACAGAATTATGGGATGTGTTTGAGTTGTTTCTTCAGAATAAAAATCATCCTGAAAATGGTACAGCTACTAATACTCTTCAGGATGTGGCATTGCCCATTGTAGATTGCAAAGTTGCCTGTAGCATGTCCCTCAGAGATCTACATTGCTTTCCTGAAATTCAAGGTCCTTTGTCCCATGACAGCAATTTTAGAAAGGATGATGCAGAAAGTTGTGCCTTTGATGATGTTCACCTGAAGAAAGATATTCCTGATTTTGTAATTAGGAGGTTTGCGGAAATGAAAGTCAAGGTTACTCATGTGGACAGCCCCAGCTGCTTCTTTATTCAGGATGTAGGCACGGTTTTTCAGGATCTATCTGCACAATTAAAGTGAGTTAAGTTTAAAGTGTTACTTTTCCTGGTGATCTGTCAGTATAAATATAAGAAATTTCTTTTTAAAAATGTAAATGTTTTTATCTGAAATAGAATCTAGAATGCTCATTTACATTGTCCAAAAGTCTAAGTTTAATAATTATGGAAAATTACAGTCAAAAAGCAGTATAAATGTATTTTAATGAGTTTCAAAATTTGCGTTTAAACTTATTGGCACCCAAACAATTTTAACTATACCCTTGGAAATGAAATTAAATATTCCCCTTTTTTAACCATCTTTTAATTTCTAAATTGTATTTTCACTTTCAGCTTGAAAAATGTTTACTATTTTGTTTAAAAGTCAAGAAAAAAGAACAATTTTATTTGGTCCCAGGTGCTAGTACTTAGTTGCACACTTTTGGATAGGACAGCCACCTGTAAATAATTATTGGTTGCATCAGTTAACTACCTTGTTCTCTCATCTGAAATTTGACCATGCTATTCATCCATCCATCCATTTTCCAACCCGTTGAACCCGAACACAGGGTCACGGGGATCTGCCCATGCTATTCAGCTGCACATTATTCTAGCTTTCCACTACTTAAAGGATGTGTACATCTTATTGCCATGTTCAGGTTTCACCATAGATTTGTTGTTGAAAAATTCCAACTTGAGGTTTTCACATTTGACCTGTTAATATAACCTGTATTCTTTCATATGGCTTCCTTATCATGAAGCAAAAACATCAAGTAACAGACACAGCACTGTGGAGAAGTAAGCAGGCACATTAGTTATGCTATCCTTGTCTTCTAACTTAAGAATAAAAAACTCGGTCACTGCTTACATATTGGCAGGTAAACAAAGATGTATGTGGTGATAACAGTTTGTCCTTTGGTTATCAAAGCAATCCGCATCAGGAAACGGGCGTCATTACAGGGCAACAGCTTAAAAGGTATTTAACTAATAGTTTAAAGGCAATTCTAATATAAAAGGATTTCAGAATAAATTCCAAATACTCTCACTCAGACAAATGTCGCGTGAATTTCATAACCATCAGCAAATACGAGCAAGCAAGTTTGCACTCATCATAGACAGATAATGAAAGGCAGTACATGACATAGTGCTATTCAAGGTAATATACAATGGCATTCTCATCAGAACTCTTTACTGGCTACTCCAGAACAGCCAGTTTATTTCTCAAACTATTTAAGTGTGTGTAATAGATATGCTATAGATCTTGATCCTAGATGAAGGTTTAACTCTATTGTTAAACTCTATTTAAGTGAAGACTCATTTTAAAATACTGAGTTAATTTGGTTCACTGAAGTGAAAGTGTACTTGTGTTTGAAGGCTTCATTTAGTCCTCTGCATTTGAAGACAGTTCATTTAATATGTTCATGTTTTTCAGAAACACAAAAAGAGGCTATTAGTAATGGATAGGTATCCTGGAAGTGTTTGGTCTGTTTTCTTGGTTTTTTTTTCTCCATACAGTAAAAAGAAAACAAAAACAGGAGGAGAATCACATCTGTTACATCAATTTAGAAACGTATGCATGTAAATTGTTAATTTAAAGATTTGTATCCTAAGGCTTGAAGTGTACCAAGACAAATGAATTACCGGGGTTCAGTTCTGGAATGAAATGCATCTTTATGATTAAAATTAGGATCTTGATAAAACTGTTTATTAATTCGTATTAAAAATGGTGTATGTTGATATTATTAAAAATTAATGCAAAAAGTCGCTCTTCATCCATCAAAGCCCCAGCCTTCAAGTCTCTAGCAAATGGAGATTAAATGCTATGTTTTCTGGCTATAACCGACTATTGGACAGGCAAATGCAGGCATATCAACAACAAATTAGCACAAATTGGCAAAAAGTTAAACTTTAGTGATGGAGTGGACTGTTGTCTTTGTTGTTACCGTCCCTGAATTGCGTCCTTATGCTCACTAAGAATTCTTTGGTTTGCGCCAAGTATGTCATAAACTTAATTGGTATGTCTATTCATAGCTGGCTGGTCTGGCACAGTCACAAAATCATTACAAACAGTGTAGAAGTTTTTGACACACGTGTTGAAATTAAAAGAAAGTTAACAATTTGTTGCTTTGATAAGTTATTTTGAAAAAAAATATACTGAGAACACAGCTTTTTTTCTGGCTTTAGTGACTTTAGTCTTCTAAATTCTTGAATATGGTAGAACTTTAGTTCATAAGCCATTTATATAGAAGTTTGGTTTTTTACTTTGTCTGAGGAACATTCAACCATGAAATGAATAAGCTGGCTAGAAAACAGATAAATTAAGTAACCCAAGTGCAGTGCCCATAACACAGACATGCCAGTTTAGGTAGTTCAAATTTTATTTGGCATATTTGCTTGACATTCAGTTTATTTTTATAGCACTCTTCACTGACTGTAGGTGCAAAACACTGTGAAGTGGTGTTTTTATGCATTAATAATTAATCTCCAGTAAATCTGACATGAAATACTATGTTCCTTTGCTCCAAATGACATGTATGAGACCAAATGCTTTTAAGTTTTTTTTTATATTTCAACCCAAAAAATGTCTAATTGAAGTGCCTTTTCTTTTTTTGCAGTAAGGAATGCAATGTATCTAATGCCCAACTCAAAGGTATACCTTACATTGGTTCCTTTGTTTGCGGCTGGTTTGCTAAAGATTCTCTTTGGTGTCGAGCTTCTGTGATTAAGATTTGTGGTCTTCAAGGAGGTAATGTACTCTGAATTTTTTGTATTTACTTAGTATAATATTGGTGCAGAGGGTGGTAATTTATATATGAAACCATGTGCGATATACAGTATGTGTTGCAAAGTGTAATTTGGAAGTTACTAGGATCTGTTTGTGAAATATTTATTTACAGTTTGTCAGATGTTGTGACTCAGGTTGAATAATTCATTGGTAAATTAATCTTGAACCTGCAGTTTTAACTATTTTGTAATAGTTTGCATATACAGGGTGGGCCATTTATATGGATACACCTTAATAAAATGGGAATGGTTGGTGATATTAATTTCCTGTTTGTGGCACATTAGTATATGTGAGGGGGGAAACTTTTCAAGATGGGTGGCGATCATGGTGGCCATTTGGAAGTCGGCCATTTTGGATCCAACTTTTGTTTTTTCAATAGGAAGAGGGTCATGTGACTCATCAAACTTATTGGGAATTTCACAAGAAAAACAATGGTGTGCTTGGTTTTAACGTAACTTTATTCTTTCATGAGTTATTTACAAGTTTCTGACCACTTATAAAATGTGTTCAATGTGCTGCCCATTGTGTTGGATTGTCAATGCAACCCTCTTCTCCCACTCTTCACATACTGATAGCAACACCGCAGGAGAAATGCTAGCACAGGCTTCCAGTATCCGTAGTTTCAGGTGCTGCACATCTCGTATCTTCACAGCATAGACAATTGCCTTCAGATGACCCCAAAGATAAAAGTCTAAGGGGGTCAGATCGGGAGACCTTGGGGGCCATTCAACTGGCCCACGACGACCAATCCACTTTCCAGGAAACTGTTCATCTAGGAATGCTCGGACCTGACACCCATAATGTGGTGGTGCACCATCTTGCTGGAAAAACTCAGGGAACGTGACAGCTTCAGTGCATAAAGAGGGAAACGCATCATCATGTAGCAATTTCGCATATCCAGTGGCCTTGAGGTTTCTATTGATGAAGAATGGCCCCACTATCTTTGTACCCCATATGCCACACCATACCATCAGTTTTTTTGTTCCAACAGTCTTGGAGGGATATATCCAATGTGGGTTAGTGTCAGACCAATAGCGGTGGTTTTGTTTGTTAACTTTACCATTCACATAAAAGTTTGCCTCATCACTGAACAAAATCTTCTGCTTAAACTGAGGGTCCTGTTCCAATTTTTGTTTTGCCCATTCTGCAAATTCAGTGCGCCAATCTGGGTCATCCTCGTTGAGATGCTGCAGTAGCTGGAGTTTGTTAGGGTGCCATTTGTGAGTAGCTAATATCCGCCGAAGGGATGTTTGACTAATGCCACTCTCCAGTGACATGCGGCGAGTGCTACGCTGTGGGCTCTTGCTGAATGAAGCTAGGAAAGCCACTGATGTTTCTTCATTAGTGACAGTTTTCATGCGTCCACATTTTGGCAAATCCAACACTGAACCAGTTTCACGAAACTTAGCAAGCAGTTTGCTAACTGTAGCATGGGAGGTGGGTGGTCTCGTAGGGTGTCTTGCATTGAAATCTGCAGCAATGACCCGGTTACTGCGTTCACCAGACATCAACACAATTTCTATCCGCTCCTCACGTGTTAACCTCTGCGACATCTCAATGGCTGTAAACAAAGAGAAACTTGTAAGTAACTCATGAAAGAATAAAGTTACATTAAAACCAAGCACACCATTGTTTTCTTGTGAAATTCCTAATAAGTTTGATGTGTCACATGAACCTCTTCCTATTGAAAAACAAAAGTTGGATCCAAAATGGCCGACTTCCAAATGGCCACCATGGTCACCACCCATCTTGAAAAGTTTCCCCCCTCACATATACTAATGTGCCACAAACAGGAAGTTAATATCACCAACCATTCCCATTTTATTAATGTGTATCCATATAAATGGCCCACCCTGTACTTTGATTCTGTGTGAGTCACATACATTCCAATAATATTTAAACTGTAATAAAAATTAAATCAGTAAATTCATTTGGCCTTGTTTATGTTTTTTTTTTTTAATTTTTATTTATTAATTTTATTACAATCAATACATAGCAATCAAGTTTTTACAAAAAAAGAATTATGTTAAGAACAGATCGATCCCCACCCTGAGAGAGAGAGCAAGCCAAACGTGTAAAATTTAAGGCTTGTAAAATACCTAAATTAATAAATTCTCTGTGCTTTATAAACTTATTTTAAAATATTACTGATTAGATCCTGCCATGTTTTGAAAAAAGTCTGTACAGATCCTCTAACTGAGTATTTGATTTTTCCAATTTTAAATAGTATAACACATCAGTTTCCCACTGACTTAAAAGAGGAGAGTTTGGGTTCTTCCAGTTTATCAGAATAAGTCTGCGTGCCAACAGTGTAGTGAATGCAATCACAATTTGTTTGTCTTCTCCACTTTAAGCCCTCTGGAAGAACCCCAAACACAGCTGTTAATGGGTTAGGAGGGATTGTGAGTCCAAGGCTGTCTGAGAGGTAATTAAAATTTTTGTCCAGAATAATGTTAATTTGGTGCAGGCCCAGAACATGTGACCCAGTGAGGCTGGGGCTTGGTTGCAACGTTCGCAGGTTGGATCATGCCCTGGAAACATTTTGGAGAGTTTTAGTCGAGACAGATGTGCTCGATATATAATTTTGAGTTGTATAATTGTATGCTTTGCATATGGAGCTCGAGTGAATTCTCTGCATTGCTACTTTCCACTCCTTTTCTGATATATTAATTGAGAGGTCATTTTCCCAGTGTCCTCTTGGATCTTTGAAAGGAAGGGATTGTAAAATGATTTTATATATTGTAGAGATGGAGTCTAATCCTTGAAATTGAGCAATATTTTTCCAGCGTGGATGAGGGTGCAAGATGAGGAAAATCTGGAAGGTTCTGTTTAACAAAGTTCCTGATTTGAAGATAGTGAAAGAAATGTGTAGCTGGAATGTTAAATTTGGAATGTAATTGTTCATAGGATGCAAAGACGTTGTCTATATAAAGATCTCTAAGCAAGTTAATTCCAAATTTTTCCAGATATTAAAACTGCATATGTTTGTGAAGGTTGAAAGAGGTGGTTCTCTTGCAGAGGTGCCACAGATAGAAGCTTCTCCGTCTTAAAATGCTTTCTACATTGGTTCCAGATTCTAAGTGAGTGGAGCACAATTGGGTTATTAGTATATTGCCGATAACGTGTGTTTATTGGAGCACAGAGCAGGAATACAAAGAAGTACTGCAGGATTTTACTTCTATTGCGGTCCAATGCCTGTGTATGTTCTTCTATTTGTGTCCAGGTTCTTATCGCTGTATATTTGCTGCCCAGTAATAAAACTGGAAGTTAGGTAGAGCCATGCCGCCTTCTGCCTTTTGTCTTTGTAGGGTCGCTCTTTGATGCGTGGATGTTTTGAATTCCAAATAAATGAGGTTATTGTTGAATCTAATTGCTTAAAGAATGATTTATTAATGTATATTGGATGTTTTGAAATAAAAAGGAGCTTAGGAAGAATATTCATCTTAACAGTGTTAATTCTTCCAGCTAGTGTGAGATGAAGGGTTGACCATCTATGCAAGACTTGTTTAATTTTTTCCATGCAGACGCAGAATTTTGTTGATAAAGAGCTTTATGTTTACTTGTGATGTTTACCCCGAGGTATTTAAACTGTTCTGCAATGATAAAAGGTAGGGTGTCTAATCTAATATTATATGCTTGAGAATTCACTGGAAAGAGTACACTTTTATTCAGATTAATTCTGAGACCAGAGATCTTTTGAAATTCTGTGAGTGCTGCTAAGACTGCAGGCACAGAATTTTCTGGGTCTGATATATACAGTACCATATCATCTGCATATAATGAGATTTTCTGTTCCAGTCCTTCTCTGCTAATCCCCTTTATCTGTTCAGTATTTCACAATGTATTGCCAGTGGTTCAATGGCAATTGCAAACAGCAGTGGTGACAAGGCGCATCCTTGTCTAGTGCCACGTTCTAGTTTAAAGTAGTCTGAGCAAATGTTGTTGATGCAAACTGAAGCTTCTGGGTTAGTATACAGTAATTTAATCCATGCACAAATGTTCAGGCCAAACCCAAACTTCTCCAATGTAGTAAAAAGGTATTTCCATTCAATCATGTCAAATGCTTTTTCTGCATCCAATGATAATAATATTTCTGGGGTGTTTGATTTAGTTGGTGAGTATATTACATTAAACAGCCGTCGAAGATTTGAAGATAAGTGTCGGCCCCTAATAAATCCAGTTTGGTCTTGTGATATTACGAGGGAGTACTTTCTCCATCCTTCTAGCTATGATTTTAGAGAGTATTTTAACGTCATTATTCAGAAGTGAAATTGGTCTGTATGATGCACATTGTAATAAGTCCTTATTTTGTTTTTGAAAAGTGATGATTAGTGCTTGGCGAAAAGTTTGAGGAAGAGTTTCGTTGTCTCTGGCTCCTGTAAATGTTGCTAATAGGAGGGGAGCTAGCTGAGCGGAGAATTTCTTGTAAAATTCTGCAGGGTAGCCATCAGGGCCTGCTGCTTTCCCACCTTGAAGTGAAAGCAAGAAGTGCGCAACGCAATCTCGGTAATCACTAACGTGAGCGGAGATAAAATCATCGACTACAAAAATGTAATGCACACTTTTAGAGACTAATATAAATCCCTATATACTACTGAGTTTAAAGAAGACAATACACAATCTAATGCATTTCTGAATACATTACAAATACCACAAATAGACACTTTTAGTGCGGAGGAACTTGATAAAACTCTGGCATTATCAGAATTACTAGATGCTATAAAGTAATAGATTTTTCTAAAAGGACTTCCAAAATTTTGTTGCTCTGGTTTTTATTCTTTTCAATCTTTAAAAATGTAATTAATTTAAGTATGTGCAGAAGGGGCGGCACAGTGGCGCAGTGGTAGTGCTTCCCGGGTCCTCCCTGCGTGGAGTTTGCATGTTCTCCCCATGTCTGCGTGGGTTTCCTCCCACAGTCCAAAGACATGCATTGGCGATTCTAAATTGTCCCAAGTGTATGTGCTTGGTGTGTGTGTGTGTGCCCAGCGGTGGGCTGGTACCCTGCCTGGGATTTGTTCCCTGCCTTGCGCCCTGTTTTGGCTGGGATTGGCTCCAGCAGACCGCTATGACCCTGTAGTTAGGATATAGCGGGTTGGATAATGGGTGGATGGATGAATGTGCAGAAGGATCTCATATTTACTGTTATGTCATCTATCATTGGTTTCTGGTTTTCATTTTTATGAATTTATTAATAAAAGGTCTCCTGTTGATTTGAACCTTCTGTCTTTCTGCCCTTAAGGTTACAATCTGAAGTAATTTTGTGCATAGTATTAGTCTTTTTTTCAGTATTCTGTACATGTAATGTAGAGAGTGAGAACAAAAATAAGATGTATAATTAAAAGAAAATTTGCTTAAATCCAGGAATTTGTCTTAATTAAACAAAATGGCAGCTTCTTATATTTTCATATTCCAGAATAGGGCACTGATTTTCTTTTTGTTGTTATTAAATAATTTGCACTACCCAGCTTCGGCCAGGAGATTACCTAAAACGGTGGACCTCAGTTATAGTGCTGTCGTTAATCGTATGTATCACAAGCACTATACAACAAACCAAGTACTTTCCTGTATATTGTCTACTATATAATAAAACACTATGGTCTGTGTGTGTGTCCTATCATTTAAAGCAATATCATTGGTCAGCTTGGCTTTGGTGAAGTAATTGAAAGAGGAAGTGCAAGTGTCAGATACGCAAGGAAGAGCAAATTAAGAGAGTCACCATCAAAGGCAAGATGTATAAAAGCAGACAGAAGACAAGAATGGTGCCTTGAAAACATTAGTCTGAGAAGTAGGCTTTACAGGAACACACTCCAGAGAAGGAGCACTTTTTTTTTTTTTTAATACTCGGACTAATATTATGAGATCACAGGAGCTCCTTACTCACTCTACAAACATTTGCCCATGAGTACAGCATTACTGCCATGGATAAATTCCTGCTATTCCTACTGACTGACTGGCTTTTGTTGGGGCACATTGCAAAACACAATTTTATAGGAAACTGTATTGTTTTGAATTAAAACATTTAATTAGCTGAAATAATGAACATTTTTGGGTATAAAAATAATTTAATTTTATAGCACATCCTGTAAAAATGGTAACTTCAATCAGAGTTGAATATAACATTTTGGATCTGTGACCTTGTAACGTTGCAAAGTTTTGGAGGATTTAGATCAAAAGCAATATATACTGAATCATGGTTTACCTTCATTTTTTGAATACATCATTGACATTCATGTGGTCCATGCAATGAACTCAGCAACCGGCAGTTCCCTGTTTCTGCTTGTGTCCTGGAGCATGGTGGTATATTGCGCTGTGACCTCGAAAGGACACGCCAAGATTCTGCAATATTGCATATACATATTATACCACCAAGGGAGAACTAATCCACCAATCGTATCCTCCACCCACTTTCTTCCATTCTTTAAAATATATTATATTATCACAGTTGGAAATCCATGGAGGACAAAGCACCCCTGGCTCAAATTTGTATGTATTTTATTCTGCATTTTGAGGAGTACATAAGAAGTACTGCGTGTTTTCACCCTTCCACTTTGTTTTTGCTGGTTGCCCTTAATTGTTTAAATTGGCAAGCCCTATTTCTCTTCCTAATACCTTCTCACCACTCAGCTGAAGAAATGTATATGTATGAGTGTGTGTATAGAGTATATACATATATATATATATATATATATATATATATATATATATATATATATAATATATAGTTGAGGTAAACGGCTGGGACACCCCTGCAGCATATGTTCCGTGGGAGCAAGGATGGGACACTCAATACCTCCCCCTGGATGCTAGATGGCAGCCTCCCTGGGCTGCAGCGGTGCCTTGGACTCCCGTAGGGCTTCATGGGGGTGGGAGTTTGGTGCAGCCCTGTTGGGTCCCGCAGGCGCCACCAGGGAGTGCTGCAGCGGGTGTTGCTGGGCTCTTCTGGGCAGTTATTTCGCCACACTCGGAAATGCAGCCCGGTGTCGCCAATCAAGTATCAGGAGCATTTTCAGGTGCCTGGTAAAGCGACCACCACTCAGGGGCCAGAATCAGGAGGAGGAGGATGAGGTTGCCTAGGAGGTGCTGGAGGAAGAGAAGGGGGTGCTTTGCTTTGTGTTTTACATTGTGTTTGTGTTTGGGACTGTGTACTGCCTGTGGGACACCACGGGGAAAACGTGTGCCCACATGCGAAGATAAACAAATAGTTTATTTTATGTGTGCCTCCGTGTCCAGTCTGTGTCAGGTCTGGTGCCTATATAGCGCCTTTTCACACTGGCATAGTCGGCAGGATTCCTGGCCGTCTGGAAGACAGGGACCTGCATTTAAATTCGTGTGACAATCCGGCACAGCAGCGCGAGGCACAGCACAGGAGCACGAATTGCAATCCCACAACAGCGTACCGAAGCGCTCTCACGTGGTAGGAGGACCACAGAAAGCTCCCTCATCCACCGCACCTCATGAGGAGGAAAAGAGCCAGGCGGGCCCAGTGATCGGCGTCCAGACGTGCCAGCGCCATCAGTACTGACTTGGAGGCCGGCGGTCTCTGACGATGGGCCACCCGGGAGCGGACATTTCCCTATGACAGGATCCATGATGAGGTAGATGACAGACCCAGGGATTTTGTACAGAGAGCAAGATCAATCTGCAGCCTCTTTACGCCGCCGAGCAACAGCGTGAGGATGGCAGCCTGGATGATCTCCCCGATGAGGATGTTCCCATGGAGCCGGGGGCGGTGGAGGAGCAGGAATGCCTCCCTATGACAGGTAAGGGGGTGGAGGGTGTGTGTGGGCTTTCTGCCGATAAAAGCTCAGAGGCAGGGATGACGAACTTTCACCCCGATCCCGAGGAACACCCGAAGGGGCATGTGGGGAATGTTCAGGACTTCAATGGTTCACCAATGAAACTAACCTA
Source organism: Polypterus senegalus (assembly GCF_016835505.1). Classification (NCBI taxonomy): domain Eukaryota; kingdom Metazoa; phylum Chordata; class Cladistia; order Polypteriformes; family Polypteridae; genus Polypterus; species Polypterus senegalus. The sequence continues at coordinate 106,430,791 of NC_053163.1, read as the reverse complement.
CTTCGGGCTGTATGGGAATTGGAGGGCGTTCTCCTACCCATGCAGTCCCTCTTTCAGGTATTGCAAACACTGCAGGAGATTAAGGAGAGGCTAGAGAAGAAGCTCGGCACACATTTAGGAGCCATACTTGAGTGGCTGAAGTGGCGCAGTGTTGGATTCTCCAGCCTGCAGAATGTGGTGGTACAGGTGAGTGACGCCTGTGCCATACAGGAAAAGGGAGAGTTGAGCGAAGGGGCTGCGGTATTGATTGGTTCCGCAAGCGGAGTAGCCACACCTCCAACACAGGACACCGCGGCGATGACTGAGAGCACAGCTGGGGCTGGGCTGATAGAGAACCATGCAGACAGCCAGCTGGTGGATGCCGGCTGTCAAACTGAATCAGCCTGCATTCCGGCATCAGTCTCAAGGGCGTCCAAAGGGACGCAGATGTTATAGGGTCTTTCTTCTTCCCATAAGGGACCCAGACCATTGGTGCACCCCAGAATAAGAGGAGAACCCGGGAAAGGAAAACGGGGACTCCTAACAGTGCACAGTGTGAGCCCATCTGCTCGAAGCCAGAGGAGGGCTACACTGCGAAGGGGCAGAGGTGCCAGGTGCCCTCAGCTGAGCGGACGAAGGGGCAGGAGTTCCCATCCTGCTTCCGGTCCCGCAGAGGTCAATCCGGAGGGAGGTGCCGTTGCTTCGAGCGCAACCGCTGTGGCCACGACTGGAGGGATTGTCCATGAAGGATGTCCGGAGGACGCGGGCACTGGGACAACTCCCAGTCAGTTTGTTTTGTCTCCACAGGACAAAGCCGTGGACTGGAGGATGCCGACTCCCCATCCTAGATAGGACCAGCCCCCATGGGGCTCAGCTGAGAGAGGAGCACTGTGGCAGGCGGTCGAGGCCCATGCCTGGCCGGGACGCCCCTTCAGCATATGTTCCGGGGGATGAATTTGCCTAGGAGGAATGCTGGAGGAAGAAGAGGGTGCTTTGCTTTGTGTTTTACTTTGTGTGTTTGTGCTTGGGACTGTGTACTGCCTGAGGGACACCACGGGGAAGATGTGTGCCCACAGGTGAAGATAAATAAATAGTTTATTTATTTTATGTGTGCCTCCGTGTCCAGTCTGTGTCGGGTCAGGCGCCTATATAGAGCCTTTTCATAATATATATATATATATATATATGAAACCCTTTTCTTACAATAGTACCAAAGGGTAAAAGTGAAATTTCCAATAATACGTTCACCAGTCACCACGCAAATGCTCACTGCTACTTAACACATTAAATGACACAGTCATGGGCATGTAAGGGATGTTAGCGGGTCTGTACAACAGTTTTAAAGTGTACATTGAAGCTTGTTGTGTTTTGTGTGTCTGTATTTGTTAATATATACACACAGCTGATTTGAAGGTGAAAGCTGTTTAGGAACTTAAAATAACAGTATCTAAGCTCTGAATCGTTTCCAACTCCACTCATCACAATGCCCTTTACAGAAAAATAATGTTTCAGTATAATTTTCTTGTCAAATTAGTTGATTTTTTTTTTTTTTTTGAGAAAACGCAAGGACGTAAAGCAGTCCAAGTCAACAATTTAGTTTTGTGCTACACCCGTAGCCACAGTGCAAGAAGCTTTGTATTGTGCCAGTCTCATCATCACAAAAGCTGGTAAGCCACACACAATTGGAGAACAACTCTACCATTAGCCAAAGAGGTAAAACGCATCGTGTGGGGAGAAGGCTGCCAAACAGCTGAACTTGGTGTCGCAGAGAATAGGAGCCATGGCAGATCATGTTAAAAACGCAGATTTAGTACATTAAAAGTAGTTGCTATATTTAAATTGAATGAAAAATGAGACTACAGATATTGTAGATATGGCCAGTTTGCTTGTTTACATTAGATCTCAATATCAGAGTGCAGCTCAAGAGGACTTTCTGTTCTGTCAGTCACTTCAGACCAGAACTACAGGTGAACACATCTTCAAGTTCCTGAATGCATTTGTTCAAGGGAATAGACTCAATTGGAAAAGGTATGTCGGAGTCTGCAGGACAGCGCTAGGGCTGTGACAGGCCGCAACAGTGGAGTTGTGGCCAAGATTCACGAGTTGGCACAGGACACATGATGGACTTGCTGCAGCCCCGACAGGATGAGTGCAAAAAGAAAGAGCTATTCTGTCGAGTACAAGAAAGAAATTGTGGAGGAGTCCCAGGGCAAAAATCTTACTACTTTCTGCAAAGAGAAGAAGTTGGATATATGAATGCACTACGAGCATGCTACATGGACAAGAGTTTCTCATTTAAGGAAAGCTCTAGTCTATTGTTAGACATGAGAGATTGGGGCCAATTGTCGCGAGAAATTCATAATGGAATTCGGGGTTTGGAGAGTTATGATGATGTTCCAGAACATGATGACATGACTGTATTTGAATTAATGTAGATTTTTGTTCAAGAATAAATGTAGATTTTTGTTCAAGAATACTAGGGGCTTGTACCCCCGGCTCGCTTGATTTGCCCACCCCCTGGGGCGCGCTGCGCACCAGCCACTTAGCGTCCCTGCCACTCGCGATGTGAAGAAGAGGCTGAACGCATGCTAAGGAGGCGCAGTTGGATCAGCTACTGTCTTACTGCTGACGAGCTGTGTGTTCTGCTTGTCGCGCTGCATGTCGATCATTTAAAATCCTGTGCAGCAGCTGTCCTTTTATCTCACTGCCTTGCCTTGTGGGTCATTAAAGTGTCTCCGAGAAAATCACATATCGTGTCCTTCTAAGCCTTCCAAGATTTTTTTTTTTTTTATAACAGACATCCCCTGAAAATAAGACCTAGCGCATCTTTTGAAGGAACAATTAATATAAGACCCTATCTTATTCTCGGGGAAAAACGGTAGTATGTAGAATAACAGGCATAGGTGAAACAAGCTTTTGTCAAATTAATATTTCTGTCCTTTCCACATGTATAAATAGTGTTGAAATAGAAATGTGTTGGCCTTCTCTTCTTCAAAAGGCACTTTAGAACAATAACAATGAGAAAAGTAAAGGTTTTTCTGTTATGTTGGAGATTCAGTAATTTAATAAAAACCTTAAGCAAGCTATTCATTTTCATGAATTTGGTTTAGCATCTTGCATTTCTTACTGTTTCCCAATGTAACTTTTTTAAGACAGTGTATTTTTTGCTCCCATATTAAATAAACAAATGTCTCATTTGGGGAGATTGTAATTTTTCTCCGTATGGAATGTTGTTGGAATGATTAATACTTGTATTTGTAGCCCTCCCTTACAGGTCACTTACTTTTTGACATTAGCAGTAATGGAAGGTGAGCACACATATGTTTGTAAACTAAGAATTGTGATACTCTGTATTGCATAAATGGATCCTCTCTAGTTTACAAAAGCTCATCCCACATAATCATTCAGATTCCAGTTTACTTAATTCCCTTTTTTGACAAGTTCAATTGAGGCTAAAGGGCTAAAAAAACAAACAGAATGAGGCAAAAGCAGCACCATGTCACATGACTGCTTCTTGGCCTGCTGTATATCTGCTGTGCTTCTGCATCCAGCACAGAGAAGAGAGTGCACAGTGAGAGGGCAAGAACAGGAAAAGCAGAAAAGCGCCCTTATAGCAAACAAAATGCATGCTGCACATTTGGAACCCCTTTAATCAACATTTCAGTTTCAACTAGCTATATAGGCAGAAAACATGGAATAAATAGGAGTCCACCTGGTCTTCAAGTGCACAGCAGAAAACTCAAAAATATCCTGAAAATTAAATCTGCTGATTTTGAACTACTATAATGTGCTATTCGAAATTCTGTGTAAATGTATATAATTTCTGATTCTTTATACAAAATGTTGACCAAATTTCTTGTATTTCAACATTTTTCTGAATTTCTATATATGATAATTCATTTTTTTTTGTCTGTACTTGGCATTGTATTACAGTCACAAGTCTGTGGAAAACACGCAAGTAAGAAATTGAAGTTATTACAATAATAGTATTCAAATGTATTCTATTCAGTAATGAGTGGGACATCTTTTTACTATGGAAGCTTACTGAATTGCAGTAGAAAGCCTTCAACTTTATAATTTTAACAAAAGCATTGTACTTAATTCCTGTATTTTTTTATTTAGGTAACAACCCGTGTAAAGCTCATGAAGATATTCCAAATGTCCTAGTAGAAGTGATAAGAATTGATTATGGAGACTGCGAGTATCTGCAGCTCAGTGATTTGAGGCCACTTGGTTCACAATTATTTGCTACTCCACGACAAGCCCTTTGCGTGTCTCTTGAACATGTAAGCCGTTTTTCTTTGTAAAGATGTTTTCCACACTGTGTTTAAAATAAATGTATGTAAACTGTTGCAAATAATCATGCAGAGGTTTTCATGTTTTTTGTGTTACTTTAAGATTAGTATTTCAACTAGGAAATGGCACACTGGTAGAAAGGTAAATTACACACAAACATAAGAACATTTTTCTTCATATCAATAAGGTTCAACATATTGTCATAATTTTATTTTGAGGGCCTTGAAATTTCATCACTACTAGTTTTCAGAAGTCGGGTGAATAGGGATTAATGAACTGTGTTGGGCTAAATAGCCTGATGAAATGAAAATTATTATTATTAATAGTAGTAGTAAAAGACCAGTCTGCCTCATTTTTCAAAGTTATCTCTTGGGTTATGGGGAGCCAAAACTGGTGTTGGCAGAACTGGACATGAAAATAGGAGAAATGGATTCATTGATGATTTAAATAAATGTATCAGTTTGGCCTTTGGAAATGCACACAGTTGGAAAATTCATAAGGTTCTCACTTTATTTTACTTGCCTTTCTCTGTAGATGGAGTTCTCAGTCATTAGACTTGTATCACAGTAACTGAGCCATAGTTTTAAGAAAGAGAATAATACAATTTATTGATAAAATAAGATTACGTTTAGATATACCTGTATTATTAGATATATGATAAGCTCTTTTGTCAACATTAAAGAAGGAGCACAAGATTGGGGCAGACATAGAAAAGTCTGGCTTTCTGTTGTACATTTAAAGGTTTCTATATTCATTTTTACAAGGTTTTTCAGTTAGTGTTTCATTTTTGGAATTTTAGCCTGATATCAAAGTTGTCTCATTCTTACTCTAGTGTCCAGCAGTTGGTGGGACAGAACTAAATCATTAGGCCTTTTTGTCCTTGAATTAGTTAAACGCTTGAAAAAGCTAGTCTTTTCCCTTAGATAGTCATGAGCTCGTTACATAGTAACAACCAAACTTGAACAAAATAAGTCATTGGATGACTGTTTACTAACTACTTAGAGTTCTGATTTATCTTGCCACGGATAAACAGTTTTACAATTACAAATCTAATAGAATTAGGTCCAAAGCTGTGCGGATATGTGTGTGTCATTGTGCTGGGTTTGAGTGAACTGCTTTGCTTTCAGTGGAGTGTAATAGTGGTGTTTACGAAGTGGTCCTTTGTGTCCAACGTGCAGTGTCATCTTTTTTTTAGCTCATTGTTAGACATTTTGTTATGTCCTCAACAACTTCATAGGTAAAAGTGTGACTCATCAGCACCTAAACTGTCATGCCAGAAGTTCCCTTCTTGAAGCAGTGCTGCTTCCACGTCTTCTCAGACTACACTCAGTCATTGGAAAAAAGGTTAAGCTTAGAAGAGTGGATCTCTGAACTAGTAAGCCCCACATGGTGTTCAGAAGACTGTCAGTGTGTCCAGTTGCACAAAGAATGGGTTATCTTCCTGCCTTTTGTTGTTTGCTACACTAGGGCCAATATCAACTGATATTAGCCTTCTGCAAATGTATTGTGGTAACCTTCATTGATACTCCGCCTAATATGATATTGAAACTCTTAAAAGAAAAGTCTATTTATTAGGTTATTTTCCTAGTATAGGCCGTCACAGTTTGAAAACCGATATCCCTTAACTTGCTCAGTGATAGTAATAAGAGTTGACTGTCAACAATCGAAGTGCTACGTCCAACAGCAATTCTCATTGTAATTATAAATATTTATCATTCAATCCATATGCATAACATACTCTTCTCCTTCTTGACTTTTTCCTAAATTGCTGCAGTTCCAGTACCCATGTTATTGCAACTCTGAAATTATTTTCAGAAAGGTGCGATTGATGTTTTTCTTTATTTTATTACACAAAAGACTACCTATTACTGCTACAATCAATTTAATTGAATGTTGGTACCCAGGCATGAATTCCTGTCTCTCTCCTCCAACTTGAACTTGGTCACATTTGCATATATTTTTTACCTTGACAAATCTTTTCCTGATGCTGTTATTGATATTACAAAACGTTATTTCCCACATGTGAATTGCTGTCTGTCTTCACCAGAGAACTATAAAGTAATCAACAAAAAAAATGTCACACTTGTACTTGGTCACATTGTTTCACTACACATGATGATGTTATTTCAGTTAGATAAAAAAACCACTATAAACTAACTTTAAATGGCATTACATTACATTGTTTTTCACACACCATGGACTACAAAGTACACAGCCAGCTTGAATATGATGTGGGAAAGGAAGATCATACAAAGTGACCAGAGCAATAAAGCCACAAGTGAAGAGCACAGCTTTAGATGGCGGCTCACACACAACAGTTTTCACGGACATGGAAGGATGAAAGCAATGTGATACTTGATCAAACCTGTTTGATTTTGATGGAGCAAGATTTGGATTAATTGGAGTGAGCTGCTGAACATGTTGTATTACGGTATTGGCACGCTGCTGACTGCCTCCTACTCTCTAAGATTATGTAAATGAAGACTATGACTGAATATCATTGGAAAAGTCATGTAATGTGACATGGTCTTTAATTGTCTTCATGTCTAGTGCTTATTAATGTTCATGTGGGATGACAACTGCAAAGGAAAGAAGGTGTGCTTACTCAGCTTTTAAGTCAAGCTTTCTTTTAACCAGAAGACCAAACAGATTAAGGTATCGCAGTAGTTAATGGATATGCTTCACAGGCTTATCATTATGAATTAGAAATGCATGCCTGGCCATTTTTGATGTGGAGTCTGCATGTTCTCCTGTGTCTTAGTACATTTTGAATGCTTTGTTTCATCTCCCACAACCTCAAAGAACTGCAGTTTAGGTTGAATAAATCCCAGCTGAGCACAAGTGTGGATGTATGGGTGAGTGGACCCTGTGATGAAATGGTGCTTTGTGCAGGGTTGTTTCCTACCTTGCATTCAGTGCTTTGGGATTAGCTCTGGACCCTTGCAGCTATGCACATTTGATTTTATTCCAACTTGTATTTATTAAGTTATACCTTCTTATCATCTTTCAGCAATTGGAGCAAAAAGGATTTTTATACATTTTACTACAATTCATCATAAGATGAAATATTAATACATGTTCATGTGTAAACATCATACTCGTAGTGCATTTCTTTTCATTCATATTTTCGTAGGAAAATTAATGCTTAAACGCACCAGCAATATCATTAATCGGCCATCTTTTCTTCCCACATGTTAATATTGTTATCAGTCTAAAAACTCCATATCACTTTACACTTGGTTAGGTGTTCCCCTATGAAGCAGAAGTCAGATCTAAACTTGGCTGATTTAAGAGAAAGAAAACTGAGTTTTAAGGGAAGAAATAAACATTTTGCCATTGGTTTCTTGGATGTACAGTGTCCTATAGTTTTGTTCAATCTGTTTTAATAACACTAATAATAATAATAATGTAATAATAAATTAAGTTATAAATTAGTTGAGGAGTCTTTTTTTTTTTTTTTTTCCTTTTTTCTACGTAGCAGGTCTTATGTGCCCCTGGAAGCCTAACGATGGAGCTGTGCTTTGTCCTACAGCATTTACACAGTTATTTAAAACCTCTTTAGAGGGCTGTGTTTGTGTCCTAGGTGAATTATTCAGTTGTCTTATTACTGTTTGATACAGCATTTTGCAGTGTGCCAGGCCAACCAGAAAGGAATTAGATGTTTTTCAAATAGCCATGAGCTTATGTAGCTTCAGTCTTTAAAGTATAATATACAAGCTTTATCTAATTAAGCCTAAACTGTTTTACGTTGTTTACAGTGAGACCATGAGAAAAATTTCAATATTTGGATTCATATATTTATGTAAGCTGGCATATTTTGACTAAGAACTCCATCCTCAGTCAGACTTAAAACATGTTTACAGTTTATCACTTGGAAGTTTGTACAGTACAATTTTGTCAAATATATATTAGAAATTGGTCGGCTCAGCAAAGGAAAGCCATGGAAAAGTATCACAATTAACCGTAACAGTTATCTTTAATTTTATTTTGTTTAATTTAGTTTAGCTTTTCTATGGTACCATTATAGTGCAGTGACTATTGCTAGCTTAAAGTTCCTGAAACTTATTTTCAATGTCTTGCCTAGCTGTCCTCTAAATTTAGTATGCCTGTTTTCCTCATTTCTGCCTGTTACTCAAGTTTACTCACACAACCTAAAGTTGTGTGCATTATGTTAAATATGAATATAAATTTTGACTGCCTACAACTCCATAATAAGGTGAAAAAAACGGATAGATAACCTAAAAATTTTCACTGGCATGGGATGAGATGCTTTTGTAAGATGTTTGTCCACACAGTTATTTTCAGAATTTTTCCCAGCAGTGCTGGTTTAGAGTAAACTAGGCTGAAGTAATTAATATAGTTTACTATTTCTTAAAAGTTGATGTTGAACATGCTAGACAAGGTATTAAACCATACCTTATTTTCTACAAAGAGAAAAGCCAAGCAAAATGACACCTTTTATTGGCTAACTAAAAAGATTACAATATGCAAGCTTTCGAGGCAACTCAGGTCCCTTCAGGCAAGATGTAATTTTTTTCTACAAAAATTCCTAGATACTTGGAATACAGAATGTGAAAAGTTACATATGAACCTTGTTGTAAACATATAAATCTGTAAGTTGACAATATATATCATGAGAAGAATTAGGCAGAAGTTATGGTGGGTTTGGTTTTGTTATTTTTTGTTTTAGGTGGTGGGATATGGGAAAAAAACACCAATATCTCAAAATATTCACTGTAGGTTACACCAGTTAATGGACTCAGCTGGACTTCTGAAGCCATCTCTTGGTTCAAGAATATTGTTGCAGCAAAGATATTGTATGCACGATTATATCCTAAAGAAGGCACAGTGGCAGTAGACTTGTTTATGGAGAAAGGAAAACTTTGTTCTATGAGGTAAGAACACCTTTTTCTCATATTCAGAACATAACCTTTGATAATTTTCTTGTAAACATGGGAGAATATAATGCACAGCAGGTAATGACATATATTAGTATATAAATGTGTTATTTGGTATTAGGTGAAAAGGGGAAATTCAAAATAAATGGATGGATGGTGGGTTGGCGCCCTGCCCGGGGTTTTTCCTGCCTTGTGCCCTGTGTTGGCTGGGATTGGCTCCAGCAGACCCCTGTGACCCTGTAGTTAGGATATAGCGGGTTGGATAATGGATGGATTTAGTTTATTTTAATAAAGAGAGAAATAAAATATCCCTTTATAAAAGTACTTTAATAGTACAAGTCCATTTTCAATAGTTCAGGACATTTTGTTTTTTATGATCCCAGAAGTTTCCTTGTAAGTGATGTTTTTTGAGGTATCTCTAATGATGTAAGCTGCATGCTTGAGTTCAAGGTCTGGATCATGATTTTGTTATAATCTGCATGCAGCAGCCCATAATAATGAGATCTGAAGTACTCAACGATTCCTGAATTGAGTGGGTGAAGATAACTAGTGAAAAGAAACTTAATATCATGTTGTACTGTACTGTCCAGTATCCTGTGGGAAGACTGACTTAATGCATTGTTCTGCAAGTGACATCTCTTTCGTTCTTGACAGCATATTTTTGTATTCAATTTTGTGACAAAGTCCAGGAACAATGAAGAATTCATCCAGTCTTTTCTTAAGTACACAAAGTCTGCATAGAGACGGATACTCTTGAATTGTGTTGGATATGCTGATTTTCCAATTATCTGCAGTTTTCTTTATTTTCTTTTTCCATCATTTTCAACAAAACATTTTGGTCACACAATGTTTACATCGCCCCTTCTGTGTTCTAGTTCCAGTGATAGTTTTACCAATGGCATTCAAAAGAACCAGACACTATTGATAAACATTTGTACATAGTTTATAATTTGATTGATAAATTACCAATGGCTGTAATAAAGAATTAACACCCTGATTTTCTCCTCAAACTGTTTTACTGGGAATGGTGTAAAATCCCTTGAAATGTTTTCAAACTCTTCACTGTATACCTTTCTCTAAGCACTTACCCATTATCTCCAATTTAATAATCTTGTTAGTGCCATATCTGCTTGTGATATGGTGCTAATGCAGGAAATATTTCAAGCCTGAAATGTTATGTCTGTTGCTCCCATACACAATAAATTTTAGAAAATTTCAGTCCCTCTGACCAAAAAAATCTCAATACAGCATATTGTTTAACAATAGTGCAGTCCTTCAGCAAAGCGACCATATTAATTTCACCTTGGTTTCAACTAGACTAACATCAGAACGCCTCACTGTGCATGTTCAAACTACCCATAAGTCAATGTGAATGTGTTTTATTGCATCAGCTTCTATCCGTTGCAAGTACCACTTAATTTTCAAATTGCCTTTGGTCGACATCCTCTGCAAAGGGATAAATTAGTGGACAGTAGGGAGGAGCTGAGATATGCAGAGCAGTTTCTTCCCCAGTATAATAGATGGCACTGCTGTGCTGGCGTGGACCTGTGCCCACAGGGGTTTATGGGAATCGTAGTCCAGAGAGACACATTTGTCAGGGTCCCTTGGGTGCTGCTAGAGGGCACTGCAGGGAGAAAGACTCCCTGTTTCAGAAGGCTTCCATCTGACTCAGAAGTGCTTCTGTCAGACTACACCACAATACCTGAAGTACTCCCTAGTCTGACATAAAAGGGAGCCGTCCAGTCTCTGGTGAGTCAGAGTCATGAGGCAGAAGGCAAAATTCAGCTACATGCGGAAAAGGAGGAGTAAGTTATTGGAAGTCTATGGAATTAATCTGTAAAGGTATTTTGTGGAAAATAAAAACCTTTATTTTGTACTACGGACTGTTTAGTGTAGTGTGTCTGCAGTTTTTGGGCTCAGTGGTGCCCCCTATCTTTTACATTTACCGTTGTATATTTATTTTACTGAGTTCACAGTTTTATTTCATCCATCCATCCATTTTCCAACCCGCTGCATCCGAACACAGGATCACGGGGGTCTGCTGGAGCCAATCCCAGCCAACACCGGGCACAAGGCAGGAACCAATCCCGGGCAGGGTGCCAACCTACCTCAGGACCAGTTTTATTTCAATTATTGTATTTTACACCTTGGCCTATGAGAAGAGAGCAACAATGAAATAACAACTACAACAACAGCATTTATTCGTATAGCACGTTTTCATACAAATGATGTAGCACAAAGTGCTTTACAAGATGAAGAAAGAAAAAAGAATAACATATAAAACTTGGGCAATACTAATTAACAAACAATAAAGTAATGTCTGATGACCTGGGAGGAAAGGAAAAAAAAAACAAAATCTGCAGCGTTCCAAGGCCATGAGACCACCCAGCCCCCACTGGGCATATATATTTAATATATTCACAAATAAGTTATTGAATAAGTTATAATTTTGTGCAAATGCTAATGAAGGAGTTCAAAAAGAAATATATGAAATATTAATTGTCTATTTCATCATTTTACTTTGATTTGGGTTCTTATTTATGAAGCTTCTTTTATTGTGTGCTTTGTGAAGAGCATTATAAAAATAATTGTCTGCTATTATAATTAATCTTTATCTGTAAGATTTGTGTCAGCTTCAATTTTTTGACTTTGATAATAATTGAACTTGAAGCTCAGCTTTAGTTTTAGAGTAAGTCATACAGGGCTAGGTCTGGACAAATAGGATGGGTGTGCCATAACTTTAGATCTACAGTTTTGCAAAGCAGCCGTTATAACCCATGCAATGTGAACACAGACATTGCCATGAAGCACAATGTTCATGGTTAAGCAGTTTCTGCATTGCTTTTCTTTGACTGACTGCTGTAAAAACCAAAGCAAATCAGTGTAACATCAGCTGTTTGTGGGGCCTTTATGGGCATTAAACCAGTTTGGACTATACTTGCATAAACATTATCAAGTCATCTATCCAGCATTGGCCTAGACCTTAAACTAGAGATTCTTAACCTTTTTTGAGTCACAGACCCCTTTAAGAATATTCACATAAACACAACTTTACATGCAATGAATATAATTTACTTTATTTATTGAGATTTGATTGTCTCATACATATGACATACACATAGCATTATTAAACTTTAAAGTAAACAATCTAAAAAAACACTTCTTTTTTTATGCAAAATCTATACTAATAAAAGGCAAAGCCCTCACTCACTCACTCACTCACTCATCACTAATTCTCCAACTTCCCGTGTAGGTAGAAGGCTGAAATTTGGCAGGCTCATTCCTTACAGCTTACTTACAAAAGTTGGGCAGGTTTCATTTCGAAATTCTACGCCTAATGGTCATAACTGGAAGGTATTTTTCTCCATTAACTGTAATGGAGTTGAGCTGGAATGACGTGGGGGGGCGGAGTTTTGTGTGACATCATCACGCCTCCCGTAATCACGTGAACTGACTGTCAGCGCGTGCGTAGAAAACCAGGAAGACCTCCAAAAAGCGCTTAAGAAAACATGCATTTTATAATTGAGAAGGCAGCGAAACAATAAGAAGTGAGCGAGTGACATATACTACCATATTCATGAGTGTTGCCAGCTCGGAAAGAAAGTAAGGTGTAAACCTAAACTTTAAATTAAGTTCATAGACAGGCTACGCTGGCGTTTCACATACCCACAGGTAATGCGGGATACAAGTTTAATGAGAGGGCGCAGGGATATAAACGAGTTTTGATCACTTTGTAACTAAGTTAAAATTGTAGGTGAAGGGTGTGCTTATGCAAATTCCGAGACTGTGTTTGTGGGGATTGACAGTTAAGGCGGGTGGGGGAGTCACGTCATCATCTCCCCTCCCACCTCATTTTGCTCTGAGCTGAGCTCCGCGGCTAACGCTGTCTTCCGAAGCAACACAATCGTGTTACATTATTTTTAAAATCTTTCCTTTTCTTAGCACAAGCACAGCCGAGAAGCTTTGATGCATGTGCTCCATAACGCGTTAAAAAATAATGCATTTAATCACACTTTGCATTACAAGCAAAGGGGAGCTTTTGTCAATGCATGATTTCCTGGTACACGGATTACATTGAGCAGCGCATCACGATTTATTTTACCCTCGCTCCACCTTAGTTTGAGAAGAAGTATGAAAAAATATGAGGTTAACAAAGAAAAACAGCACCAATTCAAGCTTTATGAATAATCGATTCGCCATCAATAATTGTTTTGGTAAAGCCATCCTCCTTCCATTTTATAATTTTTCCGCCACTAGCTATGATTAAATGAACGGTAAAAAAGTAAGAGCAAAGCGAGGGTGACTTATTTAGGCAGGCATATATATGACAGCAACACTCATGACAATGTCAATCATGTTACGTTATTATTAAAATGTTTCCTTTTCTTTTTCATTACTTCTTTAACACACTACTTCTCCGCTGCGAGGCGCGGGTATTTTGCTATATATATATATATATGAATGACCTCCAAAGATCGCTGAGACTTTTGATATCATGAACGTGTCTGCAAACTGGGGTCTCCTGCCCAGCAAAAGTCGAGCAGCCAGCGCGTGCATAGCTGTGCCGGCCTTTGAGACGCTGACTGCGCTTCTGCCTTAAGTCAAAGTGAGCACTTTTAATTTTTTTCATCCTCCCCCTGCGCTATAGCCCAGACAAGTGCAAACACGGGACCCCTTTTCTACACCACGGCAAAATAATATTAAGGCGATTCACACTTTCTTTTGCACGTATACGATCATCAGGTCCTCACCTCGAATTATGAAGACACGCACAGGAGTGGAGGACTGACAGTGCCATCACAGCCGATTAATGGCAGGGACGTCTCACCAGTCTACACAAGACCCACCGCGACTGTCCCAAAAGGCTCATATCATCAGCGAAGACATCTCTCTACACTATATAAAAGAAAAAGGCAACTTTCCTTTCTTTACACCTTTTTTCCTTTTATCCCAAACCTTTCTCTCTTAACACTGCAGAGGACACAAAACTAATTTTCTTTAAATGCCGGTAAGGCACATTACCAGAGGCACAAATTTGAACGTTCACATAGAAAATGTAATTTCAATGTACCTGTACTTCTTAAAACGTTAATGTTTTACTGTTTAATAACTTATAGACTATAATTTATTATTTTTCCCTTGCACTCAGTGACCAAACCTATACACACACATATAGACACATACAAACATACACACAAGTATATGTATATGTATATATATATACACACACACATACATACATACATACACACATATATATAATTTGTGTGTGTGTATGTATGTATGTGTGTGTATATATGATGTACATAGGTATGTATGTATATATATATATGTGTATATGTAGATATGTATATAGATATGTAGATATGAAGATATGTATGTGTATATATATATATATATATATGTATGTATGTATGTATGTATGTGTGTGTGTGTGTGTGTGTGTGTGTGTGTGTATATATGACAGCAGCAATCCAAGCTGTGAGAAAACAGTAAAAAGGAGGCGTGTCAGACGTCATGGTACATTTTCTGATGCAGCTGCCAAAAACAACTTCGTGACGCTGCCGCCAAATACACAAAACAATTACTTTGACAATCATGTTACATTATTTTTAAAATGTTTCCTTTTCTTTTTCATAACTTCTTTAACACATGACATCGCTGTGAAGCTGGTATTTTGCTATATATATATATATATCACAGCGACACTCATAACAGTGACAAAACAATTACATTGACAATCATGTTACGTTATTTTCAAAATGTTTCCTTTTCTTTCTCTTTTCTTCTTTAACACACTACTTCTCCGCTGCCAAGCGCGGGTATATATATATATATAGATAGATAGAGATACAGTATATATATATATATATATATAGATAGATATGAGAACAACACTCATATCAATGACAAAACAATTACATTAACAATCATGTTACGTTGTTTTTAAAATTTTTCCTTTTCTTTTTCGTACTTTCTTTAACACACTACTTCTCCGCTGCGAAGCGCGGGTATTCTGCTAGTGTACAATAAATCTAACTGACCTGTAACCAATTTCTGTAGTGTCTTCTATCTAGTGTCAATGTCACTTTTTTATATTTCCATTACAGAAATATTTTCTTTTGTCACCAGTGTCAAGGGACAGCTAAACATAGGCAGGTCACCTATTGACTATGACAAAAAGAAGGTTGCGATACATATGTACCAGGCAAAAAGGAATATTTGTTGGTGTATTGTTCTTCAGCTTTAGATAGTTGGTGATAACATGATTCTTTATTTTGCAGTTTTTGGCATCTGTGTTGACTTGGTCCTTAAACAACACTATAATACCCTTTTGTGTTCAAGCTGAAAACCTTTTGTAATCTGCGTAATGTTTATTAATAAAGATAAATAGAAGCATATTACATTAATCCATCCTCACCATTTCTTCTTGTGTATAGAATTATGTTTGCTGAAATCCTGGAAGAAAATATTAAAATGGTCAGTCACGGGGAACGGCAAGAACCAACTATGTACAAAGCATTTATCCATCACAGAAAAAAACTCATACCTCCAAAAAGGGCAATTTTATAGATACCAGTCTACTACTCAAACTAACCCACAAATCTTGGAGATAAGTAAAAAATGTACAGGTTTGGTATTTTGTGCGTTAAGGAAGTAGCAATAATTAGTGTGCATCATGCTGCGCTAATATAATTACTACAAAAACATTCTTTATCCATCCATCCATCCATCCATCCATCCTCTTCCGCTTATCCGAGATCGGGTCGCGGGGGCAGCAGCTTGAGCAGAGAGGCCCAGACTTCCCTCTCCCTGATCACTACTTCCAGCTCTTCCAGGAGAATCCCAAGGCGTTCCCAGGCCAGCCGGGAGACATAGTCCCTCCAACGTGTCCTGGGTCCTCCCCGGGGCCTCCTCCCGGTTGGACGTGCCCGGAACACCTCACCAGGGAGGCGTCCAGGAGGCATCCTGATCAGATGCCCGAGCCACCTCATCTGACTCCTCTCGATGCGGAGGAGCAGCGGCTCTACTCTGAGCCCCTCCCGGATGACTGAGCTTCTCACCCTATCTTTAAGGGAAAGCCCAGACACCCTGCGGAGGAAACTCATTTCAGCCGCTTGTATTCGCGATCTCGTTCTTTCGGTCACTACCCATAGCTCATGCCCATAGGTGAGGGTAGGAGCGTAGATCGACTGGTAAATTGAGAGCTTTGCCTTACGGCTCAGCTCCTTTTCACCACGACAGACCGATGCAGAGCCGCATCACTGCGGATGCCGCACCAATCCGCCTGTCGATCTCACGCTCCATTCTTCCCTCACTCGTGAACAAGACCCCGAGATACTTGAACTCCACTTGGGGCAGGATCTCTCCCCCAACCCTGAGAGTGTACTCCACCCTTTTCCGGCTGAGGACCATGCTCTCGGATTTGGAGGTGCTGATTCTCATCCCAGCTGCTTCACACTCAGCTGCGAACCGATCCAGAGAGAGCTGAAGATCACGGCCTGATGAAGCAAACAGGACAACATCATCTGCAAAAAGCAGTGACCAATCCTGAGTCTACCAAACTGGACCCCTTCAACACCCTGGCTGCGCCTAGAAATTCTATCCATAAAAGTTATGAACAGAATCGGTGACAAAGGGCAGTCCTGGCGGAGTCCAACTCTCACTGGAAACGAGCTCGACTTACTGCCGGCAATGCGGACCAGGCTCTGACACCGGTTGTACAGAGACCGAACAGCTCTTATCAGGGGGTCTGGTACCCCATACTCCCGGAGCACCCCACAGGATTCCCCGAGGGACACGGTCGAACGCCTTTTCCAAGTCCACAAAACACATGTAGACTGGTCGGGCAAACTCCCATGCACCCTCCAGAACTCTGCTAAGGGCAGAATCTCCTCGACGCTGTCCGAAAGTCGTTCTCCATGGCCTCTCCAAACTCCTCCCACGCCCGAGTTTTTGCCTCAGCAACAACCGAAGCCGCGTTCCGCTTGGCCTGCGGTACCTATCAGCTGCCTCCAGAGACCCACATGACAAAAAAGTCCTATAGGACTCCTTCTTCAGCTTGACGGCATCCCTCACCGCCGGTGTCCACCAATGGGTTCGGGGATTGCCGCCACGACAGGCACTGACCACCTTGCGGCCACAGCTCCGGTCAGCCGCCTCAACAATAGAGGCACGGAACATAGCCCATTCGGACTCAATGTCCCCCACCTCCCTTGGGACGTGGTTAAAGTTATGCCGGAGGTGGGAGTTGAAGCTACTTCTGACAGGGGACTCTGCCAGCTGTTCCCAGCAGACCCTCACAACACATTTGGGCCTACCAGGTCTGACCGGCATCTTCCCCCACCATCGAAGCCAACTCACCACCAGGTGGTGATCAGTTGACAGCTCCACCCCTCTCTTCACCCGAGTGTCCAAGACATATGGCGCAAGTCCGGCGACACGACCACAAAGTCGATCATCGACCTGAGGCCTAGGATGTCCTGGTGCCAAGTGCACATGTGAACACCCTTATGCTTGAACATGGTGTTCGTTATGGACAATCCGTGACGAGCACAGAAGTTCAATAACAAAACACCGCTCGGGTTCAGATCGGGGGGGCCATTCCTCCCAATCACGCCCTTCCAGGTCTCACTGTCATTGCCCACGTGAGCATTGAAGTCTCCCAGCAAAACGAGGGAATCCCCAGAAGGTATGCCCTCTAGCACCCCTCCAGAGGCTCCAAAAAGGGTGGATACTCCAAACTGCTGTTCGGTGCATACGCACAAACAACAGTCAGGACCCTTCCCCCCACCCGAAGGCGGAGGGAGGCCACCCTCTCGTCCACCGGGGTAAACCCCAATGCACAGGCTCCGAGTCGGGGGGCAATAAGTATGCCCACACCTGCTCGGCGCCTCTCACCAGGGGCAACTCCAGAGTGGTAGAGAGTCCAGCCCCTCTCAAGGAGATTGGTTCCAGAGTCCAAGCTGTGCGTCCGACTATATCTAGCCGGAACCTCTCAACCTCGCGCACTAGCTCAGGCTCCTTCCCCTTCAGAGAGGTGACATTCCACATCCCAAGAGCCAGTTTCTGTAGCCGAGGATCAGACTGCCAAGGTCCCGCCTTCGGCCACCACCCAATTCACACTGCACCCAACCTCCTTGGCCCCTCCCATAGGTGGTGAGCCCATGGGGAGGAGGACCCACGTTACCTTTTCGGGCTGTGCCCAGCCGAGCCCCATGGGTGCAGGCCCGGCCACCAGGCGCTCGTCATCGAGCCCCACCTCCAGGCCTGGCTCCAGAGGGGGCCCGGTGACCAGCGCTCGGGCAAGGGAAAGCGTCGTTCAAGGTTTTATTCTTCATCAGAGGTTTGTTGAACCGCTCTTTGTCTCATCCCTCACCTAGGACCAGTTTGCCTTGGGTGGCCCTACCAGGAGCATAAAGCCCCGGACAACATAGCTCCTAGGATCATTGGGACACGCAAACCCCTCCACCACGATAAGGTGACGGTTCAAGGAGGGGAACATTCTTTATATATTTTAAAATGTGTCTTTATTTTAATAAGCTTTTTTTTAATATAAAGGTAATGTTGCCAAACACTGACATGACAGTAATGTTTCAAATTACATACAGTATGTGAAATTATTTAATATGTATTTTGGTATGTCAAATGTTTGTATTACAAGGTTTATTTCTATAAGCCTGAGCAAAAGTGAATTGTAGCAAGTATTAATATTGGCAACATATTCTATTCTAACCCAGTTGTGTCTATACAAAGTGCATTGTTCCCTAAACTGCTTCAACAGTTTTTTGTTTGTTTGTTTATTTAGACGGGGACCTTCAATATCAGTAAGACTGACAGAAAATGGTCATGCAGTGCATAGTAAAATGAAAAATCTTTATGGGTTCAAAGGTAGGAATGTGCTTGTTTGTTTTTCTGCATTAGTATTCTTCCATAACATTAGGTTTCATGAGGTTTGACTATCCTAGTGTTTCAAAATGCAGAGTTTAAAGATCCTACATTTTAGTTGTTTTACATTCTTTATTTGTAATGACTATGCCCCTGGTTAAGCAATTATGTCCATAATGGGTTGCAGTGGATGAAGGTTTTCATTGTCACTGGTCTCTTTATCAGGGGTTAATTTGTGTGTCTTACTGAACTTTGTTTAACTGGACTTCATTTTTACCAGCTCCTAATATCTGAATGATTATTTTGAATATGATCATTAAATGGGCTTTGTTTTTCTTCATCATTTTGCTCAATATTTTGGCATACGTGTTATTCAGTATGCCTAAGCAGATTTAAACTGGAGGAGTTAAAATGTTCAGGCTCTCCATTAGTACTGCTGGTCTTGTAGCATTTGCATTTCTCTGTATGCAGTAGCTCCTTGGCCCTCTTTTGAAACAGCATACTAATGCCCATTTTTATTGACAGTTTAATGCTTCTGATCTTGATGTTTTAATTCTTCTTAATTCAGTTCTTCTACATTATTTTTCGTTTAATGTTAGCTCTGAACAGTGTTCATGATGAATGTGGTCTCACTTCCACTCTGCACCTCAACCTACCCATCCATTCTGTTATCTCTTTGGTTCCATTGTACTTATTACAAATTAAAAACCTGGAAGACTGTCTGTTCTCTTTTAATTAAAGCAGTTTACAGACATATTTCTTTAATTTCACTCAGACTCATACCATTTTGTTGTTTTTTGATAAAGCTTAATCATTAGGTAATCACTTATTTAAACTGCCCTTGAGCCTGTTCCATACAAGTTTCCTTTAACTTCGATGGTAAAATTAATCGAGTTATGTACTAATGCCCAATAACAAGTTGGTTTACATGGTTCTAGTAATATTTTGCAAAGCTTAATACCTCTTCGTACATTTTTGAAAATTTTTCAGATCAAGTGCAAAGAAAGATGCACAGTAAATCAAAATTGTCAAAAGCCAAATTACACTCAAGAATAAGATGTTAACTAATAGATTGGTGGCAATGAAAACATGAACCCAACATGTGGGTTAAGTAGCAATGATTTAGGATCAAAGTGAGATTGTTTGAGTGGAAATATTGTTTGTGTTCCACTCTGTTTAATATTATAATATTATAGCTGATTAGCACATGCAAGTAAGTATTTCACTGTATTCTGTACATAGGACAATAATGACCCTATTAAACTATTTGAGAGGGGGAGGAAGTCAGTCATTTTTTTTTTTTTTATTTCAGCCAGAACAGTTGGAACAAAGTCAGATTTGTCTCCGAAACGGGAAGAGAAGATTCTGTCTTATTATTTCCAGGACAGCAGATGATTCTCAGTCATTCCTTGATATCCTATTGTTTGACAGTGTGCCATGTGATGCCTGTTGTAATAAACACTAATGTGTAGCATATTACATTGTCTGTTCATTCCATGTCCTCCTCCTCTTTGGTCAGATTGTGAAACAAATAGATTACTACTTATAGCCAAAACCTCTTCAGGTATCTGTTTTATGTAGGTAGCAATGCCAGTAATTCATTAGTGTATATATACAATTTCTTTTGAAGTAGAGTGTATTTTAAAAAGGTAAAGTGATGGAACTTAAATTATATATATGTGTCTCCTTCTCTGACTTGATGCTAAAGTTGAGTCTATAATAAATGCATATCAAGTTAAATGTTAAGCCAGAGACCTAGGAGTAAAATATATATTATTTTAATTATAATATTTTGATTCAATTTACATGGAAATTGGAGACTGTATACTATTGTTTATCTGACTATATTACTGATTTCATACTCTGATGTAATGGATAATGTCATCTTCCTAGACAGCAGGAATTTATGTGCAAGAATCTTTTCATGATCTGTCTGCTCAGAGTATACTCATAAATATATTATGTTTAATGTATGTGTTGTATTCTTCCAAATATTTTTTTTCATGAGTATAATATAGATTAATACAAATTGGCAATTTTCACACATACCATCAAAATACCTTTTTGAAAACTCAATTTTTTTAGGCCTAGGCTAGAGGCTAGTACTGCAGAAACATATGACCTTGACAGTGCTGGCAGTTGTCAAACACTTGGCAGCTACACTTCCTTATCATACAAAGTACAAAGTTAAACCTTTGTGTCACAGCATTAATTCAGTAATTAAACTTTACTTTGTGTTTCTTTTTGTTTTGTTTTTATACATGTTATCCAGAATCATTTTTGTTTTAACTTAAGCATATTCCTGACATCATATTAAAAACAAGTCAGCTATTTGAAAACATCCTAATCCGTTTACATCAGCAAAGTCAATATCTCTAGTAAATGTTTAAGTGTTCATACCTGACAGTGATAGCGGGGGCAGTCAGTGTGGTGTTCGCCCAGAATGTCTTAAGTTCAGTGCTCAGCTGATAAACGGTTAGTGTTGCCATCTCTTCAGGAGATTGTAGAATAACAGCTGGTGTTCCATTGTAAGTATGAGTTACAAAGTGCTCTGATCTCACTTGGACAAGTTTTTGTGAGTTAATTTGTTCTTGTTTTAATGTCTCTTTTGTAGTAGTTTAAATCCATGTTTCATTATGATACTTATGTAACTTATAAAATCTATCCATTGTGTTGAAGGTAGTTAAAATAACAAAACTATAATAAACATTTAATTAAACTTTTAATGTTATTTAAAAAACTGAAAGTAGATGTACCAAAAAGTAATTATGTGAGAAAAAAACAAATAAGCTACTGCGCAACAAGTTATAAGCCAGGCTGAGTGTTGTGAAGCTGCTGATTGCCACAGGTAAGTGTCTACAGTGAAAGTCACTATGCTGTGTATATAAAAAACGCATGCCATTGGGAGACAGTTACATTGAGTTTGTTATTGTTTTGTGCTCAAGGTATTGTTTTAGCAAAACTGGACCCTGTAGTTAGGATATAGCAGGTTGGATAATGGATAGATGGATGATTTACAGTTTTCTTTTAACTTTGGCAGAAGATATGACCATGATTTTAATTGATTACAATATACAGTTTGTTGATTTATTTTTGTCCTTTTACATTTCTGGAATGAACACTGAATGTGAAACATTTGCCAGTTGTAGTTATTTGGAATATAGTACATTAGAAATTTACAGCAATTTTAATTTTAAACAGGCAGCCTTTCTTAAAGGCATTTAATTTTTCAGTCATCTTGCTTGGTATTAAGGTAATAGTTGTTAATGGTAATACAGTAGAGTCTCGCTTATCCGACATAAATGGGCCGGCAGAACGTCGCATAAGCGAAAATGTTGGATAATGGGAGGTGTTAAGAAAAAGTCTATTAAACGTCAAACTATGTTAGAATTTTACACATTACGAACCTCGGTTCACGAACATCTCTGGACACGTACAAATCAGGTTATGACCAAAAAGTTCGACAAACTTTTGCATCTGTTCACGACCACACACTAGGTATTCGAATGAGCCAGTTTCCCTTTCGGTTTGTGTGTGCTGATGATTTCTGCGCGTGTTCAGTCTCTCCCTGTGCATTCCCTGTGCAGCAAGAGAGAAAGAGACACAGACCGACAGACAGAGACAGACAGACACACACACACGAGAGAGAAAGAGAGACACGCGTACACACACACAGGCACACACACGCGCACACGCCAGAGAGGGCTGGCCACATAATCCACTGTAATCATGTTTTACAACAAAACAGAAAAATTTTACTGAAAAATTGAACTTAGCAACTAAAAATAGACTACGCTTGCAACTTGCAGTTCTTGTTGCCGATTGATGCTCTTTTTTTTTTTGCGGTGGGATGTCTTATAATACAGAATGTTGGATAAGCAAAACTCTACTGTAGTACATTTTGTTTATGTAGTGCTGTTCCCATTTTTGACATTTTATTTGAAATGTAAACCTGTAAATTTATTAGACCAAATTGGCTGTTTTTATTGATTATGCCAATGCACATGTCTCTTCCTAATCGCTGCTGGGCACATGTTTCCAAAACTTCTTTTTGGTTTTTTTTTTTCTGTGGCATTTCATTTTACACACACTGAATTCCATGATTTAACTCAAATCTACACGGGACGCTGTGTTTTTTAAAGTTACCTTTGTCCCATTTTAAATTCCAGTATGCTTGTGGCTGCAGGCTGTTAGCATAAATCAGGTTAGAGTCAAAAGATGAAAGACATTATCTTTGTTCATCTGTTCACATCAAATGGCTACCCCAAGACGTTTATCAAACAATGCTTATATAGGAGGCACCAAAGACCTCGGCAAACAATCGACTCTAACCTGATCATATGTCCTACTTGGCACACCCTTCCCTATCACAGTGGTGTATCAGAAAGCATAGTGCTTATCCTCTCCAAATCGGGCAGCAACATAGCCCATAAACCTGCAAACATTCTCCAAACAGTTCTTTTTAATGCAAAAAGCAAGAAATCGGCATCAGAGACCCAGAACATAGTAACTCCATGTGTACATGGGACAAACATCTAAAACACTCGCAACACACATACAAGAACATCACAACGCTGTCAAAATGAAGGACCCACAGACATTGATATACACACATACAAATTTAACCAGGACACGGTGCAAGTAAAAGTCAGGGCTAACATTAAAAGTGCCAGAGAGCTGGCTGAAACATGGCTCTCAAATGAAAATGCCATTAACAGACATTTGGACATAAACCCAGCATGCAGGCTTAAAAAGAAGAACATCTAAATAATTAAAAAGATTTTGTGACCAACACTATTCAAACCCCACCTTATTGACCCCAGCCTTGCATCCCCATACGCTCATTTGCTATATATTGCCTTTGATTCCTGTATGCTTAATCATTTAACTCTGATGATGACATCTTGTAGGTTGTGAAAAGCTTAGGAACAAACTATTTTAAGATACGTGATTCATTTTATCCCCTTGTGGATTACTAGCTACAAATATGCAAACCATATCACAGACCTTTGCCTCCATATACACAGTATGTGTGTGCTTGCTATGCTGATTGGTAACTCTAAACTGTCCCTATGTGTGTGAGCAGGCTCTGCCGTAGACTGGCACCCTGTCTAGAGCTGATTACTGCCTTGTGGTCAGCACTGACCGGCTAGGATCTGACCTGCCATTATTCTGCACTGGATTAAGCGTGTTTTAGATAATTTTGTTATGTTTAGCAAACGTTGTCAGTTTTTTTTTTTCATAAAGTCTATTTAAAAGTAAATGCATATTTAAATAGAACAACATTTATAAAGATGATAACAAGTTACTTATACTTGCCAAGCAAGTATGCCCACCTGCCAAGTTGTTTTGACTGCCTAAGGTAAAGTCATCCCTGATGGAGGATCGCAGGAATCATGGGAAAGAGGGGTCCTTTCAAGTGATTAGCGCTATTTCAGCTGTGGAATGGCCAAATGGGGGAGGCAGCTTGATGGATGAGGTCTCCAGGACTCTAAACAAATCTAAATCATATTATGTGATGTCATCCACTGTTAAATTCTACTCTGTACTTCTAAAATTTTTATTTTTATACTGTATTGAGGATTTGTTCTCTTCTGTGTATTGTATTGTATTGTATTGTATTGTATTGACCCCCTTCTTTTTGACACCCACTGCACGCCCAATCTACCTGGAAAGGGGTCTGTCTGTCTTAGAACTGCCTTTCCCGAGGTTTCTTCCTTTTTTTATTCTTGTCTTCTCAGAGAGTCAAGGCTGGGGGGCTGTCAAGAGGCAGGGCCTGTTAAAGCCCATTGCGGCACTTCTTGTGTGATTTTGGGCTATACAAAAAATAAATTGTATTGTACTAAAGACAATGACAGCAACATTCTAACTAGAAGATATGAATTAAAATCGGGACCCATTCCAGCTGATTAGTTATGTGGCTCCTGTAGTACTAGGGTGTTGTACCGTGTTAGCCATTATGAATGTAGAGAAAAGCCAAGCAACATGACACCTTTTATTGGCTAACTAAAAAGATTACAATATGCAAGTTTTCAAGGCAACTCAGGCCCCTTCTGATTACAACTTGCCTGAAGAAGGGGCCTGAGTTGCCTTGAAAACTTGCCTATTGTAATCTTTTTAGTTAGCCAATAAAAGGTGTCATTATGTGGCTCCTGAGTTATACTTCACAAACAGTGAAAGGAGCAATTCTGGGAACATCTGAATTACAGCTTAGCAACAATGTAGTTGAGTAAGTTTAGGGATCCAAAGCTTTGGCCTTGGAGGACAGTACTGTAGTGCCAGTTCATGCCCTGAGAAGCCTAATTATAGAAAGGTCTAGCCAAGAAAGAAAACAATCTTAATACTGGCTGGAAAATCATTTTCAGCCATTGATATTCTCCTCGGCCCTTAGCCTGTGGCATGTACTTGGGGGGCTGACTCAATGAAAAGCAGAGG
This sequence comes from Polypterus senegalus, assembly GCF_016835505.1. NCBI lineage: Eukaryota > Metazoa > Chordata > Cladistia > Polypteriformes > Polypteridae > Polypterus > Polypterus senegalus. The sequence goes on along the minus strand of NC_053163.1, from coordinate 106,405,295 downwards.
TGGATATTTATTGAAGCAGGTTCTTCACTGGGTCCCAGAAAGCATAAAGCTCCAACAGGAGAGTGACTTAGCATTCAGATGTATCCTCCAGCTCTTGAAAATTCATCCTATTGTTAAAAAATGTAGTTCTCTTTTTTTCTGCTGCTGTGCATGACCCCACCTTAAAACTGAATTATCACCCTATAACTTAGTAAAAATGATTCATAATGGCATTAGAAGGACTCTGAAATTGTTTTGTATTGTCAGCCCGTGGCATTTAACCTTTTTTTTTTTTTTTTTTGTCAGAGGTTTTTTGAATTTCAGTTGCACATTCTCATGGGTGGGTGATATCACTGACTGTTCTGAGAACTTGTCTTAGAGTGAAAGTAAAGCTGAGCCTGAAGAGAAGCAGTAGTCACCATTTATTTTGTGCACCTGTCAACAAGCCTTGTACTTCCAGATCTTTAATTTGATGCACCCGCTGAAACGGACAGATTCTGTTCTGCTCCTGAGCCAATACCTGCATGACGTTTGAGGACAGTCCTGACGCAGAAATACCCGATAAACACATTGTGAGAGTTGAAAACAAAAAATGTGTGATGGATTAGCTGACTGTACGCGTGGGGAAGACACATGGAGTGCTGTGTCTGTGTGCCCCACTGCACCCTTTCCTTTCTTTTTTGACGTCAGTGTGGCATGTAACTTTGAAGGCTCAGCAGCCAAAAGTGCGCCAGACCATCTCCCTGCAGAGTGTATGGCCTTCTGTTCCAACTGATGTCAAAGTCACCCTTCCTTAGCACATATCCTATTACAAACAATGCATAATGGGGCCGCAGCTTTTGTGTGTCCACACAGATTCTTTCTTTTGCAAGTGGGGTGGGCGGAAATCAAGGCGTTTGATCTGAATTCTAAAGCGTCTTGTTAGTCTCATAATAGTATCCATTGTATGCAAATGGCTTATATAAGAGCATATGACTGTGGCAGTGGAGGGCAGTGTCTAGCGTGAGGGAATTCATTACCGATTCCTGGAGACATGGTGTTCTGGGGAGCTGCTGCTTTCTGACTAGTGGCCACTCTGATGCTGAGCTTTCCATTTAAGGACGTAGTCGAGCTTGGACTAACCTGAAGGTAAATCAATCTAAACATATATCTCTGTATACGAAACTGATCAGCTAGGATATTACTGTCAGAGATGGAATTGTAAATGAAAGTAAAATAAAACACTGGAGGAGTGTGTATCAGTCAAAATTGATGAATGGTAGGGTGTGGCTGAAGGAGGCTTACGGAGAAATTGTTTATTTGCCTCACAGATGAATACTTACCAAGGTAAAATACTGTGGATATCATGTCTATCATGAAATGAGACTGAACTTTATTGTACAATTATTACATGTTGGTCCTTCCCTCTCAGAAGTATTCTTCGAAATCACATCTGTGTGTCCATCAGGATGTTGGTTATGACTCTTTAGACATTTTTGATCTGTCTCCTTAATTTCATGACTGACCTCATACAGAGAATCTTTAACTAATACAATGAACATTTTTTTAGGTTTTGTACATTTACTGAAAAGTCTTGGGTTTAATGAAGAAGCCATTCTTTACATGTGATGGTGTAGGTATTAAGAGAAGGTGAGTGGTAACATGCAGAGACATCTGCTAGGTAGATTGGCTTCCTGCGACCAGAAGCGAGTCTAGAGAACGGGGTAGAAAGAGGCAGCCATTCAAGTCTCTGATCTAGACGTTTGCCCCAGAAATGCTGCTTTATTGTGTCCGCTCATTTAAAAAATTGTATCTAAGCCTGTTAAAACAGGACTGCTGCTTCAGGTATGTAAGTAAGGGAAGGCTGGAGGCATGCACTGAAATCTCCCATGTATAAGGAATTGCAGAAGGTAAAGTTACTTGCCCACAGATGACATCATTTGTAAGTGTCAGTAGTTACGTGAAGTCTCTGAAATGCTTGAGCAGACTGCTCGGTCTTGGGCTGTCTGCATGCACTCCATGTATGGCTGCACTGTATATAGAAACTTGTATTGCACTTTGTAGTCCCCGTTCCTCAACTGTGTGCTCCCACCTCACCTGTTAAAGTCAGTTTCCCATACCTTCACTGCCTAGTCTGACGCACGCTAAAGACGTAACCTTAAATTACACCTGCACCGACCTTTCAGGTTTATGCTTATTAGAGGCTCGTAGTGAAACAGGACAAAATCAATAAAAAATGTAATTCTGGCCAAGCGGGAGGTAGGCACGCTCAAACGTCAAACGCTGGTACTGTATCTGATCGTGTTCAGCTCTGACGGGAGAGCATCCCCTGCAAGGGGAGAAAAGCACGTGACTGTGGTATGTCTGGCAATTGGCAGCTACCCTCTAACACACACGTAGCTCTGATCTCTCTCTCTGTCAAAAATGTCAAACGTCACTCCTTATCAATCTGTAGATAATAATGTCTGTTGAACAAACAGGTATTGCTAGCTAAGCAGAGGCAAGGTACGCTCCAACACATGGCGAGACGTACAGCGACTCGCAAAACGGAGAGCTCTGCCCCTCGGCCCCCTGAGTCTCTCTTGGATTGACACAAATAAATCGGCACTGCAAGTGAACTATGATAGGAAGTTCAAGCAAATTATAGAAAAAATCCGTTAAGTAGTTCTCTCGAGAAAAGTGGACAGACAGACAGACAGACGTCGTATTTTATATATAAGTATATAGATATAGATTGACGTCATTTCACTGCTTGGTGACCTTAATAAAGCTTAGGTACTTGTTAAATGTAGCTTTCAGTGGGGTTTGTCACTTATTTGTCTGTATTACTGGATTTAGACTCTTCACATGCTGCCTAGCGATTGTTCTAAAACACATCCCACTGGCATAAGCATTTTGCAGTTGGCACACACTTTTTGAGTTCTGCTTTCCTTGAGGAGTGAGGTGGTGCCACTGCTTCACTTAACAGCAGTATGTCACACTGAGCCACAACAGGTGACAACAACATTTTCCAGCGACCCTTGCAAAGGCATTTGGGGACGCATTTCTGTGGCTTAGGGAGTTACCAAGAATAACCGAGCAAATGAATAAAAGAAGGAGAAGACGGTGTGGGATAAGTCTAATGTTTACGAGCTCCACAAAGGTCAAGGCATGTGGAGGGCACCACTATTTTTGTTACGTATCGCTCTTTCTGGTTAGGAGGTGATCAGTCAAGGCAGCCATCTGTGGCCATTTTTTGCTCCTTGTTGCACCATTCAGGATTGATTTAGGCTCAGGGACAGTTGAAACTGTGACTTTAGGGCACACAAATAAATTAGGCGTAGGGTCCTTGAAGACAATATTTCTCCCAAACAGGCAGTCAAACGAGAGACTAATAAGAAAGCTGCAGCAACTTTGCTTTGGGGAAACAAAAATGTCGTCTTTTATTCAAGTCCATTTTTGGACTGTGAGCACAAAGCTGAGCAGTTTGGATGTATGAAGTATAAAGTAACTGGTTTTCTTTCTTTGCTTTCTTCCCAACAGACCTGGAACCCAAAATGAACTGGGCGTCTTTTTATGCCGTTCTTGGCGGCGTCAACAGGCACTCCACTGGGATCGGCCGCATCTGGCTTTCTGTCCTCTTCATCTTCCGGATCATGATCTTGGTTGTGGCAGCAGAGACGGTGTGGGGCGATGAGAAGTCGGGCTTTACCTGCAACACCCAGCAGCCTGGCTGCAACAGTGTCTGTTATGACCAGTTCTTTCCCATCTCTCATGTGCGTCTTTGGTCCCTGCAGCTTATCCTGGTTTCCACCCCAGCCCTTCTTGTTGCTATGCACGTAGCTCACCGGCGACACATGGATAAGAAGATTCTCCGACTGTCAGGGCGCTCCAGCAGCAAAGACCTGGAGCAAATCAAGACCAAAAAAATGAAAATTACTGGAGCCTTGTGGTGGACCTACATGATCAGTGTCATTTTCCGTGTGCTCTTTGAAGCTGCTTTCATGTATATCTTCTACATGATCTACCCGGGCTACAAGATGTTTCGACTGGTCAAGTGCGATTCTTACCCTTGCCCCAACACTGTCGACTGCTTTGTGTCGCGGCCCACTGAAAAAACCATTTTTACAATCTTCATGCTGGTAGTGTCCGGTGTCTGCATCCTCCTGAATATTGCAGAGATTGTCTACTTGATTGCCAAGGCTTGTTCGAGAAGTGTGAGGGACACAGAGTCCGGCCCTTTCTATGGTCAGAAGTTCTCTGGATACAAAGAAGGCCAGGGTGACCAGCTCCTGTCGGACCACGCTGCTCTGAGCAAGATGAGGAGGAACCCCGGGTCCGATAAGTGGGAGAGATGCTCTCCATCTTAGACTACGTACCGCCTGCGGTTGGTGGTTGACGCCTTGTCCCTATTCTCACCCATTTAATCAAAGCTTGATTACTGTTTTTTGTTTTTTGTTTTTTTTTTTAACTTTTCTTAAAGCGGGTAAACGCTCCACATCTTGTGCGACCAGAAACCTTAAGTAGCACCACTTGACACACAAGCTTATAGAGAGATTTACAAGTCCACTTGTCATTGCCAGTTTAGCCCCTTTAACGTTTTTTTCTTAACTATGCCCGCTGACGTGACATGAAAATTTCAGCTGGATAGCCTCGATTTCAAGTTCAAAATCGAGTGCATCGCCACCAGGGACTAGTGTGCAATATCAGTTCCAGTGAAAATAAACAGTGCTTGCTGGAGAGTTGGCTACACCAGCTGCGTTTAAGAGACAACTTCATATTTCTAAACTGTGAACAGAATCAAAAGCGACGCTGGTTGAACCATTCTGTGTGCTCTGGGAGAGGCTCGGTGGACTGCAAGAAGGAGACGCATTAGCGATGTTTTAGGCCGGAGTGGCTTATCTTGGGCATATTTCAGATCTGTAGAAGAAGGGAAGGAGCCAGGCTGAGTTCTTGTGCCTCACCATCCTCTTGCTACACTGTTTACTTCTGTATCAGAAAAGCCTGAACTTGCAGGCCCCATTCTGAGGTCCACATCCAGCTGGGCACTCCGTAATCCGCTCCGACTCGCACTTCAGCCACGGGTGTTGGACTCCTTGAGGACTCTCGAGGTGGGGCGGCCTTTTGTTGGTTGCGTGTGTGTTTTTTTGTTTTTTTTTTTTGCTTTCCACTTAAATTAACTGTAGCGATCCTTTCAAAGCTGTGCTCAGCCAAAATGGTTTAATTTTCTTTGTATTCCTACTTAATTGGTCTCTCCTACGTGATCTTTTAAAATGGCACATCTGAATATTTATTTATTTTCAACCAGCTGCACAACAGGCGAGACACCCTGACCGCCTACAGGACTTTTTTGTAGTTTGTAGTGAAATGAGGGCCAGCACAGTCACTACCAGGTTTTCAGGGTACTCTTCCACTACCACCCTCCTGTATGTTCTAGCCAGGGGTCCCCAACTCCGGGCCTGGAGGGCCGCAGTGGCTGCAGGTTTTCATTCTAACCCTTTTCTTAATTAGTGACCTGTTTTTCCTGCTAATTAACTTCTTTTGAATTCATTTTAATTGACTTGTTTTAAGATTTGTTCCCCTGAATTTCTTCATCTTTCCTCTGAATTGCTTCATTTCTTTCCCTAAGTGGCACCCAAACAGAAATGAAATGAGAAATGAGTGAGCTAACAGAAGACCAACTAAATCAGGGCCTCAAACTCCAACCAGTTTCTTAATTAGGTGACGATTCTTGTTGTTAATTAAACTCGTTCTTTAATTCCATGGCTTGTTGCTGTTCTCGTGGTGCATTAGCAGACATTTCTGAAACTGTTGATTTTCTCTTTTCTAAGAGCACCGGTAAAATGTTTTGTGGACCTGAGCAGATCAGCATTTCTACGACCTTCATCATTCTTTGTTTTCAGATATTGTATGGCAGACACAGTTTGATGGTCCTATTTTGGCTCAGTTTGTACCTCATTATTGTTTGGCTGCTAATTAAAGAAAAAGAAACAATTGAGGGATCGGAGTCTTCAAGAGCAAGTCACATAAAAGTCATTCAAAAGAAGTTTAATTAGGAGCAGAAACAGGTCACTAATTAAGAAAAGGGTTAGAATGAAAACCTGCAGCCACTGCGGCCCTCCAGGCCCGGAGTTGGGGACCCCTGTTCTAGCCATTCATGTGTCTACCAGGGCGATAAGCCACACTTACTGGTGGTCAGTTAAATGAGTGGAAGAAAGACCCCTTAACCATCTATGAGCACAACAGGGAGACAGCAAGCCAAATGAACATTTTGTGATAACTTTAAACGAATTTCCAGAGATCTAAAAGCAAAGTTCACCCTTTAAAATATGCCCCTTTACATTTTAAGATATGTCAAATGCACCTCAGGATATGCGAAGTTTACATTTTCAGTTATGTCACATGAACAGATATTTTCAGATACCTTAAAATCACTTCTTGTAAAATATTCCTTTTAATGCAGGGGTGGCCAGCGCCGGTCCCGGTGGGCCGCAGTGGCTGCAGGTTTTCATTCTAACCATCTTCTTCATTAGTGAGCTGTTTTTTGCTGCCGATTAACTCGTTTTGCCTTAGTTTTAAGTGGTGTGACTCCGACCCCTTAGTCATTTCTTGTTCCTTAATGAGACACAAAACAAGCCCCCTCATGAACAGTTAACCTGAACATAAAGAAAGGTGGAGGTCTCGGTCATCTTGGATCTGCTCAGGTCACCAAAATAAAAAATGAACAGCCTGCTGTGGCAGAATGAGAGCAGCAACGAGTCATGATATTCAATAACGGCTTCAATTCACAACAAGAATTGGCTTCTCATGAAGAAACTGGTTGGAGGTTGATGTTCCAGTTTAGCTGGTCATCTGTTGGCTCGTTTCACGTCTCATTTCTGTTTGGCTGCCATTTAATGAAGAAAGGAATCAATTCAGAGGACTGAATCCTTAAAAACAGGGCTGTTAAAAGGAAGGGAAAAGGAGTGAATTAGCAGTGAAAACTGGTCACAGGTTAGGAGAAGGCGGCCCACCGGGACTGGAGTCGGACAGCCCTGTCATTTAATGGGACTTCCTCTCTTTTTTAAGGTATCTTGACATGCGTCTGACACGTCTCAAAATGAGCAGGAAGTTATTTTAAAATATTTTGAACAACATTTTAAATATCTGAACTTGCCAGGAAGCTATTCTGAGGAAACTGAAAATGTATTTGAGATGATCTGGAATTGCATCGTAGATTTCATAAAGTCTAATTCAGACATCTTAAAATAAGAGAATATATTTTTAAAGAAATCTTAAAATCTTGAAATGCCCCTTAAGATATCAGAAAGAGGGCAGCGATCTGTATTAAGACATGAAATCAATTGGAGATGTTTAAAAATGTATGTTGGATATCAAACATACTTCACTATGAAGATATCTCAAATATATATTTAAGGCCTCTTTGTTGTTTTAATATATTAAGTGATCTGAAATTAATTTATAAATACCTCAAATACAGGGCGGCACGGTGGCGCAGTGAGTGGTAGCGCTGCTGCCTTGCAGTTAGGAGACCTGGGTTTGCTTCCCGGGTCCTCCCTGCGTGGAGTTTTCATGTTCTCCCCGTGTCTGCGTGGGTTTCCTCCCACAATCCAAAGACATGCAGGTTAGGTGGATTGGCGATTCTAAATTGGCCCTAGTGTGTGCTTGGTGTGTTTGTGTGTGTCCTGCGGTGGGTTGGCACCCTGCCCAGGATTCGTTCCTGCCTTGTGCCCTGTGTTGGCTGGGATTGGCTCCAGCAGACCCCTGTGACCCTGTATTTGGATTCAGCGGGTTAGAAAATGGATGGATGGATACCTCAAATACATTTCTACATGTTTTTAAAAAGCTTCCTGATTATTTGAAAATAGCCACAATACATCCTAAGATATCTTAAAGTTATTATACAGTAAGACGAGATTTCTCACGTGCGTTTCCATACATCTTAAGATTCCCAACAACTGCCATTGAAAAGTCATTTTGAAATATCTGGACTTGAATTTCAGATACCTAGAAATGTTCACAAATGTATTTTAAGATGCCTCACAATGTGTTTGAATGATCTCACCACGTACAGGAACGGCAGTCGATCTCAAACGAAGTGCATACAAGATATCGTGAGAAATAATGAAAAAGAGTTTTTTCAGATGTCTTAAATGTTTTTCACGACCTCTTAAAATTTAGAGATGCCAAAGTACTTTTTATTCTGGCTTGCCATAGTGAGACCCCGATATCAAACAGGAAGGACTTTCACAAAGGCAGAGATGGCGGAGATCTCCACACTCCACTAGCAGTTGTTGTTTTGTTTTTTCGCTTTTCCTCCCAACAGCAGCTCAACCCCAGCTTTATTAAATCCATTGTGTATTTGTCTGGTTATACTCTGTTACATTTTTTTCACTTAGGCAGCTGGAGAATTAAATAAACAAATGTGACAAAAGTAAGAACTTGTGTTAAGGCGAGTGTGCCAGTGCGTATGAGTGGGCCCTGCGATGGCCTGTCGCCATGTCCAGAGCGGTTTGCTGCCCTGCGCCAAGTGCTGCCAGACAAGGCCTCCGTCCTCACCACCCTGAAACGGACTGAGCAGGTTTGAAGTTGCTGTTTTCTTTCGCCATGCGATGATCTGGCATCTCTTTCAGGGTGGCTCCTGCTTTAATTGCATGCTGGCTTTATTCCTGTGAGGGACTGCAGCCGCTCAAAATCCTGAACCGGGTAAGTGGGGTTAAAAAAACTGCCTAGTAAATCGATTTAGAAATGTGAAGGAGCAGGCGCACACTAGTGACTACATAAAGTCATTGTGGCAGAGATGTATGCATTATTGGGAGAGATGCTTCAGCGCTTCTAGACTACAAGAGGAGCTCATCTGCAGTGTGTCCTGCATGTCAAACATTTAGGACTGGCACCGTTTACACAGCCTAAGATCACCCCATCCAAAAGCTTGAAAGTGGGTGGGACTGGGCACACCTCTACAAGCGGTTTGGGAAGCCTTAAAATACTGACAGGTTTGTGTTGTCACCATTTTTATGAGCCCAAACTGGTGATCTAGCGCCATGATGGGAAAATATTCTGACTAAAACACCACGCGAACAAGCCTTTAATACAAGGAGTGATCAGATAGTTTGAATGACAAGAGACGGTGTTTATAAAATATGGAGTAGCTATCACGGCACGGTGGCGTCTAGTAATCCGATATTATGGGCTCTTCAAAACCTACTAAGCGGACCGACCGTCTGGTATACGAAGTATTGGAATCCTCTAAAAATTCCATTTCGAGATTTTGATGAATCTCGACGCTTTAGACCTCCCCGAGTCCGAAAATACCATCTTTGGGATTATGTCTGTGTGTGTGTGTGTGTGTGTGTAAACACGGTAATTGAATACGCTTTCAGTTCGGTCAACCAAATTGTGCATTCAAGCATTAGGTACAAAACGTGGGTTTCTATCAACTTTTGTGGGATTTCCGTTAACCAGAAGTAATACTTTACCTTTTATTCAGGCAGTTGCAGAGTCCGATTTATTCAAGTTTACTTTTATAGTAATTGTTCAATATATTATTCATTTGATTTGATTTATTGTTGATGGTTCTGTAATGTACATGATTTAAAAAATATAATCATTGTCTTGCGGTTTACTCCTCAAATATCCATCCCCATTATCTGAGAAAGTCTAGGGGAGACCACTGCCGATTTTGTCTGCCTGCCTTTCAGTATCACAACGTATTCATTTGATTTATAGTCGTGCTTTGCGGCAATCATTTAGAAACTGTGCTTGAATAAACATTCGGTCCTCCTTTGTTGAAGGCTACGAGTGGCTTTTGTGACAAACTGCTGTGTGTTAAGCTGGGCGGCAGCGACAGGCGCTTTAACGAAAATCGCACTATGGGTTCTCATATAAGGCGTGTGTTGGGAGCCCTGAGTGATGCTCAGAAAGCCGGGATGTGTGCACAGTATTTTAAAATGACGACCACTAGAGGTCGGCAGCAATTCAGGAACATCTAGTGGCCCACTGGCCTCATTTCTTTCTTTCTTTCTTTTGTGAATTGTTTTCGCGGAGGCTGAAGGTGGGGTCACAACTATCCTGGGGTGCCGCGGTGACTGCATTGGGAGAGAAGATGCCTCTGTTACGTCTGTAAATATACTCCGACTCTTTGTGTAACATATATTTAATTTTTATAATCCAGTCTTTTTAATCGCGCTTCTTCTTGTTGCCAAGATTTTAGCCTCATTAAGTTTTATTTGGCTCGCTCTTTTCTCAGAGCTACACAAGAAAGGGAAATCTCATACGCACAAGGTCCGGAGTAAACTCACCTAAGAATGATATAAACTCCGGCTTTGCTAAAACGAGATGTCCGAATAATGTTCATTGATTGGAGTGAATACAAACTTCAAAGACAAATCGTGAAACTTCCAGATGTTATCAAACTTTATTGCCGCTACAGCTCTCGCATGCTAAGACACATATCAGCATCAGAAATTAACCCCACGAACAACATTCTCAAACCTGGGTGTGAATGTAGCCCGAAATACCTATGACGTCAGTCACGGACCGCCCACTGCGGGCTGTGGTTACACTCGCGTTGTTTCGTGATGTCTGTCCCGGTGTTATTCAATTGTATAAGGAAGGAGTCAATCGTGGTGCGGGTGCCAGGCCTCCAGTGGCGCGCTAATGAGAACAGTAAGCTTAGAATAACTGCATAAGGCTAACAGAAAATGATAGGAAATCGCACGCAGTTCCGAAGAGAACACGTTAACTGAGTAGAGAATCTGCTGTACTGACGCTGGATACGAGAGGCAGTAGCGCTACTAACTATAGCATCGTTTGCAAGAAATAGAAAACTGCATCTTATTCGGGTGTTGTATTAAATTCAGATTGTTAATTCCCAATAAAGGCGAACAGATACATATAATTTTGGATATACCCACTGTCGTTGACGTATGGCTCATTGTTGGCAACAGTTTCCATTACGAATGGAAAATCTCGAGGCAATACATTAAATCCAATTCCATTCCAAATTTGAATTATACACGGTATAAAGCACTCGAACAACGTGTTCTTCTGGAGACAAACGCAACTGGCGTCGAGCCTCATGTTTCAGAGGTTGCCCGGAGGTTCTCTTTTAGTGGACTCTGTTCGGTGGTTGCTGTCGCTGCACTGAAGCTCTTGTGTTTCGATGCGACATACATCGTGGGCGTTTGCACATTCGTGTCGCCGTAATCCTTGGCTGAGGTTCTCAGACCTTTGTTTTAACAGGATGGACAATTTTACTACAAAATTGAATACTCGGAGCTATTCCTTATTTTCTACCAGAAGCTCACAAATATATATGTGAGTTGTACATTACAAACGAACGTTATGAATATTCACAGTGGCATCGGCAACCTGCCCATATGATGAAATTGTATCCTGAATGGGTCAGAGCTGGGAGACACCTTTATCCAAGGCGACTTCCAACATTTGTGCTACAATCGGCTCATTTCTTTTGGTTTTCCAATTGTAGCACAGGCAGGTGAAGTGATTTGCTTAGAAGGTCACACAATGTCAGTAATGGGATTCAAACCCACCACCTCAGGGTTTCACGTCCAAAACCTTCACCACTACACCACACTGCCTCATTTATAATGGAGATATCTCACAAATGCAAATATGTAACCTCTCCTTATTTCTCAACAAGACTTAAGTGAGGTTAACTGAAAAGAACACAAAGGAAAAATTGTGATTTTCATTGTCTTCACGATAAATCATAAATGACAAAAATAAGAGTTTTGAAATGTATAAAGGTGTTTAATTGGATTGAATTGACCTTAAAGATGAATGAGAACGCAAACACCTTTGTGTATATAAAGCCCTGCCACTCCTTTTTGCAATGTGAAAACTTGTCTGAAATGAAATGAACTCAATAGGAAATGCATCCTCCATTTCTTAAGAGACTAGGAGGCTCTGCCCCCTGCTCACTTTGCTCGCCAGCCCCCGTATGTGCGCTACACGCTAGCCACTTCACGGCTTTGCCACTCTCATATTGGGAAGCGGATGTACAATTTAAACAGATTGTTATTTTCATGGTAATTATTACATATGCATAACTATTTTACATTACAGCAAATAACCATAGTAAAAAATAGTAACGTAATAAATTGAAAGAAAATTATGTTTCATGTTGCGTTAGAGGTATTTGGTGTGTTATACGTTTTTGTTCTTTTTGGCTTTGAAATTAACACGGTAATACTTTTTAAGCGTACACTTTTACTGTCAAGTCAAGTTGGGGAGCATGCACTGGTACAGTGCGCTGCCGCACCCACTACACGGCGAAACAACTCGGGATCCCGGTTTGCAACCCCCCAGGCAGACGCGTGGTCCAGTCTCACCCTCCGGAAATGACCCTCTATCTGCCGCAGCCAGGTGTTATGTGGGCGACCCCTTGGCCTGGTCCAGCCACTCGTGTCCCCAACAATGAGGATCTTACAAGCCAGATCACCCTCGGGGAAACGCGCCACATGGCCGTAGTGCCGTAACTGACGCTCCCTCACAATGCAGGTAATGTGCCTCATTCGGGACTCCATGAGCGACCGCTCATTCGACACAAAGTCAAACCAACGGTACCCGAAGATTTTCTGGAGAGACACAGTGCCAAAGGAGTCCAGTCTTTGTCTCAGGTCACTGGATAGCGTCCATGTCTCACAACCATATAGCAAGACATATTGCATGGATATCAAGAGCGCCACACACCCCTTTTCAGTGACCTCATGACCCCCCATGGTCTCCCAATCCATCTACTGACTTCATAGGAAGAGTCACCAGAGACATTAACATCACTGCTGAGGTAAGTAAACCTCTCGACAATGTCGACACTCTCTCTGCAGACAGACACACTGCTGATGGCCGTGCCCAAGAGGTCATTAAAGGCCTGGATCTTGGTTTTTATTCAGGACACTCATAAGCCCAGACACAGACTCCTCGCTCAGTCTTTCGAGCTCCCTGATCAGAGGCTCCATTGACTCCGCAAAGATCACAGCCTCGTCAGCAAAGTCAAGATCCATGAATCTTTCTTCACCAACAGATGCCCCACATCCGCCAGACCCCACGACCATGCGAGTACTGAACAGAATTGGAGCAAAAACGCACCCCTGACGAACCCCAGAATCAGCTGGGAAAAACACAGAGGTTCTGCCTCTACTCTGCACAGCACTCACAACACCAGTGTACAGGCCTGCCATGATATGCAGACATCTTGAGGGGATCCCGCGAACCTTTACTGTAAAACCTCAGTAAAAACAATATTTGGAATTAACTTTTCATCAATATCGCATTGAATTTTGATTCCATGTTTGGACTTATATCGTGACAACGTAATGTATAACCGCCCATGAGTGAATATTGTTTCTTTTTCTCTAATAAATAAACCGACTTTTTTCGAATGTTTGTCCCTGTGATTTGTTGTCATAGCAAAAGCTATTCTAACAGGAAACAGTAAACGTTTTAATACAAATGGCATATCAAGATCTCCTTTGGTGTCTAATGCTATCCGTGGAAGATGTACTACATTACCTTTCTTGTCACGCCCATCACTCATACATACTTTACACAATAACATTACGATACATCCTTCTTTCAACAGTAATTAAGCTGGTGCAAGACCGGACGTTGTTAACCATTGTAGATATTCTACGGCATATTGTAAGTTGATGTTTTCATCTTCCGCACCATCACCTCCAACTGTTTCAGCATAGTCTGTTGATACACATTTAACCAATTTGCAACCGATCGACAATTTTCGCTTTAATGCTTTTGAGTTATTGCCTCCAGCAGACCCCCGTGACCCTGTAGTTAGGATATAGCAGGTTGGATAATGGATGGATGCTTTTGACTTCATAGTTTCTCGGTGCTAGGATTGCCCGTGTACTCATTTTTCCTGTTGATAACCCCACGGGATGAAGTTTTTCAATAAGATTTGGACAGAAGTCTTCTTTTATTGGAACTTAATGTGAGGAAAATGTAAACATTTATTAGAGTTAAGAGCGCAGGAACTGTGTCTGACAAAAACATTCACACAAATGAGAGGCGAGAGGACCGCAGGCGTGGGCTGTTAACCGGAAATGGTTGAGAGGAGGGCGGGACTTGAAAAAAATCTCTTGGCAATAGTCTCGTCTCTAGATTTTCTTTTGTAATAGAGAGAAATATCCAAGTGGCTACCCAGTTGTGTTGAGCTGAAACGAGTACCAACACGATTACATTAGGTCATCTTGGATCATGTATAAGTTTACATTGACTTTTATAAATGTATCGCTACATAGAGCTAGTTTTTCTAATTTTGATTTTTGTTTTACTCTGGCATTTATTAAACTAAAGGCAACACAAACTGGCTGTCACACTAAAACAAAATACAACTTGAACAAAATGGCTGCAGGCTTATAATTGCATGATTCTCTCTCTCTCTCCTTGTATGATAGTTACTCATTTGAAAACAGTCCAAATACAACATATACAATGGGGGGAATATTTGATCCCCTGCTGAATTTGTACGTTTGCTCACTTGCAAAGAAATGAAGAGTCTCAAGAAGGCACACATACAGGCCTGTCTAAGTTTGCCAGTGAACATCCTGGCCTGTACGTGTGCCTTCTTGATCAAGACCTTGTGGGCCCACAGTCTTGAAGATTTCAAACCATTATGGTGTAGTGTGTTACCAGTGGGGTTCTTGGTGACTGTGGTCTCGACTGCCTTCAGATCATTAACAAGCTCTCATCGTGTAGTTTTGGGACGATTCCTCACCTTATGAGGCAAGATCTTGCATGGAGCTCCAGACCGAGAGCGACTGATTGTCATTTTATACTTCTTTCGTTTCTGAATAACCTCACCAACAGTTGTCACCAAGCTTCTTGCTGGTGGTCTTGGAGCCCATTCCAGCCTTATGCAGGTCTACAATCTTGTCCCTGACATCCTTTGACAGCTCTTTGGTCTTGTCCTTGTTGGTGGAGAGGTTGGAATGGAAGAAATTGATTCTGTGGAGAGGTGTGCTTTATACATATAACGAGTTGAGTTGAGATCGGGAGTATCTGTAATTGATCGATTGATTGATTGTAATCTGTGGGGCACACAGCCAATCTGTGGGAGCCAGAATTCTCTCTGGGTTGTAAGGGATCAAATACTTATTTCTGGATTTTTGGTTGAGATTCTGTCTCTCTCCATTAAAATGAAACTACCATAAAAATTAGAGACTCTTCATTTCTTTGTCAGTGAGCTAACTTACAAATGCAACCACCCAAAACTCCCTTCAAAAGCCTGAACTTGCATGTTGACCCAAATGAGAGCTCCAAATACAAGGAAATTCAGCTCATATACCGTATCGTGATTGAATAAAAGCCCAGAGAATTAGCTAATTGTGTGCTTAGCACTTGTACCTACCACTTCCAGGTGAGGCCATTTCAATCCTGAATTCTGGACTGGCAGCAGTCTCTGCGGGGGACTTCCACACATCAACCCCCCAAGAGTGGTTGGAAGACAGAGTGTTAACTTTGAGCCGACAAGCTATGAGTGACCATGGAAGCATACATGAAGTGCCACCCCGTTCAGACTTGGTTTGTCTGGACAATGACGTCATTTCCCTAAGACCCCAGAGACCTGCATGGGTGCACAGGATCCACAATTAGGGAGATATCTTTAGAGCACTATCATTACTGTTTTGGTTTAATGTAAGCATGGACAAAGCATGTATTGCACTTCCAATAATATTATTTTGAATTTAAGATAGCCATTTATAGTTTACTACCATTTCTTAATGTCAATGCTGAAGAAACGTTTAAGCATGAACTGAATAATTATATAGGTTAATAAAAGTCCTTCGCAGGTAGTCCTTGGGCTTCCATTTCTTGCATGAAATGAAGAAAGTCAAGTGGGATCTGATTCTGCCCCGCTAAAAGGATAATCAGCAGTTGACATGATGTACCTTCAAACCCTGCATCCAATTTTGTCATTTTCCATCTCTGAACTTTCTGTTCTCCTGAGGTACAGGTTAGAATTGTTTCAGAAAAAGCAGGACTGCACCAAATTAACGAATCTAAGCTACTTGACAAGTGGCATGGAGGTTCCAGACTTTACCTGATAACCTTCTCAATGGGGTCTATTCTTAGGGAGTGAATCTTCAGCATTCTCCCCCTGTCCTATTGAAGGCATCCCTACATGTCTACTGCTTTAGTGCCACTCATAATTACACACTGCAAACATCCCGTACAGTTTGTAGGTCTTCTTCTTCCATAACCAGTAATGGAAACAAATGAGCACATAATAGTAGAGAGATTGGGGCAACTCCACGTGCTGGTGTCTCAGCACTCCAGAGTCCCGGGTTTAAGCCCTCAGCCAGGGCATTCAGTGTGTGGAGTATGCATGTTCAGCCCGTGTCTCTGTGGGGTTTCCTCTCAAATGTCAAGAAGATAACAGTTTACTCAATTTCCAACTCTAAACTGTGTGGTGGATGGCCGGGGGCCCTTGTCCACTCAGGACACCCCTGTGATGGAAGGACCGGGGAGGGGTGGACATATTCAGGGCAATACCTCCCCTGGAACACATGAGGACAACCCCACCTGGTTCACAATGGGGCCACGGGTTTAGAGCTTAGTAGCTCAGCTCTGCTGGCTGCCACAACCGGATGTGCTGCTGGAAGAAGGTTTGGGAGCACCTGGAGCACATCTGGGTGCCTCACTCCATTCAGGGGGCCAGAGTCTGGAGGAGCTGGATGAAGCTTGATGGGAGAGGAGTGGAGTCGGCAAACAAAGGAGTGAAGAAGAAAGGAAAGGACTGTTTCTTGTCACTGTGCTTGTTGCTGTATAGAGTGAGGTAGAAGGGCTCCACACTACAAATAAAACGGGTGTTGGTGGGCAGCTTGTGGCTCTGCCTGTCTGTGTCGGGTTAGGGTGGCTGTGTGCGCCCCAGTGGTCACAACTGATACCCGACTGCAAGTGCCCCCTGCAATGTACCAGCATCTATCCAGTGCCGCTTGGTGACTAGCGTAAGGTCCACAGGTAAATCTCCTTGAAACCTGAACTGAGTAAGCAGATGGAAAGATGAAATTTAAAAGGGTGGCTGCTTTTTATGGACTTACTGTGTAAAATAGCACGAGGCAATGCGCAACTAAATGCTTCAAAAAGGTACCCCTCTGGGACTGGGTCTTCATACGGACTGTGAACTTACTTGTGTGTTGCTACCTAAGAAGTGATCAATAAGAACCAAAACAATAGATATGATGTGGTAATTAGTAACAACAAGGACCTAATATAGTACTTAACATAAGTCCCATTAATCTAAAGTATTACCGAAATAGATTTGCCCATGCCATAGATAGATAGATAGATAGATAGATAGATAGATAGATAGATAGATAGATAGATAGGATAGGATAGTCTGCTTACATTAATACATACATTTTTCCATAAATTACTATACAATTAAAGATCTTTTAGTTTTAAATCCAAGAAACAAAGCATCAACACTATCGTTGACAGGACAAGGATGGTTTGATCTGTAACTCTCAGGTTTTATTTTGTAAATTTTCCTTTTATTTCCATTTCTTTCTCGTTCACTTTCTCTTTCTTCTCATGTCGGACCCCGACTTGTCCATTTCCAGTTTTTCAACTGTAAAGCCTCCTCGGTATGTGGTTCTACCTCCACTCCTCTTTCACTTTAAAGCCCCCTAGTGAAGGCAGGCGGGCGGCCTGCCTGCTGACAAATGGCAGGTCGCGGAATGGCTCTCGATCCGTGGAATTCCAACTCAGTCTGTCTGTGATAGCGCTTGATCTGTGCCTCCTGTCCTAGTAGCCGAGTATATTTAGAAAGCTAAGTGGTCCAAAACTGCGCAGAGGCCGCTCATTGGAAGTCAGTACTGTCAATCAAATTGCTACGAGGCCAGTCACTGAAATCCCAGTCTCATTTTAACAGCCAAATTTAACCAAGCACGGAGGGTATTTTTGGAGGTGGGGGTGTAGATGCTGTGGTACTTAAGCAACGGAAGAGCTTAGGAGTTTACAACAGAGCACAACTTTAAAGTCTTTCCCGACTTTTAACATAATTATCTTCAGCACAGACTCTGTCCTTTACTCGTCCCTATTCAAGAGCTTAGTCTTGGACTGCAAAGCTCTGGGACTTCTCAAAATGTGCCGGTGACCTGAGTGAACACTCCGATCAGAGGGACACTCCTGGCCCTGGACATGTGTCAACAGAAAAGGTAAAGAACTAAATCTGCGCTTAAAAAGAGCTTCACTGTGGAAAGAAAATACATTTCATTATCTTGATAATCGCAGTATGAAGATATGGTTTAGTTTGCATTTAATCGTTTGCATAGACCTGCTTTGTAAAATAAAAAGTGGGAGAGAATCAACAGTGAGAAACGTTAGGCCTCCGAACCAAAAGCACCTGCTAGTTTCTGCGAAAAATGCTATTTCCAGTCGCAATTCCTTCGCATGTCTCAAAATCGGACTCACGTTTTCAATCAATCGAAAAACTTTCGTTTTGTATAGTGCCTTTCACATGTAGCTTTGAAACCGATCGAAGTTCAGTTACACCGCGTCTGTCTGCTGCTAAATGAAGCTCAAGACACGGTGAGCTCACCCGGGGCCTGCGAGGTTGCTTTGGAGACATTCGGTGTTATTATTATTTTAAACTTAAACAAACTTCAGTGATCTGGTCCGCTATTAAATGTTATAGTTATTTGGCGTTTGGGTGGGCGCGCCGGTTGATTGTGGCAGAATATTCATCTGGCTTTTTATATTTTTTATATCCGTTATTCACAGTTTCCCCTGTTATGTCGGCGCTACATTTTTGTATTTTCATTATTCTGCTTCGATTGCGTATCAGGTTATTGTGCCGTAATCTTACAGTCCTGTAAATTACTCTTTGGTGTTGCAAGTTATTAGCGCTACGTAAAATAATTATTGATTTCATTAGCAATCTCTTCATTTTGATCCATTTTAATCAATTATTGTAAACCTTACAGTTTACTCCAACGAACTACTTTTTTGACATGGTTAATGATTTGTGAATTTCTGAAATTAAGTTGGAATCCTCGCCCCTTAAAGTGTTCACAGCGCTAAAAACTGGTGACAAACTAACATTTCAAGACGTTATGTTCCTGTAAAAAGAAAGTTACGTACAAGTGCATTGAAACATTTTCTCTCTTTTTTTTTTTTGGCTCCCGCTTTTCAAGTTTGTTTTTGGGCCTTACCCATATCCCTACGTATTTGAAATATAAAACAAAGAAATAACTATCAAGTACATTTTGCTTTTTAATCATGTAAAGCGCATGATGATCAGATCATTGTGGCTGATAGATAGATAGATAGATAGATAGATAGATAGATAGATAGATAGATAGATAGATAGATAGATAGATAGATAGATAGATAGATAATAATTGGCCAACAAGAAATCGCATACTATAATGGCAAACGTTTTATGAATGCCATCGGCAGTTGCTTTATTCAGGCTGGGAATTGCGATGATTTTATTACTTCGCCCATTTTCACACACCCAGTTTCCGTAGACCAAGAGGGCGATGCAGATCTTTTCATTGCAGCGCTGAGTTACAAACATAAACAGCCGAGTCTGTGTTAGAATCCGATGCCTTTTTTAATTATTACTTTTTGCGCAATGGTTGGTGCTGCCACTCCGTGAGCTCCGTCGAAGGTGGATTAGAGTAGCGGTGAGCGTTGTGTTTTCACGTCCCTTCCACATCCGACAAGTGCGTTACTTCGGTTCTCTAAACTGGGCCAGTATACGGTGTCAGGGTCTTCCTCGTGGCGCTGGACATTGGTGACGTGCGTGTTGCATGTTGATTAGACACACGCAGGTATCCACAGTGAGCCTATAAACCTGCTGTATGCCTGTGCAGGTGTGTGCTGTGCGACTAACTGGCGTTCTGTCCGGCTAAGTTTCTACCCTTGCTGTCGACACTGTCGGAGTTGACCCCTGGCATCACGGTCTTGGATTACGCAGATCCAAAAAAAGGATGGTTATGTGGTTGAGATTTATGTTTAGTAAATATTAAAATTGGCTAATTTATCTCGAGGTACAGAATTATTGCAATAATTATTTCTACAATTGGATGGCGATGTGCAGTACAGGCTCCCTGCCTTGCAGCCCGAATAGACGGTTCTTTGCAAATCTGAGTGTTCCATGAGGTCCCTTAATCTTAATATGAATCATTATCATCTTCGTCTTCTTTTCACGCATTCTTTGTGGGGTCGATATGCTTGATCAACCTTTTCCAAACACTTCCTCGCCAATTTTCTTTCAGGTCTTCTTGCTTTCCTTTCCCCTGTACTTCCATTCCTAATACTCTTTGCCCACATATTCACTGTCCCTCCTCATCACGTCCATACGACTTTCCTGTGCTTTCTTAGCTACCTCTCTCTCTTTAGTTGTACCTCTGATTTTCTCATTTTGTATTCTGCCCTTCTTTTTGTAACTCGACACATCCATCTCAACCTTCTCATCTAACTTCTGCTCTTTATTTTTTGAATTTGCTACAGTAGGCTTCACTTCAAAAATTCTTTAACTGAAGCTAATGCAATTACCTGTAAAAGTCCACGTAAATGAATGAATCCCGACAGGACTAATTGTAATTCATGTAATAAAAGTCATATTAATCGCCCAAAGATCAATTAAATAAATGTTGGGTAAAAAAAGTGTTTTTTTGTTTTGTTTCTTTTTAAATCCAACCATCCATTATCCAACCCGCTATATCCTAACTACAGGGTCACGGGGTCTGCTGGAGCCAATCCCAGCCAACATAGTGTGCAAGGCAGGAAACAAACCCCGGGCAGGGCGCCAGCCCACCGCAGTTTCTTTTTAAATCCTCACCCTAAACACCGGATACTTTTTTGTTGGTAAACGCGATGCTCCAGCACCTTCCGTGACTGCTTGGTACAATTCACGAGGAGCTCCTTTAGAAGGTCGAGCTTCACGGTGCAGAGCTCGGAACTGCTGCTGGGTCTGCACGGCGACTGTCAGGCTCCTGTAATCCCGAGGTGTAGTTTACCTGAAGTTATGTCACACTTCAGCCGCTACAGCTATACCCGACTGTTTAGAAGTGCCAGAAAGAATGTCTTGCATGCATAATTTATTATATAGGAGAGAAGAATACAGAGCGCTCCATTACTATTACAGTCCTTGAACAATAAGGTGTTCGCATAACTGTTTCGTCTACCGCTCGGGTTTAGTCCCGTTGTCCTGGCAGATTGATCTTGTTATTTCTGGAACGTGACGTAAAAATACGCAATAATCAGCAGGAATATTTGAATTTATTAGAGTTCGTTTTCTGGACGTATTTTCACTGGTTAGGGTTAGTAGAGTTTGCTACTGGAAACCAGTTTATTTTAACTCTTTAAATACTGTACAGCTTAAAAAATGTGAAGGCACCGATTAATTACCTAATTCAATTTGAACTGGATTGATTTGGATGTATTGTGTAATTAAAAGTTTTTGTGTATCATTTTTCTTTCCAACCAGTGGCGTAGCTATAGGGGCGGGCGGAGGGTGCGGTCCGCCCCATGCGTCACATTTTTGGGAGCGGCATTATTGGCAGCAGGGTTCGGAAAAATATTACTCGTGAATGAAAAAAGTACAATTCTCTTATTTGTACCCACAAATGCTTCAAAAAATAATTTTCAGACTGCCCTACTGTGGCGGCAACAGACACAGCAGTTGAAATTTATGAGGCAACAACAAAAATAAACATTACACCGATAATAATTTCTTGGAAGATAAACAACCAATTTATAATTTTTATAATTCAATCTGAATGTGTTCCTGCTCTGCGCAGATAATATCCCCACCTATCACTTGTACACTACACTGGTTCTGGTTTTCGCAGCGTAATTATATTAAACTAATAATTAGAACATGGCTTATCAGTGCGTCTATATTATATTCTTGTCTAGTTGACGCTTACAAATAATGTAAAAAATGATTGCGGTTTCTCTATATATGAACAAATATATGCTAAATTTGTCTCTGTACGTCATTTTAATACTCTCTTTAAATAGGTTAACATATTCAGATATGTTGGAGGGCAGCAATTTAGATTTTTTTCTCTTTTGGAATTGGATGCTACAATAACACAATTGATCTGCACCGAATTTGAAATATATTTGGTTCTGTTTTCCCAAATATTGAGACAATTACACATGTTACATTGGCATGAGAAGTTCTCTGTTATGGTGGCCATAGCGGGCATAACATTGTTTTTCTTGCAGTCAGTACAATGAGAAACATAATGTATACATTTAAATCGACTGCTGAGCACTCATCTATTTGCATTACACAGATAACTTTATGTAAAAATTGACTAAACACAATTAATGTAAATTATAACCAACAGAGTTAGATCTACTTAAACGCATGTTGTACTTACACTTTTTCTAACTACCAAGTATGTATTACTTTTTTTTTTGTATCGGTATGCTGCTGCTGGATTACGTGAATTTCCCCTTGGGATTAATACAGTATCTATCTACACTGGACGTTGTTTATATATTAGCTTACTACGAACAAACAATTCATAAATCCATTTACCTTTAAACTAACTTTATTTCAGGGTCGCGTGGAACCTGAATCTATCACGGCAGCAGAAGCGCCACTCCAACAATGGGTACAGTAGTGTCGCTCATACACAAACCTATATCGGGATAGTGTGGACTCGCTAACAACAGAAATATGGAACCAGGGAAACTAAACTCCTCATATGCTCTCCAATCACATATTTTAATGTAAAATCAACTTCACCTTCTAAAAACTCAACAGATATGTCGATTATCAATAGTAAGCAATGTTGTTAATTAATTGCAATTAACGATACTGATGTATCGTTACATCGAAAGTGCAAACTATTAATAGACTGTATGCAAGAGAGAGAGCGAGAGCGAGGGTGGGAGCATGCGCGAGGCAAGTAAATATTTTAGATATTTTTTTTTTTGCGTCCACCAGACCACAGACAGCACAGAGAATCACTCACACTGCCAATCGCTGGACATTTGAACCGGATGTTTGGAGCACAGGTTTATTAGTGTTCGTGAGTCCATCGGTGCACTTCTTTACTGCGCCAGTTGACGGTAAGGAACTCTCGGTACTTTGGATGAACTCGATGTTCAGCAGAAATCATTTCCCTGCCACCAGAGGTCGTACAAGATTCGGCATGACTGATATCTTACTTCATTTAAACGCTGCCGTTCTACCAAGGGTTTTAAGTTATTTCAGGAGGGATTAACGTTTTGTTCAGTTTTAAACCCGCAATTGCATACCGAGTTGAATGGAAAAGATTTACCGTTTGCGTATATTTCTAAATAAGTAAAACGTATACACATACAGGCAGAGTCTGAACCATTGTTAACTATACTATATCACTATTACATAAATAACACTCCCAAACAAGCTTAATCCTATTCGGGGCTGTGGGTGGCTGCATAAAGCAACCTGGGACAGATTTGCAGTCCATCACAGGGTCCACTCACACTCATATGATATATAGCCGTTTAAAATAGTATTCCTTATTTTATACTGTGTAATTTAAGACTGGCACCGTCCTAAAGTGCATTGCATGACCATCATAACACAAGACCCCACTTTTATTGCTTCATTTTTGGGAGGCTAACAAAACTACTTGAGCTGCAGTAAAATATGAATGTGTACAAACACTCTAGCCCTGTCTGCTGGATTACTATTTCAGACTAAAAGCTACGCACATATCATTTATTGGGATAAATATAACTTTATCTGCAGTAGCTGATATATTGATTTATACAGTTGTCTTTGAGGTTAACACAGATGCCTCACAACCCTAAAGGTCTACATTCAGTTTTCTAGCCAGTAAGTAGATGATATGTGAATTTGTACTTTCTCTCCCTTGCATATATGCACTCCCCACTCCCAATATCTAATTTTGTCACAAACGTGTGCATTTTAGATCAGTTGGCAGCTCTACAATGGCTACGTGGAGTGAGTAGGGTGTGTGTGTGTGTCTGCTCAGTGCTCAACTGGTGCTCCATGCAGGGATGACTCCTGTTTTGCACCAAATGCTGCAGGGATTGGCCTTAACTCCTCTTAATCCTGTGGTAGGAGCAGGGATCTTAGAAAATAAATTGGTACCAACAGTATTTTTTATTAACATCCCTCATTCAAACTGTAACTTCATAAAAATGCTGCAGTGGTCAGAAATTTTACAAATTTAAAGCTGTAACCTCAGAATACAGACCAGTTAATGAAAGCCACATGATATCTACAATTTTTGCAGGCTGAAATGAATGGAAATGGCATTGAAACAGAACTTACTCTGTTTATTCTGGATCAAGAAATTACTGTTTAATTTTTCAGGTCTTGTAGGACTTCTTTGGTGTGGAGCATTTTTGTTCTCAGCCTTACATTTTCTATGTGGAAAATAAACTGAGATTCCAGTACTGAGTACAGTAAAGGTTGAATTTGATGTTTTCTCTCCAGTAACTGAGGGTCCCAGCCATGTTTTGCTTTGCCTTTTTTTAAAATTTTACTAGGACTTTAATGACAACAGTTGAAGACCATGGGCCAAGTGTTATTAACCAAGTACTGGCCTGCTCCAGCAAGAGGGGACAGGTGCAGATGCACTTAAAGCATCATTTAGGTTAAAAAAAGCACCTGGAAGACCCCGAGGGGCACATGAGAGCATGGTGGTCGACAGGGTCTGTGAAAGAGAACCCAGGCAGGGTGGAGGCCCTGTTTATAGAAAAAGGATCACATCTCGCCTGACAGTGCATTGTAATTCTGTTTTTCTCTTCACATCCGTTTGGCTAATAACAGTAAAACAGACAAATTGTGCCAATATATAAAATACGAGGGCCGTTCAAAAAGTTTCTGCACTTTTATATATTTATTGGAAATAAAAAGGCAGGAGGAGTAGTAATTGGGCATTAAAAAGTTGGCGCAACGCTGGGAAAATTGCATCACAAATGAAGGTGACAATGTAGAAAAGTGATGTCATTTTATTTTAGAAATTCTTAATAAATTGATTTAGAAAAAAACAGCAGAAACTTTTTGAACCTCCCTCGTATAAATATGCTTACATGTTGCAGCATGATAGCAATAAGTATATTCCTCCAAGTAAATGCAAACACTCTTTCTCTTAATCTGTGATTATTGATAACATTTATTTATTTAGATAAAATTTCCCTTTGAATGTCACTTATCAGACACTTTTCTAAGTTGATTTATCTCATACTAATCAAATCATTATTCAAACAGGATATCGTGACTTCACTCCAGTCTAAGGTGACATACAATGTCTTGGAGGGTTTTATGCTGGGACTTATTCTCTCCTTAGGTGGGCTGGCACCCTGCCCGGGGTTTGTTCCTGCCTTGTGCCCTGTGTTGGCTGGGATTGGCTCCAGCAGA
This sequence comes from Polypterus senegalus, assembly GCF_016835505.1. Classification (NCBI taxonomy): domain Eukaryota; kingdom Metazoa; phylum Chordata; class Cladistia; order Polypteriformes; family Polypteridae; genus Polypterus; species Polypterus senegalus. Next base: position 106,379,965 of record NC_053163.1, on the reverse strand, counting down.
CCCCCCCGTGACCCTGTGTTAGTATACAGCGGGTTGGACAATGACTGACTGACGGACTGGTTTATTCTTTTTATATATATATATATATATATATATATACATACACACAGTGGTGTGAAAAACTATTTGCCCCTTCCTGATTTCTTATTCTTTTGCATGTTTGTCACAAAAATGTTTCTGATCATCAAACACATTTAACCATTAGTCAAATATAACACAAGTAAACACAAAATGCAGTTTTTAAATGATGGTTTTATTATTTAGGGAGAAAAAAATCCAAACCTACATGGCCTGTGTGAAAAAGTAATTGCCCCTTGTTAAAAATAACCTAACTGTGGTGTATCACACCTGAGTTCAATTTCCGTAGCCACCCCAGGCCTGATTACTGCCACACCTGTTTCAATCAAGAAATCACTTAAATAGGAGCTGCCTGACACAGAGAAGTAGACCAAAAGCACCTCAAAAGCTAGACATCATGCCAAGATCCAAAGAAATTCAGGAACAAATGAGAACAGAAGTAATTGAGATCTATCAGTCTGGTAAAGGTTATAAAGCCATTTCTAAAGCTTTGGGACTCCAGCGAACCACAGTGAGAGCCATTATCCACAAATGGCAAAACATGGAACAGTGGTGAACCTTCCCAGGAGTGGCGGCCGACCAAAATTACCCCAAGAGCGCAGAGGCGACTCATCCGAGAGGTCACAAAGACCCCAGGACAACGTCTAAAGAACTGCAGGCCTCACTTGCCTCAATTAAGGTCAGTGTTCACGACTCCACCATAAGAAAGAGTCTGGGCAAAAACGGCCTGCATGGCAGATTTCCAAGACGCAAACCACTGTTAAGCAAAAAAACATTAGGGCTCGTCTCAATTTTGCTAAGAAACATCTCAATGATTGCCAAGACTTTTGGGAAAATACCTTGTGGACTGATGAGACAAAAGTTGAACTTTTGGAAGGCAAATGTCCGTTACATCTGGCGTAAAAGGAACACAGCATTTCAGAAAAAGAACATCATACCAACAGTAAAATATGGTGGTGGTAGTGTGATGGTCTGGGGTTGTTTTGCTGCTTCAGGACCTGGAAGGCATGCTGTGATAGATGGAACCATTAATTCTACTGTCTACTAAAAAATCCTGAAGGAGAATGTCCGGCCATCTGTTCGTTAACCCAAGCTGAAGTGATCTTGGGTGCTGCAACAGGACAATGACCCAAAACACACCAGCAAATCCACCTCTGAATGGCTGAAGAAAAACAAAATGAAGACTTTGGAGTGGCCTAGTCAAAGTCCTGACCTGAATCCAATTGAGATGCTATGGCATGACCTTAAAAAGGCGGTTCATGCTAGAAAACCCTCAAATAAAGCTGAATTACAACAATTCTGCAAAGATGAGTGGGCCAAAATTCCTCCAGAGCTGTAAAAGACTCATTGCAAGTTATCGCAAATGCTTGATTGCAGTTATTGCTGCTAAGGGTGGCCCAACCAGTTATTAGGTTCAGGGGCAATTACTTTTCACACAGGGCCATGTAGGTTTGGATTTTTTCTCCTAAATAATAAAACCATCATTTAAAAACTGCATTTTGTGTTTACTTGTGTTATATTTGACTAATGGTTAAATGTGTTTGATGATCAGAAACATTTTGTGTGACAAACATGCAAAAGAATAAGAAATCTGGAAGGGGCAAATAGTTTTCACACCACTGTATATATATATATATATATATATATATATATATATATATATATATATATATATATGTTAGTATTATGATCTTTATTTCAGAACTTCCTAGTAGCACAGTGGGCTCAGCTTCAGTGTACCAGAGGTTGTACATGTGAGGCTGGCACTTTCTCCCCATGTCTGCATTGGTTTTCCTTTAACATCAACAAAGATGTGTAGGTTCATTTAGATGGTAATTTCAAACTGACTCCTGGGTGAGTGAGAGAAATCATGTTGTACTGGTGCTCTGGAGAGTGTTGCTGGAATAGGCTCCTTTCTCCCACGGCCCTGACTTGAACTGTGTAGGTTTGTAAATGAGAGGAGACGTGAAAATTAATATCCATTCATATCATTTACATTTCTGTGCTTTCTAAAACCTGTTTTTTCAACCTTGGAAAAAATGCAAAATTAAGATGGTTTCTTAAGCCAAAGGATCTTGAAAGCTCTAGTTTTATTTATTTGTTCCAAAGCAAAACATATACATAATGTACTGTTTTATCATCAGGATGACCAAACCACTTACTATTCAGAGCTCTTTCATAAATGTTTACAATACCAATGTATTAACAGTTAATTCAAAACATTGCATTAACAACTAACTAAGTAGCACTGTAACTTCCTGTTAGATCATCACATGCATCGTGAAATGTAACAATAAATAAATAAATAAAATATGTGAACATTCATAATTAAATGTGGCACAAAATAGAGATTTTGTTGGTTATTTCTTTATGTATTTGGTGCATTGCCATTTGGAGTCTACATAAATCTTTGGTGATCACATTTACAGCAGACACTTCAGCTGCAGACTCCAGACAGAATCCATTCATTATCCAACCCGCTATATCCTAGCACAGGGTCACGGGGGTCTGCTGGAGCCAATCTCAGCCAACACAGGGCGCAAGGCCGGAAACAAACCCAAGGCAGGGTGCCAGCCCACCGCAGGGCACACACACACACACACTAGGGACAATTTAGGATCGCCAATGCACCTAACCTGCATGTCTTTGGACTGTGGGAGGAAACTGGAGCACCCGGAGGAAACCCATGCAGACACGGGGAGAATATGCAAACTCCACGCAGGGAGGACCCGGGAAGCGAACCCAGGTCTCCTAACTGTGAGGCAAGTAAGGGTACTGTACAGTACTTCTCAGTAACTTCTTCTTTCACTCACGCCCACCACCAATGAACACAGTCACAACTTTAAACATGTACTTTGGGGCTCATAAGCATCTCATACAGTATATACTCTACTAATAAATTAATCAATCAAAACACAGTACTCACTAGTACTCTCATCTTTGACGGATGAAAATGGCAGTTTTCATTTCAAGGCATTTTTCATCTTGTGTGAAGTGTCACTGAAGTAAATCAAATGAACAGTAATTAAAGCTACTATATATATAAAAAATCCTAAGCCTAAAAGTGCAACGATTTTATGTGACTTTTTATGACACCCCTGCTTTAGTGCCATGGTATGGTGAAGACAACTGGTGATATAAATTAGCCAATCTGCCACTGAAACATTAGAACACTCTAGACAAGAACAGGCCATTCAGCCCAACAAAGCTCGCCAGTCCTATCCACTTATTTCTTCCAAAAAACATCAAGTTGAATTTTGAAAGTCCCTAATGTCTTACTGTCTACCACACTATTTGGTAGCTTATTCCAAGTGTCTATTGTTTTTTGTGTAAAGAAACACTCATGTTTGTGCCCTTAACATGCCCTTTTACCCTTAACAAGTTTCCAACTGTGTCCCCATGTTCTTGATGAACTCATTTTAAAATAACAGTCTCGATTCACTGGACTAATTCCCTTCATAATTTTAAACACTTCAATCATGTCACCTCTTAATCTTCTTTTCCTTAAACTGTATAGGCTCAGCTCTTTTAATCTTTCCTCATAATTGAACCCCTGTAATCCTGGAATCAGCCTAGTTGCTCTTCTCTGGACCTTTTCTAGCGCTGCTATGTCCTTTTTGTAGCCTGGAGACCAAAACTGCACACAGTACTCTAGATGAGGCCTCACCAGTGCATTATAAAGCTTGAGCAGAACCTCCTTGGACTTGTACTCCACACATCAAGGTGCTTTATAATCTAACATTCTTAATGGCTTCTGAACACTGTCTGGCAGTTGATAGTGTCGAGTCCACTATGACTCCTAAATCCTTCTCATAAGGTGTACTCTCGATTTTCCGACCACCCATTGTGTATTCAAGCCTAACATTTTTATTTCCTAGATATAATACATAACCTTAAAAAAGGTTAAAATTGTACAAAACTGAAATATGCCATACATGCAAATTATTTGCTAAGAAATGTACATTGAAAGGTACAATAAATTGTAAATTGCCACATGTCAGCTTTACTGTTTCCCAATACTCCATCACCATTCATTGGCCAGATTCAATATTTACCAAAACAATAAATAAAATGCAAACTAGAGTCTTTTCAAAAACAATCTGTACTCAAGTAAATATGCTCCAGGTTAAAATTTCTAATATAGTAAGCTTAATAGTGCTCACCCCTTGGATGGGATTGCATTAAAATTAATGTTTAGTTTATTTTCTCATGTGTGTAACTGGGTCAGTTTCTCCTGTTCAGCACTCCCAAACTGGGTCACTCAACAAGGCTGCTACTTACGGCAAAGTGGAAAACGAATTTAACATGCTAGTCTCTGTAACAAGAGGGTAAAAGAGGTTGCCTACACGTAAAATGAAGCATTGTTGTAGACGAATATGAAGTGTCACTTTGAAACATCTTACCTTTCAAAAAAAAAAAATAAATAAATACAAAATTGTGAGAAAAACAGTAATATACTTTTGTTTAGCCAACCTAGTTCTAATCTGGGAAAGCTTCAAATAAACACAAATGGGCAGGAAGATGCCCACCTGGCAGCACCGATACTAATGACAGTCTTTGTCACCCTACAACACCTCAGCTAATCAAAAGCAGGGTCAAAGTGCAATTTGGGCTTTGGCTGCAGACGCCCGAGTGAAGAAGCAGCTCTTGTATCACTTGTGACGCGTTACTTCAAAGTGCGACAGTGAGCTTTGTGAAAGACTTTGCACATGGAGACGTCTTATAAAATTGCAAAGTATGATATTAAATAGTATGGGACGTAACATAGCTACTGGACTTGAGTATCTCACACACTATGAAAGACTTTGTAAAAACTGCAGCTGTTACCAGATTATCTTCCTTGTCTTTTATACAAATATTTATAATAAAAAAAATAAATAAATAACCGTGCCTCCTCCCATCACCATGAAAATCTGGAGAGGCTTCCATGGTGCTATATTTGACTAAATTAACTTTGAAACTATTCGAGAGGGTCAGGTTGCAAATATACCAAGCTTACAAAATAAGTGTATCATCCATCTATCTATTTTCTGACCTGTTGAGTGGCACAGAGGTAGTAGCAGTAAAAGCATACATTTGGTGCAAGGCAGAAACCAACCAGAACAAAATTCATTGCAGGGAACACACATGCACACCCCATCACACTGATGCCAGTTCAGAGTTACTACTGCAACTAAAGTCACCAACAAATCTTTGGGATGTGGGTAGGAGAAATGCACAGAATGTGTAAGTTTTACACAGTAGTGTCTGGACCAGGATTTAGACAAAGACTGAGACAGCAGCACTAACCAGTGCTCCACTATGCCACCCAAATTAATTTTGTAAAACTACTCAATTAAACCAGAACATTTAAAATAATTGGGTACATCACTTCTGAACAAATATATTGAAGAATAAAGTTAATAATTACATAAGCAGAGGTAAGAGCTAGTAGGGGATGCCATCCCTAGTAAGTACAAGTAGTTGCTGTGTGCAGATTAACAAGGCAGGCAGTGGTTAAAGTGCTTGGTTGTCACATTTGTACATAGTTCAGTTGTTCTTGGGTCTGAAACGTATTTAGAGTTGTCTTTAAAAAATTTAGTGTGATTCCTCACTGCAAGTTACCACAGAAAAGGATGGTTGATTTACCAAAAGAGTAAACATTGGCTCTCATGCCTAAACTTGAATATAAATAAATATACAGTATATATTCACTCACTGGCCACTTTATTAGGTACACCTTGCTAGTACCAATTTGGACCCCCTTTTGCCTTCAGAACTACCATAATTCTTCATGGCATAGATTCAACAAGGTGCGGACATGATAGCATCACGCACTTGATGCAGATTTGCTGGCAACACATCCATCATGTGAATCTCCCATTTCTCTACATCCCAAAGGTGCTCTATTAGATTGAGATCTGGTGACAGTGGAGGCCAATTGAGTACAGTGAACATTGTCATGTTCAAGAAACCTGTTTGAGATGATTTGAGCTTTGTGATATGGCACACTTATTCTGCTGGATGTAGTTATCAGAAGATGGGTACACTGAGGTCAAAGAGGGTCAGTAACAATATTCAGATAGGCTGTGATATTTAAACAATGCTCAAATGGTACTAAGGGGTCCAAAGTGTGCCAAAAAATATCCCCCACACCGTTACACCAGAACCAGCAGCCTGAACCACTGATACAAGGCAGGATGGATCCATGCTTTCAAGTGGTTGATTCCAAATTCTGAACTTACCATCCTAATGTCACAACAGAAATAAAGACTTATCAGACCAGGCAATGTTTTTTCAAATCTTCTGTTGATCAATTTTGGTGAGCCCGTGTGAACAGTTGCCTGTTCTTAGCTGATAGGAATGGTTCCCAATGTGGTCTCCTGCTGCTGTAGTCATCTACTTCAAGGTTTGACATTTTGTGTATTCAGAGATGCTCTTCTGCATACCTCAGTTGTAATGAGTGGTTATTTGAGTTAATGTAGCCCTCTTCACTCACGCGCCTGCCTTGGGACGTGTACCTTACCTCTGCTTAGCTAGCGAATGAGAGAACTAATTAAGGGATTTAGATTGGGTTATTTTCTATAATTTGCTTGAACAATGTAGTTGATCTTGCTAAGAATCATAGTTCACTTGCAGGAGCAATATATTTGTGCTAATCCAAGATAGAGGCTGTAGGCCGAGGGGAGCGGTAAGAGTAATGTCAGGAGTGGAAAACCGGGCAGGGCCCTCCTCTCTGTTCTTTTACACTAATACACGGGCAGAGCCATGGGGCATGGCTAGTGTGTGTGTGTGTGTATATATATATATATATATATATATATATATATATATATATATATATATATATATATATATATATATATATGAGAGAGAGAGAGAGAGAGTTCCCTATACAATCCTACACCATTTAGCCAATGTGTACCAAATTTTACATAGTTGTTCTCTAGGACCATACAGAAAAGAAAGACTACTTTAGAACTCAAAATTTTGACCATAGGGGTCCCAGTACCTTTTTTCCTCCTGTGTGCTAGAGTCTTCACCTGTTGGCTTGTAGGAAGTGAAACATTTGAACAATTTGAAGCCAGACTAGCAGACAAAATGATCAGCACTTAACACTCACCTGGGCAGTGTTGCATGCTGCTTCCATCTACTGTAATACAAAAATTAGTATCTTGCACTTTTGCTGGGTGGGGTGGCTGAGGCTTTGATTGTGAGTAGAAGTATGTAGTGCAACACAATGAAGACTCAAAGTGTTGTTGTTTCATTCCTGCTTTCCTTTATAATTTTAGCACTACAAACTATCCTCCTTGAACTAAAAGATGAGTCAGACATGACATTGTTAATAGATTCAACCCAGCAAGGAGTTACTGCAATTCAGGATTCCAGTCGGACCCAAAAAGAACAAATTCTCCACTCACTGCGAAAGAGACATGGACAGAGAGACATCTAACAATAACTACAGTGTCAACGTTTAAAAAACACCTAAACTTTTGCTTTCTTTCTTTAACCCATTCTGTTTATATACCTGTGCAACGCTGGATTCTTTGGATAACAAACATGATAAACATTAAGTATATGACCATGATATTAGTTGACAATCATCCAGCTTTGCTATATTTCAAGCCAGCAGCAATAATATTCTAGAAGAGAATTAAGTTTAAGAAAATGAACTTAAACCACACCCTCTAAATTCAATTCAACTCAAATCAATCTTTAAATAAAGCTCTTTACTGGGTACAGATTCAGACTGCTTACTTATAAATACAACTACAGTAACACTAAATTATTAAACCACACATTTACATAAACAATTGTATAAAACATTAAATAGATATTCAAATAATGAACATAAACATACCACAATAAAGTCCATTATTATTATTATTATAGTTGGGATCTGGACAGTTGACAGCAAAGGAGAAGAAATAAAAAAATCCACTCAGCGACATTCTTTAAGAAAGCAAACCTCTTCAGGTATTCATGGTTGGTTATAACAGAAAAGGTCACAGTTCTGATGACTTAGGCCATCTGGCTACTCGAAAACCCACCCCTCAGTGTATTCTGCAACAATTAAGTACATGTTCTAAATCAAACCTCCTTGGCTGTAAATTAATATCATGGGTGCCATGTAGGCTGGAATGTATGGAGTGCAATACTATACAGCAAACAAGGTCAAATTCCCACACGTGAAAGCATGCTGTGTGTTAGGATATTACACCGGTTTGGGTGGGTGAGCAAACACTGCCTCTCGGGACATTTTTTATTGTAGTGCAAGTTATTGCAGTTTTACAGTTTAAAAGAAAAAAAATAAATCTGTCAATTCACTACACAAATCTGGTTAGCCTATTTAAGGATTGCAAGGAGCCCAGGTATAGTTAAGATCAGTTATGGCCTGCTGTGCAAGGGCACCACTCTGGGTATTCTGGGTTCATTATTAAATTAGTTTGATAACTTGCACCACAGTTCTCACTAGAATCTGATAACTTAAAGGTTTGAGGAAATTCAGGGAAAACAACATTTTTTCCAGACTCTTAACATATCTGTTCCAGTCACGAACGAAACACATACACACTTTATTTGAATAGCAAATACTGAAACTCTGCCTTAGAAAGTGCAGGTCTGGGTATCATCACCCTGGTGCCTCACAAATTCAGGCTGAGGACCTCAACAGCTCACAGTCCTCCTTCTCTAGTGCATCTCCAGTCTGGCAGCTGTTCAAGTTCAGGTTGCCATAGCAAGAGATTAACAGAAACATTTCTTTTCTTTTCAGGATGTGCTGGCTAGCGACACCTCATGCCCTACTCCTTAACATATTGCTAGATTCATTGCTCTTCACCTGCATTTTGTCTCCCATCCTTAGAAGTGGGGCAGTGAAAGGTACTGGACAAAATCTTCCTCTCCCAGAAGCTGACGATCTGAATATCACCTTGTGTTACTAGAGTAATTAATGTAAATTGTTTTATTGTAGGCAGATAGCACTTTTAATAGTGAACTCATTGAAACATAACACAGTTTTGGTTCCCAAACATCTAGTCGAGGCAACACAGCCACTCCAAATATTTTTAAATTACCAAGAATTAAATTAATGAAGTAATCTTTATCTAAACCTGGTGAACTAATAAAGCAGTTTTAAAAAATTAATGGTTATATGGGACGGTAGCCACAAATACTTGGATTCCTCTAGGGAGGCTTGGGAATGGCTAACCTAACACACTTTGATGGACATATAATCAGTTTTGGAGCAGCAAGGATGTAGTCAGCAACCAACTGCCATATCTTGAAGACGTGGTATCATAAAAAACTTGAATAAACTGACAGAAAGCACAGTGGAAGACTCAAAAAGGTGTGTAAATTGGATGAATGGTAATTAAATATCATATCCTCATGGACCAAAGGAAATCTAGTGCAGTAGTTGTTCAGTGTCTGGCACCAGCACATACTTAAAACTGTGTGAAAGAGTCTTAATAGAAGTGGTCTAGTAAGACATGTTGCAGTTACAAAGCAACTGTTTTGGGAAGGCAAGAAATAGAAGAGATGGCCGTATGCAAAAAAAAAAAAGACCATGAAGTATGAAATAACCAATGAAGTGAAGAGTCCAAATTTAGGATGTTTTGGTTCACAAAATCCCAATATTGGGATATCAGATGTGGAACTGGTAAGTGGCAATATTAATGCCTATTAAAAGCCTTCTATGTAGCATGGTGGTAGCTCTCTTATGTACTGCTCAAAAAAAATTAAAGGAACATTTAATTTTTAATCAGAGTATAGCATCAAGTCAATGAAACCTCTGGGAATTTGATCTGGTCAGTTAAGTAGCAGAGGGGCTTGTTAATCTGTTTCAGCTGTTTTGGTGTTAATGAAATTAACAACAGGTGCACTAGAAGGGCAAAAATAAGGCACCCCCCAAAACAGGAATGGTTTAACAGGTGGAGGCAGCTGACATTTTTCCCTCCTCATCTTTTCTGGGCTGTTTTTTCACTAGTTTTGCATTTGGCTACAGTCAGTGTCACTACTGGTAGCATGAGGCGATACCTGGACCCTACAGAGGTTGCACAGGTAGTCCAACTTCTCCAGGATGGCACATCAATACGTGCCATTGCCAGAAGGTTTGCTGTGTCTCCCAGCACAGTCTCAAGGACATGGAGGTGATTCCAGGAGACAGGGAGTTACTCTGGGAGAGCTGGACAGGGCCATAGAAGGTCTTTAACCCATCAGCAGGAATCTGGTCATTTGGGCAAGGAGGAACAGGATGAGCACTGCCAGAGCCCTACAAAATTACCTCCAACAGGCACTGGTGTGAATGTCTCTGACCAAACAATCAGAAACTGACTTCATGAGGGTGGCCTGAGGGCCCGACGTCCTCTAGTGGGCCCTGTACTCACTGCCTGGCACCATGGAGCTTGATTGCCATTGCCATAGAGACAAATGGCAGGACAAATGAGACAGCCAATCAATCAATCAGTAAATACATAAAAGTAAATTGTGCAGATACAGTATTTCAAAATGAACTTAATGAATATATTGGGTTGAAGCACTGAATTGCCGGATAGCAGTGTGCAGAAATGACCCTCAGAGGTGCTGCTTAGCACACCATGGTGGAATGAACCTTTGGCTAACTGTGCTCCAGCATAGCACATCCTGGAGGGGAGGGAGGGAATTTTTTCATGATGGCATCCAAATTTTCCATCATCCTCTTTTCCACAACAGTGTGTCAAGGGTTTGCCCTGTGATGGAGCAGACCTTCCTATTAAGTTTGTTCAGGCATTGTGCTTCTTTTGAGCTCGGATTGCTTCCTGAGGAGACTGCAGTGTAGAATACCGCACTTAATACTATGGACTGCAGCTTACTGCAAACATCAACAGACCAGAGTCTCCTTAGCAAGTGAAGTCTACTGTGGCCTTTCTTATAGCGCTCCACTGTGTTGTCAAACCAGTTCAGTTTGTTTGTTTTGTGAACCCCCAGGTACTTACACCCCAAGACCCCTTTCGCATCCTCTCCCTGAATGCTGACAGGTCTCAGAGGCTCTTTTGCATACCAGAAGTCCACACATTAGCTCTTATTTCTTTACAGACAGCGTTGCAGGTTGTTATCCCTGGGCCACAACACAAAGTCCTCAACATCCTTCCTGTACTATGATTTATCTCCATTATTAATGCAGCCTATGATGGAGGAGTCATCTGAAATTTTCTGTAGACAGCAAGCACTGGAAGTCTGTTGTGTAGCCTCACAAACTGTTGCCTGTACGTCAGGTAGTCTGTTATCCAGGAGGCTGTGGGGGTATCAAGATTCAAAGCCCTGAGCTCGTTCCTCAGTATAGCATAGCCAATTAATCAAATTTTTTGTTTAAAAAAAAAAATCGATGCAGACACAAAGAGAACATACCACCTCTGCATGGCTAATGACCAGGAGCAGAATTCAAACCCAGGATGCGGGTGTCATTGCTCCCCACTATCAGGGGGTGCTGCCCTTGAGAATTACAGGCATCTGTCAGGATGTCAGGATGTGAATTTGGAGTATCTTCAGTGCCTTCAGAAAGTATTCAGACCCCTTCATTTTCACACATTTTGTTGTATCCTTATGCTAAAATCCCAATGTCCCTCAATAAGCAACATTCAATATCCAGGAAAACCATAACAAAAAAAGATTTCAGACATTTTGCAAATTTATCAAAATAAAAAAAAAACAAATATGACATTGACACAAATACTCAGACCCTATACTCGGTTTACTCAGTACTTTGTTGCAGCACATTTGACAGCAGTTACAGTCTGGAGTCTTTTTGGGTATGACGTGTGAAGCTTCACACACCTGAACTTGGATATTTTCTGACATTTTTATCAAGAGATCCTCTCAGGCTCCATCATGTTGGATAAAGACCACTGATAGATAATTTTTAAGATCTCTCCAGAGATAATCGATTGGGATCAAGTATGGGATCTGTTGCCACTCAAGAATATACCCAGAGTTGCCCCTAAGCTAGCCCTGTGTTATCTCTGCATTATCCTTAGGGTCATTGTCCTGTTGGAAGGTGTCCAGCCCAAGGTCCAGAGCACAGGTTTTCATTAAAGATATCTCACACTTTGCTCAATCCAGCTTTTCCGCAGTCCTGTCTAATATTTCAGTCCCTGCCACTAAAAACAACCCCACAGCATGATTTTATCACCACAATGTTTAATGTTGGAATGGTATTGACACAGGTAATAAGCAGAGTCTGTTTTATTGTCCTGACATGACACCATGAGACCAAACAGTTCAATTTTGGTTTCATCAGACCAGAGAGTCTTGTTTCATATAGTCTGATATTCCTTTAGGTGACTTCTTGCAAAATCCAAGCAGGCTTTCAGATTAGTGGGGTACTGAAGTGTTAAGTTACTCTTCTGGAAGTTTCTCTCATCTCCACATAGGCTTTCTGGGACTGACAGAGCAAGCTTTGGGTTCTTGATCACCTCTCTTACCAAGACCCTTCTCCCTTAATTGCTCAGTTTGGTCAAGTCCCTGCTGTAGGAAGAGTCATGGTTGGGTTGTTCTAGACTTTTTCCATTTTAAAATTCTGGAAGCCACTTTGCTCTTGGAAACCTTCAGTACTGCAGAAATGTTTCTGTGGTGTTCCCCAGATCTATGTCTCAACACAATCCTGTCTCTAAGCTCTGCAGGAAATTTCTTCTACAAAGTACCTCATGGTTTGATTTTTGTTCTGATAAACATTGTCAACTATTGGACTGTCCATGGACATGTGTGTGCCTTGTCTAATCATGGCTGATCAAGTAAACTGACCCCATGTGAACAAGGTACAGAAACATGATGACCAACAGAATAGGATCCACCTGTAACAGATTGCAAATGTTATAGCAAAGGGTCTGAATACTTGTGTCAATTGGATCTTTTTTTTTTTTAGTTTTTAACAATTTTGAAAAAAAATCCTAAAATCCTGCTTTCACTTTGTGTTAGGGTACCAAGTGCTGTTTGCGGTGGGGGGAAGGAGAGAAATTAATTTAAAAGATATTAGCGTAAGGCTGCAAAATAACAAAATTTGAAATAAGTGAAAGGGTATGAATACTTTCTGAGGGCACTGTGTAACATACTTGGGCAGCATACACAGTAAATGTAGAAAGGTTGTTAACATTTGTCTTGAACAAACTACTGTTTGGAAGTTTTATGATGGACTACTCAAAATTGACATCACGGTAATGAGAAATTAGAAAAAGGGATATCTTCAATTACATTTTGACTATTTGAGCTTGCAGTTGGTGATATAATAACCCCACTGACCAACTGCTATTATACCTTGGGATATGTTCTGCCTTGTACCAAACCCTGGATAGAGAAATAGTCCAGCACAGTGCCCACTCACAGTCAATTTAGAGTTGCCAATTGACCTAACATGCAGAACTGAAGATGTAAGAGGAAAAAAAAGGAATACTGAGAGAATATGACAGATATCGGGCAACCATGCAACCTACTCATGGATGCCTGGGCAGAGGCAGAGGATCCTAACCCCGGGATTCTGGACATGTGTAAGGAAACAGCAGCATTGTGCCACCATGTGGGAAAATACTGACTAAACAATTGTCAACAGAACAGATGATTTTCAGAATAAACTTTTCCTTCTATACCAGCAGTTGTGACAATTAACTTCTCAGACCTAATCATTTCACTGTGCCACATATAGCTTTTCCTTTTTAAAGGTGAGGAAACTGCTCATATTATCAAAAGACATACAGTATGTAGAAAAACTGTAATATATATAAGATTATATCATTACTAAACTTTACTAAAGCCAACTGGAAAAACAGGGTAGTTGTCATCTAATAAAGGCATTTTAGTTGCCAAAAGTAATTTAGAGTATGTAGCAATTACCTAAGTGTACTGTATAACATAGGATTTAAAACAGTTACTGAATCTAAAAAGGACCAGACTTTTAAAGTTTATCTGCACGGCTTGCTATGTGTGTGAATGCTTGTGATAGACATAACACATCTAATTATGTTGGGCAAAACCTGGAACATATTAAGACAAGCCTGCACGGACCATGGGACCTTCTCCCAGGTTCATATTCATTGATCATTTATATTTGGAGCATGGAAACATATTACCATTGTAACATCTTAATAACTTCTTGAAGCACAGTTATACTGGTTGTAGCGTAAGGCACCTTCAAAAGTGTAAATGGCTTATGAAACAGGCTCCAGTGAGTGATCTTGTACTGGAAGAAGGTGCCCCATTTTAAAAAAAAAAAAATTCCCACCTATAAGAAATCTATTAATATACCTCCTTCTCATTGTCTCTTATAAGACTATGTAAGCAGACTTCATATTTTACAGCCCTCCTTAATTTGACCTGTAATACAGATGTGCTGACCACAGTCCTCTTTTACATCACACTCTTCAGCGTGGTATGACTCAACAAAATGTCAAGTGTTACATCTCTATTACTGATTAACTGACTAGAGATGAGTCAAAGTGCTGAGATTACATATACTGTAGTTACACAGGCACTTCTCCTACATATGAACCATTCTGGTGTGACCAGTTTCTCTTCTGATATTGCTGGCTTGTGTATTTTGTGTATGTTGAGCTAGCCAATAAATATGCACATGGGGGATGGGGACATCATTCTGGGTTTTATACTGAAAATCCATCCTTAATTGATAAAATAACTATAACCAAATTAGAATAATATGAAAGAAAAACATCAACCAACCCAAAAACTCTAATACAGTATCTTGTATGACCACCTCTTCTATTCATCACTTCTTGACACCTCTGGCACACAGAGCTAAAGAGATTCAAAATCTACAGTTGTGAATAATTTCAGGATATTGCAATCCAGGGTATCCCAAAGATGCTCTGTAGGGTTATTATCAGGAGTATCACAGTAGTATTTCTCAGGCTGGTCATGGCCAAAGCAGCTGTTTGTTGCTGTTGGTGTCCTTCTGTAAGGTTAGACACCTAGGATATATTTGCAGAGGATCTTGGACAGCATGCCTTGCTCTAAGGTGAGCAGCATTGAATCTGTCGTTCATTATCCTATTGCTGAGGCAGGCATTGCATCTGATGGCATTTTCAGAATCTGTACTGATACCAGATTAAACAATGATCTCAGATGGCGAGATGCATCTGTCCTGCTTGGGTGTGGTCACTTAATAGGAACTTGTTCTTGGATGGTCATGTGTCCAAATTGCTTTGCTGAAGTCTTACTTGCAATTAAAACACAGTGGAGCAGCTTAATAAATAGTTGTAGCAACACTAGTACAAGGCATGCCTACCTGCAGCATACTGATGGCTCTTTTCTTCTTGTGACACTGAAGGAATTATGTACTGCACAGTAAAATAACTAAGTGTGGCCTCTGTTGTGCTGTGACCTATGATTTGTATTAAAGACCTTTAATGGGTGATCCCATCAGGCTTCGTTTCACCTGGACTTCACTTAGTAAAAATGCATGAAATTAAATTGAATGTGTTTGGCAAGCTGCATTTTTGGTTAGAAGCCTAAAACATGGAACATCTTTTTGTGAGAGTACACATGGTGAATTTCTTCTTGTAACTGAGGATAGAACTACAGTTTTGCCATTTTTATCAGCATGTTTGTGTTAATTACAGTGATTGATCGAATAGTCAGTTTGATGCCATTGTCTTATCTAGTCATTGAATACTAGGCACAAAAAGAAAAAGGGAGTAAATGGACAAAATCTGAGATAATTGCCATGTGATTCGTGTTCTTAGTTTGTAAAATACATTGATGTTACCAATATAATTATCATAATTATCTCTAAAATTATGTAGAAGCCTGTAAATATCTTGGCAACAGTGGATCCAAGGCTACAGCCAACCCTAGGCAAGCAGTATATTGCAGAGCTCACTCATGCATACTGATTTTGTAACTTCAGAATAATTTGTTAATTTAATTTGCACAGCTTTGTATGAGGGGAAAAAGTGCCTGGAGAAATGTTTCCTTTTTCTGCTTGGCCTACCAGTCATTATCTACAACATATCATATAGCAAGCATTTTTGTAATTAAACACATGATCTTGCCATTTGCAGCTATCATAACAGAAACCATGAGAACAGACTTACCCGATTAACCCAATAGATTTTTTATGCCTCAAAAACAGAAAAAGATCCACTTGTGGGTGAAATCATCCCTTAGGTTTACTCTGCCCATAAAATCAGTTGGTCACCAGGCAGGGTTCTTTCGTCCAGTAGTTGTTTTGTACAAAAGTAACTGGGAATCGGCGTCAGCCAAGGACAATGCTAGGCCCCACATACAAGAAAACAAAAAAAAAAAAAAAGCAGAGAAAACAGTGTTTGAATAAAGAGGAGCAGGTGTGTCAAATGTAGACCACATATGAAAATGCAAGTCTAGCATATTTACTGATAATTGGCAAATAGTTTATTTAAAATGATAGAATTGACCATATCTATATATTTTAAGTATTATAAACACAAAACATTATTCATCCCACTCTATAAGCCATAACCCATGCAAGAACAAGGGCTAAGAAGTCACTGCTACCGAGAATACCATACCAAATCAATCCATAGGACATTCATGATATATAACAGCATCCAATCCGTACACTCTGAAATATAATTATCATCCTTCTGTGTGACAAAGAAATAAAAATACATTTATATAGCGCCTTTCTAATGCTCAGCACTCACAGCTCCAGAAGACTGTGTTCCAATTTCCAGCCCCGTCACTACCTTTGAGAAGTTTGTATTTTTGAACGTATATGTAGATTTTCCACACATATCCCAAAAGCTTATACAATAAATTAATCCTAGATTCCCAACTTACTCAGTATGATTGAGTATGGGTGCTTACCCAGTGGTGCTATACATGTGATCTTACTTCCAAAGTCAACCTGCCAGGTCATTTCTGCCTCCTAAGAATGGTTAAACAGATTAAGCAAGTTATACGGATGAAACAGTGATGAACAGCTCAGACAACTTTAAAAAGCTATATAATTTCTCACCAGTAAAGCCACTATGGCACAATATTTAGCAATTTTGTTTCATGGATCCATTACCCTGGGTTTGTTTGAATCATGTATCAGGTTGCTGAACCACGGTATCTTTTCTGAGCATTCACAAGTGTGGGTTAGGTTATTTGTCATCCAACTGAGTGTTTGTGTGAATACTGTGCCTAGTGCCACTGATATAAGACTCCATCCCTCCACAACGCTGGATTTAATTAACCAGGGTTGGAAAAGCTATGCTATACATTACTCAATCACCATTCTCCCCTCTTAAAAAACAGTGTACATTGCATATGGATCCAATGAACAGAACAACCATCAGCTTCCTAGAGATGCAAGACTCTTAATTACTTAATTTTGACAGTTTTCAAATTCTAATTAGCATAAACACCACAGCTGGGAAGCATAACAATGACAGCTGTTCAATGATCCATGGGCAGTACTCTGCTCTAATGTGACCAATAAGCAAGCCCAGTTGGGGGGAAACTGTATCCAGGGAAGCGGAGCAACATCACCTGCCTCAAGGTCATTTGTCAAATGAGCAGGCCACATACATCAGTAACACAGTTTAGGCTGAATCAAAACCACATGTATGGAGCAAATGACGCAAGACTAAATCATCATACTTTTATCAAAAGTTCATCCCCTCAATACAATGGATAACTTTTCACTTGCAGTTATTGATGAAGATGGCACAATTACTGAAACCTATTAAACAAGGCAACTGGGGTTCCAAGAGGCTGTGACAAAAATGGAGCTACAATTATCCACCCAGAGTAGGGCAATGTACTTCTCCTTTACGCTTCATTTCTAACACTCTCCATTTTTTTAATCAAATTCACAAACTTAGTTCTTAAATTTGGATTCCTTTCATCTTTGTGATCATGAATGCTTGCAGTAATATTGCTTATTTGAACTCCTTTTCTCTGTTTGCAGGGTTGACCTCAAGCAGCTGCTGCCATGGGCGATTGGAGTTTACTGGGTAAACTGCTGGAGAGTGCTCAGGAGCACTCCACAGTTGTTGGAAAGGTCTGGCTGACGGTGCTCTTCATCTTTCGCATCTTAGTGCTGGGCACTGCTGCAGAGAAAGTGTGGGGAGATGAACAGTCAGGCTTCACTTGTGACACAAAGCAACCTGGTTGCCAGAATGTCTGCTATGACAAGACCTTCCCTATATCACATATTCGCTTTTGGGTCCTACAGATCATTTTTGTGTCCACACCCACCCTCATCTATCTGGGGCACATCCTACACTTGGTACGTATGGAAGAGAAGCAGAAGGAGAAAGAGAAAAACAAGATATCTCAGCATCACAGCGATAAGCAACCACTCCTGGGGAATAGTAAATGTAAAAAGCCACCTGTGAAGGATGAACAGGGCCGGATACGGATGCAGGGTGCCATCTTGCGGACCTACATCTTCAACATTATTTTCAAAACTCTGTTTGAAGTGGGCTTTATAGTTGCTCAGTATTTCCTGTATGGATTTGAGCTAAAGCCATTGTACACATGTAATCGTATGCCATGCCCCAATACTGTGAACTGCTACATCTCTCGACCTACTGAGAAGACGATCTTTATTTTATTTATGCTTGCTGTAGCTTGCCTGTCTTTGTTCCTCAACCTGGTGGAAATGTACCACTTGGGCTTCACAAAGTGCCGACAGGGCCTGAGATACAGAACAGAAATTGCATCGGAAGCTGGCTCAAAGGCTCCTAGCGAAGCTGTAGCACCTTATGTGCCAAGTTACCCTTACTTTGGAGCACAACCACCAGCTCCAGTTCATTACCAAGCTGGGACTAGATACAGTCCATCTCCCTTAACTGAAACGGATTCAGTCTGTCATCCATACAACAGCAAAGTAGCTTACAAGCAAAACAGGGATAACCTTGCAGTAGAAAGGAATGGAAAGCCTGAGGAGAGCAACTCAAAACTCAAAAGAGAACCTCAGTCTCCCAATGACAACCAACGTAAGGCTGGCCGTGTCAGTAGTAAGCCGAATAACGGCAAGAGCCGGCTCGATGACCTAAAAATCTAGTTAGCAGTCACTCTGCATTCTTTAAAGTTGTTTATTCACCTCAAAATGTCCTGAAATATGGTTCTCATTGCAAAATTTTACATACTGATATGCTTGGCTGGCCTGATACAGCCTTTACCCCCAAGCTAATATTCTAGACATACGGTCATGGAGGCTAATAAAGAAACGGATGCAAAATGCGTTTTGGTGGACATGCACAACAATTTAAGTCTGCTGTTTAAACCTATAGATTTACATATTGAAAATTACATAAAATGAGGTAAGAAAATTATCAAGAGTAAGGTTCTGGCATTTTCGGGGATATCTGAATGGGCTTTGACAAGCCAGTCTATCAATTGGGTAGATTTTTTCACTTAACCAACTACACATAATGAAAAGTACACTTGCACAAGGGGACAACCTGGCTGCATTGATGACAGTGAAGGTGACACAGCTAAGTATATGGTGGTGCTCCTCCACTACCGCACTTGATGGATTGTCAGTGAACTGTAAATAAGATTTCAAAATTTTTTTTTGTACAGTAAACATTATGTCAACACTGGGTATATTTAAGTCAATGACTGGTTTAGGATGGTTTGTCAGAAGGATGCTATACAAACTGTACATGATTTTTAACAGTTTACTCCAAATAGTTTTGCATTTTCCTGCAGGCTAATGTGTGTCCATGAAACTGATACATCTTTACTGGGTTTCACCTTGCAGATCATGATGAGCAAGTTAATAGCGATGGCTTTTCCACTTTTTTCTTTTTTTTTTTTTTAATCTTCATTCTACCCACCAGCAAAGTTTTGAAAGAAAAAGTATTTAATCTGCATTGCAGGCACAATGCTAAATCATTGTGGGACAAGCATTGCCATTTGGCTAAATACAACTTAACATACAATAGACTTTAACTTAACAAATGATCAAGTTATTATGCAGAGGCTTCAAAAAACACAAGCCACAGTTAATGTTAACTGCAGATTTTTTGTAAAATAATTTTATATAAGTATAAAGGTTTACTAAAAATGTGTCACTTCAACCACTTGTACTTTAAAACACAACAGAAAAATCAGTAAATGCTCCAGTAATATTGCATATGAAATATCTTCTGGTGGCCTAACAAACAGCGTATCAGGTAGTAAGATTGGCAAGGATGTTAGGATAAAACCAAGACCATTAAATTTACTGGTATTTTGATATATACAAGAAATGAATGTGAACAAGCAGAACCTAAGTGCTGCTTAATAAATCTCAGAAATGACAATCCAGTCAAATTGCCCATTTTGCTTTAGTCAAACGGATGCAATTTTTCAAATTACTTCTTCACCGTGCATCTGTTGCTTCTTAGAACTCATCAGTAACAATACTTTACATTACAAGAATAAAACCAGTGCAGTTTCCTAAGTCATACATTAAAATGGCCTAATGAGGGCTTAGCTTTCCAAGTTAATGAGTGGTGTTATACAGATGAGTTTAATCACTGTATACATCTTCAATTAAAGCTCATTTAAGGTTTTAACCAGGTTATGAATCAAGTATACCTTTCCCTTAGGGTAAATATTAAGTATTAAACATAAAAATTAAAATCTCCCAGTAATAATGTCTTAAAAACTTTGACTTCACGCAATTAACAGGAAATCTTATTTGCAATAACTCAAAATTTGAGAAATTCAAATACTACACATAACATATATAATTACACAGAGCCTAATACCTTATTTATCTATAAAAATAATTTTAAACTTATTAACCATAAATCATCTCAATGCACAGCTGCTTTGTACAAAGTCAAGCTGCAATTAGACAAGTGATACACGGGACATTTCTTTAAAATTTAAAAAGTTCTATTGCATTTTTCAATACAAAAACTGAAGAGTAAAAAGATGCCAAAATTCATCGAAGAATGCAGCTACATTTTAAGAAGTATCACAAAAACAAACCTGTCAATTTCCTCAAACTTCATAATAGTGAGCAAAATGCAACTGCTGTATGAATCAAGAAATGCAAAAGAATTCAAACTTGCAATGACAAGAAAATATTGACAAAGTTAAACCTTCATGGACATTACATATATCTTTATCAACACTGGGGAGATAACTATGAAAAACTGCAAAATTCTACATAAAATGTTTTATTCGACTAGATTCAAATGTTCATTTCAAGACCCAGCTGGAAGTTGCCAAAAGTGTTTTCTTTTCCACTGTTCTTAAGTTTTCATCATTCATTCATTTTTTAATCTGCAGTAGCTGCAGAGGCTAAAAGGCAGTACTATGAAATGGCTGGCATACCAGGGTGCTACAGAGCTGTAATAATGGTTCTTCTAAAACTTTTTAGAAGTGTTAAGCATATTCACCATCATTTGTCTCCTCTCTGCCTCTAATAGCTGCAATCACAAGATCATAAAAACTGTTCTTGTGTTCACATACTAAAACATGAAATCTACAATAAAGTAAACTGCAAGATATTTGAGGAAATGGTAGTCAAAAATGGAGAAAAAACACTAGTTAGTCTAATAAACACTGAATCCAGCAGGATTTGATGAGTGTAAATTAAAAGTATTCTTCTCTGTATGCTTTTATCCCCTGCTTCTCCCCCCAAAGATGAAATTTTATAGTGGTCCGTTGAGCATGCGAGAGTATGCCCTGTAATAATTTGACTCCTCATCCAGGGTTAGTTCATGTATTACCTGAAACAGCCAGGAAATGCTCTTACCCCACTGTACTAGATTAATGTTTGAGGGCAGAAGGATTTACCTCATAACAGACTAATTTCTTTGAAATGCTTTTAAAAACAGACACACTAGTGCAAATAATCTTTCTTAAATATGAGATGCTAGTTCGCACTTGTTTGTTCATTATTGACCGCTTTAAAATGCAGTGTAAAAAAAACAACAGCTTATCTTAACAAAACAAGTCTAATAAAACCAAGTCATTCTCATTAATAACCCATAAAACCTTTGTTAAACTGCTAAGTACTACAAATTTAGACTAAGCACCCAATTGGAAGCACAGTATTACTCCTATCACTGAAACAGTGGATAAATATTGTTGTGTAGAGGTATAAGTATGGAATAAAGTGTTACAATAGCCATTCAAAATGTGTACAGCTTACTAAGTTTCATTAAGAACTAATCAAGAGACTGGAGCCAGTCAGGATCACTGTTGATACATATTTGCATGATACTGTTTTAAATTCTTTTATTTATGTAATTATGATACCTGTTCTCAAGAAGGGACCTATGAAACTCTCAAATGATGTTTAAATAAGTGGTTAGTCAATAATGACTAATAAAACACATAGAAAAAAATGTCTGAGGATGACTGTTACTTACCAATAAAAGACAAAGTAACCTTGATTATGGTGACAAGAGGAGAATACAAGCATTAACTGCAAGCTCTCAAAATTTAAACCATTTACCCAACACATACAGCTACCACTGATGGATATAAACTCTGGAGAACCTGTGAAAAGACTGACCCAACTGGGATTTGAACCTCAAAAGTCATTAACAATCAGACATATGACTTACTCATATACATAGTCTTAAGTGAAAAGTATCATAAAATAGATAAAATAACCAGACAGGGATAATGTTCTAGAAATTACAAAGGGTAAATAAATCCTCTATACTGAAAAATGCTTTAAAAAAAAAACAAACAAAAAAACAATTGATAAAGTTATTCTTGGTTCATTATCACTAAGTCACAGTCAAAAAACGATTTAGGAATGGTAAATAAATAGAAATTAAAGCAACACCCTACCACTTAAGTGTGCTAGTCATTTAAAACCTTACAGAAATTTCTAACCTCCAACTATGATCTGCAGTCTAATAATAATGCTGCTGTTTTGTAAGTTGATACAACCAATTTTAGTAGGCATGATAATAAAGCAACACTATTGCATTACTTAGATCCTCTATATATTGATGGCTACAGTAAGTTTATTGCACAAACACATAATTGTCATCATAGTTATTTCACAGGAATAAAAAATGTTTAATGAACAGTCAAACATACAAAAAGCCAAAATTGGAAGGTGCCAGAATGGAGTACAACTCTGATAATGTAGTAGATATATTTCTTCCGTCCCACTTTATTTTCTTCAAATTATACATTCCATTAAACAAAATTAAAAAAAAAAAATAAATTTCAAACTTAAATAAATGTTTAAATGGGTGTTAAAAACATTAATATTTGTAAAATGTAAAATTTACAGCATGCAAAAAAGATACCAATCTTATGTTTAAATTATTAAAAGGTTGAGATAAATTCTGAAAGATAATACTTAAGTAAACGGTTCATGTTTAAAGTAAAATGCAATCAAAATGTGGATTAAATACGGTTGATGCAAAGGTGCAAAGGTTCATAGGTCATTTACATAGCAGCCATACCCGATTCAATTTTTCTGACACGCCTAATACAGATTTGGAATTTTTAGAGTATACTATTTAGTGCCTGGTATGCATTTAACAGATGAATTGTGAAGCACAGAAATAATTAAACTACAAAAACGTGTGTTAGTTGTAAGGAAAAAAGGTTTCAGGTTTTCATTGCAGCTTGCCTTAAATATTCACCTGATGCAGTACTTCTGCAAGATTTAACAGATATGAACTGATTAATTTGTAAAGTACCAGTCCACAATTAATACTTTGACCTACAAAACACAACTAATGCAAAATGGTAAATTACAAGGACAATAGTGAGTTTCCCTACAAAATCCAAATTCCACTAGCAGCTGCTTTTCTGAACACTTGGTGCAAATAAATTGTTGACATAAATACTGTATTGACATGTGAAAGATAGTAGTAGAATGAAAAACCTGATAAATTTAGCATTTTAAAGAACATTACAATCCAAATACAAATGGAAATAAATAAATCAGATATAACAATTTTGTATGTTCCACATACAAAAACAGTTTTCAGGATTACAAAAAAAAAATGTTTTCATCTTATACCGATACAAAATTTCAAAAATGTACCAGTTAATTAATCAAATAGACTACATAAAAAACTATAAGCAATTGTTAGCTAAGAAGTAGCATAAGCAACTTGACTACAGCATGAGAGGCAAAGGCAGATTCCCATTCTTAAACTGGCAATCATGTCGGCTTGTCCAACTTTCTTAAAACAAAAGTCTTAAAAAGCCAGACTCTGGGTTTCGTCCTATTTCTTTTAGATCAGTAAATTAAACATATAAAGACAATCAAGTCTAGTAAAGAAATAGCTATATACATATAAATATTTTAATTTATATCTGTATATACAGTGTACACAAGTGTGCATATATATATATATATATATATATATATATATATAGACACACAAACTACAAAGTCTCTAAAAAGTTGTATATTTCTAAATACAGTGTTCTTATATATGTTTATTCAGTTCTGACTGACAATGTAAGCAGGAAAAAATGCTATTAGTTGCAAAACAAAAGTTAAATTATGCCCAAATTACAAATAACACATATATCCAAATAGTTGCAAGGAATAACATTTGCTACTGATGTGTGCACTGCAGTAAGCAGTGCATAAGGGCAAATGGAAAATCATTTGAACTAGGCTATTAACATATTGCTTCAGTACACATAAAGTATACCAAAAAATAAATAAAAAAGAGTCTCAGAATATTTAATTTCTTAAAATGTGTATTTACACATGTGAAACACCATATAATACTTACTGTATACAAATGCACACACAGTAAAAAATATTTTAATGCATGTGGACAAATTATCATTTTATAATTGATATTTAATAGAGTAAAAATTCTGTCAAATACAAACATGGTGTGTCCAATCCAGTATACAGAAGTTCCAAATATTTTATGCTTGTGTGCATGTATGCATACATTGTATTATAGATCATATTTGTAAAGAACAATGAGCCAGAATAATATAAACATTTACCTATGTATCAACTGGTTATGCTTGGGAATAAATATTGCTTTAGTGTGCGTGCATTACATACAGTATATGTACATGTGGGTGCATGTGATGTGTATATATAATTTTTACACACACAAAACTGTTCAAATGCACTAATATTTTAATTCTGTACATTTTTTCTCTACTCTTTTATTTTATTATAAACAGTAAAACATTTACCGAAATAGTATGCAAAAATACAAGTCTGAGAACTTGTACCCAAAGAGATATTCATTATTTTGTGGACAAAATTCAAATAGTAAAACATAATTCTAATGGTCCAAACTGTTAAATCGATACGTTTTTAGGTTTAATATTCCTAAAACATACTCAAATGACAAAGACTTGAAAGCATTTCAGATTTTTTTACTACTTTTAAATATTGTATCATTAAATGTTTTAAAACAGCATTACTCATGTCAGATTTGTTTCCTGTTCAGTATATCAGTTATTCAGAATTGCATGGCAGAATTCATACTTAACTGCCAGATGATGTTGGACTTGCAGTATAAATCTTGCCCTTACAAGTAACAATTGTTACTAACCAAACATGCCTTATGAATAGTGTAAAATGAGTCCTCCAAAGTACCAAAACAAATTGATGAAAACTAAAATAATTTAATGTAGGTCAAGGTACAAACAATTTTGAGCTAAATTCACTTAATATTGTAACATTTTAAGGAAATACCGTCTACATTCAGAAAGGAATATCAGAATTCCAAAGTTAACATGGCACTTAATAAAGTCTACCACCTAGTTAAGGACTGTACAGAATAAAAGTTAAGAAGTGATAGAATAAATAGCATAATTTAATTAAGTTCTCTTACAAGTTATTTCAGACCAGTAACTCTTAGGAATCAAATTCTATTTTCCCGAGTGTATAGTTAAGATATTTTTCAAATTCACAGACAAACAAGTGTGAGAAAAAAAACCCAGTGTGAACAGAACCAAACCACAAACACACAAAACTCCAAAGCAACATAACCTAGGAGTTTTATTAAATAAAAAAAAAGAAAAAAAAAAAAGAAAACTCACACAAAATGAGAAGCAAACAGGTACTCATCTGTTAGTCTTATGATGCATTGTAGTTTCTGCCAAACTTTAATTAAACACTTTCATTTAACCAACAACTAATGAAATTTTTAAAAATGCTAACAGAAGACTTCAGCTTTACAATTCACGTAAACATGACATGTTGAAAAGAGTCGTTCAATGGTCAGGATTAGAGTTGTACTGAGTAAATTTGTTCTACCAAGCCCTCTTTTCTAATAGGGACCTCCAAGGGAAGATGCAAATTCATTCTTATGGTGCCCTATCACCTGTAGATACTTTCCATGCAAGCCTTGGCTGAAGCAGGAAAGACACTATAATGGACAAATAACACATTGAGAAAACCTTTTTGAAGTACTTCATCAAGGCTTTTTACAGGTTACATAGTGGAAATGAAGGTGAAGAGGGCAACACATTTAATTTGAAACAGGGAACCAATGGCAACCTCAGCCAAAACTTTACTTGGCTGATGCCTACAATTGACATTTAATGATTCAGAAACCTCTGAAAAGAGTATTGTGGTCATTATTTCATTCCTTAAATATGTCCACTGCCTGGCATATCATTCTCTCCATTACAGTTTAATTTATAAGGATCCTTCCTTATATTTACAGTTATGACAGATATGGCCTGCAGCAAGCATGGTTCAGCAATGCTGTTTTCATCAAATACTGGCCTAACGATTATTTACAGGGTCAGAAGTACAGTACAACAGACATAAAATGAAAAAGAAAAATAAAGGCTGTGGGCCAAGTCATTCTTCAGTCAATGTCATCATCCAAAGGCTCCCTTCCATTGTCCTCATATATTTCCTTCACTGCCAGGATTCTGTTTAGCATACTGTCAAGCATGCTTCTGTCCATAGGAATTACAGAGTACCACAAGGGACTCTCTGCAATGCATGAGCGTTCAGGTTGCAGGTAGAACACATCATTTCTGGTCCTCAAGCTTTCTGGGCTTTATAACATAAAACAGAAAAAAATGGAATTAAAGAACACAAAAACAGCAAACAATTATAAAAGAAAATATCTGGAAACAAATACCAGTTTAAAATTTCATATTATTTATATAACAGCTACTACAATTCCATCATTTGTACAACATAATATCCAAAAGATTGGCATATTGTAATATAGTCAAAATTGCTCCCTGATGGATCCCCATTCTTGCATTCAAAACATTCTGTCTGACTGTCTAACTCATATACTATATTCAACTGTGGTAGCTAGCTATACGATATGACAGATTGTCCAAAAAAATATGTAAGAGAAACTTTCCAGTTATTTACCTTTCCAAGATAAGTGCTCAGTGGTAAACTTAAAACACATCAACATAAAAAAATGCCTTTTTCAAAATCAATTATTAAAACTAATGTCTTATCATGGTCAGTTAATCAACATAGCAATGCTAAACTAAGTAAATAAGCGCAGTTACCAACTGTAGATAAATAATAATATAAATATACATCTTTCAGTGTTTTCATTTACATACACAAATAAATGAATAAATAAATATTATATATATATATATATATATATATATATATATATATATATATATATATATAAAATGCTGCAAGTGTTTTTCAGTTATACACACAAACCAGCAATGGCAAAGCAATAACCTGCTTTGTTGCAATCAGGTACTACATGTAAATTAGGTTTTTTAATTACCATTTTGAAAGGTAGAACTCGAAAAACTTCACAGGACACCTTAGGGGGTTCATTCGGTTTTCTCTCTGCTCCAAGGCAGGAGCATCTTCATCTCTTTTTCTTTTTGCAACCGTACTGTCTGTGGATGGGAGGAGAAATTACTTTATTTCTGAATATTTAAAAAAGCATAAAAAAAATTCTGCAAACTGTATTTAAAAAGCTGTGAGTGGAAAATAACCGGCCATTTTTTAATAAGTAAACATAAAACAGTATTTTTGCTTTTAAAAGAGGTCTTATTGATGCATAAGTCATTAAAACATGTAATTCTGGTATTTTAGTAATGTTTTAAACACAAACTCAAAATGCTCTTGCAAGTTCACGATTAAGGCTTTCTTTTACATTCTAATTTGTTTTATTAAATATTACATTTTAGGTTTAAAATACCCAGAAATAGCCTGATCTAAATTTTAAAAAAAATAACATAATATAAAAGCTATTCAAAAACAGACTCCAAACCATTTTTGGACAGGTAGTGATTTAAAGGTTGTCGATTTTCTTCTTTCTTTACAGTTTATTCTCTGAATTAAGCCCATTTAACAATGTTATTACAATACTACTAAAAAATACAGTAATGTTTTTATAACATATCAACACACAATACACAAATTTGGCTACTGTTATTTTAATATCTCTAGAGGAATAAAACAAAACTGCTGAATAAAAAACATTTCCACATAATGATTTGCAGATGTGCTGTTTTTATTAAGCAAAGCTACATGGACATAGCCAACCTCAAGACATTACTTGAAACACAAGCTGAAATTGGTCCAAATATTCAACCTGATTATGCAAAATTACAAGAGATAAGTAAAAAGTGTCCAGAGGACCCAGATTACATTCACCCTGAAACAGACTGTAATAATTTAAAATTAAAGGGATGTTTCCCAGTATCTTCATCTAATTTGCTAATCACAGAATATTCACTCTTTTATCTGGTAAATTGTTTAAACCTATTAAAATAGACTTATCTGGTTTAATGTAGCCATTACTTAAGCCCCCATCACACTACAGGTCCTTCCTGCAATTTTCAGTTGCATACTTCTTAACTCGGAGGCAGTTGAAGAGAGCTTCTGTGACTTCTATTTGTGTAATTTTACATCCCCAGCAACTCAGTCAGACTGGTCTGCGACTCATCCCGACAATGTCTGATTTTGTCTTAAGGGTAAGCTTGTGTATTTATTTGCAAGAGCTGACAACCAATAAGTGCACACCTAAGGAATCATGGGTGTTTTGAACCATGCAAACTGAAGAGAAGACAGTCTGTCTAATGTGATATGTTTGTTGTATTGCAAAAGAACTGAAAAAGAAAAATAAGAGCCAAGACTGCTGCTGAAATTACTATATCTGGAAAGCCTTTGTACAGAAACCATGTTATTGGCCGGAGAAAGATGCAAGCTTGTGATACAATGAAAATGTGCAAGTGTGTCAAATGTCTATGTGAAGGTATGAAATTTGTCATCCCAGGCAATATCTAGTTGTGTAATCTGAAATCATAAAGGCAATGAGATCCAGCTACTACAGCTAATGAGTTTGAAATTCCATCTGGCTAGAAGTCATATAGTGTGATGCTGGCTTGGCATAAAAGTTGTGAGATGCATTACCTTAATATCTTCACCTTAAAAATGTCTAAACTCAATTAAGAAATGTCTGCTAAATTAGTTGCTTGTGACCTTTTAAGTTGATCATTAGTATAGACTTAACTTTTATGAGCTTCATCAAACCATAAGCAAAGGACTACTGAAATATCCATTTAACAAATTGCAGAAGGGTATTTACTGGCACACATTTTACAACAATATGAGCAATAGATTGTGTTGCAGTTATTCAGGTTACTGAGATTAACTTCTACATTGTGGAGTTTTATTTCCTCTAGGCTTAGTACCTTTAAAAGTTTATATTGTTAGTTGTGTTGCAGCTTCCAAAATGCTTGTATAAGACTCTAAGAACAAAACTATTAGAAAAATAAAAAAAAGTTCCTTAAAACCCACTGATCACCAACACCGTTGTTGGTCAAAACACATTTTTATAAAAACTTTAAACCAACATGTAAGGCTATCTAACCACTTCTGCTGTAATTGTAGTGTTATACCATCAAATAAAGTGAACACAATGCATATTTTCAATTAAAATGTAATTGTAACACTGCAAAAGTTAATGGGTAGTTTTCCGAAGAACATTTGTGTACTTGGTGAAAAGAGTGCAAGTCGAATGTTTTCTCCATTACAAAGAATCTACATAAATACTGTATGCCTTTGCCATCAGAACATGTGACTACCTGACAGAAAATGACAATGAATCCACATCTTTGCACAGATTTGGCCTTTTAAAGGCATGTGATTCTAAAATCTTGATCAGCTGTAAAACGGTATAACGGTGGAGCTACTCAGTACTGAGTTCATGTTTGAAAGTTTGATTTCTGTTTTGGGGGGGTTTATGGGTTTTTTTGGAGGTGTGATACTAAACTTTTGATCAGCTATAAAACAGCCTGTTATTTAATCGTTGTTTTCATTAAATTGCATGCTCAAAAAATGTTTTGTCTCACTCCCGCAAAAGCCAAAAAAAATGGCATTAAACAAATAAAAAATGAAGTCTTTATTTTCTAAGAGTTTCTCAGAAAGAAGCTCTAACCTTAAAAAAATAGGCCACAAACATTAAAACCATTTTTCCACTGCTATAAAAATAACATACTGTACACCCCATCAACAGAAAAAGCACTTGCCCTGAACATTTCTTGGCTTCAGTAGGGAGGTTGTGCAAGTTTTGTAGAAAGACAAAGGGCAACATCTGACATAAGCCCAACTAAAAGGGAGTTAAAACACACAAAAATAAAGGATGCAAAAATTTTCTGAAATAAAAAGAGAAAGAAAAGACAGCTAGTTTAAAAACAAAAATCCACAGCTGGCAGCACCGTTGTGTTTACAACTAGATCACCATGGATCAAAGTATACCGAGGTGTGGCAGAAAAGTAATGGGACTGATTTTTTTATTTACCAAAGTTTTTATTTTTTTCAAACATCAATGTTATCCCCTTCAAAGTAGTTCCCTTGGGCAGCTACACACCGATGGAGACATTGTTCCCACTGTTGGTAGCAGCGCTGGAAGTCTTCAACCGGTATGGTCTTCAGCATGTCCGTTACACTTTTTAGGAAGTTTTCTAAAGTCCCGAAATTACGTCCTTTAATGACATTTTTCAGTTTAGGAAAAAGGAAAAAGTCACATGGACTGAGGTCGGGTGAATAAGGGGGCTGGGGAACCACAGGAATGCCTTTTGAGGTCAAAAATTCTGTTATGGAGAGGGCAGTTTTTCGGCACCATTTTGGCACAGACCTTTCGCATGTGCAAATGTTCAGTCAAAATTTGATGAATGTTAAATCTGTTCAAATTTAATTGTTCACTCATCATTCTTAATGTTAAACGACGGTCTGATCTCACAAGAGTGTTCACACGTTCGATGTTTTCATTGGTTTTCGAAGTTGAAGTCCTCCCTGAACGGTGTTCATCTTCAACGTGTTCTGCCTTCCAAAAATGATTTGTGCCAGCAAAAAACTTGAGCTCGGGATAAAGAATGTTCCCCCTGTTTTAACATTTCAAACGTCACACATGTCGTTTAATGGCACAACGTTGCTCCAAATTCCGCTGTTCCATTTTGCGTGACGCACAACCAAAAACACAACTTCACTAATAGCAGTCACAAAAATCATGTAGTTAACGGAAGGAGTTGAAACTCGCACTGAGCTATGGGAGGGTACTGATACACGTGCTCTATCAAGGACAACAGCGCAGCGTTGCCAGATCGCTTGCAGTGTTGCCAGTCTCATTACTTTTCTGCCACACCTCGTATGCAGTACAACCTAGATTAAAGACATTAAGCAATGCATTCTGATTCAGCCATGTTTCACCCAAATTAATATATTTTCCAAACGCCACTTATTCAATTTACAGTCACAGACAGCCAGTACAGTGATCCCTTGCTATATCGCGCTTCGACTTTCGCGGCTTCACTCCATCACGGATTTTAAATGTAAGCATATCTAAATATACAGGTGCTGGTCATAAAATTAGAATATCATGACAAAGTTGATTTATTTCAGTAATTCCATTCAAAAAGTGAAACTTGTATATTAGATTCATTCATTAAACACAAACTGATGTATTTCAAATGTTTATTTCTTTTAATTTTGATGATTATAACTGACAACTAATGAAAGTCCCAAATTCAGTATCTCGGAAAATTAGAATATCAATTAAGACCAATGCAAAAAAAGGATTTTTAGAGATGTTGGCCAACTGAAAGGTATGAACATGAAAAGTATGAGCATGTACAGCACTCAATATTTAGTTGGGGCTCCTTTGGCCTGGATTACTGCAGCAATGCGGCGTGGCATGGACTCGATCAGTCTGTGGCACTGCTCAGGTGTTATGAGAGCCCATGTTGCTCTGATAGTCGCCTTCAGCTCTTCTGAATTGTTGGGTCTGGCATATTGCATCTTCTTCTTCACAATACCCCAGAGATTTTCTATGGGGTTAAGGTCAGGCGAGTTTGCTGGCCAATCAATAACAGGGATACCATGGTCCTTAAACCAGGTACTGGTAGCTTTGGCACTGTGTGCAGGTGCTAGGTCCTGTTGGAAAATGAAATCTGCATCTCCATAAAGTTCCGTCAGCAGCAGGAAGCATGAAGTGCTCTAAAACTTCCTGGTAGATGGCTGCGTTGACCTTGGACCTCAGAAAACACAATGGACCAACACCAGCAGATGACATGGCACCCCAAACCATCACTGACTGTGGAAACTTTACACTGGACCTCAAGCAACGTGGATTCTGTGCCTCTCCTCTCTTCCTCCAGACTCTGGGACCTTGATTTCCAAAGGAAATGCAAAATTTACTTTCATCAGAGAACATAACTTTGGACCAATCAGCAGCAGTCCAGTCCTTTTTGTCTTAAGCCCAGGCGAGACGCTTCTGACACTGTCTCTTGGTTAAAAGTGGCTTGACACAAGGAATGCAACAGCTGAAACCCATGTCTTGCATACGTCTGTGCGTGGTGGTTCTTGAAGCACTGACTCCAGCTGCAGTCCACTCTTTGTGAATCTCCCCCACAGTTTTCAATGGGTTTTGTTTCACAATCCTCTTCAGGGTGCGGTTATCCCTATTGCTTGTACACTTTTTTCTACTACATCTTGTCCTTCCCTTCACCTCTCTATTAATGTGCTTGGACACAGAGCTCTGTGAACAGCCAGCCTCTTTAGCAATGACCTTTTGTGTCTTGCCCTCCTTGTGCAAGGTGTCAATGGTCATCTTCTGGACAACTGTCAAGTCAGCAGTCTTCCCCATGATTGTGTAGCCTACAGAACTAGACTGAGAGACCACCTAAAGGCTTTTGCAGGTGTTTTGAGTTAATTAGCTGATTAGAGTGGCACCAGGTGTCTTCAATATTGAACCTTTTCACAATATTCTAATTTTCCGAGATACTGAATTTGGGACTTTCATTAGTTGTCAGTTATAATCATCAAAATTAAGAAATAAACATTTGAAATACATCAGTCTGTGTGTAATGAATGAATCTAATATACAAATTTCACTTTTTGAATGGAATTACTGAAATAAATCAACTTTTATCATGATATTCTAATTTATGACCAGCACCTGTATATCGTGGATTTTTCGCTGGTTCGCGGATTTCTGCAGACAATACGTCATTTATGGTACATGCTTCTTCAGTTTGTTTGCCCAGTTGATTTCATACAAGGGACGCTATTGGCGGATGGCTGAGAAGCTACCCAATCAGAGCACGTATTACGTATTAAATAAAACTCCTCAATGATATACGATATGCTTCCTGAGCAGTGCTTCGCACACTTAAAAGCTCTAACAACAGTATTGATTTTTGATTGTTTGCTTTTCTCTGTCTCTCTCACTCTCTCTGACATTCTATGCTCCTGACAGAGGGGGTGTGAGCAGAGGGGCTGTTTGCTTAGAAGTGTGTATTACATGTGTATTTTTTGAGCATGCCCGTTTGAGCATGCTCAAACACAGGAACATATGTTGGTGTAAAAGTATAACAAAACAACGGGCAAATGGGGAGTGTCTGATGATTGCATATAGTGCCGAAGTTACTGCTCTTTACCATTCTCTCCTCTGCATGTCCTGGAGTACAAAAGAAACAACATACAGCAACATGCGGGGACGGTCAGGAACACTCAATAAAACTGAATAAAAAGAAAATCAAGTGACGGTGAGATACGAAGAAGGCAGCTTCGCCAGCATTTGTGTCAGAACCCGGTCTGGGGGGGCGTTAGTATGCATCGTGGTACACTGCAGAGCTATAGCGCGTCTTTAGTGAAAACAGCCGTGTCAGATGGGGTTGTATGGATTGATTCTGAATGCGACTGAGGGAATGAAAAGTGAATAATAATAAAAATTAAAAAAAAGGCTAACCTTTACAAGGATCATAAATTGCACCGGCTGTTACAGACCGAAATCAAATGTATGCTTTTATTCTAAAATAGTAAGACTAAGAGCAGTTTACTTCTCAAAACGGAGTGGTGCAGGATCGAATTCGCGACCTTTTGATTCCCAAACGGGAACTGATTCTATTGAAACACGGAGGCAATTATAATAAAAAGCTGTCAATGTCGCATGTCAAAAGCGCAATTGTTGTGTTATATTTGTACCTTTTTCTTTGATATTTGGACTTCAGGCTTCATACATTATATAATTTATGCCTACATTTTGTCGTCTACTACTAGAATATAAAAAACGTTTCTGTTTTAACAATGTGTTTACACAGATTACTGTAGAAACAGAACACACATGAAATGCATGTGTTCCAAATAATGATCTATTATTTACACTCTAAAACTCCACTTCACTCCCAGATACTCAATCAAGGCATGAGCTGGAAGAAGTTCGTGCATGTTCTAAATTGGTGGGGGGATGGAATAGCCGGCTGCTCCTAGCTTCTTATTATCAGCACATTTAGAGGACAAAGGACGCTGGCGGAGAGGTGTGAAGGGATTTAAGAAGCGATTTGAGGTGGGGCGGAATTACGAGTTTTTTCGTAGGCTCTGGTAATTCTAGTGTTAAAAAAAACTAAGTAGTACGGAATTACGAGTTTTTTCGTAGGCTCTGGTAATTCTAGTGTTAAAAAAAAACTAAGAAGTACAGTTACAGAAAACAGTCTTAAATTTAGCAGTCAAGTCATAGAGTCTAAAGTTGCATTCCATCTTTCATCTTTCTTGCTGAGTAACTTTGACTTCTCCACTAAGAGGTTATAAATAGAATGAACACAGGCCAAGAAAAGAAATGTGTGCATATGGTATTGGTGAAGGGACAATATGGAGTGTTATTTGGACATACAGAAACAAAATTTGACAAGGAAATTTAGTTTTTTTCTTTTTTGCTAATTACAAAATATGTTATTCATTTTAAACAAGACATAATAAAACTAAAAGAAAAAAAATCTCAATCTATACAGTTTCCTTACCTTTGTGTGTGTGTGTGTGTATGTATGTATGTATATATGTATGTATGTGTACAGTGTAAATAATTGAATACTTTTCAGCTTAGTGCTTTTGGGGCTATCACGGAAGGAAAAGGGTATTAAAAATAGTGAATATGATCCATAAGAGACTTAAAAATTGAAGTTTGCCTGTCCTGGTAGAAATTCTGTGTAAAGAAAAATGGGTAAATTCAGAAAAGTTTGTTAGTCTGGCCATGTTAAAATCCAAAGAGTTAGCTATGTGTTTGTACTTCTTATTTTGGTGACGGAAAACTTTTTCTCTTTCTTTTTCTTTACTAAAACTTTGCTTTTATAACAAGTGATATAATCGTAAACACATGAAATTCTGCATGAACACTGAAGTTCAATATATAAATTCACCATCTCGGAAAGCTAACAATTCTAGAAGGAAAATAATCTCATTACAATAAACAAGGCAAGGGTACAAGAAGATGGGAAATTAATTTATATCCAAAATACAGTCACAAAAGTGATACCGAGCCTCAAGTGACAAGTACCCAGAAACAATGAAGCTGCCGTAACAAGCCATTAATACACTGTGAGTAATTTTGCAGAAAAGAAAAATCTGGGGAAAGCCAAACTGAAGTGATTGGTTAATTGCATGCAGTGAGACACAACTTATACACATCTTATGGTTGTCATCCACACAGAAGCCACAAATGAAGGCAAAGCACAAGGCGGCCCATTTAGCCTTTGCCAAGACTTTTGGGAGTCTTTTTCTCTGATCTGATGAGACCAATAATTAATCTGTTTGGACCAGCTAGTTTAAAAAATGTATGGCATCACAAGAGATGTATACAGTGAGAAGTGCATGAAAACTTGAAGACAGGTTTACCACTTATTATTTTTAACCTTAACAACAATTTGTTTAAATAAAGATTTCAGAAACAAAACCTGGAAATACAGATGACAAAAGATTTAGCAAAAAAAGCACAAACATTTATTCAATCATCTGAAACAAAAACATTAAAATTTATATTTCTGAATTATGTTTCAGATGAGCCAACTGTACCTCGTCCTTTCCTGTGGCGCACTGGAGGCCAGTATCGAATACTGACCACCTTGGTCATTCCTCTTGAGGTAGCACACTTTCGGGAATGTCGTACCAAACTAGTGAAAGACAGCTGCATATGTTCCTCTACAGTTCTCATGCCAAAAAACTTGGTGTTGAAGAACATCAGAGTATTTAGTAAGACAAATGGAGAGTATACACCAAGTTGTTTACATTCCCATAGATGCTCTTCCTCTACCCGTGATAGTATTGTTCCTGTAATGAAACAGCAAAGGATTAACTACATGGGCAGCTATTCATTTGTATAAATAAATAAAAATGAGTGAGACACAGATCCAGAACATAACCTAGCAACTGCAGATATAATGTTGGGACATCAGTACATTTTGAAGCAAAAGTGATACAGCAGTGACATTTATGAGATGTATAAACATATGAGTGTTTTCTATTTCAAAAGTAAAAAAAGATGCATTTAGCCATTTTTTTTTTGCATCCTACAACCGAGCTTGCCCTTTTAATTAGCTTATTGATTAGATGGGCACATAACAAAATACTGACATAGTACTGGTAAGGTTGTAGGTATACTAGGTTTGCCCAAAAAGAAACAGAAGTTAAAAAAAAACAAAACAATGAACTAACATACTGTACTTCAACACCTTTTTGTTCATCTGTCAATAGATGTGGCAAAAAATTTTGCAGCAATATGAATCAATCAGTTTTCAGTCAAAATTTTGTGTCACAAAATTTTACTGATGCTCACTTCTTCAGCAACTTCATGAACAGTTAGGCAAAGATTTTCAGGAGTCACAGCACATACTTCCTCTGCTCCTGTTTAAGGATGATCTACCCAATTTGGCACCCTATTTAAGAAATTCAGCTTGGACAAACCTCATATACTAGTATCTTCTCCACACTGACAAAAGTCAATACTGCTGTTTCTATTCACTACAGACATTTCCTACAATATTTCAATGTTGCAATCCAAAAACGTGAAGCATTTTAATTCCATTAAATTAGATTTTGGCTTTAATATACATATTTATTTAGACCAGACTTCTACCAGTCCTTCCTTTTATACTATTTTACACTATGAAATAAAAATAAAGTAGCTTTAAGAAAACATGTGCAGCATATATTTTGTGCTGAGGTTTATTTTTCCTTTAATTAAAATTGAGAGGAACACCAAAATAAATAAATAAATATAATACACTACTCTGAACAATAGGGATGCACCGAATGTTCGGCAACCAAAATTAGCCAAAAAAAGCACTTTCGGTGTTCGGCCGAATAAGTAAAAAGGCCGAATAAATTTTGCGAACAATGACGCTTTTAATGACGCGATCAAATAGTAACCCGCGAGAGTGAGAGGCGCGCGTTTTATGCAGCAAAAATGTCAGCAGTGTGGAAGCACTTTAAAGCGTCAGAGAAAGAGGCAAAAACGGCCGTTTGCAGACACTGTTCTGCTGAAATGTCCAGAGGGGGTACATCTGCAAAAACGTACAGCACTTCAAGTTTAATTTATCACTTAAAATCAAGACACCCATGCAGAGTACAAGAAAGACACGGCGGTGGCTACGGCAACAGCAGCAGCGAAAAGGAAAGTAGCTACTCCCAGTCCTAAGACACCCACTCCATCTGTGGCTGACTTCTTAGAAAAGGCAAAAAAGTTTGCCAATGACAGTGCCAAAGCTAAAGGTATTACTAAAAGGATAATGGAATTCATCGCATTGGATGATTAACCATTCTCTGTTGTAGAGGATGTTGGATTTCGCAGGCTTATAGACCATATTGAGCCCCGTTACACCATGCCTAGTAGACGGCATTTCTCAGACGTGTGCTTACCCGAGATGTATAACGTCGTTTCAACTCACGTCCATGAGCTCTTGGCTACAGATATTGCAGCCCACAGCTTCACGACTGATATTTGGAGCTTGGATGTGAGCCCCACCAGTATGCTGAGTTTAACTGCGCAGTGGATCGACACAGATTTCAAGCTACAAAAGATTGTGCTTCACTCACAAGAGTTTAGAGGGTCCCATACAGCTGTAGCCATATCCGAGGCGTTCGCCAACATTTTGACACTTGGCGATCGACCGATCTAAAGTGCATGCGTAGTCAGTGACAACGCAAGAAATATGGCTAAAGCCATGGAAGATAGTGATCTGAAAGGCATACGGTGTATGGCACACACAATTCAACTGGCGGTCAACGAGGGATTGTTGAGTCAGCGCAGTATAGCAGATGTGATAGCGACAGGCAGGAAAATTGTTGGCCATTTTAAACATTCACCGCTTGCCTATGCGCGCTTACAATCTATCCAAGAACAGTTCGGAATGCCACAAAATCGTTTCCAACAAGATGTGAGCACAAGGTGGAACAGTACATATTATATGCTGGAAAGCCTTTTTGCGCAAAAGCGAGTCTTGGCTACATACATAGCAGATCATGACCTGCCGCGACATTCACCGCATACCAGTGGGTGTTAATCGAGAACGTTCTCTCTCTCGCCCCCTTTGAGCAGATAACAAAAGAGATAAGCTCATCTGATGCATCTGTGGCAGACGTCATACCTTTACTTGCAGCACTAAAACGTCTTTTAAACAAAGAGGCTGAAACAGACCACGGAGTTAAAACAACTAAAAGTGCGCTCTTGGAAGCTGTCAGCACACGATTTAGTCAGGCGGACTCAGAACCCCTGTACTGCATCGCGACTGTGCTTGATCCACGATATAAAGATCATTACTTGGATGTGGGGAAAAGCTGCGCTACGAGAAATGATCCAGGCCGAGTTGGATTTGGGAAAGCCGCTAGGTGATGGAGACGGTCAGGTGATGCACAGCGCAGGAGATGAAAACAGCGCAGAGAGTAAACGGGCTCATACTACAGATGAGCCGCGCACAGTCTCGCTGTCTGACATGTTCGATGAGATCCTCCAAGAGAATAACCCATTTGCAAGACAGAGGACAAGCTCAACCGCTCAACAGTTAGATGGTTATCTCTCAGAAGTCCCCACCCCCAGGAGCAATAACCCTCTCGAATTTTGGAGGACCAATCAAGGCCGCTTTCCGACCTGGCGCAGATGGCACGCAGGTAGGCTATGGGAAATTAATTTAAGATTTTATTTATATTTTGGATTATGGTAACACTTTATAAGTAGTTTTTATTTTTAACATTGACTAACAATGAAAAACCCTT
Source organism: Polypterus senegalus (assembly GCF_016835505.1). Lineage (NCBI taxonomy): Eukaryota > Metazoa > Chordata > Cladistia > Polypteriformes > Polypteridae > Polypterus > Polypterus senegalus. Next base: position 106,340,487 of record NC_053163.1, on the reverse strand, counting down.
ATTAAAAGCATTTATTAATCTTAATGTTAACATTTACTAATACAGTATTATTTACAGTAATTTTTGAATTAAAAAGTATCAAAAGTGGTAGGCCTATTTGTTAAAATTGTTAATGCACTTATACTAACATGAACTAAATATTTTTTATTATCTTACATTAACGAAGATTAATACCATAACAAATGTATTGCTCATTCTTAGTTAATGCAATAATGTTAACAAGCACCGACAGCGAGAGACTGTTTAGTGCTGCATCTCATGTCATCGATGAGAAGAGGAACCGACTTTCATGTGAGAAAGCAGAGAAGCTACTTTTCATAAAGAAGAACCTGCCACTTTTCCTGAAGAAGTAGGCTAAGTAGGCTTATGTCTAGGACAGTTATTCATTTGTTGTGGGTTCATCCACATTTTTTGCACTATTCAATGCACATTTGTTGTTGTAGACATACAGAGTTACATTCTTTCAGCAGTCAGTTATAGGCCTAACATAGGCTATTCAAGAAGGGGGGCTTCAAAGATGGGCAAATAAAAATATTTTTTTATTTTACTAATTTATTTATTTTAAGTTATATTGTGCTTTGTTTGTATAATATCTGCTGGAATGTTAAAAAAATGTTCAGTGTTAAATAAATATTTTGAAATTGTATTTTTGTTATTTGATTTATTTCTCTGAAAAGCAACACAAAATAGTAAAAAGCAAATTTTTACTATTTAATTATTGTAATGGTGAAAAAATTGGCAAAATAAATGGAAAAAAATGCGAAACACCGCGTTCGGTATTCGGCCTTCGGCCAAGCATTTCATTATTATTCGGCTTCGGCCAAGAATTTCATTTCGGTGCATCCCTACTGAACAAGCATATCAAAAATTAGAACTACAAGATAATCCTTTTTTAAAGCCTTAATGGAAAACTTTATATCTAAATGGCATTCTAAAGTTTAAAATTTAGAGTAAGTATGCAGTAGCATGCGAAAGCTTAGGAACCCTTATTTAAAATGTCTGTTGCTGTAATTAGTTACTGCGGTGGGTTGGCACCCTGCCCTGGATTGGTTCCTGCCTTGTGCCCTGTGTTAGCTGGGATTGGCTCCAGCAGACCCCCGTGACCCTGTATTCGGATTCAGCGGGTTAGAAAATGGATGGATGGATGGATGTAATTAGTTAAGTGAGAAGAAGATCAAGTGATCACCACAATGCACTAGGTTAAAGATGACACATTTCTTCTCAGCATTTTATAGCAAGATTAGCATATTGTTTTTGTTTTGTACAAGTGTACATCAAAAAAGGAAAGGAGCACCATGCTCAAGTTTCAGTATGCCAAGATATCTGAGGTGCCACTTTTACCAAGGTTATAGACCTTAATTAGCTCATTAGGGCTATGGCTTGTTCAGAGTTATTGTCAGAAGTACCCAGCTAATGCAAATCGCAAAGCTGAAAAAATTCTCATTCTCTTCAAACCAACAATCATTAGCCATGGGCTTCTCTAAGCAGGTGCCTAGCACTCTGAACAATAAAATAATTGATGCTCACAAAGCAGGAGAAGGCTACAAGAAGATAGCAAAGCATTTTTAGATAGCGGTTTCCTTAGTTCATAATGTTAAGAAATGGCAGTTAACATGATCAGTGGTCAAGGTCAAGTTGAGGTCTAGAAGATCAAGTAAACTTTCTGAAAGCACTGCTTGTTGGATTGCTAGAAAGGCAAATAAAACACCCCTGTATGAATGCAAAAGACCTTCACTACGATTTAGCAGACATTGGAGTGGTGGTGCGCTGTTGTACTGTGCAGAGACACCTGAACAGATGTGATGTTAGAGTCAACAGAAGAAAACCTGTGTCATAGCCACAAAACTCAGCACCTGAAGTTTGCAAATGAACATCTAAACAAGCCGATGCATTCTGGAAACAAATCCTGTGGACTGGTGAAATCAAAATAGAACTTTATGGCCACAATGTGCAAAGGTATCTTTGGAGAAAAAAAAGTGCCAAATTCCAAGAAAAGAACAAGTATTCCCATCTATTAAGCATGGGGGTGGATGGATCATGTCTTGAAGCCAGTGGCACAGGGAACATTTCACTGGTTGAGGGAAGAATGGATTCAAATGATGTGGCCCCCGGCCGGGGCTGGAGCCCGGCCGGGACGCCCAGGAGGACGTGAGGAGGACTTTTGCCTCCTCCAGACCGCGAGGGGGCGTCCGTCCTGGTTCTATTGGGAGCCACGGGTCGAGGGCATGGAAGCCCTACCCTGTAGGGGCCCGTGGTTACCGCCGGCGGCGCTCGATGCCGGTTCATCCGTGTGGCCTCGGCCGGGGTGGAGCCCGCCGACGCTTAGAGGACCGGAGGAGGGCGGTGCCTCCTCCAGACCGAGTGGGGCGTCCGTCCTGGTTAGACAGGGGGCCTCGGGTACAGGGCTTTGAAGCCCAGCCCTGTAGGGACCCGTGGCCACCGCCAGGCGGCGCCCCGGTGCCTAATTATCCCGGGAGCCCGGCACTTCCGCCACACCAGGAAGTGCCGGGGGGAAGACTTATTGTGGCGACCGGAGAGCTGCCGGGAGGACAGCCGGCACTTCCGCCACGCTGGGGCGTGGCCAAGAGTGGACGCCGGAAACACCTGGTGCTCATCCGGGAGCACTATATAAGGGGCCGCCTCCCTTCAGTCTGGAGCGGAAGTCGGGTGGAAGAGGACGGAGCTAGCGGGAGGACTGGAGGCGGCCAGAGAAAAAGAGAGAAAAGAGAGAAAAGAGGCATTGTAAGGCCTGGGAAGAGAGACAGAGGCGTTGTAAGGCCTAGAATCGTTGCATCGGTGCAAGAGGCACTGGGGACTTGAGCGCGGGAAAAATCTGTAGATAGTGTAAATAAACGAGTGTGTGGTGAGCAAAACGATGTCTGTCTGCCTGTGTCCGGGGTCAAGTTCACAATGGCGCCCAACGTGGGGCCAACCCCCTGCTAAAAGGGGACCCCCTTTATAAATATTTTGTGAATGACCCGCACAGCAGGGGACTCCACACGCTTGTTGCAGGTGTGGCCCGGCAAAACCGCTGGTGCGCTTTGCTCGAAACCGCCGCCGGACGCTGCATGGATATTCCCGGTGCGGAGGAGGAATAGACATCGCCGAGCGCAGCGGGCTCAAAGTCGCGCTGTCGACACGACAGCCAGGCCGTGGCGGCGCAAAGGGCCACACCGAGGTGGGGGCCTCGCAAGACGGGATCCGGAGGTGAGTACCCTGCCCTGCAGTAATCGGCCCTTCGGTGTCGGTCATACCTTGTTTTCCACAGGGAGGGACAGACCGGATCGCGTCTGTGGCAGGAGCGCCGGGCCACGGGCTGTCGGCTGTGCGGCTACGGAGGCAGCAAAGGAGGCTGCGGAATCGAGCCGCTGCGGCTCGAGGAATCGCTGCAGCTACAGCGGTGAGGAGGCACGCCTCCGCACTCCAGCGCAGGGGAGACAAGATGGCCGCGGGCGGTGGTCCCGCCGCTGACAGGCACGGATTGGCCGGTGTGTCTTGCGTACTGCCGATGATTGGATAGAGGCGGGTCCAAGGAATGCCAGTCCCGGCAGAGAAGAGACCCGATTGGGCCAGGAGGAGTGGCCCACAGGAGGCAGGCGCCGAGTGCAGCTGATCGACAGGTAAGCTCACCGGCGTCTGTCTCTTTGTTCACCAGCGCTCGGCGCGTGTCGGGGAATCCTCGCCCGCCGAGTCGCCTATGATGCAGATGCTGAGTGCTATCGCCGCCAGTTGGAGGAGCTGATGGGGAAGGCGGTCGGTCGGGGAGAGACGCCGGGTGAGACGGAGGATCGGCGCGGCGCTGGAACCGGAGGCGGCGGAGCACTGCGGGGTGGTGAGTGTTGCCGCCCCGTAAAGCAAGTAGGGGTTCGCCAACATGGCGTGACCGCTTACGGAAGACCGGCTCCAGTAGGCAACTTCCCAACAGCGGACGCGTGGTGCAGATGGCTGGCGAGGCGAGGAGGTCGACACGCAGGGGCTGGTAGGATCAGGGCTGCAAAGTGCCCGGTCCTAGCGCCTGCGCCCAAGCCCGCTGCTGTTTCCGTCGCTCTGCAGGGGCGAGACGGGCTGGGTTTGAGCTATTGCCATGCTCAGACCCAGACCGCCAACGCCCAAGAAGAGAGGGAGGAACCGAGGGTGAATGCCGGTTCCTCGGACAGGGGAGGACGCCGCTGCTGCGCGCGCGCCCGAAAAGGCAGTCCTCTGTGCGGCAGAGGAGATCCCCTGGGCGGCTGGGCGAGCCGCCTGCGAGCGGTGCCGCGGACAACAGACGGACGGGCATGGAACCTGCGACGGAGGACTTCAGCAGGCAAGTCAGGGGCTGTCGGAGGGGGCAGGAGCACTGCGGGTGCGAGACCGCAGGGCACTCGGGTGAGTGTCCTGGCAGTGCTTCTGGCCCTCTTTTCCTTTTTCCACAGGCCCAAGCCCCGACGAGCGCTGGGGACGACGCCGCCAGGGACCTGCCCTCCTGAAACGGGCAGCGCGGGAGGGCTCCACGCCGAGAGGCCAATAGTGTCCCAGCTGCGGGAACAGCGGGGCGAGCGCGCGAGACCACAGGGGCGCTGCTTGCGCCGGGCGGGGTGCCAAGACGGATGTCCCAGGGTGCCGTGTTGGACCCTGGGGCATAGTAGGACCTCGCCGGGACGCGTGCTGCCTGCTCGGTTGTGCCGCTCGACCCACGTGTCCTCGCTAGCGGTGGGCACTGGGCCCCGGCGGGCTGGAGCCCGCCGACGCCAGGAGGACGTGAGGAGGACTTTGCCTCCTCCAGACCGCGAGGGGCGCCCGCCCTGGTTCTATTGGGAGCCACGGGTCGAGGGCATGGAAGCCCTACCCTGTAGGGGCCCGTGGTTACCGCCGGCGGCGCCCGATGCCGGTTCATCCGTGTGGCCTCGGCGGGGTGGAGCCCGCCGACGCTTAGAGGACCGGAGGAGGGCGGTGCCTCCTCCAGACCGAGTGGGGGCGCCCGTCCTGGTTAGACAGGGGCCTCGGTACAGGGCTTTGAAGCCCAGCCCTGTAGGGACCCGTGGCCACCGCCAGGCGGCGCCCCGGTGCCTAATTATCCCGGGAGCCCGGCACTTCCGCCACACCAGGAAGTGCCGGGGGGAAGACTTATTGTGGCGACCGGAGAGCTGCCGGGAGGACAGCCGGCACTTCCGCCACGCTGGGGCGTGGCAAGAGTGGACACCGGAAACACCTGGTGCTCATCCGGGAGCACTATATAGGGGCCTCCCTTCAGTCTGGAGCGGAAGTCGGGTGGAAGAGGACGGAGCTAGCGGGAGGACTGGAGGCGCCAGAGAAAAGAGAGAAAAGAGAGAAAAGAGGCATTGTAAGGCCTGGGAAGAGAGACAGAGGCGCTGTAAGGCCTAGAATCGCTGCATCGGTGCAAGAGGCACTGGGGACTTGAGCGCTGGAAAATCTGTAGATAGTGTAAATAAACGAGTGTGTGGTGAGCAAACGATGTTCGTCTGCCTGTGTCCGGGGTCAAGTTCACAATGGCGCTCAACGGGGCCAACCCCCTGCTAAAAGGGGGGGACCCCGCCTTTATAAATATTTTGTGAATGACCCGCACAGCAGGGGACTCCACACGCTTGTTGCAGGTGTGGCCTGTGCAAAACCGCTGGTGCGCTTTGTTCGAAACCGCCGCCGACCGCTGCATGGATATTCCCGGTGCGGAGGAGGAATAGACATCGCCGGAGCGCAGCGGGCTCCGAAGTCGCGCTGTCGACACGGACAGCCAGGCCGGCGTGGCGACGCAAAAGGCCACACCGAGGTGGGGGCCTCGGCAAGACGGGATCCGGGAGGTGAGTACCCTGCCCTGCAGTAATCGGCCCTTCGGGTCGGTCATACCTTGTTTTCCACAGGGAGGGACAGACCGGATCCGCTGTGGCAGGAGCGCCGGGCCACGGGCTGTCGGCTGTGCGGCTACGGAGGCAGCAAAGGAGGCTGCGGAATCGGAGCCGCTGCGGCTCGAGGAATCGCTGCAGCTACAGCGCGGTGAGGAGGCACGCCTCCGCACTCCAGCGCAGGGGAGACAAGATGGCCGCGGCCGGTGGTCCCGCCGCTGACAGGCACGGATTGGCCGGTGTGTCTTGCGCACTACCGATGATTGGATAGAGGCGGGTCCAAGGAATGCCAGTCCCGGCAGAGAAGAGACCCGATTGGGCCAGGAGGAGGGCCCACAGGAGGCAGGCGCCGAGTGCAGCTGATCGACAGGTAAGCTCACCGGGCGCCTGTCTCTTTGTTCCACCAGCGCTCGGCGCTGTCGGGGAATCCTCGCCCGCCGAGTCGCCTATGATGCAGATGCTGAGTGCTATCGCCGCTCAGTTGGAGGAGCTGATGGGGAAGGCGGTCGCGTCGGGAGAGACGTCGGGTGAGACGGAGGATCGGCGCGGCGCTGGAACCGGAGGCCGGCGGAGCACTGCGGGGGTGGTGAGTGTTGCCGTCCCCGTAAAGCAAGTAGGGGGTTCGCCAACATGGCCGTGACCGCTTACGGAAGACCGCTCCGAGTAGGCAACTTCCCAACAGCGGACGCGTGGTGCAGATGGCTGGCGAGGCGAGGAGGTCGCATACGCAGGGGCTGGTAGGATCAGGGCTGCAAAGTGCCCCGGTCCTAGCGCCCTGCGCCCAAGCCCGCGCTGTTTCCGTCGCTTGCAGGGACGCAGACGGGGCTGGGTTTGAGCTATTGCCATGCTCAGACCCAGACCGTCAACGCGGCCCAAGAAGAGAGGGAGGAACCGAGGGGTGAATGCCGGTTCCTCGGACAGGGGAGGACGCTGCGCTGGGTGCGCGCGTCCGGAAAAAGGCAGTCCTCTGTGCGGGCAGAGGAGATCCCTGGGCGGCTGGGCGAGCCGCCTGCGAGCGTGCCGCGGACAACAGACGGACGGGCATGGAACCTGCGACGGAGGACTTCAGCAGGCAAGTCAGGGGCTGTCGGAGGGGGCAGGAGCACTGCGGTGCGGAGACCGCAGGGCACTCGGGTGAGTGTCCTGGCAGTGCTTCTGGCCCTCTTTTCCTTTTTCCACAGGCCCAAGCCCCGACGAGCGCTGGGGACGACGTCGTCAGGGACCTGCCCTCCTGAAACGGGCCGCTCCGCGGGAGGGCTCCACGCCGAGAGGCCAATAGTGTCCCAGCTGCGGGGAACAGCGGGGGCGAGAGCGGCGCAGACCACAGGGGCTGCTTGCGCCGGGCGGGGTGCCGAAGACGGATGTCCCAGGGTGCCGTGTTGGACCCTGGGGCATAGTAGGACCCTCGCCGGGACGTGCTGCCCGCTCGGTTGTGCCGCTCGACCCACGGTCCTCGCTAGCGGTGGGGCATCAGGCCCCGGCCGGGCTGGAGCCCGCCGGGGCCAGGAGGACGGAGGAGGACTTTGCCTCCTCCAGACCGCGAGGGGCGCCCGTCCTGGTTCTATTGGGAGCCACGGGTCGAGGGCATGGAAGCCCTACCCTGTAGGGGCCCGTGGTTACCGCCGGGCGGCGCCCCGATGCCGGTTCATCCCGTGGCCTCGGCCGGGTGGAGCCCGCCGGACGCTTAGAGGACCGGAGGAGGGCGTGCCTCCTCCAGACCGAGTGGGGGCGCCCGCCCTGGTTAGACAGGGGCCTCGGTACAGGGCTTTGAAGCCCAGCCCTGTAGGGACCCGTGGCCACCGCCAGGCGGCGCCCGGTGCCTAATTATCCCGGGAGCCCGGCACTTCCGCCACACCAGGAAGTGCCGGGGGGAAGACTTATTGTGGCGACCGGAGAGCTGCCGGGAGGACAGCCGGCACTTCCGCCACGCTGGGGCGTGGCCAAGAGTGGACACCGGAAACACCTGGTGCTCATCCGGGAGCACTATATAAGGGGCCGCCTCCCTTCAGTCTGGAGCGGAAGTCGGGTGGAAGAGGACGGAGCTAGCGGGAGGACTGGAGGCGGCCAGAGAAAAAGAGAGAAAAGAGAGAAAAGAGGCATTGTAAGGCCTGGGAAGAGAGACAGAGGCGTTGTAAGGCCTAGAATCGTTGCATCGGTGCAAGAGGCACTGGGGACTTGAGCGCGGGAAAAATCTGTAGATAGTGTAAATAAACGAGTGTGTGGTGAGCAAAACGATGTCTGTCTGCCTGTGTCCGGGGTCAAGTTCACAATGAATACCAGCAAATTCTGGAAGCAAACATCACACCATATGTTAAAATGAGGATTGGTCCTACAACAAGATAATGATCTAAACCATGCCTCAAAATCTACAATGGAATACCTCAAGAGGCACAAGCTGACGGTTTTGCTGTGGATCTCTCAGTCTCTCAACCTAAACATCATTGAAAATCTGTGGATAGATTTCAAAACAGCAACATACAAGACACCCAAGAATCTTGCAGAATTAGAAGCCTTTTGCAAGGACAAATGGGCAGTACAGTAAGTAAGAACTGAAAGACTCTACAAAAAGCATTTATAAGCTGTGATACATGCTAATGTGGTTGTTTTACTAAGTACGGACCATTTTGGGTGCCCAAACATTTGCTTTAGGCCCTTTTCATGTTTTTGGTATTTTGTACCTGTGAATGATGGAAATAACAAGGTAATATTGCTTAAAATATTAAACAAATGTGCCTTTTGGTGATCAGTTCATCTTCTGCTCACTTAACTATGCACAGTAGCAAACATTTTATGGAAGGGTACCGAAACGTTTGCATGCTACTGTATGGACTGAATACCTCAATGTTTATTAAAATGTTATAAAAGCAGAGCATATATCTGGTAAGTAGCAATAACAGGAAGTTGAGCTTTTTCCTCCACCATTTTCAGAGTCTAGCTTTTCTGGCTTAATATTTACAAAAATGTATAAAGAGTCAAAATCTGAGTTAGTCACTTGATGTATACAAAATCTTAACTTGAAAAGAAGCCTGTACTAAAAAAACATAAAATGGGTCAGTACATCAAAAGAGCCATTTTATGTGCATATTGTAATTTTTAAACATGACTGTGTGTTTTTTAAATAAAGAGATCGACTGCCTTATCATAATGCCCTAAGTGTTACCCAATATACTGTATATGCCAAGAAGGGTTTTTATGGCTTAGGGGTCAGAAGTCAGTCAAGAGGTCTCAAAGGTGACATCTTAATGCAATGTGCTGCATCAGCTAACCTCCTAATTTTTATGCACATCCTGAATATCTTTGCCCTTTGCACAGTGTATTTATAAAATCTAGATGTTGAGAAAGCCAATTAAGAAAGAACATTAGCTGTATATACTAACACCCTTCTTACAAATTTATACAAATTACTGTGAAGCATACTCCATCTAAAAATTGATGTACAAATTGATATGACTAATTTTGTTAGTAAACAGAAACTCTTGAAAGTGTAACTTAAGTTAACAATGCTCACCTCTACAGTATTTCTCAGAAAACTGAACTACAGTTTCATTTAGTTATTTTGTAAGTGGTATTCTTAACTATTTCAATCCTAAAACTTAAATGAAAAACAGTATTAATCCTACATTAAGCAACTGCCTCTACTAATAATCAACATGAGATGACAAAAGATCTACCTGTAAAGAAAATAATCAACATACTTAACAGTAACTATAAACAAGAGGCAAATTTAACTAATTAAAATGTAGAAGTAGTAAACATTTTTTTAATAATAATGTTATGGAAGTGAACACACTGCACACATACATATGTGCAAAACAGACTATTATATGCATATTGGTGTTGCAAAAACTAATACACACACACACACACACACAGTGCCCACCATAATGTTTGGGATAAAGATACATTTTTTCCTTGATTTACCCCTCTGCTCCACAGTTTAAAATTGCAAATCAAGCAGTTCAGAAGTGATTAAAGTGCACGTTTCAGAATTTAACCTTAAGGGTATTTGCATGCATTTCGGTCATACCACATTGGAATGGTAAGACTTTTTCAACATAGCCAACCCCTTTATAAGGCAAACAACGGTGGATATATTAAAACATTAACATTTAGTAATGTGATGCAAATCCCTTGCATGCAATGACTGCTTGAAGTCTGCAATTCCTAGACATCACCAGGCGCAGAGTATCTTATCTAGTGATGTTCTGACAAGCCTCTTATGCAGAAATCTTCAGCTCCTGCTTCTTTCAGGGGCATGTCCCCTTAAGTTTCTTCTTCAGGATATAGAAGGCATGTTCAATTGGATTTAAATCGGGTGACTGGCTAGGCCATTCAAGAATATTCCATTTTTTAGCTTTGAAAAACTCCTTTGTTGCCTTACCATAATGTCTAGGATGATTATCTTATTGTAGGATGAAGCACTGTCCAGCGAGTTTGGAGGCATTTACTGGAACTTAAGTAGAACTTTCCATAAAACTCAGAATGCACTGTGTGACTGCTGTCAGCAGTTACATCATTAATGAAGGTTAGTGTGGCAGTAACATACATACCCAACCCATAACACCCCCAACCACCATGTTTTAACAACATATTTTTCTATTTAATAATGTTAGACTGATGTGGTTAGTGAAGTGATTTGTACTGTTTACATAAAATGCTGCATCTTTGATTAAAATAAAGAAAATTCAATGTTTTTAACTAAACATACATTTATAATACAATGATCACAATAGTATCTTTATAATACCCCTCCGTGCATCACCCCAGACAACAGCAGTATTACTGTGTACTGCTGGTATTTTTTTTTTTGTTAAATGTTTAAATAACATAAATGCCCTTTTGGCACACCTCAACTGCAACATGTTTCATATCAAAAACGTAAACCCTAGGTCCCAACACCTCCCCACCTTTCCCCAAAATTCAGTCTATAGCTACACAGAAAGGCTACATGTAATATAACATAAAGAAAATAATAACTAACCATTTGGTGATATTCCAGGCTGCCAACCATTTAAGATTTTGTTTAACTCTTGAACAAATGTCAGGTAGTAAAGGTCCGTGAATATGTTCACCATTCGATTACTTTCCAAGAGATACTGAAAAATAATTGAAGTACAATTTTTAAAATGGCAGAAAACTTCAGAAGTTAAAAAAAAAAAAAAATTCAACCGAGGTGTTTTGATGGAAAACAACAAGATGTGGTGGCAAGAGTTAAGAGCTGCGCAAACTATTTCCCCAAATGTAGCAAATAGAATGACTTTCCAAGGACTTTTATTCTTTGCATTTGCAGAAATTCACAAAACATATAAACAAGTCAGTTACACTACAATATAACCAAACAACTGCAACTGTGTTAATGGTTAACTAAAATAAAAAAAGGCTACTTACAATTTTTTACGTATTAATTGTGCACAAGACTTAACTTTTTAACTCTGATACCTATATGCAGGAACCACAGCACTAAAGTATACTATGCTTGTATAAATATCAGGAATTTAAAACCTGAATAACAAACTTTAATCGTTTTAATATTTCAGATCCTATTAATGTCATTTTGTCTTCATAATCATTGGAATACTAATCAGATGACTCACACTGAAAACTTAAAAAATGGGGAATTAAGTGAGGAGTTAGAAGAATCCCAGATGCTCTAAAAGAATTATGTATTCTCACAAATCTGTTAGAAGTTTAACAAGACAAACAAACATTTTGCCTTAATTTAACATTTACCCTTAAAAGGTATTTTCTGAATTTTACTTTTAAAAATAGAACTGTCTATGTTAAAATGGCAGTTTACACCACCAATGTAACATGATCTGAAAAGCATACTGTGGTATATGGCCGGCAGTGTATCCCGGCCAATACCCCCAGGCCACCAGATGGAGCCCTCCCTGCAGCATGGAGGTGCCCCGAATTCCAGCAGGGAATTATGGACAATGGAGTCTTTACTCACAGCCCTGCTGGATACCATAGGGGGCACCAGAGGATCCACAGGGAGGCTCAACGAATATTTTTCCTACAGCCCGGAAGTACGTCCTAGTCACGGGGACAGAAGAAATGATGTACTTCCGGGTTGAAGAAAAAGGAGTTTTCATCCGACCCTGAAGAGTTGCAAAGTCACATGGACAAAGAGAAAGAAACACTTCCGGGTCAAGGACTTTAAAAAGGACTGTGGGAGATCCCAGAGTTCAGCCGAGTTGGGAGTAAGGGTGACTGAGCTGTTGGGAGGTGTGGAGGAATCTAATATTAAGTATTATATTGTAATTTATGAGTATTGTGGAGTGGAGGGTGCTCTGTGCACATTTTTATTATAATAAATCCATTATTTTTACTTTTATCTGGTGTCTGGCATCTGATCTGAGGGTTCAAGTGGACGACAGCGCCCCCTGTCACAATATATAATAACTAAGCAGGGCTCCAGACGGAAAAAAAAATTTGGGAGCCATTGGTTCCTAAACCCAAAATATTTAGGAGCCAAATGCTTTTTTTGGGAGCCATAATCTCTACCGCATGCCAAATATGAAATAAACAAATAATATTTACTTGTATTGTTTATTTGTTTCTTCGGTCTACCTCACACTGCCTTTCCTTTCTCCTATCTGAGCTATTAGACCTGCCTACTAGTGTCCTCTGCAAGGTCTTATAGATAATAATAACAGAAGAATAAATGACACATAAATGTGAACAGTGCAAATGTTTACTAATAAGCAATACTTCAAGTCCAGAGTCTTATACACAACATGTGTAAGGAACACTACAAATACAAACACTGAAAATGTCTTACACATAATAACACAAGAATTAACACAATAAAAAACATTATAAACAATCATTTCTGAAATAATCATTTCACAATGAGTGTACAAATATAAAAAAATTAATCACTCTTCAAGTTGACTGTCACTAACCATTACAATGTCATTATCATTAGGCCAGCCAGTATACTTTGGTCTGCGTTTTTTTTTGCTGGCTGACAACCAGCGCTTTACACTGGGCTCTGGGTCAAAAAGTTCAAGTGTAGGGCCCTCTGTACTGATCCTTACCAAGTCTTCCAGTGTTTCTACATTTAGGGAGTTGCACACTTTTGATTTTATTCTGTTTTGTGCTAAAAATCCTTGCTCACACTGAGCTGCTGATATCAGAAGCACCAGCATTATTTTGACTAAGTGAAGCAGATTTTTAAAATCTGTACAGAACGGCTCCTTGCTCAGCATCACTGTCCATAGGTCACCGTAAGTCTTATCCATAAACTGACCCTTCACTAATATTTTCAACATTAGCCATTCCTTCTGCACAGCTGTGACATCACAGCCATTGTTTGATAAGAGCTCCCTGTACCATTTAACAAGTGTGTGTATCTCACAATTGCCATAGCTATCAATGTCCTCTGGCCATGCATCATGACAAAACACTGAAAATGACTTGATGATTTCTGATCCCTTTGAATGTCCATGCTGTGTAACACTTGACATCATGTTTGCAAACCTGATCTCCAATTCTTTAACAGTAATGTCAACTGTTTTTTCAATAGCTGCCTTTAGATCACTTCTGAATGTGGTCTGATTTTGGGGGCCTTTCAATTTAACATTCTGGAAGGTTATGACTGTGTGGCTACTTGCAGTCCTCTCACTCCTGCTTGTTGATGGCCCTTCCTGTTGCACTGAACCTTCAGGCTGAGAACCGATGTGCTGTAAGAATTCCTGCAGCTTCTTTTCTCTCAAAGCATTTTCCTTCAATCCTTTGTTACCACACAGCCCACAATTGCAGCAACTGCCTGAGGAAGTATATGAGAATTTTTTTGAAGTGTAAGGCTCAGCTTTGAAACCTTAGAAAAAAGGTCATGTAAAAAGTGACAAAGGCAACGAACGACAGGCTTTCCATTTGCTGAACAATGTGTTTGGCTCTTCCCTTTATGTCTATGTTTTTGGACATGACTGCAAGGTGCTCCATATGATGATGCACAGCAGTGTACTGCCCCTGACCTGTTGCATAGTTTGAATGGAGAAAAACTGAGAATGCCCGATAAATGTGTGACAACCAGCACATTTTTACTGCTGATGGGTTTCGTGCTGTGCATCCTAACTCTGCTCCTATAGCCTTCAGCTCCTGCTTGCTTTTGGGACTGAAATTATACGTTTTCCACACTACTTGTAGAAGGTCATAAACTTTTTCAATCATTGGCACTGACTTTTGTGTGTTTAGCATTGCCAGTTCCAACCGATGGGGTAGACAGTGGAAAGACAGAGCATTTTCACCTATCTCTTTTCTGAAAAGTGCCCCTATTCCCCCTGTTCACGCTTGCACCATTTGCTCCAAAAGCACTCATTTTATGTACCCACCAATTTGGGTTGGTTGGGTCAGCATTCTGAAGCAGTGATTTAATGATGTTTTGAATCCCATCTGCATGACCATAATCAATCTCAGCCAAACCTACTAGATGAGTCTTAGGTGTTCCATCAGATACATACCTACAGTATGTGATGACATTCTTTCCCCGAGACATCTGTTCTACAATCAGTTATAACAGATGTAGTTTACCTTTAAAGCTTCTTCCAGCACATTACTTTTTAATTCATCTGCAATGCAACCTACAAAATCTGCACATGCTGTATCATTATCATATGTTTTTGACACATCCATGCCATTCTTCTTCATCAGCAGAATTTGAGATTTAAACTTTGTGAACAGTATTTCTTCCAGTGCAATCATATATGCTGAATTGAAATTTATTTTTAATTCTTTCATCTCATTTTCTGTCACTTTCTCACAAGCACGTTGCACTGCCTTTTTCTATGGTGGTGTCACGAGGAACAGACCTAGCGATCACAAAGTCTCTGGCATTCTTGTGTTTCTTACTCTCACCATGCTTTTTCACAGTTTCCTTTTTAAAGTGGCTTGTACCACAAATGAATTCTGTTTTACCAGCAATTTCTTGTCCGGCTTGTGCACAAAAGCTGCAGTACATCTTTCCCTTGTCATACCGTAACCAAGCGAACTCCTGTAACCAAGCCACTTTAAACTGTCTTCCAGGCGTCGGAGCTGCGGACACAGAAGACTTTGTTAACGGGACAGAGTTGTCATCCTTTAATAACTGTACATTTCCGGACGCCAGTGGCTATACTTCAGATAACCCTCTGACTGAATTATCTTTGGTTCGTTCAGAAGTAAACAAGGCAGGATATGGACGAGTGGGCATTGAGAAAAAGTCGGAAATTTTTCGTTTGGCCATTTTGTGTGTTACATTGAAACATTTCGAGTGTTATGTGGAAAGTTAGGACGGAATTCGAGGAGTAGTCGTGGCCGATTCTCTTCTATTTCAGATCCCTATCCGCAGCAGTTAGCGAGATGACGTTTGAAGCAGAGTGGGCATGTCAGAAGATGCCTCACTTCAGTTTGGCTTTAATCACGAGATAGTGTAATAGGAAAGGAAGACGCGGGGTGAGAGTGTCCGCACATAATTAAAAGCCGTTTCTGCAGCTTTAAATTTAAAACTTTTCTTAGATTGAGAGAAAGAGAGTCGCCACCGGCGACTGGAATGAAAAAAAACTAGTTGCAAAACAGAAAATCAAGTCGTATTAGCGACCATTTTAGTCGCCATCTAGAGCCCTGCTAAGTAGCACTAAAGTGAACTTTGTATGAGCAACATATCTGTATGTAGCTTTGTCATGATATGCACTACCAAAAAATATTTTATGTAATAACATTAGATGTTATCACCCTCTTTATTTAAATTATTCTTTTGATTATAATAAAATAACAAGCAGCAAAACAGAAAATAATAAAAAATGTACTCATTTGAATGTTAACATAACTAAAAAAAAAATTCAGTGATTTGATTCAAGATAAAAGAAAAGCCAAAAATTCTAAAGTAACAGTTCTATATAATAGTAATGTGCAGAAGTACATCACTGACTGCACAAAATACCAGATCTTAAAGTAGATCTGCTATAGCAGTATAAAACTATGCGAAGTTCCAACCCTTTCAGCTAAGAACAGGATGATGAGACTACAATGTTATATTTCCACAATATGTCAGCACTTTCAAAAGAACACACCTCTAAATAACCTGACATGGTTTTGGGAACATAACTGGATCAAAATAGCTGATATGACTATGCATTTTGGTAACTCCTGAACAAGCACAGCTGAAATTGGTACTTGGGCAAAGGCTAACAAAAAAAAACAAAAAAAAAAAACAGTAAAAAGATGAGCAAAAATAGTTAAGGGCATCATCTTGATTATGGACGATGAAGTTTAGAGCTTATGAGAGTCTGAAAGTAGAAACCAAGAAACAAAAGTCTATGGTCAAAGCATTAGTGGCATACAATTCCTGCTTTGAATATTTCACACTCATCAAGCAAGAGCAGTTTTTGAAGTACTGACAAAAATCAAACAATTTTTATGTTCATTTTTTGAGATGTTTCAGGTAAGGCAGTATTACTCAATCATGACCCCAAAGAGCTGTAACTGGTAACTGGCTGATTAGCATATGCAAGCTAAGAACTTCACTGTACTCTCTACATGTGACAAGAATTACCTTATAAACCAATATATATTTTCTCGTTTAAAAAAAAGTGAACTGACAGATGGAATGAAAAAAGAAAAAAAACTTTCTACTGTTATGAATAATACTACAGTTCTGTCTGTATTATCTTTTCTTACAAGGCTATTTCACTTTCACCCCTCCTTGTTAACAAGAGAGACACGAACACCTACTGACTGAATGTGTTATACAGTTTTACACAACATATGAATGTCCAATATCATTTAACACTGCAGACTAAGTAAAGAATGATTCATCAGGCAGAATATCCTTACACCATGCAATATATTGTATGGCAAGCCAATTATACACATGACAAGGCTTAAAGGTTAGGTGCAATTATTTCATATAATTTAATATAGGTGAAAAAGTCTGAGCTGGAATCTACCTTTTACTTTTCTGTTTTGGTACTATTAGAGATACTACATAATGCTCTATATTATATGCAAATTGTGCAAGAGTATGCACGTGTGTGATATTTTCATCAGTTTCACAAATAAACCATCATCACCTAGAAAACCAGAAATAACTAAAACGTGTTTGTTAATCTTTAAGATGGTCTAGTGTTTTAGATACAAGCATTTTAATACTGAGAGATTTTTTTAAATGAATTTATGAACAACTTTTATATAGATGATTTGACTTATTTGTTTAAAAAAATTGAACTCACCTGCTGTATTCCGAGACATAAATAGTAAATGCTGTCAGGCTCGTATCTTTCTCCATTTGGTCGGGTTATTTCCTTGACAAACTGAGCAAGACCATAATTCAATTCAGCAGCACTACAGGCTAGAATGTCCTCCTTTATTCGCATTGGTTTAGCTGGGGGGGGAAAAAAAAAATCCATCCATTTCATACTGCTCTTCTATCATTTAATCTAATAACTGAGAAAGGCTTGAAATTCCAATACCTCTAAAATGAACAATACATTGAAATTAACGTGACATTTTTGCATTCAGGCATTGACTTGCTGAAACGTTTAAATACATCAGTCTTTTAGCAGCCATTTAGTGCTATACAGTGGAACAACGGTTAACGACCATAATTCGTTCCAAAACTCTGGTTGTAACCCGATTTGGTCATGAACCGAAGTAATTTCCCCCATAGGATTGTATGGAAATACAATTAATCCGTTCCAGACCGTACGAACTGTATGTAAATATATAATTTTTTTAAAGATTTTTAAGCACAAATATAGTTAATTACACCATAGAATGCACAGCGTAATAGTAAACTAAATGTAAAAACATTGAGTAACACTGAGAAAACCTTGAACAACAGAGAAAGCTAACATTTCAAGAGTTTGTGCTACAGCCTTACAAACCGCTCGCTGTAAACACTTTTTTTAATGAGTTATAAGCACAGGGAAAAAAATTAACATTTGAAAAATCCGGAATTTAATAAACCATGCCTTACCACACTATGAATGCCACTTCTCTTGTGAAGTTTTTACTGGCTTTAAATTCCTCACTTTTGCCACTCGTAGAAGGATAGTTTTGTGGAAAATCGCCATGAATTTTCCTGGCTTTCTCACATAACATCGCCTCGCTTACGCTGTTCCCCTGCAAGTTGCTTCTCGTTCAGCCACACTAGCAACAGTTTTTCCAGCACTTGAGGCCTCTGCCTGGTTAACACTGTAACTCCTTTTGCAACATGAGCTGCTTTAATGGCCTCTTTCTGCTTTAGAATAGTCGAAATCGTAGATTTTGACTTCTTGTACTCCGTGGCAAGATCAGTAACACAAACGCCACGCTCATACTTTTAAATAATTTCTTTCTTTACTTCAATTTCAATTTTCTTCAAACCTTTCTTCTCACCACTCTTCACTTGCTTAGAAGCCATGGTTAACTGCAAAAGCACACGAAATAATGTAGAGCACAAAGAGATCACAGCGAAAGCACGTACATCTGACTGAGAACAATGCACAGGGAGAGGCTGAACATGTGCTTAAATACAGTAATCGGTGCATACGAACCGGAAGGGTAACGAAATAGAGCACAAAGCGTCCACAGCAAAAGCATGCACGCATGTGCAAGCACGCACGTCTGTCTGAGAACAATGCAACACGTGCGGAAATCATCGACGCGCACAAACCAAAAGGGAAACTGGCTTGTTCGTATACCGAGTGTGTGGTCATGAACAGATGCAAAAGTTTGGTGAACATTTTGGTCGTAAACCGATTTGTACGTGTTCCGAGACATTAGTGAACTGAGGTTCCACTGTATTCTACAATAATAAAAAAATATGGAAAATAACTGCTGTATAACCTTGTCATTTGAAAGTTAATTTGAATATACCTAAACTACCCAAACAATCATATGCAAACTTGTTTCTTTCAAGGGATAAAAAGTGCATTAGATGAATTGCATAAGCACTGTCAGTATTAACACAGATCTTCCAGAAATTAAACCCCTTTGTAATAAATATTTTAAAAAATGTCGTTCCACTTTATCCACTGGTATATGGACACCCTGTGGAGGCTCAAGATTTATATAAAGTATAAAGATGATTGTGTGCATGAAGCAAACACAAGGACTCATACAGCGAAACTAAGGGTTGGCTAGGGCTTGTGTATGCCGTGACTCAGCAGAATTAGCCGACACGTTCTTTCTTGGGCATATTTAGCAGGCAGTTTCGCACATGGGAATTTTTACAGAATATACTTGATTTTAATATTGTACCATGGTTGGTCAAAACCACAGACGCCAAACCAGTGGATAAGGTGGACTGACTATAGTTTTATTGGGTGTTACAAACTTTAAACTTACAATTATTGATTAATTAATCTTAAAACTGAAAAATCTTTGCTGCTATAGTAGGAATTAAATGACAAGAAAATGTAATACCTAAATTAAAAAAATAAAAATAAAAAATAAGCAATCTGCACTAGTATGCTCAAACAGTGCAGTTAAAGTACCTCACCTAAGTTAGCAAGAAAGAGCAACAAATGAGTACAACTCTCCAAATCCACTAGAAATCAGATCCTCACTTCCAACTAAAACCTCACACATTTTTTTTTTTTTTTTTAACTTTCTAAATCATTATGCCCAATAATATAATTTTCTCTTCCCAGACCTGTAGAGAAGTAGGATAGCCATGGCCACCTGAACCTGGCTTGGATGGTCATGGTCCATGGACAGCAGTACCTATTCTGGCAGCATCAATCCCTATACAGGGTGATAGTCCTTCACAGGTCACTGATACAACCATATTGAAAAGGTTATACAGTGAAGAGGAATATGGTGAAATACAGAGAGAGCAATAGCTTATATTATGCTCCGAGTTTAACAGTCATTTCCAGTTTTACCTGGGTTGGCCAGTTTCCCCTCTATTCCCTACAGTCCCAGGCATCCTTTGGGGTGAGGACCATTCTTTATACAGTGTATCATTTGAAACCTCCTCTAACCAAGTCTTTTTTGGCTTACCACTGACCTCATCCCCCTCCAACCCCACAGAATGATGAATGACAGAACTTCTAAAACTACTGTAGTAGATACTGTCTATTCTGAAACCCCTCAAATAAATTTGGAAACATCTTATTTACATGATCGGCCTATACTGTATGCTTTTTTCGGTCTCATTTGGTCTTGGGGGGTGGTAACTTGAGGCAACTGGAGGGAGTGACATTGACTGGTAAATCAGAATCATATGCAGATACAACATTCCGTGGAACAGAGAGTTTCTCTGTTCCAAAATTAATACTGGATCTCCAGCAAATGCAACTTCATTGGTTAGTTAAACAGTTAATCATCTCTATAGCTTTATTTGATGTTTTACAAGGTTTACCAGTTAATAATGTTCATTTTTTACAATTAGGTTTCCATTGGATCAATAAGATTTTCTCCAATTCCAGCAGTAGAACAGTTACATTGATTTTTTAGAAAACAAGCACAGGATGTAAATAAGATCATAACACAGTTGCCAAACAGTCTACCTTATCCGTTTTTACAGTTAAAACGTCTTTCAACTGACCCCAGATTATTAACACAAACTTCGGCAGTTGACTAATTGGAACGGTGGCTGTCCATATTGTAAATAATGTTAAATTAGTATTTTTATGACCTTTCCAACCCCAACCCTTAACCCCTGGTGACTAAGGCTCTAATGTTCAAAATCACAGCACTTAATGCCTAAACTTTTATTTCATTTCATTCATATTTTCATTTTTCAGCCCTAATGTTAAAAGTTTGTTTCTAGGTCACTTTTGCATGTTCTACCCTACCCCCCCCTTCTAAACATAATTTTGGTGTGTGTAGCCCTAATCTTAATAGTCTAACTGATAGTGTCTAATCTTAAAACTCAGACTAGAGGCCCTAATCATAATATACAATTTTAATTGATTTAGATAGTCTATCCCTACCTCAACCCTCAACTTAACTCCAAGTGACAGGTACTCTAATGTTAAAGTGACTTTAAACCTAACATTCACATTAGTAGCCCTAATGTTACTATTTCCTTTTTTAGCTCAGATTTTAACTCTAATCTTAAATAGTTTCAGTCCCTCAGGTTAAAATGTATACCCTGTTTGGACACAATATATGGACAAGTGTTATATTTATTTATTGAAATACCTTTCAAATAACAATTATTCCCTTCTATTTTATTCCTATTATAAGAACATTTTAAGTTTTTTTTAGAAAGTATATTTATAGGTGTATAGCTATGTCTATTTAAGGGGTGAGTATTTTAAAAATATTTATTATAACCTTCTTTTAGACCTGTATATTTACCTTTTAAGATTCTGCTAAAAAAAACTATTTATTGTTTTAGTACAAGGATAATTTTAATGGGGAGCATGTATTTATATTGGGAGTTATTTTAATAGTGGGTTGGCATGCACAATAATTAAAAAATTGTTAATGAGTGTGCCAGTGCCTCGGTCCTATGGGAATATCATCCTCCACAAGTCACAAACAAAACAAACAAAAACCTATTCATGAAATAACTCTTTGCCTTTTACTCTACATGCTCAAACAACTATAATATGTTTCTCCAGAAGAAGAACACCTACCGTCCTCTTTTCTTTCTCTGTCACTTCACGAATCTCCAAACAACTACCTGGTCATTCTTATATTTGTTCTTTCCAGTTTTGCTTTGTGCTTCATATCACATTTACTGGCTATGTCTTACTCCCATATAGCAAACTGCTCAACATACAGTGCTGTGAAAAAGTATTTTCCCCTTCCTGATTTCTTATTTTTTTGCATGTTTGTCACACTTAAATGTTTCAGATCATCAAAGAAATTTAAATATTAGACAAAGATAATCCAAGTACACTGAAAAAGCAGTTTTTAAGTGATGATTTAATTTAATAAGAAAAAAACTATCCAAACCTACATGGCCCTATGTGAAAAGTAATTGCCCCCTAAACCTAATAACTGGTTGTGCCACCCTTAGCAGCAACAACTGCAAACAAGCGTTTGCGATAACTGGCAATGAGTCTTTCACATGGCTGTGGAGGAATTTTGAGCCACTCTTCTTTGCAGAATTGTTTCAATTCATCCACACTGTACAGTTTCTGAGCATGAAACACCTTTTTAAGGTCATGCCTCAACATCTCAATTGGATTCAAATCTGGACTTTTTGACTAGGCCACTCCAAAACTTTTGTTTTGTTTTTTTAAGACATTCAGAGGTGGACTTGCTGGTGTGTTTTGGATCATTGTCCTGCTGCAGAACCCAAGTGCACTTCAGCTGGAGGTCATGAACTGATATGGCCAGGCATTCTCCTTTTTGATAGAGAGCAGAATTCATGGTTCCATCAATCACAGCAAGTGGTCCAGGTCCTGAAGCAGCAAAGCAGCCCCAGACCATCACACTATCACCACCATGTTTGACTGTTTGTATGATGCTCTTTTTCTGAAATGCTGTGTTACTTTTAATGCCAGATGTAACGGGACGCACACCTTCCAACAAATTCAACTTTTGTTTCATCAGTCCGCAGAATATTTCCCCAAAAGTCTCTGGGATTATCAAAATGTTTCCTTGTCAAAAGTTAGGCAAGCTTTTATGTTCTTTTTGGTCAGCAGTGGTTTTTGCCTTGGAACTCTGCCGTGCATACCATTTTTGCCCAGTTTCTTTCTAATGGTTGGGTCATCAACACTGACTTTAACTGAGGCAACTGAAGCCTGCAGTTCTTTAGATGTTGTTCTGGGTTCTTTTGTAACCTCTTGGATGAGTCGTCACTGCACTCTTGGGGTAATTTCGTAGGCCAGCCACTCCACTCCTGCGAAGGTTTTCCACTGTTCCATGTTCTCTCCATTTGGGATAATGGTTCTCATCATGGTTCGCTGAAGTCCCAAAGCTTTAGAAATGGCTTTGTAACCTTTTCCAGACTGACAGATGTCAATTACTTTGTTTCTCATCTTTTCCTGAATTTCTTTAGATTGTGGCATGATGTCTTCCTTTTTGGAATCTTTTGGACTACTTTACTTTGTCTGACATGTTCTATTTAAGTGATCTCTTGATTCAACAGGTCTGGCAGTAATCAGGCCAGTGTGTGGCTAGTGAAATCGAACTCGGCTTTCCAACAAATGTTATCAATCAGTTATTTCATGATTTAAAAAGGGGGGCAGCTACTTTTTTTGTTGGATAGTTTATTTTCCTAAATACATAAAATCATCACTTAAAAACTGCATTTGTGTTTACTTTGTCTAATATATGACAAACATGCAAAAAAATAAGAACTCATGAAGGGGGCAAATACTTTTTCACAGCACTGTATAACTTGTCCCTTTACTGTCAGAGAGATTCTTTAACAAATCAGAATAGTGGAAAATCTGTTCCATGCACCTCTCATTCTTGCTATCACTACGCTGTACTCAACCTGTCACCTAAGTAACGGAACGTATCTACTCTCTCCAAGATGGCTCCATTGAATGTATCAAAATGTTTACACAGTATATCAGTATTCTCCATTCCTCTCAAAGACTTTCTAAAATCAAAGGTCACCCTCACTGCCTGCAGAAAAAAAAACTAACACCACTACATCTATTATGCACACACTAATATCTACTAGAACTGCCACATGGTAAAACACCCAATTGTTCCAGCAACACTGCTCTTTCACCTCAAACCATCACCGTGGCCTTTCCTGTACTCACCTTGACAGCCTTGTGTATCCAAACTAACCTTTCAGTTCAACCTCTCTTCTGCATCACTTTCTAATATCAAAACAAGATCACTGACATACAATAGCTCCCACAGAAATTCTTCATATACTTTTCTAGCCACCACCACCTCCATCACTATCACAAAACACAACTGACTCAAAATAAATCCCTAGTGCAGTCCACCTTTCACCTAGAAACTTTTACTATCATCATCTAATGTCCAGACCACTATATGTTCTTCCTCATGCACTGACATTATCACATACACTGCCATTCATGCACACCTAATCTGACCACCTTTAGTTGCACACTGTCAAATGCTTTTTCCATACTTACAAATGCATAATGCAGGTTCCTTCCCTTTGCCAGGTGCTTTTCCGATATTTGCTTTGGAAAAAAGGTTGCATCTGTTGGCATGTTTCTAGGCATTACACCAAACTGCATTTCACCAACTTACATATGACTCCCAATTATATTCTACAGCACTCTCTCAAACATTTTCATTATGCATTCCAAATGCCTAAATACAACCTAACTACTTGGATAACCTTTTCCATTATATCCTGGAGTAAGCACACTTCTTTTGCAGTGTTTGGGAATTCTCTATTCAAATACAATCATATTGCACAGCCTGTCAACTATTCAACTCCTGGACCTTCCATTGCCTTCATAACTTCAAAAATTACTCCAAATGGGCAGGTTGCTTCAACTGTCTCTATGTTTTTCAGTGTTTGGTGCAATCTACACTTTCAAAAACATATAACTACTACATCTTGCCTTTCTTTTGCCATCTTCTAGGACTACAAAACACATATCCCTTTTTTGTCATTCTACAGCTTACTTGCGCCCTCACTACTACTTTCTAACATAACACTTTGCTTCCTTACAAATCTCACAGTCACCTTCTACATTTTTCTGCCACTCCTTATAGCACATCCTCTTTTTCTCAACTGGCTTAACAACCTCGGTAATTCAGAAACAGGTACCCTTGTGTCTCAGCACACCCTTTGTCTAACAAAAAACCTCTTCAATTTATTTCAACCAGATATTCTTTATTGTTTCCCACTTGCCATTCACACCTAAAGACTCTGAAACTAATGTTTCAAGAAATTTACCTCCTTCAATTTCCAGACCTTTAGCATCAGCACATATTTCGTCTTAATTTTCTTTATACCTTGGAAGAAAATATCTTCTACAATTAAGCAATGCAGTGATACAGAACCTTCTGCAGGGTTCACCTTCACATTTTTCTCCATTTCAAAGAATTGTCTATTATGCTCCTTAAATCACAATATTCATGACACCAGCTTGTTTTCTTCCTTTTTTAATCATGGTGTTACACAAAATCAGTTCCATCACAGCACCAAATTAAGAATCCTCTCATCCTCAAATTTCTTAGAACTGAAGCTAAAGGCCTCATAAACTCCACTGCCAAAAAAGTAAAAAAATTGGACCTTCCACCAAATCCAGTTAGAAATCTTGCACCTTTACCTTTGCAGCTTGTAGCAGCACTACTTAAAATAGCCTACAACTCCCAGCAGCCCGGGCTGTATCACACTACTGGGGAGATTATGAGGGTGCAGGGTTTGCTGGGAAGGAGATTAATCAAGTAGGCTCTTTAAAAAAAGGAACCAAAAAGATGCCTAGGGAATCGCGATCATCAGTATGTTTTTGCTTCTACTCATCACTCAAACCACTGGATTACAACTACAGCTACCTTAGATTACAGTTTTATCTGAATGTATGTGCTGTCCTGTGCCTGCTTGTTGGTGTGGATTTATCTTGGTTGGCTTCAGCTTTATCTGGGAAGCACTTCCAATCACATCAAATCTTCACACTGCAACAGGCGTGGTAGGACAAAACTTTACATTTCCTTTAGAGGGCTGTTCACAGCATTTTTCACTCCATTCTTCAACGTTATCTGCTTCTGCTTATACTTAACTGCGTTGGACTTTGTTGTTAAGTGTAATTTTGTAAATAATAGCTCTCAGGAAACAAGGGAGGGCATATGTGTATGCATTTTTGTGTAATATTGTTTTTTCTTTCCATTTTTTGATTAATATATCCTTTATTTTCTTTATTATTCATTAAGCAGCTAATCAGGGTCTGTCAGTGTACATAAGTTGTTGGGTCAAGGCTTGTTGTGTTCCTGGAGTCCCTGCCATAAAATAAACAAATCACCATCTTCGGGCAGTGTGAATCTTAGCATCCCCACGACCACTACAACCTCACCTGTGCACAATATAAATCTCATCTTTTTCTGTTAAGCACTTCCACCATTCTGCACGATGTTTCAGTGAAAATCCCAATTACTTATTATATGACTTAGACTTTCTACTTCACACTTCTTACTACTTCACATTCATCTCAACTGCCAGCAAACCTGCCTCCACAGTGCATGAGGTCTAGCACTATTATAAATTGGATTTCCCAGTCCCTCAACTTTCTGTTTTATATAGGCAGCAGGATGGTGATCCATCTAAGGTTTGTAACTCTTATCACTGCCAAGGAGTACTGAGGCTGAATGTTTTAAACTGAATAACTTTTGTGGCACCAATGTCTTTCAGGTGCCTTTAACAACTTATATAAGAGACAGTACGCTTTTTTAAAACTAAGAAAAAAACATTCAAAAAAGCAATTTGGGGGAGGAGTATTAGTTGGCAAGAAACTTACGTCCAAATCGAAGCTCTTTGCCCATTTCATTCCGAGAATGCTTGTTTTGGACCCAAAATTTCCATGCATTTACTCCATAGGAATAATTTAAACCAGTACAGCCCGACTGGCTCCCCATTGAATCTCTTGAACAGCTTTCAGAAAGTATGATTCGTTTTTGACCCTAAAGCAAAGGATAGCAAAAATTGAGAAAATTTGATTGCTTTGATTTGTTAAAAAGAAATCCTACTAAACATAATAAAATTCAGCTTTTAAAAAGAATTATGTAATAAGAAATACACATCCAGATGACAAAGATTAAGAATTGAAATGTTATTATACATGTTAACTGTTAAGAAAGATATGATAGTAACCAGCTGACAAAACTCGGTTTGTTACAAGCGGCAGCATGACTTATAACTGACTTTAGGGTTTCAAACTACTTTGTAGAGACAATTTAGGCTCAACATAATATTGGGTCATACAGCAAAAACAGAAAGTAGCCACACACTATTACACAAGATTTTTTTTAAACATAATTTTGACTGACCCAATCCACCTGGTTATCTATTTGTTATCCAGTTCTCTCAGTCTATCAAAATGTACACCATGTAGCATGCCCAGAGATGTGGTTTCATGCAAAAATAAGTCCATGTTCTTTTTACAGTTCTTGCATGGTAGATAATTCTTATGGGTAACAGCACTATCTGAACAGTAGCCTTGTAAATACTGCATAAAGGAACTAATGGGCAAGAGTTTGAATGTTAGCGTGGGATTGCAGGAATCACAGCAATTATTTAAAAACTCTGTGTGGCATTAACTTCATTAATAAAGCTGGAAGATTCAGCTGCTGTTTCTGGCAAAAATGCCCTGAAGTCACCATTCCACAATGGAATATGATAAAATGGAATTAACTCAAAAATTAAAATCTCACATGCAGTGTCTTGCATATGAATGCTTAAGTCAGAAACAATACCAGGTTTAAATTCAAAGTTATCCTCTGAATGTAATAGGCAACCCAGCTGCCTTTCAAACATTCATCAATTTTTAACAGGTCTATTCAATTTTGATTCATAGGGAGCATGGCTGCCTAAGGAAGTAAAAACTGAGGTAAAATTTAAAACTATGTGTCTATATATCCCTTTGGCTTTGGCTAGTCTACGAGTTTATTTCAAAATTAAATTA
Organism: Polypterus senegalus; assembly: GCF_016835505.1. Taxonomy (NCBI): domain Eukaryota; kingdom Metazoa; phylum Chordata; class Cladistia; order Polypteriformes; family Polypteridae; genus Polypterus; species Polypterus senegalus. Next base: position 106,313,156 of record NC_053163.1, on the reverse strand, counting down.
AGGTTTCACAACTTCCATATTGGCTAGATCTGTATGCATCTCAGCTCATATTTGAAGTACAATTTAAATCAGTTGATAATGGATAAAGACATATCATGGACCAAAAGTTTCACATAATCACCAAGGCCCATTTACTTCCTATTCTCTGTTGGCATCTGGCCTGTGAACTAAAGTGAATGTAACATCATATATGATATACCTAATTTCAGACTTGAATATAAAAAAAAAAAATGACATTTTCCATTTGCTTAAGAAACTACTCTTCTGAGACCATTCTGTGTACAAGATGTATATGTTTCTATATGTATTATACAGTATATACACATTTGTGAACAGGACATAGTGTTTCTGTTCATGTTTCAAAAAGCTCACAGTGAGAGTGATGCTTAATAGTAATAACATGAATTTAACAGAAAAGAATGGTGAAAAGAATAATGAAGTAAACAAGGAGCTTAAGCACAGTTTTTAATTTGAACTATCCAGACAAACTTATAAAAGTGGGTAAATACTGAAGCTACAGGATAAGGATAAACTCATGAAAGAAAGACAAGTAATTTAACATTTCAAAAACAACTTTATTATGCTGTTAAACAGAAAGTTGGTGAAAATGTCAGATTTTAATCTGAAGCACAATAACCAGAGCTTTATAGAACTCAAGAAGAAAAGATCACATCTGCAAACCTTTCGGACAGCTCTAGGTAGATCTTGCTCTGTGTGTTCATCATCTGGAGTGACAAGACCACAGTCAAAAAGGAAGTCGACGCTAGGATTCAGATCCAGAGGAGCTACATTAAAGGAACAATATTAAAAAATAAGGCTAATTATATATAGTAAACAAAATTTCATCAAAGAAATTGTAGGTGTGGAGGAAACAAACAACTTTAATAAAGTGTTGTGAATTAGCAATGTGGGTTATTTACTTTTGGGAACACTGCCCCCTTTGTGTCAAAAAAACACACTAAGTTATTTCTTAATTAGTGATGCCATTCTCAAACATGGCCAAACACTTTTTCATCTACAAGTAAGAAATGAAAAACTGATCACAAACATTTTAAGTAGTAGAAATTTGCAATTCTTTTTATAATTTAAACAGGATCAGGTTTAAGGTGTTTTCAAATATATCTCATTAAGGCATAAAAGCTAGCATTCAAACTACTAAGAGCAGAAACTCATTTTACACATAAAACATGTCTTAACAAAAAAAGCACAGAAAAAATTTTAAATGGAAAAAAAAAACACACTTCTAGTTCCAAACTGTACATTTGATTAACTTATAAAAGATATAAAAAATAAGACAGATGGATTGGTGCTGTTAAAAAATTAACTAAAAATTAACCTGCAGCCAATTTTTCAAAGAATACATTGTGAGTACCGGCTGGGATAAGCCCAACCTCCTTACCTGGTAAGGAGGCCGGAATAGTGGATGGACAGAGGGAGACAACCCTTCATGAGTGCATGCTTCCCCAACATGCTACGTGTCAGCATTCCTGGGATAATTTGCCTAGTCATATGGCTGCTCAGTACACCAGTAAATGGGACTGCCCTGCTGGGTCTGTGGGGACTACCAGGGGGAGCCGGAGGAAGAAGCTGTTCCTACTTTTCAGAGATCCTGCCTGACTCAGGGGTGGTTCCTGCTTGTGGTGTCCTGACACCAGTAGTACTCCAAAGATCCAGGATAAAAGGGACTGCCCTCCAGTCACACACAGGGAGTCAGCACAGGAAGAAGAGACAAGCAAGGCTCCCCTGGGTGAAGAGGAGGAGAAAGGAGTGTGTTTATTTGTGGACTGTTAAATGGAAGAAATCTGTGAAAGGCATTTGTAAATAAAATAACTGTGTTTTGCACCGAAACTGTGCTGTCACAGAAATGCACCAAAAAAGTGACTGTTCAAAATGTAGTTTTGTGCTTAAGTAAGAGAAAGTAAGAGGTAGTGTTCTAAGGATCTTGTGCACATTGCTTATTTCCTACAGAGCTGCTAGAGGGCATCGGAATTTATTATGTAAAATTAGCTGTGCTGCTTGTGTAAAACGGGTTGAAATCTAAGTAATCAACATAGACCTCAGCATTAACGTTTTCAGTGCTCAATCTGTTGGAAAGTATTTTGTAATGCATGTAGTAATAAAACAAAGCCAGAGTTGGTGTCCTGGGTTGGGATGTTGTGTGTGTGGATATTCATCCTGTGATGGACTGGCGCGCTGTCCAGTGCTTGTTGATGTGCCATACATCTTGCGACCATGGTCTGGATTATGTGGGATAAAAAAATGACAGGACATGTAGTAATAATAAAATACACTGCAAGATAGATAAACACGATTGTGTGTTTTGGTCTAAGGTTCTAACCCACTAATTAATATTAATGATTTACCATAGAGATGCAGAACTCATTGAAGAAAATCATGACTTTTTTGCAGTATGACGTCACTTCATCCACAAGATAGCAAAATAAAATGTCCCAACCAGTACTCAGGCTTAACTCCTTATATCTCATTAAAACAGTTTAACCTAAGACTTAGGGTTAACCGGTTTTGCATAGAATTTTAAGTCAGAGTTAACAGCAAGGAGTTTAACAAGCTTATATGCTCCTCCAATAGGCTTTAATGATTTGATATCTCTGCAGTAATTCAATTTTAATTAAAAAAAAAAATAAAAGAGATTACAAGAAAAAAAATCTATTTACAAATTCCTTCATAACTGCATATACATTTAAAAACATGTGTTACAGTCAACTAGTTAAGACCATATAAATAGTTTATATTCTACTTTAAATTCTTTAGCATTACTTTTTTTCTCAAAAAACATTAAAATGCATTGCATTTTTGGGCATGAAAAATTACATTTTTATTAAATCTCATCTTTCTACTATAAAACATGTACAATCCAACATTACAGTCGGGTCAATTGTAGTGTGATTCCTTGTGGATTTTCTTTACAGACTGATTAGCCTTTGAACAGCACAATGCACAGGTACATCACTTTTGGCTTCAACAGAATCACTGTTTCACTGTCTGTTTCAAATGTACTGCCTGAAGACAGATTCACATCTTCACCACTGCTGATGAAAGGCTCCTCAACATCACTGCTTGTATCACTGTCAAGTGTGTGCAACATCTAGGCTGCTGAAAAAGGTTTCTTACGTGACGCCTATATGAGACAAGAAGACGACGCATCTACAGTGCTGCATCTACAGTGCTGTCCAGGTAACACTCAGGCCTGACGCTAAAGCAAATCATGCCTATACCTATAGTAACTCTTGGTATGAACACTGTCAGCATTTTTATAGCCTGAGTAATTCTTGGGTATAACGCTTATGCGAAACATGTCTATACCATTGCCAGAGTGACACCCCGGGATTAAATGCTTGTAACACTGCTTTTAAAGCCCAAGTAATACGCGGGTCTAACACTAAGGAGGTTAATAATTGCATACAAAGAACTCCTGTATTACCCTGATTTCTAGAACTATATTGGCCTACTGATATAACCTAAATGTACTCTAGGCTTGATTATACAAAGGCTACCACAAAGCAATATGATGCATGATAACATAAACTTCTTTGCTATAGCTGTTAATCAAATTAAACATAGGTTTATGGCATACTTTTAGGAAAATCTGCTTCCAAGTCTTGACCTGGTTCATCCAGAACATTTGCCATTTTAACCGCCATAGCTAGAACATCATCACGTGCAGGCCCAAACAAATCACAATCTTCCAACAAACCTTCAGCACTCTGGTCACTGGCAATATCTGTAAGAGAAAAATGGGAGAAAATTACAATATAAAATTAACAGAATGCTATCGTTGCATGCGTGCTTTGTGATAAACTATGCACATATGCCACTTAAACAGCATTACCACAAAGATCAGATGACTCTTTGTCCATTTCCTCTGCCTCAGCAATCATCTCAGCCATGGCTAGAATATCTGCTTCCAGAGGGTTTGAAGGGATTTTCACTTTTAGTTCTTCAATTGTTTCAACAATTTTATCAGCGCTTTCCAATGTGGTTGGGAGGAACATTGGAACTGGAACCTGTTATTCACATATTCAAACAAAGTGAACATTTCAATTTTCCATTTGTTAACTCAAATTATGGCCATTCTAAATTCTTCATTCAAAATCTGACTAAGCGTACACAATACATGTGATGAAAATTAAATACAGTAGAACCCTGATTACCCACACCGTGGTTTACAAAGTTTTCACATTATCTGAGGTGAACCTGTAAGTGTAATACACTACTTTTCTTAGAATTCATAAAAGCTTTACCATGAATACTGTACTGAGCAATTAGCATACAAATGTTATATCAAGCGAACAGTGCAGGAGCTGGTGACTGTGGGCGTGACTCACTCACCCCTCGTGTACACATGCTGTACTGTTTCATTCACTAAGGATTTTTGTGTTTATGCATTTCAAAGTGTTGTCATGAACTGCAAACTTGCATTCTCTGGCTCAGAGGTAAGCTCTTTGCGGCATGAGGTAAAAGGAGAGATCCATCTGTGCAGTGCCGGTCTCTGATCACTGCGAGTGGTGTGCTTTGCTGGGAATCTTAGCTGATCTCTCTCTGTGATAGTTCCCAGCTTCTCAACGTAGCGTCGCCACTCTACCCCACCTTTCTATAGAGCAAATCCCAAACTTACTGTCAAGTGAATGACTGTAAACGTGCAGCACAAAGCATCTCAGTTAGCAAATTTGCACAGGGGTGAACTGTGAACCAATGTTCTTGGCTGAAAGGCAAGAACTCTGCAGTGTGAGCTAAACAGAGAACTGCATCTGTCAAAAGTGCAAAGACCATCTCTGACCACTGTAAGCAGTGCAATTCCCTGGTGATGTCAGCTAATCTCACGAGTTTTAAGCTATCCAAGCATCAACCCACATTAACTCAGATAATCAGGGTTCTACTTTATAATGCAAAAGATATTCATATATTCAAGGTACTTAACACAGACTGACATTTATAATGAACCATAAATAGTACCTTTAGAAAATATTTAAAGTGTAATACAGTATTATAAACATAAAATGTACATAATTGCAGTTACGATATTAAAAGTCACTTATTGCTAAGAACAGAAGGACAACATGCCTACATGAAGTACAGATATTTTATAGTCTATGAGTATACTATATTGACACCCCTCCAAATTACTGAGCTCAGGTATTTTGGTTACACCCATTGTTGGTATACTGAATGAAGCACATGGCTATGCAATCTGCTTTGACAAACACTGGCAGTAAAATGGGTCGTACTGAAGAGGTCAATGATTTTAAATGCGGCACTGTCACAGGGTGTCATCCTTGCCACAAGTTGGTATGTGAAATCTCTGCTCTGTTAGATCTGCCCAAGTCAACTGTTAAATGCTTTCATTGTGATGTGAAAGTGTCTAGGAGCTGCAAAAGCTCTGTCACCAAGCGGTAGATTATGCAATCTCACAGAGCAGGGCCTGCAAGTGCTGAAGCACATAGCACATGCAAATAACCCATCATCTACTGCATCACTCACAACTTAGTTTTAAACTGCATCTGGAAGTAACATCACCACAAGAACTGTGGGTCAGGAGGTTCACGAAGTGGGTCTCCATGATTGAGTACCTGCATACATACATAAAGCTCATGTTACAATTAGATAACTTTTCAAGCAATTTTAAGTCAAACCCTTCCTTTAAATAATGTTAGCCAGTCACAGGCTGTCAGCACAGGATGCGACATACTGTACCTAATAACTGAGACCAAGTAGCCTCCGACTGGTTTGGATAAGATCAAACATGTTTGATTTTCATATTAGTCGGTTGTGTATGCAGGACAGCCAACAACAAAATGAACCAGTGAATGCTTATCTAGAAGTTCAATACACAGAATGTAGCAACGAGGAAAATGCACTTTGAACGACGCAAACATTGGAGATGCTCACCTATCTTATTTCTCATTTTTAACATGCCCTAACAGAAGGAATTGAAGGGCAGAAACTAATGCTGAACTCGATGCAGCTGTTAACACTTTGTAACGTGCTGCTCTATAAGGCACCATGGTATTAACTGAGAAAAAAGGGACATGCTGAATGATCAGCACTCAGTTAGTAAATCTGAAATGGGCTGCGATTTTCAGTCGTCTAATTTGACATGGTGCAGTGATGAGGTCATCGACTGGATTGGAAAATCTAACATTCCCTCGAAAAAATGTGCTGTCATGTAATAATGGTGTGTGGCAGTCTTTCAGAGCTTGGGCCAGGCCCCTCAGTTCTAGTAAAGGGTATTGTTGATGCTACAGAATAAAAAAACATTTTAGACTATTGTGCTCTACAAACATTGTGGTGGCAGTTTGGGGAAGTCTGCATTTAAAAAACAATGTCACACCCAAGTGTTGTGAAAGGCTTACAAGCTAGTTGTACATATTACAGACATGATCAAAGTTTCCTTTGGCTCTGTGATAACGGCCCTATGTTGTAAGTGAAGCAAATTTACCTAGAAGACTAACAGAAAAAGGCTGAAAATTCCCTCCAAACCCATGTCCATTACTGTATATTTGCTGTGTGGAAGTATGTTAAAATGTTTCAAAATAAAAAGACATACTAAGTGTAAAAACTGCCAGAAAAAAGTTGGCTGTGATGGAACTGAAGTGAAGATTTTTTGGCACTGCAATTTGTTAAGACATTTAAAATTACATTCAGTCAGAATATTCTAACTTCCAACAACTTGCATTACATACGAGTAAAAACAGAGTTCTTCTGATCCGTTTTTTCACCTCAATTGTTTTTTTCAAAGAACTGAAATGTTAATAAAATTAAACACCAATATATTCCTAGGAATTTTGATGATGCATTCAAAATTTTGATATCCAGTTAAATTTGGAGAAAAGTTGAATTTAGCATGATGACTGTGTGGGTACGTATTTGTGAAAAATCAACACTGATTTCCCATTTGAAAATTATAATTTTCTGTTTTTCCATTTGCATTGTATAGAACTACTGGATGATTACATCGAAACAAAGATGCCAATTGCTTCCTGTTAAAAATAGCTGCTCATATTTGTGTTTACTGAACAAAAGCGATAAAGGGTACATTTTCTGATTTTAGTTTCTCATATACCAAGTATAGGTAAAGTACTTTAATCGTCCAAAAATTCGGTGTAGAGATTTTAATGAATCTCGATGTTTTAGACCTTCCCGACTTTCTTGTATACAAAGTATATGGAAAGCACTGGAATCCTCCAAAAATTCCATTTTGAGATTTTGATGAATCTCGATGTTTTAGACCTCCCGAAGTCCGAAAATACCATTTTTGGAATTATGTTTGTGTGTCTGTCTGTGTGTGTGCATGTGTGTGTAAATAAGATAACTTGAGTACACTTTCACTTATGACAAACAAATTTTGCATAGAAGTGTTAGGTGCAAAATGTAGATTTCTATCAACTGTTCGGCTTTTTCCGCTAACTGGAAGTGGTATTTTACCTTTTATTCGTGTAGCTGCACAGTCCGATTTATTCAACTTTACTTTTATAATAACTTTTCAATAAATTATTTATTTGATTTGTTGTTGACAGTTCCTTAATGTACAAAATATAAAAATATAATCATTGTCTTGCAATTTACTCCTCAAATATCCATCCAAATATCTGAGTACACGAGCAAGTCTAGGGGAGACCCCTCCTTAATTATTTATTTATTTATTTTTTAACAATAGCAAAAATGCAGTTAAGTATTCCAATATTAAATATTAAAACATGTCAGAATTCTCAGCATCTTTTACACACTGCAAACTAGGTTTCAGTTTTGCAATACAAGGGGGATTATATTCACGACTGCAGCTTTATAAAGGTTAAATCCCGTTATTGTGAATACCGAAGTAACAAAATTGCCAGAATAACGAGAACATTTTGTGGGCCCAGACAAATGTTCATAGATCATGTTAATCGAATCTCGTTTTAACAAAATGTAAATCTTAGTACAGAAAACACTTTTCAACCAAAAATGGCCACTGAAGATAATAATGTCATCCAAAAAATAGTGCTATTCCTACACTTTCTGTGCAAGTTCTTGGGAACCCTAAAATAGGTTGTCTCAAGTCTGTTGTGAAATTTCTGGTCACAGGCAGGTACAGCAAGAGTATAGGAAAGACACCATACAGGTATAGCCAAAATCTGTGTCAGTGCTGTACTGAACATCCATGTGGGTAGTTGTGTTGTGTCCAGATACCGTACTGTTCCGAGTTTCATATCGCTTCGCAAAATTTTCTTTGAGAAGAACAAAACAAAAAAAAAGTGAGAAACGTCAGTTTACACTAATAAAAGAAAAAATAATCCAGTAAAAAGCGGATTCTTGATTTTGGAATTGCGTCATCATTTTCATCCAATGACTCGTTTTTATTCCGTATTTTTATACCTGTATATCTACAGTATTTTAAAAAAACATCTAACATCTCATTTTCATTCTGGGTTCATAGCTATATTTTAATTTTAAAAAGTTACATCTAATTTCTCATTTTCATACCCGGATTTCTATAAAAAAAAAGTTACATCTAATGTCTCGTTTTTATTCTATATTTATATCTGTATTTCTAAAAAAAATAAATAAAAAATTTACATCTAATGTTTCCAATCTGTATTTTCAAACCTGTATTTTCATTTTAAAAAAGTTACCATACATACTTGCGTATAACTTGGTTACTGAAACCTCAAAAATCGATCATAAAATCAGAATTATATATGTCCATTCAAAAATGCAACACTTAATTTTTATTATTTTTTTAACATCTTCTTGCCTCCTCCAATCTTGCACCAGTTTCCCAAACGCATCAAATTTTGTTGCAGCAGCACAGTTATCAATTTCTTTTGCCACTTCAACAACGTTTAATTTAAAACCAGCTTCATATTTTCTTCTGATTGAACGCACATTCGTAGATAAGGGATGCTCTTACGATAAAGGTGTATGAGTTTCTGAGATACAAAAAACACAAAACAGTGCAAACGACGCTTCAGAATAGTTCGGGTACAAGACATGGAACAAAAAAAAAAAAATTGCAGTGTGCTCAGTGGTTACTTCTCAGGTGGGCGTCAGCAAATATTATCTCTTGGACCAATAGTGTGAGTTTTCCACATTCGAGTTATTTGACTGACATAAAATACTGAAAATTATACGGTAAAATCAAGCCTCGACTTATCAGTGGTAGAACTTAAACGTGAGTATATACAGTACATCTAATGTCTCATTTTCATCCTGTATTTCTATAAAAAATAATTACACCTAAGGTCTCATTCTCAGATATATTTTTTGCAGTTTAACAAGCACTGTTTTTTTTATACAAGTATTGTCACATTTGGGTAACAGAGTTACACGAGAGACAGGAAGTCCAGGTTTCAATGGAAACTTCAGGTACTCTATTACTGTATAGGGAAAGCAGGTACAGTCTCAAGACTCCATTCAGAATAGGAGTTGTGGCACGGGCAATCATCATGCTTTAGTTCCCATCTTCAGATTAGAACACCACCAGCGGCTTGGGATCACCACTGTGGCAGATGTGGTCTGAAGAAGAGAAATCAGAAGAGTGTGAGGCAGAGCAGATCAAAGCCCAGTATTAAATGTTATACATTACACAACAAGCACGCTATGTAGTAACCCTGATCCTGCAGAGGACAACCAATTGCTTTGCGACAGGATTACTGTGTACCAGAGCAGAGCAGTTACAGAGCTATCTTGCGCCGCTACTGTTAGACATGGTGAATTGCTGGCAGACCTGGTCATAATACTATACATAGTTTCCACATATTTGCTATAACAAAATTTCTCTTTTAACTAAATATTTTTATGGTCCAGTGAGTTTTGTTATAACGGAATTCCACTCGGACAGAAATTATTACTCGAAAAAGGGAAAATAATCACCATGGACCAGGTGTCATTAAAAAAAAAGGCAGGATAAAGTGATATCAGAAAGACAGAGTAGAAAACAAAGTAAAACGTCATAAAAAGGTTAAAAAACAAGGGGGCCAAACACAAGCAGAGCAGGTCAGAGATAATGAAAACTGGAATTCAAAAGACTAAAAAAAAAAAACTTAAGCGCAAAATAAATACAGAAAAAGATACAGAATATGAAAGCGGAAAAAAAACAACAGTGTCAAAAAAAAAAGAAAGTAAACATTGCATTAACGCAAAGAAAGATAAATTATTACTCGGAGAAATAACGAAAAGGCGAAGAGAGATCGAATATATGGAAATAAGTGATATGTCAGAAGTATGCAAATATTGTAAGGCTTTGAAGTTTAAGTCAAGAGAATTTCAAAAATGAGTTTAACTCACATACATTTATTGGTTACTTTGCAAAAAAAATTGTTAACTGCTGATGATGTAGATCGTTTTGACTGTGCTTAAATTCCAAACAGAGAAAGCTATCCTGAATTATGGTACAAAGTCATTAAACACATCTCACTGACCTCATTAAAAAGATTCAGCATGTTGGGACTCGAAAGATTTAAAATATTGTTTTTACAGAAAAAAAAACCTTAAAATGTGCATCTGTAAAAACAAAAATGGGGGTTGGCGAAGCACCCTAGTGTGTGTATATATATTTACCATATCTTTTATCATGTTAAAGTCTTACTCATTCAGGTACATTATTTAAAGATGGAGGGATGCCAATTTTCACATAAACCGCAGGCAATTTTGCAAAACACAGCAGCAGAAGATATGTAGAGGAGAGCAAGTAAGTGCATGCCAGGAGTAAGGAAATGTACTCTGACAGACTTGGATTATTACACCTGCATAGTCTCAAGCACAAGAGACTGTGTAGGACCAAATCCAAGTCTACAAAATACTCAAAAGAATCAAGTATAAATCCATTAGAATTCTTTCAACTAAATGGTGAATCACACTCTTGGGGAAACCAGTGGAAATTAGAAGGTGCATTTAAGATTGAAGCAAAGAAGCACTTCTTTACGCAAAGAATTGTGGGAATTTGGAACAAACTACCAAGATATGTAGCTGAAGCAGGGACTAAGACATCATTTAAGAAGTATCTGGATGAGGTATTGGGGCAGATTTGCTATTAGTTAAACAAATGAGTCTGATAGACTAAATTGTCTCTTATTGTTTGTCAGATTTCTTATGTTCTTATAAAAGTATATGGAATATTAAGAGACTAAATTTTTTGACTTTTATATGCTACTAGCAGAATACCCGCGCTTCGCAGCGGAGAAGTAGTGTGTAAAAGAAGTTATGGAAAAGAAAAGGAAAATTTTTAAAAATAACGTAACATGATTGTTAATGTAATTGTTTTGTCATTGTCATGAGTGTTGCTATACATACATACACACACACACACACAAACACACACATATATAAACATACAGATAGATAGATAGATAGATATATACACACATCATATATATATATACATATATATAATATATATATTATACATATATATATATATATATATATATATATATATATATATATATATATATATACACACACACACACAAACACATACATATATACAAATCGGATTCCAAAAAAGTTGGGACACTATACAAATCGTGAATAAAAACTGAATGCAATGATGTGGAGGTGCCAACTTCTAATATTTTATTCAGTATAGAACATAAATCACGGAACAAAAGTTTAAACTGAGAAAATGTATCATTTTAAGGGAAAAATATGTTGATTCAGAATTTCATGGTGTCAACAAATCCCAAAAAAGTTGAGACAAGGCCATTTTCACCACTGTGTGGCATCTCCCCTTCTTCTTACAACACTCAACAGACGCCTGGGGACCGAGGAGACCAGTTTCTCAAGTTTAGAAATAGGAATGCTCTCCCATTCTTGTCTAATACAGGCCTCTAACTGTTCAATCGTCTTGGGCCTTCTTTGTCGCACCTTCCTCTTTATGATGCGCCAAATGTTCTCTATAGGTGAAAGATCTGGACTGCAGACTGGCCATTTCAGTTCCTGGATCCTTCTCCTACGCAGCCATGATGTTGTGATTGATGCAGAATGTGGTCTGGCATTATCTTGTTGAAAAATGCAGGGTCTTCCCTGAAAAAGATGACGTCTGGATGGGAGCATATGTTGTTCTAGAACCTGAATATATTTTTCTGCATTGATGGTGCCTTTCCAGACATGCAAGCTGCCCATGCCACACGCACTCATGCAACCCCATACCATCAGAGATGCAGGCTTCTGAACTGAGCGCTGATTACAACTTGGGTTGTCCTTGTCCTCTTTGGTCCGGATGACATGGCGCCCCAGATTTCCAAAAGAACTTGAATCGTGACTCGCCTGACCACAGAACAGTCTTCCATTTTGCCACACTCCATTTTAAATGATCCCTGGCCCAGTGAAAACGCCTGAGCTTGTGGATCTTGCTTAGAAATGACTTCTTTGCACTGTAGAGTTTCAGCTGGCAACGGCGGATGGCACGGTGGATTGTGTTCACTGACAATGGTTTCTGGAAGTATTCCTGAGCCCATTCTGTGATTTCCTTTACAGTAGCATTCCTGGTTGTGGTGCAGTGTCGTTTAAGGGCCCGGAGATCACGGGCATCCAGTATGGTTTTACGGCCTTGACCCTTACGCACAGAGATTATTCCAGATTCTCTGAATCTTCGGATGATGTTATGCACAGTTGATGATGATAGATGCAAAGTCTTTGCAATTTTTGCTGGGTAACACCTTTCTGATATTGCTCCACTATCTTTCTGCGCAACATTGTGGGAATTGGTGATCCTCTACCCATCTTGGCTTCTGAGAGACACTGCCACTCTGAGAAGCTCTTTTTATACCCAATCATGTTGTCAATTGACCTAATTAGTGTTAATTGGTCTTCCAGCTCTTCGTTATGCTCAAATTTACTTTTTCCAGCCTCTTATTGCTACTTGTCCCAACTTTTTTGGGATTTGTTGACACTGTGAAATTTTGAATCAACATATTTTACCTTTAAAATGATACATTTACTCGGATTAAACGTTTCATCTGTCATTCTATTACAAATAAAATATTGACATTTGCCATCTCCACATCATTGCATTCAGTTTTTATTCACAATTTGTTTAGTGTCCCAACTTTTTTGGAATCCGGTTTGTGTGCATATATATATATATATATATACACACACACACACACACACACCCACCCACATATATATTCATATATATACACATATACATATCCACATATATATCTACATATATATATTAGGGGTGGGACTCAATTAAAAAAATTAATCCAATTAATTAGAGGCTGTGTAATAATTAATCTTGATTAATCGTATGTAATCACACACGTAAATTTGCCCCAAATCGCAAATTTTATTTTTTACTTTAAAAGTGTTTTAGTGGGCAACAGAATCAAATAATAGACATGGACATGAATATTGTAAACTCAAGCTCTTTTAATTTCTGAAAAATAAAAAATGCTTTTAAACTGCATTTGAATTCAAAACAGAAACAAAAATATCATCAATGGTTTAAATTGGGCAGACTTAAAAATAAAGTGGTAGTTTAAGTACTTTAAGTACATTTTCATGGTATTGTCTTTAAATAATAATAAATAAAAAAATAAGTCAGAAATATAAAAGGTAATTTGACTAGCCTCACCTTTAAACTGTGAGTAACCTTAGCCAAAATTATTTTGTACATTAGGCTAAAACAGTGTGATCATTGAACATTTTGTAATTAGATGTAATTAGAATTACTAACGGTCACGGAAGTCTAATGATCCCCAGTAAGAGCCACAAAGTCCACTTTCTGTAATGCATCTAATTTTGCTTGCTTTTCAGTGAGCACAAAACCATGCTTTTATCAAGGCTTCGCTCGGGTAGTTTTTTGAAATGAAATTTTCCTCCTATCAGTCGTAGGAACGCGCTTCATTCTGACTCTAACATTTTTGTAGCTGTGATGTGTGCATCAGTGTAATCGATGTACCAGAAAATCATGCATTGACAAAAAATTTCCCCTTTGCTTGGAATTGAAAGTGTGAATAAATGCGTTATTTTTTGTTATGGAGTACATGCATCGAAGCTTCTCAGCTGTGCTTGTGCTAAGAAAAGGAAAGATTTTAAAAATAACGTAACATGATTCTGCATTAACCGCATATTTTTTCATACGTCCTAAACCAAGGAGATGCGAGGTTAAAATTAATCAGGAAGCGTGCGTACATACTCAGTACATCCCTCTCGAATGAACCTCGGATGTCGGCGCTAGAGGCAAAGCCTCTACAATTATGCCACGGCGTGTGGCTTGTCTATTTGAGAGTATGTAGATCGGGGTGTGTATATATATATATATATATATATATATATATATATATATATATATATATATATATATATATATATATATATATATATATATATATATATATTCACAGCAGAGAAGTAGTGTGTTAAAGAAGTTATGAAAAAGAAAAGGGAACATTTTAAAAATAACGTAACATGATTGTCAATATACAGTAATTGCTTTGTGAGTGTTATTGAGTGTTGCTGTCATCAAGGATTTGATTATCATTATTTGTTTCAATCAGAGTCGTATTTGTAGGATGTGTTGTGTTCAAGTTACATTCCGTGTTTGTCAATCGTTGTAAAGATAACAGATTTCATTCATTGATTCGTTTCTTACTGCATCAATAAACAGCTCGTCTTCCTCTTTATCTGAGATGTGACACACTGCATGCACAGGTTTTTTTTACACTGTCTACCTTTAGCGGGACATTCACTTTTTCCACCGTGTGCTTTGTTTCCGCAGTAGCTGCACTTATGAATATGCTTGTATATATCAGATGCTTCATATTTTTTTGCTGCCTTCTCAATTGTGTAATTCGGTTTTTGTTCAGCACTCTTTGGAACTGTTGCTTTTTGTCTGTGCACCGCGCCAGTTCACGTGGAGCCGCTTGGTGTTCTTGCATCGAAGGTTCCCAGCTGTGCTGGTGCCATCTCGTGATGTCCACGGCTGTATGTAATGTCAGCTAAGACCCGGCACTTAAAAGTTTCTCTCGCAGTTTCGCTGAATTTGTGCCAAACACCACCCTGACCATCTCATCTTCCTCTGCATAAGCACAGTCCTTCACCCGTGAATATTTAGCGGCAGTATTTCTATTGGATTGCCGCTGACGGACAGCCTTATATGGGCAGGCACTAAATTACAAACACCAGCGGCAGCCTGTCTATGAACTTAATTTAAACTTTAGGTTTACACCGTGCTTTGTTTCCGAAGTAGCAGCACTCATGAATATGGTTGTATATGTCATTCGCTCGCTTCTTATTGTTTTGCTGCCTTCTCAATTATATAATGCATGTTTTCTTCAGCGCTTTATTGAGCTGTTCCTGGTTTTCTACGTACTGTGTTGATAGTCAGTTCACGTGATTACGTGGGAGGCGTGATGACGTCACACAAAACTCCGCCCCCCCGGCCTTCCAGCTAAACTCCGTTACAGTATATGGAGGAAAATAGCTTCCAGTTATGACCATTACGCGTAGAATTTCGAAATGAAACCTGCCCAACTTTTGTAAGTAAGCTGTAAGGAATGAGCCTGCCAAATTTCAGCCTTCTACCTACATGGGAACTTGGAGAATTAGTGATGAGTCAGTGAGTGAGTGAGTGAGTCTGTCAGGGCTTTGCCTTTTATTAGTATAGATAATATTCTTCAACCAGTTTAAAAATAGAATTAAAATCCAATATTCATAGCAAGGCAAGACAGTCATAAAAATACAACTAACAGAAAACAGATCATATTGTAAATACCACAGCTGAAAGATAGGTTTTCTTTGCCTTACTGATTAAAAGGCCATACTTAAGATAAAAGAGCTTCACGGCACCAGAGGTGGCTCTAGAGCCTGCCAATGTACTAAAACAAAAAAATAGTCAAGACTAATTGAAGTGAAGCTATTTACTGTATTTTGTAAACTTTTACAGGGAAAATACCGTATGTATCACAAGTGTCATTTTAGGACCCCAGCCACTGCAGACACTATAAGCATACACCTGTACTCCCTCATAATGGACTTTTTAGAGCTTCCAATTTACTTAACATGCATGCATCTGAAAGGAAGTAAGAGTAGATGAAGAAAACTAAAGCTAACACAGAGAATTCAGGGGATGTGGAAAACTACACAGAGCGCAGCTGGACTGGAATCAAACCCTTATACCTGTAGCTATAGATCAGCACAAAAACTATCAGGGTGCCATGTAAACTAATTTTTCATTTCTATAATATACTATGCAACTGGGAAGTTAAGGGCATAACTGTATTACTGGGCACATTAACTCTTGTTACTTTAAAAAGTAAAATGAAAAAAAAAAATACATTGAAAACAATTTTATATAACTCCTTTTCCAGCAAATAAAAATAAAATGGGATAATAACTCATTGTCACTTGTGCATCTTCCTTACTGTGTTAACATGGTTGTAAGTAAAAATGGCACTGGTATTTGAAATGTCACTTTGTGCCAAAAAGTGTACATCTTCCAGACATTAATGGGGTTAAGCATGGGAAGTTTTCAGAGGTATCAAAGAACTGCCATTACAAAATGGAAGTGACCTGCTGGGGGCTTGGGAAGTAAGGAGTATGCTGCCTGATTATAACTGGCTATTCAATAACTTCCCCAAATAAAAGAAACAGTCATCATATACTATATATTCAGGATAGTTTGTTGCTGTTTCAATATAACATAGCTTTCATGCTAAAACATACCCGAGTGATTTACTGGATGCTGAGAGGTTTTTAGAGTAGGGTTTTATGTTGGCCCTGTCATTTATTTTACCGATGCAAAGCTATACATTTTATGATGTAAACTTTTAGCTTTTTACTGTCACCAGAGCTCTTTACAAATTGTATATTAATGCTGCACCTAGGGTTGGTGATATGATGATTCACTATCATCACAATCACAATGCATATTGCACAAGATGCATTTTTCTAGGTGTATTGTGGGTTTTATCATTTGGACTAAAGCATCTACCAAGCTGGTTAGTGCCACCTTTTAGGTTTCAAAGAGGCAAGTTTTTGTCTTTGGATGATTTCTACCTTACATCTAGAAAATAGGAATTAACGATTTCCACCTTTAATTATACTTTGTTTAATCAGAAATCAAATGCACTGGGAAGGCCTTGTTTTTGCTGGGGCGTGTGAATATGTACCAACATATAACATCACAACTATAATTTAATGAAAACTTGAGCTTCACTTTCAGAGCTCGCTTCAATTCTGCTTTTTTTTTTAACCAAGAGGAAACCACTGTTTTGCTAAGTTCCCAATGAAGTTAATTTCAGGGAAATTACTTTGGACTGTCCCCAAAATTAGAATTAGGTTTGTCCTTCTGCTATGACAAACCACTTGTACAGTGGGTACAGAAAGTATTCAGACCCCCTTCAATTTTTCACTCTTTGTTATATTGCAGTCATATGCTAAAATCATTTAAATTAATTTTTTCCTCATTAATGTACACACAGCACCCCATATTAACAGACAAAAAAAAATAATTTTTGAAATTGTTGCAGATTTATTAAAAAAGAAAAACTGATATCACATGGTCCTAAGTATTCATACCCTTTGCTCAGTATTTAGTAGAAGCACCCTTTTGAGCTAATACAGCCATGAGTCTCCTTGGGAAAGATGCAACAAGTTTTTCACACCTGGATTTGGGGATCCTCTGCCATTCCTCCTTGCTGATACTCTCCAGTTCTGTCAGGTTGGATGGTAAACGGTGGACAGCCATTTTTAGGTCTCTCCAGAGATGCTCAACTGGGTTTAAGTCAGGGCTCTGGCTGGGCCATTCAAGAACAGTCACAGAGTTGTTGTGAAGCCACTCCTTCGTTATTTTAGCTGTGTGCTTAGGATCATTGTCTTGTTGGAAGGTAAACCTTTGGCCCAGTCTGAGGTCCTTAGCACTCTGGAGAAGGTTTTTGTCCAGGATATCCCTGTACTTGGCCGCATTCATCTTTCCCTCGATTGCAACCAGTCATCCTGTCCCTGCAGCTGAAAAACACCCCCACAGCATGATGCTGCCACCGCCATGCTTCACTGTGGGGGCTGTATTGGACAAGTGATGAGCAGTGCCTGGTTGTCTCCACACATACCGCTTAGAATTAAGGCCAAAAAGTTCTATCTTGGTCTCATCAGACCAGAGAATCTTATTTCTCACCATCTAAGAGTCCTTCAGGTGTCTTTTAGCAAACTCCATGCGGGCTGTCATGTGTCTTGCACTGAGGAGAGGCTTCCGACAGGCCACTCTGCCATAAAGCCCTGACTGGTGGAGGGCTTCAGTGATGGTTGACTTTCTACAACTTTCTCCCATCTCCTGACTGCATCTCTGGAGCTCGGCCAAAGTGATCTTTGGGTTCTTCTTTACCTCTCTCACCAAGGCTCTTCTCCCCCAGTAGCTCAGCTTGGCCGGACGGCCAGCTCTAGGAAGGGTTCTGGTCGTCCCAGACGTCTTCCATTTAAGGATTATGGAGGCCACTGTGCTCGGGAACCTTAAGTGCAGCAGAATTTTTTTGTAACCTTGGCCAGATCTGTGCCTTGCCACAATTCTGTCTCTGAGCTCTTCAGGCAGTTCCTTTGACCTCATGATTCTCATTTGCTCTGACATGCATTGTGAGCTTTAAGGTCTTATATAGACAGGTGTGTGGCTTTCCTAATCAAGTCCAATCAGTATAATCAAACACAGCTGGACTCAAATGAAGGCGATCTCAAGGATGATCAGAAGAAATGGAAAGCACCTGAGTTAAAAGTGTGAGTGTCACAGCAAAGGGTCTGAATTCTTAGGACCATGTGTTATCAGTTTTTCTTTTTTAATACATCTGCAACAATTTCAAAAATTCTTTTTTTTGTCTGTCAATATGGGGTGCTGTGTGTACATTAATGAGGTAAAAAATTAATTTAAATGATTTTAGCAAATGGCTGCAATATAACAAAGAGTGAAAAATTGAAGGGGGTCTGAATACTTTCCGTACTCACTGTACATCCAGTTTACTGATCCTTTTATAACTAATTCCTGAAACTCACTACATCTAGGTGTCACTGGTGTCTATTAAATGATCCATCCATTTGTAGCAGCTGACCAATGCAGCAATACAGATCCCACTTGTGAAGTTCGAAGTACATGAAACTAACTTTCTACTGATAAGTAATCTTACACACACACACAAAAAAAAAAACCTACTTTTGCTTTTGTTCAACAAGTGCTACTTTAGAAAACAAATTCAGCTTTGGTGGCAATAATACAGCCAAATGCCACAGACCATCCCACTTAACTATACAGCTAAGAATTGATGATACATTTAAGGTAGTTTTTAGTTTTAATGGAATTATGATTATTGTTGGTATTTTTTTTCACCATTATTGAGACAAATGTATTTAGTTTTGTTTTCATCAATTTGGCTAGATAATGAAGACGATACAATTAATACACTTAATACTAAAAGGACAAATGACCAAATTACATAATCTCATTTTTTTGGTTACTTTTTTTAAACAGAGCATGGCTGTTATCCTACATGGGTTGTGCCAGTTCAATTACTTTCAAGTTAGCCTTTTTTAGAACAACATTTACAACAATAAAGACAGCTGCATTTTGTACTTGACAAAGGTGCATGGTAAAAAAAAAAAATCATACATTCGTCTGCTTACATTTTTAAAAAAAAAAACAGTTGTATAGTTATTTTAATTATGTTTTGGTTGTAATTAATAAAAATTTTATTACGAAATAATATGAATTTTCAGCTTGATACCTATCACATAACACTCAACAGGCTAGTTTATATATTAAATGTAAATATTCACACTTGCTACAACAGAAAGTGTTGTGATCACTCTATTTTTCCCCTGTGTGATGTCATCAAGACAACTCTCGTAGGTCTAACTTGCACTTGACTAAAAGTGTAACAAATTTATAAATTCTGGAACACTGAAAAAGCAGTGCAATAGGAGGCAGCATCTATAATGTTTGTGTATTTACTCAAAGCATTCCTGCTTTAAGAAGAAGAAAAAAACAGTTTAAAAGAAAAAAAAAAATCAATCATTCATATGATATTCATGATATGATTTTTTCTTATAACACAAAGTAGCTATTACTCACCGGGAGAGGCATTGTGAAAGGCACTGGCACATTTTGACAGTACATATGCATAGGCACTGGCACATAAACTGGAACTGGGATAGGAAGAACAATCAGCTGTGGCTTCCATTCTTCTTCTGAAACAGACATGAATATATGTGAATATTACATATTTATGAGATAATTAGATATTTTAATACACAGTTACTGTCTAAACTAAGTAACTTTGGTGGTGTGCCATGCTCTGAAATGTTCATAAAGTGTATCAGTTTCACACTCTGTGATTACAATTTAATATTTTTTTTTATTTTTAGCACAAATTCTGACCCAATTATATGAAAGTACCAGAGAGATCAGGATCATAGGCATCTTTTTATTTATTTCAAATCAGGCAGATAAAAAGTTAGTTTTGAAAATGTGCAAGGACCTGGGTATGTAAAAATGATGCAATATTTCAATCATATACAAAAAAGGGCTATATATTAAAAAAAAAAAAAAACAGCAATACACAGCATACATTACCAATCAATATGATAATAACAAATACAAACAACCCCCCTCAGGAAGTTTACCCTCCTCTCCAAATGTTCAAAATGCAACATTAAGACATTTGTGTCACAGTCCTCAGGCACTGATGAGATGTTTGCATCTATTCATAATTGATAATAATTCATAATCAATTCATAATTTTTGACAATGCATTCGGAAGTCCCAATTGTAAGCAATCTGCAAGATCCATCCATCCATCCTCTTCCGCTTATCCGAGGTCGGGTCGCGGGGGTAGCAGCTTAAGCAGAGAAGCCCAGACTTCCCTCTCCCCGGCCACTTCTTCCAGCTCTTCCGGGAGAATCCCAAGGCGTTCCCAGGCCAGTCAGGAGACATAGTTCCTCCAGCGTGTCCTGGGTCTTCCCCAGGGCCTCCTCCCGGTTGAACGTGCCCGGAACACCTCACCAGGGAGGCGTCCAGGAGGCATCCTGATCAGATGCCCGAGCCACCTCATCTGACTCCTCTCGATGTGGAGGAGCAGCGGCTCTACTCTGAGCCCCTCCCGGATGACTGAGATCCTCACCCTATCCTTAAGGGAAAACCCAGACACCCTGCGAAGGAAACTCATTTCAGCCGCTTGTATTCACAATCTCGTTCTTTCGGTCACTACCCATAGCTCATGACCATAGGTGAGGGTAGGAACGTAGATCGACTGGTAAATTGAGAGCTTTGCCTTATGACTCAGCTCTTTTTTCACCACAACAGACCGATGCAGAGCCCGCATCACTGCGGATGCCGCACCGTTCCGCCTGTCAATCTCACGATCCATTCTTCCCTCACTCGTGAACAAGACCCCGAGATATTTAAACTCCTCCACTTGGGGCAGGATCAACCCCCAACCCTGAGAGGGCACTCCACCCTTTTCCGGCTGAGGACCATGGTCTCGGATTTGGAGGTGCTGATTCTCATCCCAGCCGCTTCACACTCAGCTGTGAACCGCTCCAGAGAGAGCTGAAGATCACGGCCTGATGAAGCAAACAGGACAACATCATCTGCAAAAAGCAGTGACCCAATCCTGAGTCCACCAAACCGGACCCCTTCAACACCCTGGCTGCGCCTAGAAATTCTGTACATAAAAGTTATGAACAAATCGGTGACAAAGGGCAGCCCAATCTGCAAGAGCTTTTATTAAATAAAAAATAAGACACTATTCTCTTCTTGCCAGTACACCCTGAGTCCCCCAGGAGGTTAGGCAAAAGAAGCTGCAGAAACAACACTAATACAGGTGCATCTCAATAAATCAGAATATCATCGAAAAGTTAATTTATTTCAGTAATTCAATTCAAAAAGTGAAACTCATATATAGATTAATTACACACAGAGTGATATATTTCAAGTGTTTATTTCTTTTCATTTTGCTGATTCTGGCTTATAGCTAATGAAAACCCAAAATTCAGTATCTGAGAAAATTAGAATATGGTGAAAAAGTTCAATATTGTAGACTCATGGTGTCACACTCTATTCAGCTAATTAACCCAAAGCACCTGCAAAGGTGTGCTGACTTGACAGTTGTTCAGAAGAGTGAGCCACAAAAGGTCATTGCTAATGAAGCTGGCTGTTCACAGAGTGCTGTATCCACACATATTAATGGAAAGTTGAGTGGAAGAAAAAAATGTGACAGAAAAAAGTGCACAAGTAACAGGGATAACCACAGCCTTGACTGGATTGTGAAGTCAGTGCTTCAAGAACCACCACACACAGACATATCCAGGACATGGGCTACAACTGTCACAATCCTTGTGTCAAGCCACTCCTGAATCAGAGACAACATCAAAAGCATCTTACCTGGGCTAAAGAGAAAACAGACTGGACTGTTGCTCAGTGGTCCAAAGTCCTCTTTTCAGATGAAAGTAAATTTTGCATTTTTTTTTGGAAATCAAGGTCCCAGAGTCTGGAGGAAGAGTGGAGAGGCACAGAATCCAAGCTGCTTGAGGTTCAGTGTGATATTTCCACAGTCAGTGATGATTTGGGGAGCCATGTCATCTGGTGGTGTTGGTCCATTGTGTTTTATCAAGTCCAAAATCAGCTCAGTCGTCTGCCAGGAAATTTTAGAGCACTTCATGCTTCCCTCTGCTGACAAGCTTTGCTGATTTAATTTTCTAGCAGGACTTGGCACCTGCCCATATTGCCAAAAGCATCAATACCTGGTATAATGACCATGGAATCACTGTGCTTGATTGGCCAGCAAACTTGCCTGACCTAAACCCCATAGAGTATTGTAAAGAGGAAGATGAGACACCAGACCCCACAATGCAGACGTGCTGAAGACCGCTATCAAAGCGTCCAGTGCTTCCATAACACCTCAGCAGTGCCATAGGCTGATCGCCTCCATTCCACGCCGCACTGATGCAGTAATTCATGTAAAGGGATCCCAGACCAAGTACTGAGTGTGTACATGGTCATACTTTTCAGTAGACCAACATTTCTGTATTAAAAATAATTTTCTTTTATTGGTCTTATTCTAATATTCTAATTTTCTGAGATATTCAATTTTGAGTTTTCATTACCTGTAAGCCATAATCAGCAAAATGAAAAGAGTTAAACGCTTGAAATATTACCACTCTGTGTGTAATTATTCTATATAATATATACGGGTTTCACTTTTGAATTGAATTACTGAAATAAATAAAATTTTCAATATTTTAATTTATTGAGATGCACCTGTATTTAAACATTTTCCAGTGATGCTTTTTTTATTATTACAGAATACGGCAAATTGGAATTTCAAGTAAACTTTGGTTTCCCCAAAAGAAGGGTTTGAAAGTTTTTCAATAGGGGCTAGACAAAATACTTGTCTGCTATAAAACTAAGTCCACAATGGTATTTCTTTCACCTCTAAGATAGGTTGTGATCTCTGGAAGTTACAAGAAGGGGCTGACTTAATGTGGCAAACAAATGACAAATTCTAAAGACTTTCCAAAGTCCATACAAATATTGACTCATGTCAGAGTCAAGGGGTATATCACATTATCAGAAAATGGCCATGAAGTTAATTACAGTATAGTCAAGAAACTTGCTACACAGAAGATTTTTAAAAGAAAAGTTAATGATTGCTATACTGTCAAAATGCACATAGTTGGTAAGATGTATAGACATTTTAATTTCTCCCAAACGTGGTTGAAACTGACAAAGTACTTCCTATCCACCATTCCTTATTTTACATTTAATAAAATATTAAATGCTTTTGATTATGACCTAACATTTTACTTTAAATAATACAATAAACAAAAATGGTTAAGTACAAAAATATTGGCAACTTTAATCTAATTCATTCATAACACAGACTTTGGAGACAATAACTGCAATTCCATAAGCTCTGAATGACATTTCTACACTTAGCAAGCAACAAAAAGTTTCAGCTCTTTCAACAGATGCTCAATTGTTTAAGTCATTACACTGCTGTAGGACCCAGGACCTAAGACAGAAACATTAATTTCTGACACTGGGGCTGTATAGTTTTGATCCAAACTGTGCTGACAATCTGCTGATTTAATTGTAGCCTGCAGATTCAAAGCACCCAGTGTCAGAGGCTGCCAAGACAAGCCCAAAGCATTATTAAGACCCTCTATGATTCAAAGTAGATAGGATGTTCTTTTTTTCTGTAAGCATAGTTATGATTTACCAAATAGCTCTAATATGCATCTGTTCAAAGTACATTTTTCCAGAAGGACTATTGCTTCATGCACTTTGGCACATTCCACTGGGCTTTCTTTTGCTTTTCTCTCTTAGAAATGGGGTTGTTTTATGTCTTCTACCCATTTTTATTTCCACAATAACGGATGCTGTAACTTGATACAGTTGTAACTTGAGACAGAAGGTCAGCTTGGATCTGTTTTGAAATTTTCTTTGGTTCTTTTTGTACCACTCAAAAAATGTTTTTCTTTAATCTTCAGTCAGTGTTTCTATTGTGGCCACATCCTGGAATGTTTACTACAGTACAGTGGGCCTTGAGCTTCTTGAGGGCATCAGTGATCACAGGAATATCAAGCTCATTGGAAATGTTATTGTAGCCTTGGCTATTACTTTGTGCTTTACTCTATGCTTTTCCTTCTCTTTTTCATATTTTAGGCTGATACACAGAGACGCAAAACAACTGGGTACTTGTTTCAATTTAAACTTATTAAATGAGTGATTACACAAATGAAGACACATATGATAATAATTAAAAAGATTAGTCTGTTTGAAGTATCACTATCATGAAATTTTTTCTTACAACATCTATACGTCCAAATAATTTTGCCAAGCCAGTTTGTAACATATTTGTAGGATAAGGAAGAATTTTGCTCTTTTTATACCTTTTTTCTTTCTCTTTTTTTCACCACAAACCAAAGAAATTATTGTATGGACGACAAAAGATCTTCTGAATGGAACGGTACCAAAACTTTCAGCCATGTCTGTAAATCAGTAACTGGTACTAAAGATGCCTCTGACAACTATTAAATATTAATTCATGTCTTTTAAAGATTTCAATTTTCTTTGCAGCCTGTACTGAAATTAATTTACACAAGGACATATTTTCAATATTCAAATAGTAAGGATCATTATCAGTGTGAGCAATAAAATTATTTATAATAGTTTTACCTGTCTGGCAACCCTTTGACTTCATTTCAGGTCGGCAAGAAACTCCTCTATTTTGCATTAGTGGCTTGCACATAGCAGCTTTGTTCTTACGCGGAGTAGGTGTGGGAGGAGGTGGAGAAGGTGGAGAGGGGGGACTCTGGGCAACAACTGTTTTTCCTGCAGGCTGAAAACAGACAAAAGGGCACTTTCAACACACATTATTTTAAAAAATTCTTTCATGTCCTTTCCAGCCTTCAAAATAATGGATAAAGATGCTATTGAATTAAATTACATTTATTTCTGAAAATTTAAATATAAACCAATTATTTTAGCCATAAATATATGGTCAACTTGCTACTGGATTTCACAACCTAATGTCATGCTTCATTATAAATGCCTTAATGTCATGTGAGACTTTTAAATGTCAACAGGGTGGAATACAAAGGCAATTTTTTAAAGCCACAATATTTCATGAAAAAATATTTAAAAAAAAATATTAGCTTACTTCAAATTTTTTTGTTTCAGTTGTTGGGGTTTTGGGTTCCTGTGTTTGACCTAAAACAGAAAAACAAAGCAATTTACATATTCAACATGGTCTTTTTAAAATATTCAGTATTGAATGGTGGTAGGTAGTCTGCATAAGAAAAAAAATATTTATCCACAGAATTTTCTAAACATGAAAGCATATTTATATATAAATTAGCTGTCAACAATACTTTCTAAGAAATGCAGGTGAAAAACAGCTTGACTGAAATGTATTCTGGTAATGTAAACAGTAGTCATATTTTAAAATTAAAATATTAAATGAATTTCTAAAGTGCCAACAAGCATTATTTGATGTTACACTCAAACACTGAAGAATATAAGGTTGATGCATCTTATTAATACATTTTATATAATAAAATTTACATAAGTCACACATGTGGACAATTTGTTGACTGTAGCAAAGGGTAATAGATGACTGAACATGGCTGCTAATGAACAAAAATAATTATTGATTATCATAGCATAAATATGTGTATAAGCTATTTTGATGACTTTCCTATCAGAGTCATGCATAATTTTAGGCATATTTACATTCAGAGCTGAACATAAATTAACAGAAACTTGACTAAGACTTCAATCAAGACTACAGCCCCCAAAGCCCCCCACCACCCCACTGTTTCAAGCATTAGATCTAGACATAAATGACATAAATATTAATTTAGCTACAGATCTAAAGTGGTACTGTGGAAGTTCTTATATATAAGGTAATTAGAAATATATGGTACATACTGTTAAGAAGGCTTTCAGGTCCTTTTTGTGTATCTAGATTTGGTTGATTCTGTTGACTGTAGAAACGTAGTAGACATTGCTGGTTACAATAATGCTTAATCTCTCCACGCCAGTGTATGGTTTCTAAAAGCTTTCCTTGTCTCTTGCACGCATGACATCTAGCTGCCTGTATTAAAATGTAACAAAATAAAAACACACTTTCCCAATCATTCTAGTCCACATGATAACTTGTATTATCATGTATAAGTGAAAAGGCATGATGCAATAATGCAAATCTGATGTTTCAGTCTAACATTAGTGGGTTTCCAAAGAAGTTTCTTGTGAAAAAGTGAAATAAAATGTTTTTCTTTAACATATATGAACATATCAAAATTTCATTTTTACTTAACGGTATCAATAAATAAAGGTAACAAAATTGGTAAAAAGAAAAAATATACAATCTGATCTAATACTTTATTCAATTAAAATGAACAGCTATGGCATTTCTGTAATTATACCCTTGATTCTAATAGATATTTCTCACTCAGGTAAGCATTTCTGTCTATCAATCTCTGAAATTGACTAGGAGAAAGTCCCCACACCCCCGACCTTGTGTGCAGAAGTCTTTCAGATGTGTAATGTTTGAGGGGTGTCTTGTGTGCACAGCCCGGTTCAAATCCCAAAGCACCTTGATGGAATTCCTTCCAATCTTCCAGAACCTTCCATTTCTTTTTCAGCAATTCTTTGGTGAATATACAGGTTTGCTTAGGGGGATTGTCATGTTGCAAGATACACTTTCAGTTCAGCTTTAATCTTCTGACAGATGGTATCAAATTATCCTTGCGCACCCTCTGATACAATGGGGAATTCATTGCAGATTCATAGATGGTGAGATGCCCAGACCCTAATGTAAGAAAGCAGCACCAAACTGCCATATCATAATTTCCATTTGCTATCAGGTTCTTCTGGTCAAATGATGTTTTGACAGTGCATGTTGGCCCCACCCTCCTGTTGCACCGAGACCCGTCAAAAGTCAAAAAAAACGAAAACAGCAGAGCTCAAATATATTCCAAACAAGGAGTTGGTGCAAAAAGCGAACTGTGCTTTTGTTTTGAACACTGAATTGATTTGTAATAAAGTACAGTGCATCCGCATTGACAATAAATAATCTATAAAACCATTGCCAATCCATGAGTTTAAAAACGAGAATTGAAAACAAGAATAAAACCATCACAGTCATCAGGTCAATGTTTCATCTGACGGGTGACAGGTTCAATCCCCACTGCCTCCTATATTTGCCGTTTTCAGTAGTGCGCTGCTCTTATTGTTAATATTATACAATACACACATACATTTTGTTTGCGTCTGTAACAGACAGTGCACATTTATAGTACTGTACTTGTAAAAGTTATCTTTTTTTTCCACTTTTATTCTCTTAGTCACAATCACGATACATAATAACGCCCTAGGGATCTGATGCTATTAGTTTTTATTTGAAACTGGGAATAACTGTAGATGTGAGTAGTGGTTTGAGGCAAGTGAACTGGATATTCTCTGATCTGGAGGGATAAAAGCTAACGCACAAACGCTGGAGAATCTGCCTTCCTCGTATCTCACCGTCACGTTATTTATTTTTTTTAATTCAGTTTTATTGGATGTATTAGTATGCACCTTATGGTGTATGATGTCCAAAAAAAAAAAAAACAGATGTAGGTAATATGTGACATTTTGAAGAAATCATTTTATGACCCGAAAAGTCCCAATCAGAAAACGTCATCGCACTAATGCAATATATTTTGAGAACAAACAGCGTCAGATCGGGTGTAAATTTACGCTGGCGCTGTTTAGAGTCAGATAAGGAGAAATGCAATTTTGCTTAAAATATAAAGGAAATGTGTCACTTTTAACTTTAATATGCTTTTTGGTGCTCAGTTCATCTTCTGCTCACTTAACTAATCACAGTAACAACAAGCAAGGGTGCCAAAACTTTTGAATGCTACTGACTGTACCATCTTTATTTACAGATACTGCTTAAATTAAGATCAAACTCAAATATACTCATATATGAAAAACAAAGAAAAAAAAACATTTTATGTGTTGTACTTACTTTCAAAAGAATTTATTCATGTCAATATAGGCTTTTATTTCATTTAACAGATATACATCCTTCAGTAAATAGTTTGGCAACCATATTTCATACAGATATGGGCTTGAATTAATTACTGCTCCTACTTTTCCTAATGTGTAGGTATCAAGATAGTCAAGATATGATATTTGACCTGGCCATTCTTGAGATCCATTTCCTTAACCATTAATCTGTCTCAAGGCTCTGGAGAGGCAGTGCTCAATTCAGCAGCATTCAACATAAGGCACAAACCAATTTTGTATTGGTCACCCATTCATTTAAAGACATACACTCAGACACAGATTTTTGCAATAAAAAGGAAAATCTGGAGTACTGACTCTAACATTTCAAAAACATGAAACTTTTTACATTTATCTATTCTTTTGTATATTTGTTGCAATATGAAGAATCACTATCATGATTTTTTTGTCTTAAGCTTAAATCACAACAGAGGGCCTGCATCCTCCTCTTGAATGTTTCATTATGGTTCAACTCAGATTACTCTGATGGCAAGTACTAACAGACTTTCACTAAGTTTATTTTGTTTTTTCTTTATTGCCAAAAAAAAGCAAATTGCTTATAAATCTATCCAGAACATATTGTTCAATAAATTTTTAGGATTATTCAATCTTTTGCAAACTGGCACTGGACAGCAAAGTTCTTTTTTGAGAGAAAAGGTCTTTCCTTGACCACCTGACAATGAATGTAGTTTTCATTTGGCTTGCAACGTACTTCTGAATTCCATACAGCAAATAGATCCTAGGAGCCTTGGTTGTAATTATGATGTTATTTCAGGCATTCTGGAAGGATTTTCTTGTTGCTTTGTGAAATGATTGTAAAGGATACTCAGAAGCATAATCATTGATGTTTTTAAAATGGAAATTCCTTAAGACAAATTGTCTGAGTGTCTGATCTTATAACCCTCTTCAAACCAGCAAGCTTTCAGAACACATCCTGCCATTGACCCTATAAATCAAGACTTCATGTATTACAGTAATACCTGAAGACAAAGCCAATACAATTTATATCTTGTCTTATGACTAGCTCTTTAATTCATTAACTTGGTAACAAATCCTTTCAGCACAATGTTTATACTATATTTAATAAAAATCTTATGTGATTCTTGTGTACAGTGTGTGTGTAAATACTGAATTAATCTGTTTAAAAATCAATTTACAAGTCTTTCACAATTTCCTGTTATGCATGGTCTAATTTGTTCTGAGTTACAATAAGTCTTCATTTACAATTCTCAGGTTGCACCTATGGTCATGAGCTGTGGGTAGTGAATGAAAGAATGAGATCGCTAATACAAGCGGCAGAAATGAGTTTCCTCCACAGGGTGTCGAGGCTTTCCCTTAAAGATAGGGTGAGAAGCTCAGTCATCTGGGAGGGACTCAGAGTAGAGCCACTGCTCCTCCACATCGAGAGGAGTCAGATGAGGTGGCTCGGACATCTGATCAGGATGCCTCCTGGACGCCTCCCTGGTGAGGTGTTCCGGGAAAGTCCAACCGGGAGGAGGCCCGGGGAAGACCCAGGACAAGCTGGAGGGACTATGTCTCTAGGCTGGCCTGGGAATGCCTCAGGATTCCCCCGGAAGAGCTAGAAGAAGTGGCCGGGGAGAGGGAAGTCCGGGTATCTCTGCTCAAGCTGCAGCCCCTGCGACCCGATCTCAGATAAGCGGAAGAGGATGTATGAATTGTCGGATGGAAGTTGCACCTATTTTCTCTGGATTTTTGATCAAACGGCAAGCTTGGAAAAAGACCTTGTTATCTTGCAGATTTTTTTTTTCCACTCACTTTTAAAAGAAATAGTCTTTCGCCATGTGTATCACTCTGAAAATGTTTTAAAAAAATACTGTCTTGTTTCTTCAACTGCCATTTACTATTGCAAAGTCATGAATGGTGAACATGCTTGTTCCAGTATGTCAAGTTAAACTGTTTCTTTTTTTTGTTTTGTTTTTTGTTTGGCAAGAAAAGAAAGATCACAAACAGTATGTTGAAGTATGAGGGTAGCGCTAAGTTCTTCTATTGCCTGTAGGGAAGACAACAAAGGTAAAAGGGAGGGTGCAAAAGAACTGTGTATCCAAAACATCAAACCTGCGTTTGAAATAATGGATGGATTTCTTGAATGATGCACTCCAAACATTACACAGTTGAAACACTGTATGTGTACTGTGAGGAAAAGGGCAGAATTATTCACCTTACGTTGTGCTTCAGAGAACAGATGTTCACTTCAGTCTGAAGAAACTAAATGTGTTCTTTTTTAGAATCCATGAGTAAATGGCAGAGGACTTACAACTAGTTTTTTATGCATGCCAACATGTCTTACAAAGGCTAGAAGAAGGACAGAGGTAATTGAAAATTGTACTTTGTGTTTAAAATATTTATATCTTTAAATTAATGAGATGGATTTATTGGGGTCTATATAAAAATATATACAGTACATACCTGATTGTATTATTTTTTCTAATGACTTGGGTGTCATTTTTTTCCTAAAGTTTAAATTAATACCTTACTGTACTTTATAATGGGTTTTATATGTTTGGTTTATCGATTTAACATATAAACAGAAATTAATCGTCAATCTCATACAGAGGTTTGTGATTTGGTTATGGATAATATCAGAATCAAATTGACCCTATAGTTTTTTAACACTGTATACAGTGATCCCTCGCTATATCGCGCTTCGACTTTCGCGGCTTCACTCCATCGCGGATTTTAAATGTAAACATATCTAAATATATATCACGGATTTTTTGCTGGTTCGTGGATTTCTGCGGACAATGGGTCTTAATTTATGGTACATGCTTCCTCAGTTTGTTTGCCCAGTTGATTTCATACAAGGGACGCTATTGGCGGATGGCTTAGAAGCTACCCAATCAGAGCACGTATTACATATTAAATAAAACTTCTCAATGATATACGATATGCTTCCCACGCGTGCTTCGCACACTTCAAAGCTCTAACAGCCCGTATTGATTTTTGATTGTTTGCTTTTCTCTGTCTCTCTCACTCTCTCTGCTCCTGACGGAGGGGGTGTGAGCAGAGGGGCTGTTTGTTTAGAGGATACCGACACTCCTCTAAAAAATGCTGAAAGACTACCTTCACATTGATCCCTTCATTGCGGCCACTTTATCGCGGTGCTTCGCATACTTAAAAGCCCAACAGCCCTATTGATTTTTGATTGTTTACTTTTCTCTCTCTCTCTCTCTGACATTCTCTGCTCCTGACGCGCACTCCTTTGAAGAGGAAGTTATGTTTGCATTCTTTTAATTGTGAGAAAGAACTGTCATCTCTGTCTTGTCATGGAGCACAGTTTAAACTTTTGACTAAAGGGTGTTATTTCATGTCTAGAGGGCTCTAATAATGTTAAAAAACGTATTTAGAAGGTCGTAAACAGGTTTTCAATGCTCTAACTGCGAAAATATTAGATTTATAAATAAAGAATCCTACTTCGTCGAAATTCATTTATCTGTCTGGAGCGGATTAACTGCGATAAACGAGGGTTTACTGTATAACTGTGCGGAGAATATTTATAAAAAGTGTGGGAGAGTTTCTAAGGGCTTAAAATATATAAAAATAACCATACAAACATATGGTTTCTACTTCGTGGATTTTCACCTATCGCAGGGGGTTCTGGAACGCAATCCCCGTGATCGAGGAGGGATTGCTGTAATATCAATGTTTTAGAAAAGGTGTTGGTGCAATTTCATAGATGGTGACAGGATACAGCACACAACTATCAGATACAAAAATAAAAGGAAAAAAATTGTGATTTTGCACAGTATCACAGGATTACTACCTGAAAAACAATTTTCATAAAAAAGAACCACCTGAACATTTAATGATTTACTGTAAGGATTCATAAACCATCATGTACCACCTGATGTGGAACTAATTAAACGAACATTTAATTAGTTCATTAATTTTAAACATAAGGTTTATGTGTTGCAGTTTACAGTTTACAGCTGTATATCTAATAGGCAGATGAAGCTATAACTGAGGAAAAAATGCAGATCTAACAGATTAAACCAGTAATATTAACTTTCAAATGTTAAGTAATACTTCCTGTGCATACATAAGGTGCACTATCTGAGAGAAAATGGAAAAACCACGTACCTTTAAGTACCATAGAAGGTACTTGCTTTTACAGTCCTCACTGCAGAAGTCCCAGGTATTACCATCCAGCTCTTCTGTGACAGCTCTTTTGCACGTCTGTGAGCAGTATGTGCAAGTGATGCAACAAAGGCCAAGGTTCTTTGTGAAGTCCTGTTTGTACAGGAGGATGCACCCTTAAATAAAACAAGTTCTCAAAATTAGTTTAAGACTTCAAATTTGTCAAATCTTAGAAAGAGTCAGTCACAGAACCTTCCAGCTGTGATTACACACACTATCTATACAATGAAATGCTTTTTAAGAATAAAAATCAAAATTAAATAATTTTTGAAGAGAAATCACCTAAGACTGGCTGTTTAAAATAATGAAATTAGCTCTCCAACAAACAATAACTCAGCCTATATTTATAAAAAGAATCAGCATAAACAATTACCTTCACTGCAAAAATTTTTCTCAACACCCGAGAACTTGATCTTTTCATGAAGTAGTTTTTCCTGTTTGCAGTACTCACAGACAGACACTACTCCACGAAGTCGCTTAAAGTCTTCACAGCATTCTTTGCAGCAAAACTGGTAAATAGTATTCTACAGATAAAAACAATATTTTTCTGAATAAAACATACATTTAAACTCCTTTTAGTGTACAACTAATAAAGCTGATTTTCTGTATGTGTGAATGAATGCCTTTAACTTTTTTTCTTTTTTAAATCAACAAGTTGACTTAATGTAGGTTTTATAGATTTAGAGTAAATAGTCAAGAGTATCTAAGAAGAATGAAAGGAAAAGCAGATAATTCCTAGCTGACAAGTAAGAGTTTTACTGAAATTACTTCACAGTTTGAGTTCAAATATATCCCCACTACCTGAAAAAGAAAATAAATTACTAGACAATGAAAAGAACAAAAAAAATTTATCGAGCTTTAATACTTAAAAGATGATAGCCTGTTCCATAATGTAAATACAAAAAGTTACACATGCAATCATTTCCTACCTTAATCAAATTTTCCTGCTGCATCGAGTTTGTGTTAAAACACTCAAAAAATGTTTATTTAAATTATGGTCATTTTCCAATTTTCAGCCAAAAGCTATCTGAAAAGTTTTCATGTTTCTGTAATCAATTGACTTTTTACATATTCAATTCAAGAACCCATCTTGAACAAGTACTGAATCAAATATTAAAATGATGAAGATAGTGTGATGAATTACTCAAGGCAAAATAATGTGATTCCTTCACCAGAGACGACCCCCCCCCCCATAAAAAACACTGATTTCTAGACTCTTTTATCATAATGTTGCAAACTGTAACACTGAGTGTACAGATTTATAAAAAGGAAGTACTGGCTCACTTGTGTTGAAATGCAAAAAGTAAATGGATTTCTGTTAACTGGCAACAATGCAAATTTACATGTAACTTTCAATACTTGTTTGAAAACTACAAAAAAATTTTCGAAAAATACAATTTACAAATTATGTGAATTTACTATTCAAATAATTATTTTGTGCTGTACTGTTAACTTTATGTCTATAACCACCACTAACAAACACTTTTTTGAAACTGAATACTTGTATATACTGAGCCTCAAAGGTTAAACAAAATTTGAATTGGCCAAAGCAAAAGATCAGCTGTAAAAAAAAGGTTTAAAAAAAGGAATGTACTGTATCCTTAAAATATAGCACATAATCTTACCTCTTAAGTGGGACAGGTCCTAACTTTAAATAATGAAAGCATCAAAAGTATAACAAGCATTAAGCCAGGTTTTCACTAATTAAATAAATCCATCCATTATCCAACCTGCTATACCCTAACAACAGGGTCACGGGGGTCTGCTGTAGCCAATCCCAGCCAACACAGGCTGCAAGGCATGAAACAAACCCCAGGCAGGGCACCAGCCCACTGCACGGCACACACACACACACACACACACACTAGGGACAAATTAGAATCGCCAATGCACCTAACCTTGCATGTCTTTGGACTGTGGGAGGAAACCCACACAGACACGGGGAGAACATGCAAACTCCATGCAGGGAGGACCCAGGAAGCGAACCCGGGTCTACTAACTGCAAGGCAGCAGTGCTCCAAACGAAATCATTCGAGATATAATGTGTTTAATCCTCTTTTCTTTATAGACTGAAATTTTTATCCTCTTTTTTTATATTCACAAAAGTTTGTGTTGGTTTAGAATGATATACATGGCAAGCAGTTGCAGATCTTGT
This sequence comes from Polypterus senegalus, assembly GCF_016835505.1. Taxonomy (NCBI): domain Eukaryota; kingdom Metazoa; phylum Chordata; class Cladistia; order Polypteriformes; family Polypteridae; genus Polypterus; species Polypterus senegalus. The sequence continues at coordinate 106,278,306 of NC_053163.1, read as the reverse complement.
AACTGTGTACAAATACAGTGGTATTATCAAAGACTACATACAATGGGTATGAAAACATAATTCTCAGACATAAAAGCCACTTCTACAAAATTATTCAGGACACTCACCTGTTTTATTTGGGTATAATCAAGACTTTCTACTATTTAACCAACATAACCAGTTTGCTTGGTGGCAACATCATGTATTCTAGTCACTGACGACGCACGTAAAATTGTAGCAGAAAACAACAAAATGTGTGTAACACAAAAGTTGGGAAACTTGCTCCTGAAGGACCAAACATTTTTGGAAGCCTAATGGCAAAAGTAGGTGATAGGGTTAAAAACAATATCATAATTAGTGCTGCAGTAAACCAATTTCCTTGATGGTAATCAATGATTAATATAATCACCTACTAATTTTGCTTTCATTTA